>NC_068360.1:57178978-57801478 GCF_020536995.1 Dreissena polymorpha | reverse complement strand
TCAAAAATATGGTTTCTTACAGTTTTTCGGATCCGGATTCCTCAGATAAGAGAAAATGAGAATTGTATGTCTAAATTAAAGAAATCAATGTTTTAGAAGTATAATTTGACTACAAAGCATTAAACAATTATTAACAAAAAACATAAAGTTCTCGTTTAAAATTGTAGCAATGTCAAAACAATACGAAACCTTAAGGTTTATTCACTTAATAGTTTGCTCGTTAACATACACTTTTCACTGTTCATACAGTTTGATGTTTGTTTTCACAAAAATTAACATATCAACATTGTCCGGGTCCAGGCAAGTCCTATGAGCACTGACGAGGTCTCCTGCTGTGGAGAAGATTCTCTCACTGGGCACTGAGGTTCCTTGCATCGCAAGATAGCATTTAAACTTAGTATATAACGAAAGATGCTTTCAAGACATTACATGATGCAGGAATACAATTTGACATGTCGCGAAATTATGCAAAATTTACCTGAATAACCTTCTAGCCACACTGGATCCACTACCGTTGTTTTTAATACAACTCAGAAAGACAATAATGATTGAAAACTTACTTATTGCCATTAGGAATTGCATTTGTAATGTGTAAGTCCTCCATGATTTCGAATTAGTTTAATTAGTTTTGTTATAAAATTATTTATATGATTAGGTACTGGAAACATTAAAAAAACGGACTAACATTGTAATACTGTACTCAAAACTCAAAGTCTTGAACCCGGGTTTAATGAATTAATGTACAAACGGCACTTTGAGCCCGGGTTCAAAGTCTCTTAACTATATAGTTAACCTTTAAACCGTGGTTTAAGACAATAATGTGCACTTCGCTTGCCATATGTATCGTCAAGGTTGCGACAAATCTTGTAGCCTGCGACATATAACAGAAAGCTCATAAAAGTGCATACATAAGAAACAATAAATTTTCTCGGAACAATAATATTATTATTAGTGAAACAAGAAAGCTCATAAATGTGCATTCAAAAGAAACAATACATTTTATCGGTACAATATTATTAATATTAGTAAAACAAGAAAGCATACAAATGTGTATACATAAGAAACAATATATTTTCTCGGAACAATAATATTAATATTAGTAAAACAAGAAAGCTCATACATGTGCATGCATAAGAAACAATATATTTTCTCGGAACAATAATATTAATATTAATAAAACAAGAAAGCTCAAGACACAATAAAAGTGCACACATAAGAAAACGTGCAAAATATAAATAAAACTTAAAGCAAAATCACGCATATGCAAACAAATTTACAACGTTTCGCTTAAAAAAAAGAGATAATTATCATCTAATGAGCGCTGGAAGGTATGTAACTAAATATGCGTGAATAGGTATAAGCAATGATTAATACATATTTTCTTAAACAATATGTATCGGCATTTTAATTTTTAGAAACAACAATTACACAAACTGGTAAATTACGATTCTAACGAAATATATATCATGAGAAATCTTCACAGTACCAGTGACTTGAAATATATACTACTCAAAATTTGCTAAGGATCACTTTTTAGTTTGTTTCGCATTATCTTCAATTTTGGATTACGTTCATTTTAAATTGTTATTTTGCAGGTTTTGATATTAGAATGTGTGTTTTTGATTTTATTTTTATGTATTGATTTATCATTGATGCGTGACGCTGGCTGATTCTAGCTAGGGGTGACTATTGAAGGTTTTAGTGCATGTGTGTCAGAATTGAAATTATTGTAAAAGTCTGCAAACATTGAAAGGATCTTTTCAATATCGTGTATGGTTCCCATTGGCATTGATTACTGATTGGCATCGTCTTCTCATGCTATTGATAAGCCCACGGATCCTGTCTTGTGGGAATCGAACCCATTCCTGTAGGAGGGCTTGTCGTAGGTCCTGGATTGTGAAAGGATTAACAGGGCGTGCAGATATTGCAACCTGAAGCATGCCTCAGTAGAAGTAGTAGTAGTAGTAGTAGTAGTAGTAGAAGTAGTAGTAGTAGTAGTAGTAGTAGTAGTAGTAGTAGTAGTAGTAGTAGTAGTAGTAGCAGTAGTAGTAGTAGTAGTAGTAGTAGTAGTAGTAGTAGTAGTAGTAGTAGTAGTAGTAGTAGTAGTAGTAGTAGTAGTAGTAGTAGTAGTAGTAGTAGTAGTAGTAGTAGTAGTAGTAGTAGTGGTAGTAGTAGTAGAAGTAGAAGAAGATGTAGTAGTAGCAGTAGTAGTAGTAGTAGTAGTAGTAGTAGTAGTAGTAGTAGTAGTAGTAGTAGTAGTAGTAGTAGTAGTAGTAGTAGTTGTAGTAGTAGTAGTAGTAGTAGTAGTAGTAGTAGTAGTAGTAGTAGAAGTAGTAGAAGAAGTAGTAGAAGCAGTAAAAGTAATAGCAGTAGTAGTAGTACATGTACGCAAATCGAAAAGGCGTTGAAAGAGTTTGACATACATTAATGTCGGGAACCTTTTTGAAATATGCATAATAAACAAGAGATTAGTCACGCTTTAACTCTCCATTGATTACGAAATTGATATCAGCCGCAACAATCTATTTTTTATTGCTGTTCAGAGGTTCCGGGTACAGTGAAAACTACGTTTTAGGCTATAGCGTTAAAATATAAATATACAAACAATACGTTTTGAATTATAAGATTGAATTCAATTTTCATCGTCCATGAATAAGCACGAGCGTGAACGAAAATACACATAAGATAAACTAAATTCATTTCTAATTGTTTAGAGGTTTAATTCATGTATAAGGCTTATGGTTAATGATTTTAATTAAATAAATTGAAATATTTGTTTCAAAATCCAAGAAATTTTCAATCGATATCCTGATCTATTTAATGAGTGAACGATCGGGTAAAGACCTTTTAGATTACGCACTGAGTGCCATCGACGTAAACACCGGCAACTAAAAACTCAGTGAAATTAACAAAAATGTATAATGTACAGTTTAACTACACATACATTGTACATCTCACTGGCAAAAGCAATTATACGGGTTTGTGAAACTTGAATATTTATTGTATATGCTTATTGTAAAAAATCAACAGTTATGCGGAAAGGCAAGTCACGCGCTTTACTGCCATTGATTACAAATACTGTGCCAACGCAAAATATCTGGTTTCTAAAGGTGTTGCTTCCTAAACTGGGTGTTTCTAAGAATTATGAATCTTTATCACCTACGGTTCCCGAGAAATGCGTAAACATGCTAAGAGCAATTAAGGTGTTCGTACGTTAACAATAAAATGACACTTATGGATTGGCGGTGTGACAAAACAGTATAAAATTATAGACCGAGAAGTTAGTTTGTTTGCTCGTTTCATTATTAATATCAAAATGTGTGTAGTGGTGTGGCATTTTATTAAATTTGCTTTTGCTTAAAAGGGTGTTAAGATGTGTGTACAAGATGTAATTTTAATTACCAATTACGAAACACTGCTTAAACAATTAGCAAAGCAAATGCGTAAGCAATAAATACTTATGATTGGATTCGATTCCACAATGTACAAAAGTAAAAGTTATTGTATACGCCGTAGTCAATTGAAATATCCAAGTGCCGGATGCTAACATGGTGTATAACAGGATTGTAAATCTCGAAATCGTGATTTCGAATCTCAGAGGGGTCATTTCGTGTGTGGGTATTTGTCATGAAATAATCTAAATGGCCATCCCAGCAATCTCTGATGCAATAATGGAAGAGATCGGTTATAGTCAAATGCATTAAATATATGTGTACTTATTACATGTAAACGACTTATGTCTGAAAATCTTGCATAGCAAGAGTATGTAGGTAGATTAACTGTCCATCAGGATATGCTAAAATATTGTAGCAAACGACACATGGTTCAACAAACTCAGTACTAATTTAAGGTATTTCGTTAGTTTGCGTACTTGGTTATCCTGGGTTATCTTCATTCGTCATAACCGGGGTTAAAGTCCGTTTTACAACACAATGTACAATTTCAACTTCTGTCGCGCGTTAATAAGAAAATGTTCATGCTAAAAGATGCAACTTTAAAAACATATTCTCACAGAATCGAGTTTCATCAAAATGTGCGATTCCTCGATGTGACTCTTAAGAGAACGTTATTTTAAAAATATCACACGAGTAAAAGTTGTCTCGATATTAAGGATATGACTTAAGTTCGAGAAAAAAACTGTTTAGGCTGATAAACTACCTGTTTTTAAGTTAAAAGTTTTCGTTCGGCCTACACAATACGTGACTGCAACCAACCAATATAATCATAATACTTCTCTTACAAAGATTACCTAAGTTTGTAGAGCGCTAGACTACAGTCGGGGCTCTATCCACGGCCCGGCCAACCCTTTTGTGGGGATTGGTAATTAAATGCTTTCTACGGCAACTTTTCGCCTATCGCTGATTTAATTAGTACAGTTGTAACTTATTGGCATACGTGTGTGCATGGAGTACTGGTAACTCACCGCCGAGATATGACTGAAATACCGTTGGACACGGCGAAAATAATCAGATTTAACAAATAAACAAACATATCAAGACGAACGATACAAATACGTAAACAAATAGCCGGAACTTATTAACAATTACTCTGCACACATTTAAAAAGGTTTTTGACAAAGGTTTACAACGTCCCCGCCTCTAAGCAATGACGGGGTGTTCCAATTGCATATTAACTTTTGTGTATTCGAATGTGCTTTTTGTAATAACAAATCAAACGCCACGTTGGTCATCTGGCTTCAACGCGCGTTGAATATATGTGTACATCTTATTTGTTTTTGTTTCAATGCATATTTTCATGTACAACTTTCAAGAAACACAAAGCAAAGGGAGGCGACAAGAGCTGGATTAGTATAGTAACGCTTTTGACTGACAAAGTTATATATGCTTACGTGTGATGTTACTGAGCCTTAATTATTTTAACCAACATTATATACACCATAAATATCAATGTTTGAGCACTCATGTGAACGAACATGTACGTGGTAACTATATAGTTAACCTTTAAACCGTGGTTTAAGACAATAATGTGCACTTCGCTTGCCATATGTATCGTCAAGGTTGCGACAAATCTTGTAGCCTGCGACATATAACAGAAAGCTCATAAAAGTGCATACATAAGAAACAATAAATTTTCTCGGAACAATAATATTATTATTAGTGAAACAAGAAAGCTCATAAATGTGCATTCAAAAGAAACAATACATTTTATCGGTACAATATTATTAATATTAGTAAAACAAGAAAGCATACAAATGTGTATACATAAGAAACAATATATTTTCTCGGAACAATAATATTAATATTAGTAAAACAAGAAAGCTCATACATGTGCATGCATAAGAAACAATATATTTTCTCGGAACAATAATATTAATATTAATAAAACAAGAAAGCTCAAGACACAATAAAAGTGCACACATAAGAAAACGTGCAAAATATAAATAAAACTTAAAGCAAAATCACGCATATGCAAACAAATTTACAACGTTTCGCTTAAAAAAAAGAGATAATTATCATCTAATGAGCGCTGGAAGGTATGTAACTAAATATGCGTGAATAGGTATAAGCAATGATTAATACATATTTTCTTAAACAATATGTATCGGCATTTTAATTTTTAGAAACAACAATTACACAAACTGGTAAATTACGATTCTAACGAAATATATATCATGAGAAATCTTCACAGTACCAGTGACTTGAAATATATACTACTCAAAATTTGCTAAGGATCACTTTTTAGTTTGTTTCGCATTATCTTCAATTTTGGATTACGTTCATTTTAAATTGTTATTTTGCAGGTTTTGATATTAGAATGTGTGTTTTTGATTTTATTTTTATGTATTGATTTATCATTGATGCGTGACGCTGGCTGATTCTAGCTAGGGGTGACTATTGAAGGTTTTAGTGCATGTGTGTCAGAATTGAAATTATTGTAAAAGTCTGCAAACATTGAAAGGATCTTTTCAATATCGTGTATGGTTCCCATTGGCATTGATTACTGATTGGCATCGTCTTCTCATGCTATTGATAAGCCCACGGATCCTGTCTTGTGGGAATCGAACCCATTCCTGTAGGAGGGCTTGTCGTAGGTCCTGGATTGTGAAAGGATTAACAGGGCGTGCAGATATTGCAACCTGAAGCATGCCTCAGTAGAAGTAGTAGTAGTAGTAGTAGTAGTAGTAGAAGTAGTAGTAGTAGTAGTAGTAGTAGTAGTAGTAGTAGTAGTAGTAGTAGTAGCAGTAGTAGTAGTAGTAGTAGTAGTAGTAGTAGTAGTAGTAGTAGTAGTAGTAGTAGTAGTAGTAGTAGTAGTAGTAGTAGTAGTAGTAGTAGTAGTAGTAGTAGTAGTAGTGGTAGTAGTAGTAGTAGTAGTAGAAGTAGTAGTAGAGTAGTAGTAGTAGTAGTAGTAGTAGTAGTAGTAGTAGTAGTAGTAGTAGTAGTAGTAGTAGTAGTAGTAGTAGTAGTAGTAGTAGTAGTAGTAGTAGTAGTAGTAGTAGTAGTAGTAGTAGAAGTAGTAGAAGAAGTAGTAGAAGCAGTAAAAGTAATAGCAGTAGTAGTAGTACATGTACGCAAATCGAAAAGGCGTTGAAAGAGTTTGACATACATTAATGTCGGGAACCTTTTTGAAATATGCATAATAAACAAGAGATTAGTCACGCTTTAACTCTCCATTGATTACGAAATTGATATCAGCCGCAACAATCTATTTTTTATTGCTGTTCAGAGGTTCCGGGTACAGTGAAAACTACGTTTTAGGCTATAGCGTTAAAATATAAATATACAAACAATACGTTTTGAATTATAAGATTGAATTCAATTTTCATCGTCCATGAATAAGCACGAGCGTGAACGAAAATACACATAAGATAAACTAAATTCATTTCTAATTTTTTAGAGGTTTAATTCATGTATAAGGCTTATGGTTAATGATTTTAATTAAATAAATTGAAATATTTGTTTCAAAATCCAAGAAATTTTCAATCGATATCCTGATCTATTTAATGAGTGAACGATCGGGTAAAGACCTTTTAGATTACGCACTGAGTGCCATCGACGTAAACACCGGCAACTAAAAACTCAGTGAAATTAACAAAAATGTATAATGTACAGTTTAACTACACATACATTGTACATCTCACTGGCAAAAGCAATTATACGGGTTTGTGAAACTTGAATATTTATTGTATATGCTTATTGTAAAAAATCAACAGTTATGCGGAAAGGCAAGTCACGCGCTTTACTGCCATTGATTACAAATACTGTGCCAACGCAAAATATCTGGTTTCTAAAGGTGTTGCTTCCTAAACTGGGTGTTTCTAAGAATTATGAATCTTTATCACCTACGGTTCCCGAGAAATGCGTAAACATGCTAAGAGCAATTAAGGTGTTCGTACGTTAACAATAAAATGACACTTATGGATTGGCGGTGTGACAAAACAGTATAAAATTATAGACCGAGAAGTTAGTTTGTTTGCTCGTTTCATTATTAATATCAAAATGTGTGTAGTGGTGTGGCATTTTATTAAATTTGCTTTTGCTTAAAAGGGTGTTAAGATGTGTGTACAAGATGTAATTTTAATTACCAATTACGAAACACTGCTTAAACAATTAGCAAAGCAAATGCGTAAGCAATAAATACTTATGATTGGATTCGATTCCACAATGTACAAAAGTAAAAGTTATTGTATACGCCGTAGTCAATTGAAATATCCAAGTGCCGGATGCTAACATGGTGTATAACAGGATTGTAAATCTCGAAATCGTGATTTCGAATCTCAGAGGGGTCATTTCGTGTGTGGGTATTTGTCATGAAATAATCTAAATGGCCATCCCAGCAATCTCTGATGCAATAATGGAAGAGATCGGTTATAGTCAAATGCATTAAATATATGTGTACTTATTACATGTAAACGACTTATGTCTGAAAATCTTGCATAGCAAGAGTATGTAGGTAGATTAACTGTCCATCAGGATATGCTAAAATATTGTAGCAAACGACACATGGTTCAACAAACTCAGTACTAATTTAAGGTATTTCGTTAGTTTGCGTACTTGGTTATCCTGGGTTATCTTCATTCGTCATAACCGGGGTTAAAGTCCGTTTTACAACACAATGTACAATTTCAACTTCTGTCGCGCGTTAATAAGAAAATGTTCATGCTAAAAGATGCAACTTTAAAAACATATTCTCACAGAATCGAGTTTCATCAAAATGTGCGATTCCTCGATGTGACTCTTAAGAGAACGTTATTTTAAAAATATCACACGAGTAAAAGTTGTCTCGATATTAAGGATATGACTTAAGTTCGAGAAAAAAACTGTTTAGGCTGATAAACTACCTGTTTTTAAGTTAAAAGTTTTCGTTCGGCCTACACAATACGTGACTGCAACCAACCAATATAATCATAATACTTCTCTTACAAAGATTACCTAAGTTTGTAGAGCGCTAGACTACAGTCGGGGCTCTATCCACGGCCCGGCCAACCCTTTTGTGGGGATTGGTAATTAAATGCTTTCTACGGCAACTTTTCGCCTATCGCTGATTTAATTAGTACAGTTGTAACTTATTGGCATACGTGTGTGCATGGAGTACTGGTAACTCACCGCCGAGATATGACTGAAATACCGTTGGACACGGCGAAAATAATCAGATTTAACAAATAAACAAACATATCAAGACGAACGATACAAATACGTAAACAAATAGCCGGAACTTATTAACAATTACTCTGCACACATTTAAAAAGGTTTTTGACAAAGGTTTACAACGTCCCCGCCTCTAAGCAATGACGGGGTGTTCCAATTGCATATTAACTTTTGTGTATTCGAATGTGCTTTTTGTAATAACAAATCAAACGCCACGTTGGTCATCTGGCTTCAACGCGCGTTGAATATATGTGTACATCTTATTTGTTTTTGTTTCAATGCATATTTTCATGTACAACTTTCAAGAAACACAAAGCAAAGGGAGGCGACAAGAGCTGGATTAGTATAGTAACGCTTTTGACTGACAAAGTTATATATGCTTACGTGTGATGTTACTGAGCCTTAATTATTTTAACCAACATTATATACACCATAAATATCAATGTTTGAGCACTCATGTGAACGAACATGTACGTGGTACAGTAGATATACAATTCATGCGTGCTTACAAGTTTGTATGTTCTAGTTTGCACGTCGATAGTACACGCTTTTATTGCATATACAACCATTGAATTGATAAGAGGTATGACTGTAAAAAAAACGAAAACAAACGGTCGTTTAAATATTGTATCGCTTATGCTAATACTAATCACCCCATGTAATTTAAAATATATTATATAATGATATTGGGAAATTATCTATAAATAAGTATTACAGGAAGAGTCCGAAGAGAGAAAAAATGATTAAATTGATTGAATTAATGCAATCTGATAATACAAGTACCAACATAATCTTAGCTATGTATGTATATAAAGCATTTAGTCAAAAGAACCTGTATCAATATAATTATGATTAAGTGTATAAAATGCATTACTCAAACTTGACTTCTCGCTCTTTTGTAGATTCGTTTTTGTTATTTTTTATGTTATCGTTATAGCATTAATTATTAACTAGATTCTAAATGCTGTAGTCAAACAAAATTCTTTTTGTGTTCTAGACCTATGCATGTATTGATACTTTATTTAACAACGTATGAAATTTAATACTGATCACATGTCATGCCTTTATATATGTTACTATGTTTTGATCATGGATTCTCATAGACGGTTGTCTTTTGTATATATTGAATAAACCAAAACCATGTAATTGAAAAATACAATCAAATAAATAACAACAGTTTTTAAAGGGATCATTGATCGTAAGCACCATTCACACAGCGTTGCAAGACACTTGAATCGCAATACTCTTTTACTCTTGACATCGTTTATCTAGCCATTACACTCTGCAAAACAGACGTACCACCTCACTGTTCCACGCGGCGGTCTTAAAATTAGCAGTCGGCAACATTGAGATAAATTGAAAACGCGCAACGCATGTCAATAAGTCGGTCATTGTTGAACATGTAGGACTCGGTCCGGATTGAGTGTACTACACATCATATTTCAACTGAAGTGTGACTTGGGTATAAATTTTAAATGTTTAAAGGGTTTGAGGTGTGACTCGGGCTTTAATATTTAATGTTTTAAGGGGTTTTAAAATGATGCGTGTATTAAGCAAGAAGTAAGAATATGGAGTCAAATGATTTATTATACCATAACCGTAAATGACAGTAAAGCGATAAATAGTGGCGCGTTAAACGCGATAATAAATTTTCGTGGAACAAGGATATGAATATTAGTAAAACAAGAAAGCTCATAAAATCGCATACATAAGAAACAATAAATTTTCTCGGAACAATAATATTATTATTAGTGAAGCAAGAAAGCTCATAAATGTGCATTCAAAAGAAACAATACATTTTATCGGTACAATATTATTAGTATTAGTAAAACAAGAAAGCTAACAAATGTGCATACATAAGAAAAAATATATTTTCTCGGAACAATAATATTAATATTAGTAAAACAAGAAAGCTCATACATGTGCATGCATAAGAAACAGTAGATTTTCTCGAAACAATGATATTAACATTAATAAAACATTAAAAGCTCAAGACACAATAAATGTGCATACATAAGAAACATGCAAAATATAAATAAAACTTAAAGCAAAATCACGCATATGCAAACAAATTTACAACGTATCGCTTTAAAAAAGAGAGATAATTATCATCTAATGAGCGCTGGAAGGTATGTAACTAAAAATGCGCGAATAGGTATAAGCAATTGATTAATACATAATTTCTTTAACAATATGTATCGGCATTTTAATTTTTTGTAAAACAACAATTAAACAAACTGGTAAATTACGATTCTAACGAAATATATATCATGAGAAATCTTCACAGTTACCAGTGACTTGAAATATATACTACTCAAAATTTGCTAAGGATCACTTTTTAGTTTGTTTCGCATTATCTTCAATTTTGGATTACGTTCATTTTAAAGTGTTATTTTGCAGGTTTTGATATTAGAATGTGTGTTTTTGTTTTTATTTTTATGTATTGATTTATCATTAATGCGTGACGCTGGCTGAATCTAGCTAGGGTGACTTTTGAAGGTTTTAGTGCATGTGTGTCAAAATTGAAATTATTGTAAAAGTCTGTAAACATTGAAAGGACCTTTTCAATATCGTGTATGGTTCCCATTGGCATTGATTACTGATTGGCATCGTCTTCTCATGCTACTGATAAGCCCACGGATGCTGTCTTGTGGGATTTGAACCCATTCCTGTAGGAGGGCTTGTCGTAGGTCCTGGATTGTGATAGGCTTAAAAGGGCGTGCAGATATTGCAACCTGAAGAATGCCCCAGACATCCTCTATGGGATTGAGGTCCGGAGACCTCGCAGGCCACTCCATCCTGACGATTGTTTCACCTTGTTCGTACTCATTGAACACCTTTCTTTTGTGAGGTCTGGCATTATCGTCCATTTAAATGAAATTTGGGCCTATTGCACCAGCATATGGACGGACGTATATATCCAATATAAAGAAGTGAAACTCCAGCTGCTGGAGCAGTATTGAATTTTCATTAAAAACAATTAGTTGGTCCTTTATTTAAGGCAAGTGACCGATTTCCCAAACAGTACAAAACAGCACAATACAGCACAATACAAACCAACATAAACACAAAATATGAATAAAGCTGGGGTCACCGCATTGGAACGGTCAATGCAAAGACCTCTCTGACGTATCTCTGAGCTGTCAAAGTGCCGTTATCAATGATATGCAGATCGGTCTTCCCCTGCATGCCGATCCCAGCCCAAACCAATACTGAGCAACCACCATAAAGATCATGGTTTGCGATGCATACTGGTGAAAATCGCTCATTGGTTGTTCTCCACACCCGGGCACGTCTATCTGTAAAGTCAACACAGAATATAGACTCGTCTATGAAGAGTACTGGTGTCCAGTCATTTAAAGACCAGGTTATGTGATCTTGTACCCATTGGAGACGTGCCTGGATGTGGTTGCGCATCAATGGAATACGAATGGCAGGTCGTCTAGCCCTAATGCCAACACTATGCAGTCTGTTTCGAATGGTTTGAGTTGAAACTCGAACCCCTGATGCATTATGTAAGTCATTTTGAAGGGCCATGGCGTTCATAAAGCGATGACGTCGGTCTAGTACCACGATAAAACGGTATTGTGCCTGCGTAGTAGCCCTCTGACGACCTCCCTTGTATCTGGGAATAACATCAACATGCATTTGGTAGCGGTTCCACATCCTGGCTACAACGCTCTGTGAAACGCCTGGCTGACGTGCCACATGAGGTTGTGACTTTCCTCCTTCCAGCATCCCAATCCCCCCTCTTCATTTCTTCTAAGATAAGATGTCTTCTTACGCGATAGTTTGCCATTTCAAACAACTTTCAAGATGAATGATTGAGCTACAAGTGTAGATTTGAAGCATGTTCACAATGTGTTTGTCAAGTGGAAGGCCAAATGTCATGGCTTTTTCGTGGGTAGTGCTTTTCATGAGCAAATTAGCAAGTCTGTGTAAACAAAATCGATAAGACAGGTTATTGGTTATGTACAATACGCACTCATAAATTGGAAAACACAAACTTTTTTGTTTTTCATAATAAAAACTTCAAATTACACATACTATAAAAAGTGATCCCTAGCAAATTTTGAGTAGTATATATAACAACATGTTTGTAACAAACCATAAATACCACAAGGCACTTAAGCTGATAGCTTGAAGTTAACTCATATTTGTTGCAAAACGACCAATTGTGCAAATAAATCAGCACATATTTGTGTCAAGTTATGCATTCAGCATCTAACTATATGTATACATGATATAGATAAAACAACAAGCTATTTGTATAGTCCAACGTAGAAGACGTAAACAAAATAACAAAACATTAAATTAAAATTCTGATATTGGCATAAATATTAGATTATAAAGTTGCATGTGCGCTATTGATTGTCTGTTTACTTAAGCATTCATAAATGAAGCACTTTAAAGCATGTGTACACCGAAGTAATTGAGATGCGGTTCAGGGATGACGGTGTCTTTCTTGTTGACCTTGACATACAGTCTGTCGCCTTCTTGCAGCTGGAAATCGCTGCCCAGGTAGCTGGACGTGATGATCTCGGAACCTGGACCTGTAAATTAAATTTCAAATTTGCATGACTGCTATAACCTTACGCGACATGACATGTATGGATTTACATGTTGTTGGGCATGAATATTAGGTTTAAAATATTTTGTATTGCAGTTAATGAGGTGCAAAATGGAGAATAGTTGTTTCGATTGTTTCAATTATCAGTTTTTCTAGTATGTTTTTTATAATTCATTGTAATTCTACTAATATTACAAACTAGTCAATTTGGATTTATGCAAGCATGCATTACGGGTTGAACGAACAATAATTGGTTATTGAGGTTTTTAATACACAATAACCGAAGCACCTTTATCTTTAGGATCATTTTATCTGATTTTCAAACAACCATTGATTGAAAACAGTGAAATATAGTTTATTTTAAATATATATTTATATTAACGATTACATATCGAATTTGTGTTGTTGTTTTGATTGCACTGTAAAGCGATCATGTCGATAGATTTGTGTGTTAAAAAAACGCCCTCTCCAAACCTTCGCATTCCGTCTCCATGTTGTGCATGAGCACGTCCTCGCTTTGCTCAATGGTTCCCGCCCTCTTCACGTATACCCAGTGGCCCATATGCGCCGGATTGTAGGCCGTCCCGCGAGCAATTTTGAAGTGGACCTGCAGTTGTTTCAAACACATTTGTATTGCACATGCTCGTCTATATTTCCTAGGCTAGGCTTCGAAGAGGATATTTGCTTGTTTCAGATGCATTGCTATCAACGAAAGAATTGCTAGCTTTGATTATTTGCTTTCTCACGTTAACTCACACTGACTAAAGCTTCCATGTCCCATGTGGCAGTAAACTTAGAAATCTAACCTATTAATATATAACCCCAGTGGTATTTTCAACAAAACTTCTCTTTTAGCAACTGCATTTTATTGTGGCATGTAATAATAAGTGTGTGTGTGTGCACCTGCTTCATGGGTAAAATATCAACACAGTTAAACTCGGTTGCATTTGTGTCGTTCTAGTTGATTGGTTATTTCATGCCATATTGCATTATAACACATTTAGAACCACATGCATAACAATGTTTTATGGAATGTGTGTTATTGTTTGCCATATGTGTTTTGTTGTGAACGTGTGTGTTTTAACCTGAATATAATTGATTTTGTATGTATGTTAGAACTGACACATATAACGAAGTAAATACAAAGGCGATATATAAACCTTACTCCTTATATTCTAATAAACATGATGCACATTTACAGTAACCATGTAAAGTAAATACACATTCTTTAAAAGCCGCAAAGCAATTTTAGCATATTCTAGACCCATGTAACAGGAGTTAACAATACCAGGTAAACTCTATGTCCACAGAAAATGGTTCAATTCATCTTAAAAGTACAATAATTCTGACATTTCTATCACAGGCAGCATTTCGTTTTTTTTATAATTTAATTGCTAAGGTTCAAAGAACGGTCGATATGAACAGATTATGATCTTACGCTAGGTAGTTCAGGAGTACATGAGATTGAATCCAGACATCACCAGCTCTCGTGTGTACAAAAACTATACGATACAAGTTATGAACTCTTTATTATCTGACCGAATTCAAGCACACTATTATTGAATTTTGCATGGAAGATGATTTCTGGCAATACCTAATACCCAGATTCATAAAAGTTATCAGATTGTAAAACTTGAACTGATATATGTCTATATAAAACAATTTTAAAATAAAATACATCGTTTGATAACATTACATACGTCTTCAATACACATATAAACCAATGGATTTTTTTTATAAAATTTGAATAAGGACGAAAACGGGAGAAGCTTGTCGAGTCGAAACTGTGTCCAACATGTGTTTTAACCATATACACGAAAACTTACCTGATTGTAAACATGGTACAGGCCGGTTTTCATAATCTCGATCTGGCCATCATCGGGGCGGTACTTGATCAGCGTCTCATCTGGCTTGATGGCCATTTCGTGCTTTTGGTTCCAGTGCAGGCGGTGGTGTTCATCTACGCGCGTACATAAAAATAGTAATAAAGTAATAGATATGATAAAGCGGGTTGCTAAGAGATGTCTTAATAAACATTCGCAATGCAATCGCCCCGGTAAAAAAACTTAATAATTAAACCTGACTTGTAACATTAAGGACTTTTATGAATCAAGTTAAAATGCTGAAAAACTCCAACCAAACGGAAATTGGCACAGAGATGGAAGCGTTCTCTTAATGTTCGCGTTTAAAATAAAATTAGAGATTTGCAAGAACGCTGCTAAATCCTAACCGAACAATGTGTAGAGTAGCTGTATATTCTTTAATTGTTATAGTTTCGTCCCATATGTATGATATCATACCGTATTTGGTATTTGTATCATGTATATGTGCACTTTGTTTAAGAGTATAACGAAGACAATGCTGGGGTACTTACGTGGCTGTACGTGCGATAAGCCCATTACTTTGATTGACGGTTTCTCTGTAGGAGCCCTCGAAACGTTGTTGCACACTTTGAACGTTGCGTTTTCTGTGAAGCAAGACATTATAGACCATAATTTAAAAATGCAATACATGCGAATGGTGTTACTTATAAATCAAACGTCAACACTATTTACCTTAACAAATTGTTTATAGCGAAAATACATTAAAAACAATCGGTGCATTGAAAAGTGTCAGTATTGATGTACTCAAACATTTTTGATAAAAAGTAAACTTCTTCATAAACATTTTAATGTAATAAAATAACAGTATTTAGTTATAAAAATATTCTTCTGTTTATAAATATATACTTTTGTGAATATTAAATGTGTATAAAACGTATAACACGTAATTGGTAAAACTATCGACTTTAAGATTCATACCTTCGTGCATTTTCATTTTCATCCATCTTGAAGCATACTGAAATGCATCGAGAAAACAATAACAATAAAAATAGGACATCGCACTTTTTTGGAGACATTTATCAACACCCGCAAGAAATATTTTACAAAATAAACCATTTTAGGTATCTCAAATGCAAAAGTTCGGAAGTCCGTTAGCACAGTTTGAATAAATATAGTATCACACATTTAACCGGTGTTATAAAAACTTAGACAAGACGTCTAAAATAGAGTGTTCGTGTTAACGTTCGACAATCAAATGCTGTTTGTGTCGGTTTTTATTTTTATGCCATAATTTCAGCTAAGTATATGATGATAACTTAATCAAAACTTGTTTGGATATGAATCTCCATTCTTTTGAAATAAATTTGTTGAAATAAAAGTCCGAGATGGACTGTAATTCATAAAAGTGCATGTGGTTTAACTTCACAATGTCTAGATACTATCATATCGACGGTGAAAAGATTACAATATCATCGACATATAAATTTGGCGCTATACCCCTTAATTTATATTTTTGAAGGAACATAGGGGACTTAGGGTACACTGAGACACGACGTCGTCTGCTAGCGACGTATGAGCCTTGCCCGTAGCAGTTTTACTCCATGAAAGGAACCTTTTCACAGATTTTGGCATGTATTAAAGTTTGTCATTATTTATGCTTTATATTTATAAATGTAAACATTTGATCTAAAAAGCACAAGTAACCAAACAATAATAAAATTAAAGAAAGAAAAACAGTAACCCTCATCTGAGCTCGAAACCACTGACCCCTGGAGTAAAAGTCTTACTCTTAAACCACTCGTCCATCCGTGATCATACAATGAGTGATGTATTTTATACTTTATGTAAGCAATCCTCGTACTGTCACAAAATATAACGACAACAACAGAACTCTCCAAAAAATTATCTCGTTGCGCGTTGCAACGCTCTATAATTTTCAGGTTTTTAAATCGTCAAAGGAGGCATACAATGAATATTTTAGAGATTGGTAAATGTTCAGTATTACTGTTTCCTAACAAATATCATAAATACAACGAACATTTGCCAATTTGAAACAATTTTTGTTTTATTTGTCAAATTACCAAAACGTGAAAAGGCCCCTTTAATAGCGCTAAATAGGTCGTTGTCGGCTCAGGTATTTCTTAAAAGTACTCTTCGTACTCTTAAATACACTTGCATGTACCCCGGGTATGACAAATACGCTTAAAGGCAACCGGCAATACTCCTGTACACGTGTAAGGTAGTCATATCATTCTAATGTATATGCTGTTTTCCGTTCCTTTTGTAAAATGTTCAATATTTAAATATGGTTTGAACATGGCCTGTTTTGCATAAGAACTTATTTCAATATGATTGCATGGATCAATGTATAATGTTGACTATGGTATTTAATATATAAAATGTTTGGAATCGTTACGGTACCGTAAATCGATTAATGGCCCATTACCCGTTGTACGGAGGTCATTTATTTAAAACATCTTAGCCATGATTTTGAGGTAAGCATGTGGTAGTACTCATTACCGATTCATCGTTGTTTATTCGCCCTAGTTTATATCTCCAAAACAATCATTTGAACATAACTAATAATATCGTTTAAAACGATTACGCACGACACGAAGCTTGACAAAATATATAATTAGTGTTGTTGTTGTGTGAATAGTGTCTGGCCCTTACTTAAAACCCGCAGCTCGGGCAATATACAACTAAGCTATAAATTTGAAAACGTCATAATTGTGTGACATCTATTTTACAAAATAGACCAACGTCTTAATTACATGATTATAGTACTGCTAACATTCTGTCTGGTAAAACATGTTACTTACCGGCTCCACGAGATACTTTAGATTTTCGTTATTGTCAAGGCAACAAGTCCCGTCGGTTTCAACAATATGTTCTAGTGGGTCGTCTGGGTGTCCGCGAATGTCCTGCAGTACGAAAACACTGTGAGAGAATTGTTCGATGCAGCAAACTTAGCGACAGCAGTATTAAGTGAATTTCAGTTCCAGTGGAAAATATTTTACCTACATGTAATTATTTGGTCCATGTCTATGATATTTTTGTTCAAATTAACATACAATGTACTGGAATGATACGCATTTTAAAGATTTGTTTACGGATCACCCAACTAAAATGCATTTAAATGTCGATACGATATACAATATATTATTGCAATTGAGCATACTATTGTTAAAATACCGGTTCGTATATACGCTTCAATTGTGTAGAAACAAATGTTCGCTTCGCGGACAGGCCTAAATTATTTAAAAATTATATGTTTAACAGCTGTATACATGTATTAAAATACTGTTTCTTTTATACAAGTATTTAATAATCTCTAATTGCCATGCATGCGCATGGGTTTTATATCGCCTGATAATTGCTGTCAAACTATTTTGGTTAATCTTTTTTTAAATAAAAATATTAAGAACAATCTGCACTTAAATAAGTTTCCAGATGTGTTATTTCTCGTGAATTATGTCCAGGGATTAATACAATAGAGTTCTAATCTCAATACATAAATACATAATCACAAGTCATAGGAAAATTAAGAATACGTACAACCCTCGATATGTAACTAATAGTGTGCTGAAACATTCATTCGTATAGCATAACTTTACAAAATAAAAGTTGAACCTATTTTTAATGATAAACTATAAAACTTTGCTTACTCAAGAATTTCCTTACCTCGCATTTCAAGCACAGTTTATAGTTAGGTTCTGGTGGCGCACGTTCGTTGGTCAGATAGTAAGCGGTCACGCAAATCAACACGAATAGAGCGCAGTTTAGAATGAAAAAGAAAATGATTCGCAAGCGAATCTGTTTCTCAGCATTCTTTTTGTTGTTTTTCCCTTTTGTTGTTTCTTCAATGTCAGTCTTTCCACTCTCAACCTAAACAATTACATATTAAGATACAAATCACATAAAAGTAGACCGCTTTTACAGCCGTTGAACATGGACAAGATTTCACGCCACGAAATACGGAATTCATGTAAGGAGTCTTTTATTAAATAGAGAAAATAATGCATATGTCAATTTCCATTTTCGGCTTTCAATTCCTGTGACGTCAGATCAGTGAATAGTTAGATGAGTCTAATATTCGAGGTTGCCGTGCAATAACTAGCAAGAAGTATATTGAAATGACGAACAAAACTTTTTATTTTACTTTATTTTTTCGTACAAATAAGTCGACGCCTAGCGAAATAATTTGACATTGACCCTCATGCCGGACATATCAGACTAAAAACTTCACTCTTAGATATCAACATGTGACTTATAAAGCAAAGTCCAAGCTCGTTAAAAAGCTCATTGTTTTTTATCAGAATATACTCAATTATATACTGTGTTTTCTTTTTCAATTGTCCTTGTCTTTGGTCGAAGAATGATGGAAAAGATACTTAAATATCGTATGACAGTTCTGACTATATAATATAATGGTGAGAGCGACCGTTAACGTAAATAAAATAAAGATTCATTATGCTCTTGTAACTTAGAATGTATAAAGCAATCATATAATAATATATAACTATACATATTAAAAAAGTAAATCGACACATGTGAAACAAAACGGCTTTTTATATGATAAACGAAAATGTTTTGGCAAATATTATATTTGTTGTTTTTAGGGAGCTCAATATATCGCTTTCTTTAATGTTCAACGGATTATATTTTTATGCTATCGTTCCACCGTTCTTTATCAGAGAGCATTTAAAGGGACTGTCAACCACGAATCACGAAAAAAAAAAGTTCTAAAATACCGTATTTTTTACAATTATTAGTTTATATTGATTAAAATATCACGACTTGTGTATTACATTACTTGAAAAAAGTTCATATTTTCAGTATATTCGGTAATAAAATTTTGCGATGTGAAATCGAAATAACATCGCGAAAAATAGGTGACATAACGATATACACACTATAAATAACGCAAGTAGATTCATCATTATATATATTTGAATTAATATAAACTAATAAATGTAAAAAATACGGTATTTTACAACTTTTCTTTTCTTCGTCGTCGTGGTTGACAGTCCCTTTAAAGCATTTAAGTAAATTAATGTAATGCTTTCCATCTCATAGATAATTTATATTAAAAAATATTGTGTCGTGCATTCACATGTGATTTTCCGAATTAATAATCTAAACATTAAATGAGCATACTATATAGCGATGTATGGCTCGATAATGACACTAAGGTTAGAAAATTATTCTTAAGTTACAAAGAATAAATGTTTTGTTATGTTTTGTTATGGAATTCAGTTTTAAATATCAAATGCCCATCACAAATAAGCAATTCCACTTAAAAAAAAATTCACCAACAACAAATTTTTAAATATATGTTTTATTGTAACGATATTATAATGGTAATATAAACACTCACTTTTGATTCCCTTTTAGTCTCATAATCTAAAACATCCCAGTCGTCGTCTTGTGCCGCAGATTCTTCTTTATTGTACGTCTATAAGTTTAGAAACATAAATCAAAACCAATCATTTTGCAAAATAAACGTTAAACAGGTATATATTAAACTTTAAACAGAAACTCATTTTACTATCAACTTACCAATTCTGCATATATCAGCAACATAAAGGTTCAAATTATAGTAGTTGACGGAATAATGGTGGTGGTGGTGCCGGTGGTGGTTGTGATGATGGTGGTGGTGGTGTTAGTGGTGTTGTGGTGGTAGTGGTGGTGGTGGTGGTAGTGATGGTGGTGGTCGTGTAGTTGTGGTTGTGGTAATGGTGGTGGTGGTGTTAGTGGTGTTGTGGTGGTAGTGGTTGTGGTAGTGATGGTGGTGGTAGTGTAGTGGTGGTTGTGATAGTGGTGGTGGTGGTGTTAGTGGAGCTGTGGTGATAGTGGTTGTTGTGGTGGTAGTGATGGTGGTGGTAGTGTAGTGGTGGTTGTGGTAATGGTGGTGATGGTGTTGGTGGAGGTTGTTGTGGTAATGGTGGTGATGGTGGTGGTGGTTGTGGTTATGCTTGTGGTTCTGATGGTGTTCGTGCTGATGGTTGTGGTGGTAGTAGTTACAGAAGTAGTATTAACAGTAGTAGTAATAATAGTTGTTGCGACAGTAGAACACGATTAAATTTACGGGTTTGGTTGTCTGTGGAATCAGGGTCTTTACTTCCTCCACGTCAACGAAGTCAACGTTCTGTTTTGTCGTGGAAATTTTCGGATTGTAAATAATGTTCACAGCCTGAAACATATAAATGTATAAATGTGAGCATTATTTAAGAAATAAAAATCGCTTGGTAAGTTGTGGAATTAGGTACTTCAACAAACTGTAAGTTGTTATATATATTTATTAATAAATAGTTCGTGTGTACACGTTTATGAGTATGACTACGAAATTATGCGTGTTTCTGTGAATAAAGTTTGCTTGATGTAAATTAATGAGTCAAAGCAGTATTATACTCACTAGGATTTTATGTTGTTATGGTGGATCGAGTCAAATTGATCCCCAGCAGATCCGTAGTTATAGTGAATAGTCTATTGTGCATCCACATGCATAGCAACTATATTGTTCGTACATATTTTAAATGTATCGACACCAATTATTGAAGTTAGGTTGCGTACCATACAGCTATGGCGATATTATCAATTATTTCGTGTTACACGGATTCTGGGTGGATTATAACAGTAAATGATAACCCGATTATTAAACACTGAACTGGTACCAAGTGTTTTTGGCTTTTTTTTAAATAATAGATAATCAACATTTGTAAAATCGCGTGGTAAGTGTAAAGTTTGACCAGTTTTAAATTCCAAAACAAACGAGAATATAACAACAATATTGCCAAGCAATATATGTCCCCTACCGGCTCTACAATTGTCAGAATTTTTATTTATTTGTTGCCATAGTGAAAACATATGAAGAACTTTAGAAAGTTATCGCAGGATCCAGAAAAGTGTGACAGACTCACAGACAGACGCACAGAGTGCAAACCATAAGTCCCCTCCTGTCAAACCGGTAGGGGACAAAACAATGATTAAATGTAAACGAAAAAAACAACGGTGCGTTTTTTAACATATGTCACAATAAACGAAATTTATTGACACAAAATCAATTCATAGTAGAATAGCACAACAACCGAAGCTTTTTTTTTAATTTAAGTGAACGATGTATTATCATTAAAATTTTGGCTCCGACAACTCGTGAATGGATAGTACCATTGAAATCAGCATATATTATCTTTATCTGTAATTACTGTTTTTACTATTGCAGTATATTAATCATATACCTTATCCGCCTCGTCCGGCTGTCGTCTCTGACTGGATGGTGAATTTCCCATCGCTCTGTTTTACGTGTAAATATGGTTTCAAATATCACGATCCCTTCGAGATAAATACTGACCGGCAAGTTTGAGCGTCAATCTTGAAATTAAAATAAATAAGCAAATCATATTACATACCTGTCATTGAAAGTTGTTTCTCGCTAATTTTAAAGACAATTGTGATTTTGTTCTATTTTGGCATGGTTACCGATTTTCCAAAATAGTTCTCCCTGCGTAGGAATTAAACCACTGGGCGTTTATTTACAGATTAAAACGGAAATTAGTCCGACTATAACGTTACTATACTGTTCACTGTTTAAGACATCTTTTGCAAGGTTTATATTATCAAGTTAACAACGGGAACGTTCCTTAATGTTTATATAGAAACCTTTCCTCTAGTCATGCTAGACAAATCGTGACGATTGATCGTATCCGGGAACACTTATCAAAATCGAATAGGCGATAACCTCTTATTACATTTTCATACAACCTTATATTTAAATATTCGAAAAATTAAGGGACATGTCATAAAAATATCTTGACATTTGTAATGAATTCGTTACAGGTATTGTCATATTACATTAACGTGGTAAATTTGAACTATGTTGAATGGACTGGGCTGCCTCCCTCTCCCCCCCCCCCCACCCTACCCCCAACCCTCACACACATTCAGCTTTTATCTAAAAACTATACTAAGCATACTATTGAGATGCGCCAGTTCACATACTGGTAAACATGTTTGCAACGTTTCATCCTTTTGGCAGCAACAGTTTTGTAGAAATACCCGACACAACTACAAATCAAAGCGCCAACGGCATTGGAAAGGTTGTTGGCAAGATACAGGGAAATTTCTGCTTATGTTAAAGGAACACTTGACAGAATGAAAATCTAAGTGGGTGTGAAAAAGAAAAGTTTGAAGGATTTAAACAGTCAGCAGACATAAATGAAAAAGAAGTGATTATATATTGCAAAACATCCGATATCAATCGGAAAATCAGAAACACGTATAAAGGGAGCTTTGTATTTTGTGACAAATTAAATGCCCGGATGTAATTGATATTTGTGATTTGCTAGACGTCTTTTTATTCTTTTGTTTTACTTTGGAGAACAGTAATTCCCTACATAGCTGTCCTTTGCTTATTGAAAAGATTAAGTAAATATTTCTCATAACTATTATAAACTCCATTGATATATTCGTACTAGGTGGTAATTAACGTTATCATAACATCATTATTATTTACTAGACTTAACGACTTTTTCATTCGGATGCTTAATGTCAAAGTTATAAATTGTTTTGCTTGTTTTGTTATTTACTTCTCATTATAATGTTACGATCGTGTCATTTTTATTTCAACATAATGGAACAATTCAATTCTGTTGTTGTGTTGTAGTCATTATTTTTCCAACCACGTTACGTACGCAAAATAGTACATGCACAATGTATTTTGGAGCACATTTGCTGAATGTTTTCATCATTATTCACATTGATCAAATACTGTGTAATCTAAAGCATATAATTTGCAGATTAATATCAAAATGTTTTCATTTGACCCCCGCACTTGTCGCCCAAAATTGGATGGAAAATGTTTGCGCACGTCATAGAGACCGTTAAATACAATATTTTATAGGCCCCCTTTACGCCACCGTAAGTTATTTACTCTTAGCGTACTATATAGCATATCGGATCTAAATGAAAACTGTAAAAACTAGGTCGGCGCAACATTGCATAAAGATAGCGTGTATTCAGCTTTATCAATGTAAATAATGAACACGCAGTAAGGTTGATATCTAACTCCCATTCATGCAGTGCGCCATTAAAAGTAATCAACATATGATGTTACTTAAACTGTATAATTTATGTGTAACTATGTTTAACTGGTAAACACTGCGCACTGAATCATTACAAATAGAAAAGTTCAAGCAGTATACTAACATGAGGGCTTTCGAATCCAATTTTAATTCAAACATTAAATATGTGTGTTTAACTAAATTCAAATGTTTTTCTTCATTTCTAATTCCATGACTACCGTATTTATAACTCTATATTACAACAATTATAAGTTTAAGTATTTGCCTAAATACGGATCTTTTGATTCAGTTGTATACTGAACATTTAATATAGTGGAATTTCCCAATTAAAACCAAATAAATTGTTATCTCATAATATTAACTTGAAACACATGCTGTATCAACGTGTTTAAATCTCTAACACAATAGACAAGTTGTGTTTTTAAATTTACTTTTTAATTAAAATTTATTTCAGAATTCATCTTTCAATTTAACGACATAAATTTAAAATTTATAGAAATCGAAAGTGCCTGGTCAGATTATCTTAACTTGTTGAGAATTAATTCATATATCATATTTTAAAATACAATCATATATTAAAGTATATTTATGAATCGATTTAGAACAGTGTATTATAAATTTTAAAAGCAAAAGAATTACATACTTCAATTGGTATTTCACCCAGTGTTAGTAACTATTAAGTAATACACAGCAATCGATTGTACTTCCGTTTTGGCATATGAGCAATCGCTGATATCACATTGCCTTGTTAATATCTAAAAATAGTTGAATGGCATAGAATGCAATAGGCCTATTTACAAACAAATCTTTCGCGCATTAAGTCTAAAAAGGCATGTGTTAACGATAGCATCGCATTTCTCACAATTTACGCATGAAGACTTCCTAGACTTAATTAAAATGTATCTCAATCAGTCAGCTACGATGTCAAACGTTTCTATCATGGGAAATGTTCTGAAAATACATTTACATAAGATAATTTTATCCCAAAATTGACCACAATGTTGAATCGGAAGTTTATCTTCTTAAAAATAAGTGGCGTTAGTTGCATGCACTGTGAATGGAATTAGATGCGAATTTGACATGACTTTTACGTGCTAATAGTTCTGGAGAGAAATAGGAATGATATTTTATTTATAGTTCTTACACTAATATTTAAGGGCATATCGCTTACCCATTACAAAGGGCTTGTGTATAATTAGGATGTTAATGGGACTTGTCAGAAGACTATTCTAAAATTTCATATTATATTCATGTAAAGAATTGATAAAATACTTCGAAGAATCAGCGTTGGAAAGAAAATAATGGAAATTAACGAGGTGCGTGAAGTTGGCACTTACATCGACAATCGACACTCGACATTCGAATATCGAGCTGGGACGAATATCGAGCTAGCACTGACATCGGCATTCGGCACTAGTCCCGAATATCGAGCTGGGGCGAATGTCGAGCCAGCACTGACATCGACATTCGGCACTTGTCCCGATTATCGAGCTGTAACGAATGTCGAGCCAGCTTGCCACTCCAAATTGAAAGGAAATGTTTCCGTCACAAAGTTTCACGATATTAAGTCCTTAAAAAGGGATAATCATTTGTAAGAAACATGATAAATATTATCCGTTACAAGGATTTAAGGTAACGGACACCATTAATATATACATAGATAATAACATGTTTTCGTAACATCAAATACGACAATATTCACCTCGTAAAAACAGGTAACCAAGTGTGAAAAAGGTTAGCAACAAGTGTAAGGAACAGATTTATTGGACAGATGGAATCTATAAAACAAGTTGTTGAGCTGCGATTATTTAATCAAAATCTCGTTCCAATCCACGTTTTAAGAGAATGGTTCACATGTTTTCGCATTCTATCGAATGTTACTGAATTAAAGTACTAAATAATATTTAAATAGTAACAAAAAAGTTGCAAAAAACCATGTCGTCGCCGCGATTCGAGCCCGTATCATCTGGGAACGAAGGCAACTGCGCTACCAGTGCAAAACGCAGACTTCCATGAAATGCAGTGAAACATAAACCCATAGAGAACGTTATCTCAATCATCTGCGGTAGCGTCCCACACTATAATATAGGTTGATGTCGGCATCCGAGCATTGTTCACTTCAATAATTCACGAATTTACCGACTATTTTAATGTATAATCTTTCAATGTAAATCATGGTTTAAAACAGTTATGAATAATTATAACTCCTCTTTTCACATTAAAGATCTTTTTAAAAATAAACAACGGACATATCTGTATTTTCTACAAATTAAAACAGGCGCTTACATAAACGTCCAACCAATCAGAAACAGGGTAACATCGGCGCATGTTTGCCAACATCCGGGAATTTTTCGGACCGCAAAAATACCAAATGACTGTGATTGTCATCCTCAATATTCTATCGGCTTACCATAAACAGTCTACGAACTATATTGTTTATATAAAAAGGACCATCACTCCAGTTATGACGAAAACATGCGAACCTAAATAGGGCGGTGCCCAATTTTACATCCTGCTCAGTATGTTTTTAAAGAATCAGACCTCTAGCAAAAATGTGAGTTCGATTTCCGCGTGTAAAGTGTAATTTGTTGCTAGAAAGGGGTCATAACTGCCGTTAATTTGAAATAATACAAACCGAAATATGGAAATTCTCAAGGCCACATGCTGGTTTGTACGTTAACAAAGTTTTATCCATACAGAACCATTACCTTATGAGTTTAGCATGACATACATAAGTGTGACAGGAAGGACTGATGAACGGAAGAACGGACACTTAAAACTGTACGTACCCCTCCCCGCCCACGTCATAAAGTTTTTTTTATGTAATGAACATACTTTTCGTAACAAATACAGTATAATAGTATAGTGTTCCTTTATTTATCGCTGTTTGTTAACGACTTACACCAAATCATATATTCTGAATTAGAAAAAGAAACAAAAGCAAAAAACCTTTTAACTGTCCGTACAAATGCTACACGCCCATATGCGAATGAAAACACTAAAAAATATGTTCAAAACTAATTCAAACTCCAATCGGAAATATGAGATTGTGCTTTATAAGTGTTATAAGACACGTTTTTTAAAGCACGTGTTCTAATAATAAAACACAACACGTATACACTTTAAATATAAGTGTAAAATCAAGGCACTTACTCTGAGCGTTTTATATAACATATCGGCTTTAAATGAAAACTGTAAACTAGGTCGGCGCAACATTGAATAAACATAGCGTGTATTCAGCTTTATCAATGTAAATAATAATGAACACGCAGTAAGGTTGATATCTAACTCGCATTCATGCAGTGCGCCATTAAAAGTAATCAACATATGATGTTACTTAAACTGTATAATTTATGTGTAACTATGTTTAACTGGTAAACACTGCGCACTGAATCAATACAAATAGAAAAGTTCAAGCAGTATACTAAAACGAGGGGCTTTCGAATCCAAATTTAATTTAAACTTTTAATATTTTTTGTTTAACAAAATTCCACTATTTTCTCTTATTTCTAACCCCATGCCTACCGTATTTATAATTCCTTATAACAACAATTATTAGTTTGAAGTATTTGTTAATTCTGATCTATTGATTCAGTTGTATACCGGACAATTATTATAGTGGAATTTCCCATTTAAAACCCAATAAAATGTTATCATATTTGATTTAGTTTGAAACACATGCTGTATCAACGTGTTTAAATCTATAACACACTAGATGTGTTTTCAAATGTAAAAATTTACTTTAAATTCATATCAGAATTTATCTTTAAATTTAACCACGTGAATTTAAAATTTATAAAAATCGAAAGTGCCTGGTCTGATTCTCTTAACGTGTTGAGTATTAATTCATATTTCATATTTTAAAAAACAATTGTATATTTAAGTATATTTATAAATCGATTTAGAATATTGTATTGTACATTTAAAAAGCAAAAGAATTACATACCTCAATTTGTATTTCACCAAGTGTTAGTAACTGTCGAGTAATACACAGCAATTGATTGTACTTCCGTTTTAGCATATCACGTAAAAGCTGATATCACATTACCTCATTACTATCTAAAAATAGTTTGTAATCAATAGTTGAATCGTGCAGAATTCAATAGGCCTATTTACAAAAAGACCTGCACACATAACACACGTGGTACAATAATATCGCATTTCTCACAATTGAACGCATGTAGACTTTATAGATTAGGTCTAAATGTATCTCAGTAAGCTACGCTGTCAAACGACTCTAGCGTGGGAAATGTTCAGAAAATACACGCCACAAATCTGATTTATAAATATGACAGTTATATTCTACTGGATATGATAGGTGCGTTAAGATGGCAATGACCAATTGCCTATAAAAGAACAATATTTTATAAAACAGCACAACACAGAAAACAAACGTGATCAAAACTAAAAAATATAAATAAGCAATTGACTTTTTCCGACGACTTTATGCAATTACGTTAAAAGGACGTCTTTTCGACGTCTTTTAAAAGACGTCATTATTAAATCGCTAAAAAACGTCTTTTCGACGTATTTAAAAAGACGTAAGTATAATGTTGCTAAACAGACGTTGAAAAGACGTTTATTTTACAATATTCTCAGACGTCTTTATAGTGATTCGTTAAAACGACGTATACTATTTTGTACGTCTTTTAAAAGACGTCGTTATTATCGTGGCAAAAGACGCCTTTCCTACGTATTTTAAAAGACGTCATTACTATATCGCCAAAAAGACGTATTGTCGACGTCTTCAAAAAGACGTTATTATCATGTTGCTAAAAAGACGTTTACTTTACAATTTTCTCAGACGTCTTTATAGTGTTACGTTATAACGACGTCTTTTTCACATCTTTTAAAAGACGTCATTATTATCACGGTAAAAAGACGTCTTTTTGACGTTTTTTAAAAGACGTCATTATTTTCCTCGCCAAAAAGACGTCTTGTCGACGTCTTTAAAAAGTTATTATTATCATATCGCTGAAAATAAGTTGAACATACGTTGTTTATTTGGCGGCGACGTCGCGAGCCGACTGTAAAACAACAAAATAAAGACGTCTAAAAGACGTCTCATGTTTGCTGGGGTAGATTTACACACAGAGTAGTTCTAAACATAAATTATCAAAAAAACCTATACTCGCCTAATTTTTTTTCATGGACACTGCAGATTTTGATGGCGTCTAGATCTAGCCTTCACATCCTGTGACCCAAACACAATACTTTTCTAAAAAATCCGTAATTATTCTATTAAGCTTTGAAACACTTGTTGCAAACGGGTTATTCTTACTGAATAGACTTTCTTTGATAAAATAACAAAGACAAAGTTTATTCATCAAAGAAAATACCCTTACGTTTACTTACATCCAAAAGCAAAACAGTTCGAATAGACTACTGAACCAAAATACACACCCATCAGTATGTTCTACACACACAATTTCACATCCAAATAGGCACGCACATTCTGAAAATCAATAACACGAATAAGCTCGATCTACATGTAGAACTAAATCCTTCATCTCACCGGTTCCATCCGAGGTAAGCAGTCCATAGAATATGCACTTTCAGGGGTTTTCAGCCTTATATAACAGGGGCCTATTAAAGGCCCCTTCCCAATTAAAAATTTCTTTAAAATCATGCAGTTTTCCCAAAAATCCTAACTTACATTGCAGCTTTTCCATTTCCCAAAGCAGTAATTTTAGCGATAATTTTTCCCAAAATGAGCAATTTCTTCCCCAAATCCATTGGCTAGGGCCTCTTCCCAATGAAGCGAAGTATGCCATTTAATGACGCCATCAACCAGCTGATTCATTATACGGGTGGCGAAAAATTATGTTAAAGCGAGATAGTAAAGCTCACAGATAAAAGATATTGCTCCAAAGAAACGCACAATAAATGATGAAAAAATAACACGTTATTAATACGTGTGATCTTGTTCGATATCGGAAGACACAATCATACACAATCAAAAATGCGATACACTTGGCACTTTTAAAATAGGCCAGTCATTCATTGTAGTCTCGACTACTTTCTTATCTCATCTTATTTGGTAAACAGTGTTTTAAGTTACCAAATATGTCATTGATATAAACGGACCACTCATGTGTTGAGCATACACTTCCAAACATACATGTAGTTGATATCAATGAAGAATGTAAAATGAATCATTCCTTTAGAACGGAACACCCAAAAAAGAAAACTTTGTAATAGATCTTTATTGATTTCTGAAGTATAAATGTGAAAAATATTTATGACGCAAAGATCCCTTTTTAGCAAATTAATACAAAAAAATCCGATAATGAAGTAGAAAACCGTGTTTTTCTCAATGCATCTATAACAATATTACAAAATTAGGAACGTTTTTCCTACGAGGTTCATGTAAGTATGGACGAATGCACTAAGGCGGTACAATACATGCACAATACAAAGAGTACAAGAGATAACGGTAGAATGTTTTTATAGAACAAACGTATAATAGTTAGTTATATTAACATGGATAATACGATACGACCAGCCTTATTTTCTTTAAATTTATTTCTTTTGATTTTAAACCAATAGGTTGGATGTTGCAACTTACGTCCCATCTCACCATGCGTATCGATCACTCTCCACACCCTACTGAATAATGTATGCAATAAAGAGAGGTGGTTCAAAAACCCTACTGAATAATGTATGCTATAAATAGAGGTGGTTCAAACACCATACTAAATAATGTATGCTATAAATAGAGGTGGTTCAAAAACCCTACTGAATAATGTATGCTATAAATAGAGGTGGTTCAAAAACCCTACGGAATAATGTATGCTATAAATAGAGGTGGTTCAAAAACCCTACTGAATAATGTATGCTATAAAAAGAGGTGGCTCAGTTAAACTGGGATTCCATAATAATAATGTTCATAACCTGTGTGTTATTTCAACAAATAAAACTAATCTGATGAAGATAGGTTTATACCGGCGGTTTACAATGTGTTTTAAAAACATATAAAAATCTTGATAAAATCAGAGCTACAATGTCTGCTATACTATTTATATTTGTAGCAGTAATCCTGATTTTGATAATGATCTATGGATTGATAAATGGTGTTTTTCGAGGACCAAGAACCCAAGTCAGCTGAACGGGTATAGCATTTAACTTATTTTATGTACTCATTGCAATAATCGAAGTATTTACTCCAACAATCTCAGGGCATTCAAGAAGAACTATTTTTGTACATGTCTTGTTAGCGATGTGTTTTATAGAGCTATTACTAAAAAGTTTCTTTCAGTATAAGATATCTTTGTTTGTTTATGCTGTTTAGTGAAAGGAAACAATGTGCATTACATGCCTCTAATCTTTACTGTATGGGTTTAACAGCTCTCATGGAATCGACATAGAACTCGTGCAACACGGACATTCAGATGCGAATCCTTCAGTTCATCATCGTGTTAATAGAACCAGCAACGTGTCTTCCACTCAACATTTCACTGGTTGCGGCTGTCTAGTGAATCATTTCACTAGTTGCGGCTGTCTAGTGAATCATGTCACTGGTTGCGGCTGTCTAGTGAATCATGTCACTGGTTGCGGCTGTCTAGTAAATCATGTCACTGGTTGCAGCTGTCTAGTGAATCATTTCACTGGTTGCGGCTGTCTAGTGAACCATGTCACTGGTTGCGGCTGTCTAGTGAATCATATCCGTTTAAGTAACACTGTTCAGCGGATAGATGACAGTCAAGAGGAGTAGAAAAACATAGAGTTTGATAAAGGAGCGAAACGTGTTTATTACTTCTTAATGTAACACTGGATAGTGCTTTCATTATTGACTTATTTACACTGTCTCTCTTTACTGGGTGCTTTTCGTTCTTGAGATTTTCTTTACGCTCGAAATTATCGAATATGCATATATTATATTATATTTTATAACTGCTAGTACAAGTGCATAATCTATTAAAGTAATAACGCATCGAATGAAACTAAACATTGTTTTGTTTTCCTTGTTTATATGAATGGCAGCTTGAAATCGTCGATATCATTATTACCGGTATTTGAGTTATACCCTCGTTGTTTCATAACACATATGTTAACACTTATCATTTCGAAAGTAAGTCCGTGTTTATCATGACGCCACAGCGAGTGTGATAAAAACAATTGCAGCACTCGCTGCTTAAGAATGATATAGTGTCGGCTGAATTGCCTGCTTTTGTTTGTACCATGTGCAATATGCGTTTATAAAATCGTTCATATATGTTCGAGAAGGATGAGCGATGAACATTGATTTTCTTCAATGGACTGTTACAGATTGCCAAAATTTCAGATTTTCCAACTTTTTGTGACATGGTCAGGAATAATATAACACTGTAAACCAGGGAGCAAAATAACACGAGTATTGGAAATACTTTCTTGTCTATGATAAATTAAGGTTCATGTAGAGGCTTCATTTTGAAAAATGTGGGAACCCTAGCATTGAACTCAAATTTGACTAAAGGAAGAGTGCCACATTGAAAATGTATACATATATGATTTAAAGGATGTTTTCCCTTCAAACTGCTACCAATTTTGTACATCAACGTATCATACCATCCACAAAATCAATCAAAATACAAAGCGATTTTAACACTAAAATATACATTATTTTCAAAAATCTGAATCATGTTTGTTCCACGTATTTCGGCGGAAAATTATATAACTAGTGAATAATATCGACATTGACGAGGGCAAGTTACGCTTAAATAGTAAAAAAAGTTTACATATCTAGAAATATCAAAACTCGAGCACATGTCATTTCATCACCATGGGGGCAGCCATTTTTAAATTAATCAAATAGAAAGAAACATGCTAAAAAAGCACTCATCGCCTAATTGACATTCCAAACGGTTGACGATGACAAATGCATTGGATTGTAATCTTTCCGTTGATGTTTGCAAACTGCACGATCAGACCTCATAAACACTCAAAATAATAACTATGTAAGAAGCATTTCACCAATGTTTACAATTGTTGTCGAATCACATGTACTTTATTATTGCGCATAAAATAGTACGCTTACAGACTGACAGAATTATCGATACGTAACTCCGTTCAATTCATCACGGTATACTATTCTATTGATAATATATAATAATACATCGCTTTAACAATCTAAAAGTAGAAATAATTCTTTTAAACGGAGTTTTTAATAACGAAAGTGAAAACAACGGAAGTTGGATGGATATTCTGTGAGATGCAATTCGGCTCCAGAAAAACAATACAAATAATCTAAAAAAGACGTGTGGGGGACAATTTTCACCTGGAAAATATTTGAAATAGGGAAAGTGATGATATCTCTACGTGGTCATTTCTGTTATTTAGTGCGATCTCTTGCTGATTAATGTTAATAGTTGTTTTACTAGTTGCCACCCAACTGTCAAAATAAGAATGTGTTTTCTCAGGTATGTGTATACACATACCCGGTTTTCTCACCACTGCACGTGGTTTCGACCGATTTGTTTTGCACGTTTTTCTACGGAGCACAGCGAGGGCCTCGCTTTCAAAATGGGTAGAAGGAATCGAAATATAAAATCAATCGGTTTGCCAATTTCTTGATATTCCTTTACAATTTTATATGTCGTTTTTTAATCTATTTCAAATTGAGATGGTTTAAAATTTGCAATTTGGTTGAGAGGTAAATAACAAAATTGTTAAGCCTTTGAAATAGAATTGTGACTCTTATTATCCACCATACCTGGATTTTTTTATAAGTAGTTACGTTTTAGTTATTTTTAGAACTTTGTTTCGGAAATTTATCCAAAAAAGGCAGTTGAATAAAAACTCATTTGTTGTTTTATGACAATAATTTTCTGTGAAATGTTGCTAACTTGACCTTGAATATGTATATAGCTTTGTATTTATTCAACTTAAGGTAGTGCATATCCTTCCTAACTTGAGATTGATATTTTGTAAATTAGTGTAAACATGTATTGGTTTTAAACCAAAATATGAATAAAGCACACAAATATTGAATGTCAAAAATGTGTTAATGTTATTCTATCCGTCTTTAGGTTTAAAATGATATATAGTTTGACCATATTGTACTACATTGAATGAAGAAAAACCAAAGCGAATTTTTAATGAATTTTATCCCCCCAATGAACCTTAACATTCAAAATCGAAAAAGTTACAAAGCTCTGCAAACGCGAAACCGTCGATTACATTGGAATGTTTTGTAGTTTGCGTTTAATTGTGTGCCGACACGTGGAAAGCTTATATAAAACATACCAAGTATAAGGCAATATTATGGAACGCCTAGTCTGTCTCCTGTTGACTATTGATATATCGGAGGTTTATTTGAAATTATGTGGGTTTAAATCATATGATATGTGTTTATAATAGTATGATGTGTGCTTGTCATAGTATGCTGTGTGTTTGTGATGGTATAATGTGTGTTTGCGATGGCATGCTGTGTGTTTGTGACAATATGCTGTGTGTTTGTGATGATATGCTGTGTGTTTGCCATAGTCTGCTGTGGGTTGGTCATGGTATGCTATGGGTTTGTCATGATATGGTGTGTGTTGTAATGGTTTGATGTGTGTTTGTGATGTTACGCTTTGTGTTTGTGATGGTATTCTGTGTGTTTCACAGAAATGATGTGGGTTTAAATTATTTGATTTGTGCTAATAGAAGTATGATGGGTGACAGCCATTGTATGATGTGTGTTTGTTTTTGTTTACCGTGTGTTTGTGATGGTATGCTGTGTGTTTGTCATTATATGCTGTGTGTTTGCAATAGTGTGCTGTGTGTTAACGATGGTATGCTTTGTGTTTCCTGTGGTACGCTGTGGGTTTGTGATGGTATGCTAAGTGTTTGTAATGGTATGCTGTGTGTTTGTGATAGTATGCTGATTGTTTCTGATGGTATGCTATGTGATTGTAATGGTACGCTGTGTGTTTGTGATGGTATGCTGTGTGTTTGCGATGGTGTGTTGTGATGGTTTGCAAATGTTCCTTATATGGCTATATGTGCTATAGTAAAACCTTGTTAACATTCTAGAGTCCACATTAATTATCCAATCTTCATGAAACTTGGTCAAAAGATTTTCCCCCAATGATATCCTGGTGAGAAAATGGTTTATGTTGGTTGTAAAACATAGCCGCAAGGGGGCTGGGCATTTTTCCTTATATGGCTAAAACCTTGTTTACTCTTTAGAGTCCTCGTTTGCTGTCCGATCATCATGAAACTTGGTCAGAAAAATGTTACCATTGATAAATTTGACGAGTTCGAAAATGGTTTCAGTTGCTTGAACAATATCGCTGCCAGGAATTGAGACATGTTTTCTTATAGTACTTTATATGGCTTTAGTAAAACTTTGTTAACACTTAAGAGTCTACATTTATTGGATGATCTTCGTGAAACCTGGTCCGAAGATTTGTCCCAATGATATCTTGGATTAGTTCGAAAATAGTTCAGGTTCGTTGAAAAACATGGCCACCCAGGGGCGGGGCTTTTTTGTCTTATATGGCTGTCGTAAAAACTGTTAGCACTCTAAAAGTCACATTTATAGTCCAATCATCATGAAACTTTGTCAGACCATTTGTTTTAGTGATGTCTTGAATGAGTTTGAAAACAGTTCCTGTCTGTTGAAAAACATGGCCTTCAGGGGGGGGGGGAGGGGGCAGGCAAGTAACCCTTATATGGCTATAGGAAAAACATTGTTTCAACTCTAAAATGTTTATGTATAGTTCACTGTATAGTTCACTCTTTATGAAACTCTGTCAGAACATTTGTTCTAATGATATCTTTGGCGGCACAGAACCTTTGTATCTAAGGTGAGCGACTTTTGGCCTTTATAGGCCTTCTTGTTTTGTATTGTAACATTTTCCGCTTGAACAGATTATGTCGCTTAAACAGATTATGTCGGCTTTTTGTTCTGATGAATATTAAATGTCACTACTTTTAGTAATTGAATAAATCAAAGTGTTCATATATGTTTGTTATCGTAACTCGCCCCATTCGTCAGTTATCAAGACCTTTTTTACTAACAAGGTAGTAAAAAGGCAATATATCATCTTATCTTAAGCATTATTCTTATGATAGAAAGTTTTTTTCGTAAATAACCATCCCTCTTGAAAATATTATGCTGTCCAACATGCACTATTACCAACATCATTTCGAAAGGTATCGTGCGGTAACGTCCGTTTTTGTCTGTCCATGCGATTTGCAACGTAAAATAAAATTAACTGAATGCATATATTATTCGATACTGCATTTTATGCGTTCTTATTGCTACGGCGTAATAACTTAGACATATTGATCTGAAAACATGTACACTATCATGATCACTAGAGCCAAAATAGATTTTATAAATGGAAACTTCACAAAAGTTTTTAAAAATCCAAAGCAATAAAGCATTTTGCATCGTCTACATGTCAACTACAACATGAAGGCTGGCCAGTTCGTTGTATTTATATTTAATACTAAACACTTAAAAAATCGTAAGAAACAGCAATGCCGAGACCAGAGCAAATTTACATGGAATGACAAGTCGCCTAGTGGACTTCTATAAATAAATTAGTTTTCATTCTATAGCACTGGGTCAAAATAAAACCGGTCCTCGGAGCTTTAATGATTGTTGTATTATATATATGTAATGAAATCTTGTACGCATTCTCATGGTAAAGAGCTTAGATTTTTTAGTGCGAAAAACCAAATCTGAGCTGTCCTTTGCTACAATAGAAAGTAACTAGTTTACCCGTTTGAGTCCGATAAAGGCAATACATTTTTGTAAGTTGAGCACTAAACAATCTTGAGCAATACATTTATTTTTGATATCCATCGATAAATCAATGTTCATACATTGCCAGTTCCAGAACAAAATCATCATGCAAGTATTCAATACAAAAAGATTTAGCTAAATACAACGTTTAATCATGCAGTATTACACAAATATAATTGCGTATACATTATAGTTGCAATTGAGTTTTATTCTACAGTCGTGATAAATGTTCGAAGTGTATTCGGAAAAATATGTAAACTTTTATTGATACAATATAATTATACTGGTTATGTCCAGAGAAAACATGTTCTTAATGTGCTCACGTTGTTAAGGACATTCGAATACAGAGCTGCGACAAATATCGAGCTACATGTAGCTCTGACATCGACATTCGGCACTAGTCCCGAATATCGAGCTGGTGCGACAATCGTGATACATCGGCTATCTCGGATTCCTCCGTAAGATAGGCCTCGTGGCTAACGGTCGCCATATTGCCTTGTATTACTACTTTACTACCCAAAAGGTTGTCAGTCTATTGTTATGAGGCTGTATACGATGCGCGTTGAACTAGCGCCAAACTTTTTACCGAAACTTTGATATAAATAGCACTATTAACGTTCATTTGTGTTGCATTTTGACCTATTATCCAAGTGATTTACTTTTCCATTTTTATTTAATCACCCTATCATCCAATTTTTAAGATGAAATTACGGTGTTTACAAAACCAACCAAACCGAAAGTGAAACTAGATGCATTACGTTTCGCGATGTAAACATTAAATATTTCTTCAGTTTGAGGAAGCGAATCGATAATAGACGTTGAAATATGTATGCAATACAGACTATCATTGCCGATTGTAGTACTGGCTAAAAAAATACCTTTTATGACAGGTCATGTATAGAACGTTAATCAAATAGTGACCATAAATCACTACAAATGCCAAATGTCTGGGTTGTTCATTAATATAATTAATGCACGTTTCTGATCTAATTGCCTGTATCTAGTTGTAATTAACATGATATTGATAAAATTAAAACGTTTTTTTCATAAATTAACATTACATGTTTATTTTTATCATTTAGGTAATGTATGATTGTATCATTATCATCATTAAATATTCTGAAAATAATCTAAATTATCATGATTACTTTAAAGTAGAATTTTTAAATTTTTCTCATTATTTTTTTAATGAATTTCCACATTTGCTTGATTCAAAATAAAATGTATTAATAAGGGTTTCAGTTTTTAATTTTTATCCAATTTTAAGTTCGATTAAATTTAAAGTACTAACTACATACATGTATGTGAAATGCTCTTGAGTTCGTTTCCTGGGCCTAGAACCAGTACTTGGGTGTCTCTTGGAGATTTCTTAAGAATGCTTCAACACTGGGGATCAAACCAGTGACCTCCAGATCATTAGGTGGACACCACATCCATTACACATCAGCGACCTTTAATTAGTAAATTACTTTAGTATTGCAGCATTATATAATATAATGTTGCTACATATTTTTGGAAAATGATTAATGTGCAGTACTAAATAAATCTAAATGCATACAATTTTAATTGTGTATATTGTGTGATTATTAGTTACAAATTCACTTTTTACAGGTATACTGGATTATGAAAGACTGATAAACATAAAATTGACAACTCATCTCCCCAACGATACTTTGTGTGGCTCATTCTCAGAACAAACCCATAGTCAGTGAGAAAACTACAGTGTAAAAAGACCACTTGATTGTGACAATTATGGCTGACCAAGCAAATGTTATCATTTAAAATAAAGAAAACTTCCAGTTCAATATACATTTTATACCAATTATGACATTGACCATCACAGAAAATAATTATAAGGTTGATTTTCCCAAAATTGACTGTTACAATTGGATACTGTTTTAAGCTTCACTCTACTTTGTCTGAAAATTTAAGTCCTAAATGATGTAATAGAAACATACATATTTAATTTTTAGTTTTACAAGTATATATATATATATATTATTATATCTTTTTATCGATGGTAAATCAATTTAAGTTTAACTAATATATATATATATATATATATATATATATATATATATATATATATATATATATATATATATATATATATATATATATATATATATACACATTATATACATGTGTATGCTTTGATTTTGCAAGCATGAACACGGTTTCATTTTTTGAGTATTTAAACAAGAGGGCCATGATGGCCCTGTATCGCTTCACTGCTGAAAAAAAGGCTGAAACAAATTTCTCTGCATGTGCAAATACTTAAATATAGGCCCTATTTAAGCACATGTACACTTTTGTGACCTTCTGGGCTGGGTCAAATTTAACCCCAGGGGCATAATTTGAGCAAACTTTGTAGAGGACTACTATACCCAACTTCATACAAAATGTGGTAGCCCTAGGTCCTAGAGTTAAGGACAAGAATATTTTTAAAGTTTTCACAAAATAAGCAAGATATAAGCGTTATAATGTTCAATTTTGTGACCCGCGGGTCAGGATCAAATTTGACCCAAAGGGCATAATTTGAACAAACTTGGTAGAGGACTATACGATGTTATTGCATACCAAATTTGGTAGCCATAGTCCGAATGGTTTTCGACAAGAAGATTTTTAAAGATTTCACAAATTAGGCGCTTTATAAGCGTTTATTCAGTTTTGTGACCTCCTGGGGCAGGGTCAAAGTTGACCCCAGAGGCATTATTTGAACAAATTTGGTAGAGGTTTATTAGATGTCACTACATTCCAAATTTGGTAGCCCTAGGCCCAATGGTTATGGACAACAAGATTTTTAAAGTTTTCACAAAATAGGCCCCATATAAGCGTATGTTCAGTTTTGTGACCCCGGGCAGGGTCAAATTTGACCCAAGGGGCATAATTTGAACAAACTTGGTAGAGAACTATTACATGTCACTACATACCAAATTTGGTAGCCCTATGCCTTATGGTTAAGGACAAGAAGAGTTTTAAAATTTTCACAAAATAGGCACTATATAAGCATATAATTGTTTTTCTGGCCCCCGGGGCAGGGTCAAATTTGACCCCTGGGGCATAATTTGAACAAACTAAGTAGAGGACTATACAATGTCACTACATACCAAATTGTGTAGCCCTAGGCCTTATGGTTATGGACAAGATTTTTTTTTAAGTTTTCACAAAATAGGCATTATATAAGCATATGTTCAATTTTGTGACCCCCGGGGCAGGGTCAAATTTGACCCTAGGGATTAAATTTGAACAAATTTGGTAGAGGACTATTAGATGTCACTATATACCAAATTTGATAGCCCTAGGCCGGATGGTTATGGACAAGAAGATTTTTGAAGTTTTCACAAAATAGGCCTTATATAAGAATATGTTCAATTTTGTAACCCTCGGGGCAGGGTCAAACTTAATCCCAGGGGCATAATTTGAAAAAATTTGGTAGAGGACTATAAGATGGCACTACATACCAAATTTGGTAGCCCTAGGCCCAATGGTTATGGACGAGAAGATTTGTAAAGTTTTCACAAAATATACCCTATATAAGCATATGTTCAATTTTGTGACCCCCGGGGCAGGGTCAAATTTGACCCCAGGGGCATAATTTGAACAAATTTGGTAGAGGACTATTAGATGTCTCTTCATACCAAATTTGATAGCCCTAGGCCCAACGGTTATGGACGGGAGATTTTGAAAGTTTTCACAAAATAGGCCTTATATAAGCAAATGTTCAATTTTGTGACCCCCGGGGCAGAGTCAAATTTGACCCCAGGGGCATTAGTTGAACAAATTTGAAAAAGGATCACCCCAGGAACATTCCTAAGAAATTTCATCAGAATTGGACCAGTAGTTTAGGAGAAGATGTTTAAAGGAATAGTTAATGCACGGACGCACGATGGACACAGGACCTTTGGCCAGTGGAGCTAAAAATCAGATTAAACATTTAGTTTTGATTTAAAATCAGTTTTTATATGCAAGTGTCTATTTCACTTATAAATTAAAACAGCATATTATACATTATTGAAAAGATTATTCCAAGCTTGATGTCATATTTCAACTTTGCATAGTGTAGTTAATTGAACATTGTATTGAACTGTATGGGCAGCTATATTTTTTAATTTATGTATGTTGTATTATACAAAATGAATTATTTCTACCACAAGTAGACCATATAAGGCCTACTGCTACTAAATAGGCACTGGTATGAATTTGACACTGTTTTTGATGCTCATACAAAGCTTTAATTATTACTTCACTTTAGTATATTAAATATTTTTAAGTTTTTGTTCAACATTTTTTGCAAAAGAGTGTCTTAATGCATTTGAAAATATACTTAAAACAAACTAAAAATGTATTTTAACATACCTTTTTCCTGGTAAAGTGTATTTGGGATGATAAAAAATACACTTGAAGAGTATTAATGCTGGAAAAATGCAGAAAAAAATACATTTGTTTCTGTTAGAAGTGTGTCTGGTCTGCATTTTTAAGTGTATTAAATGCACATCAAATGCAGATAAATACAATGCCAATACTGTTACATGTATTGTAATGGACATAAAATGCACTTGTTCTTGTAATTAAATGCTTTAGTGAATAGAAATAACTTTTATAACGCTTTAACAATTAATAATACCTTTTTATATAAATTTTCTTTGAAATGTGACACTTAATTGATTTTTGCACCACTAGTAAGACCTATAATTTGTGCTCACAATGCTTTATCATTACACTATATAATATCATTTGTTGTATGAAAATTACCCGTAAAATTCATGTGAAAGCTCAAGAGATCTATAGCAGCGTGCTATACCCTGCTCCTTTTTACATGACTTGATGGTATTTAGTCCCCAATTCTACATGGCCAAGGGCAAATTAATGTGCAGATTTGACAAATAAGTCATAACTGGGATCCAATAGGCAGACTTTCATATTACTTGTATTTAATTTAAATCATGATCTGAATTGCTCATTGGCAAATCTTCGTTGGTCACAGTATTCAACTGAATTTTGTTCACGTTGTAGTGATTATATTTTCAAATTATCAATATTTATCAGACAACATCTTTCTTCAAAAGTTTAACATGATTGCTTGGTTAATTTAGAAACAAGATCAATGCATCATAACATAAAATGAAAAAAATTGTAATAGTAAAAATGGCAGCAAAAAAGCACTAGATTATCTGCCTTAAATCTGAGACGTTATGTTGATGTATTGGAATTTCTCATAAATAATGTGTTCCATAGTTGTATAATTGTATAGTCGCATGCATGAGTGGTGACAATGTCACAATACCAATTAAAGCCTATAATTTACTAAAACAATTTGAAGTTTGATGTGTGTTTTTTTCAAGATCGGTTATATATATATATATATATATATATATATATATATATTGTTGAAAAGTTAACATGCAATAAGTTTACTGTAATTAAGTGACAAATAGTTTTACTGATTTGGTTGGATGCATATATGCAGATATATCATGGTTTGTGCAGAGGACAGTAGCAAAAACAAGAGCTGTCTCCGTAGGATGACATACGCCCCCGATAAACGCTTTGATATTAGTTATGAGCATTTTTCCAAACCTAAACGCCGACCCTAAGTTCAAGGTCAAAGGGGTCAAAATTTGTGTGTGTATGGGAAGGCCTTGTCCATATACACATGCATACCAAATATGAATATTACATCTGAAGCGACATAGAAGTTATGAGCGTTTTTTCGAAACCTAAATGCAAAGTGTGACGGATAGACAGACGGACAGTGCGATCACTATATGCGCTTCTTTGGGAGCATAAAAATGTGTTTCATATTGTTTTGGTAAAGTAGTAATGTAGTTAAAAGAACAGAATCATCGATTATAAAGTTATTGATTATAAAATGTTGCTGGCATATTTGATGCATTCATCTAGCTATAAGAAGGTCCCTGTTTTATCCCCACTGGCACTGAGCGAGGGTTCTCAAAATCTTTAAGCAATATGAATAAGTACATATAGGGTCGAGAAAGCCTTGTTGATATGAGGGCTAAACACCTGAAATCAAAGCGACCCAGGTTAAAGGCCGAGGCCAAATAAATAAACCAGAGGCCGCATTCTGGATCTGGATATGTACGTCGCAGGACCTTTCGGTGTAGGCGCAACGGAAGAGAGGGTGGTTTAGTCCCACTGTAGGACAGTTGACCTGAATATGTCAACTGTGTCCGCGCGAACAACACTTTCTTCAAGATTGTTCCACTCTATTAATGTCTTAGGGAAAAATGAGTTTTTATATAGTTGGGTTTTGCACTGGATTGGTGTGAAACACTTAGAGTTTTTAACTGAATATTGTTCAACGATATTGTTTACTTTGAAGTCTTTGATATGTTTAGGGGTAATTCTACGCTTTGATTGCCGGACTGGGGTAAGGAAGTCTTGGCTAGGCATTGCTGGCACCAGCCCCTCAACCACCTTGAAGAAGAAGATAAGTCTATTAGCCTGCTATACTCTGAACAAGTATTGTTTCTTCTCAGAAAACTGGCTTTGGTGTCTTACTAAGCTTTAGACTTTGAGTTTCAGTGCAATCTATCTAAAATAAATTGGTTAAATTAAATAATAATTTGTAAAAAATAAACATTCTGCACAAATTCAATTATTTACTTTACCTGTGTGCATGAATCATTTCAGTCTTGATGGTTAGTGAACTATGTCAAAAGCACCATAGCTATGAAACACTTGTATTTTGAATATTGCAATGTTCCACAGAAATGATGCTGATGATAATTCTACACGATCGTGACATGAAAAATGATGAATTATTAGATATTTCTAAATTCCATTTCCACCAACAATTCGGTTATTCCACTACCAGTTCACATGCTTTGTACACAGTTGAAAATAACACTATTCCACTCAACAACCGTGACACATGTACTCAATTTTTAAACTTTTCGCAATAAAAATTGTCTTCTACTGTTATTGTTGTTGTTGTACTTTTGAAAGTAGTTCGAAAGATGGCGACTATTAACCCAGAGATTGATTTATGAAATAAATCGTCTGCTGATCCAGAGTGCTGGTGCGAATGTCGAGCCAGCTCTGACATCGACATTCGACACTAGTCCCGAATATCGAGCTGGGGCGAATATGGAGCAAGCTCTGACATCAATATTCGGGACTAGTGCTGAATGTCGATGCCAGAGCTCGCTCCATATCATCGAGCTTAATATCGAGCCAGCTCTGACATCGACATTCGGCACTAGTCCCGAATATTGAGCTGGGACGAATATCGAGCCGGCTCTGACATCGACATGCGACACTTGTCCCGAATATTGAGCTGGGGCGAATATCGAGCCAGCTCTGTCATCGGCATTCGGCACTAGTCCCGAATATCGAGCTGGGGCGAATGTCGAGCCAGCTCTGACATCGACATTCGACACTAATCCCGATTATCGAGCTGTGACGAAAATCGAGCCAGCTCTGACATCGACATTCGGCACTAGTCCCGAATATCGAGCTAGTGCGAATGTCGAGCTAGCTCTGACATCGACATTCGACATTAGCCCCGAATATCGAGCTGGAACGAATACCAAGCAAGCTCTGACATCGACAATGGACAGTAGTCCCGAATATCGAGCTGATACTAATATCGAGCTAGCTCTGACATCGACATTCGGCACTAATTCCGAATATCGAGCTGAGGCGAATCTCGGGCTAAAATAACGAGCACTGCTCCAATGGTATTACACTGCGCACAAGGTATCGGGTTTCCTGGAGAGAAAACGACAGTCGCTTTCGCGACTTAGTATAACGTACCCTTTGCGTCAAAAGTAAAAGTATCCACATTACCTAAATAGATTAAAATAAAGAATATTTTGTGTCAGAAAAATATAAAGTGTATCGTGTGGGAGGCTTAACTGCAGTTTATGGACGGATTTATCAACGTATCAACGCACTTAGGGTTACGCAGTACTGCAAATGTCAGCTTTGCATTGTTTATTAAATTTCTTTAAAAAAATACATTGTAAATACACGTGTATCTATTAATGAACTTTGCATCCAGGCTAATGACACATTACCAGCTTTCTACTTTGTATAGTCAAAATTTCCTGAAAATAGTACATGTTAAATGGCGGGGTTAATGCATATGTGTAAATGCAATAAAGGTATACGTGACACTGTATTTAAATATAATATTAAGTCCCCAGGCGGTCGATTTTGTCGAGGGCATACATGTACTTTCAAAATTTAAAAGAAGTTTATTAGTCGATTCTACACAGCAAATATTTACGTTCCAGCCGTTGTTGTTTTACGTAAATGTGTCTCAGTTTTCAAGGCTTTCAGAGTTACACATCGAATACAATTATTTCAACATCATTGCACGAATGTGTTTGTTGAGCGTGACTCTTGTATTGAATGAACCTCGTCTACATCATTTCTACATGTATATTATAGAGGGGTAACAATAACTCGTATAGTGCTATTGTTTTTATAAAAATGACAGTTGTTTGATTTGTTTACAAAGTTTTATATTAGTTCTAATGTAATTCCTCGAATTTAACAAAATTAAATGAAGAAATATCTGCGTTTATGATACTAGTATATGCTATAAAAATATTTCCGGCCTTATTAACAGGCATTCTCTTTTTTAACAAACAATAAATCAAAGCATATGTCTCGGTTATAAGTTATGCCCTATAAATATACCTTAATTTTACTTCTTTCTGTTTATGAAATCCCAAAGTGCGGTCCTTTGTGTGAGGATAAAATTGCATATGTATATGTGCAACGCACTTTGGGGTTTAAACTTGACCCCGAATTGCGTATCATACTTTGGCGTGCGTTGTAAAAGACTTCCTGTATTTTATGCTCACGTATTAAATTAATTGATTTCAAGTTAAAACTTGATTTTTGTTTTTCATTAATTTCATTTTCCGTACTGAAATTAAGAAGAGCAAAGTTGTGTGCGTAAATTAAAAGCTTAGTTTGCCTGCGATCTTTGGCCAAATTCTATTTCATACATTATGAATGTTTAGTAGTCGCAGTTTATTTATTTATATATTGATTTGCTATATATAGGGGTCTGCAAATTGAAAAGCCGAACCGGTATTCTAAACGTTTCTTAAAGAAAATCTTAGACCATTCTCAAAATTCAATAATTTGGTTAAACAGATGGCTGTTTTGTGTTTTTTTGGCATTTTTTCCCTCTCTTTCTGTAAGTATTCTTATTTTTTCTAGTTTACCATTTTGTAAGAATAATCTTGACGATTGTGTACAGCAATATTAATCCATACTTTTCATATTATAAAAAATAAGTTTAATGTAGTTTAATGCAGTTTTTGTTTATACGATACCTGATCGCTTGTGATATTCGACCGAGCTTGATATTCGCCCCAGCTTGATATTCGCCCCAGCTCGATATTCGGAACTATCGCAGAACGTCGATGTCTGAGCTGGCTCAATATTCGCCCCAGCTCGACATTTGGGACCAGTGCAGAATGTCGATGTCAGAGCTGGTTCGACATTCGCCCAAGCTCAATATTCGGGATTAGTGTCAAATGTCGATATCAGAGCTGGCTTGACATTCGCCCCAGCTCGATATTTGGGACTAGTGTCGAATGTCGATGTCAGAGCTGGCTCGATATTCGTCCCAGCTCGATATTCGGGCTTTGTGCAGAATGTCGATGCAAACGCTGGCTCGGCATTCGCCCATAGCTCGATATTCGAGATTAGTGTCGAATGTTGATGTCAGAACAGGCTCCATATTCGCTCCAGCTCGATATTCGGACTAGTGTCGAATGTCGATGTCAGAGCTGGCTCGATATTCGTCCCAGCTCCATATTCGGGACTAGTGTCGAATGTCGATGTCAGAGCTTGCTCGATATTCGCCCAAGCTCGATATTCGGGACTAGTGCCGAATGTCGATATAGGAGCTGGCTCGATATTCGTCCCACTTGATATTCGGGACTAGTTTCGAATGTCGATGTCAGAGCTGGTTCCATATTCGCTCCAGCTCGATATTCAGGACAAGTGTCGAATGTCGATGTCAGAGCTGGCTCGATATTCGTCCCAGCTCGATATTCGAGACTAGCGTCGAATGTCGATGTCAGAGCTGGCTCGATATTCAGGACTAGTGCCGAATGTCGATGTCAGAGCTGGCTCGAAATTAGTGCCAATCAATATTCGGGAACAGAGTCGCATGTCGATGTCAGAGCTGGCTCGATATTCGTCCTAGCTCAATATTCGGGACTTGTTTCGAATGTCGATGTCAGAGCTTGCTCGACATTCGTCCCAACTCGATATTTGGGACTCGTGCCGAATGTCGATGTCAGAGCTTGCTCGACATTTGCCCCAGCTCGATATTCGAGACTAGTGTCGAATGTCGTTGTCAGAGCTGGCTCGACATTCGCCCCAGCCCGATATTCGAGACTAGTGCCGAATGTAGATGTCAGAGCTGGCTCGACATTCGCCCCAGCTCGATATTCGGGACTATTGTGGCATGTCGATGTCAGAGCTGGCTCTATATATTCGTCCCAGCTCGATATTCGGGACTAGTGTCGAATGTCGATGTCAGAGCTGGCTCGACATTCGTCCCAAAATGATATTTGGGACTCGTGCCGAATGTCGATGTCAGAGCTTGCTCGACATTTTCCCCAGCTCGATATTCGATACTAGTCTCGAATGTCGTTGTCAGAGCTTGCTTGACATTCGCCCCAGCCCGATATTCGAGACTAGTGCCGAATGTAGATGTCAGAGTTGGCTCGACATTCGCCCAAGCTGGATATTCGTGACTATTGTCGCATGTCGATGTCAGAGCTGGCTCTATATTCGTCCCAGCTCGATATTCGGGACTAGTGTCGGATGTCGATGTCAGAGCTGGCTTGACATTCGACCGAGCTCGATATTCGGGACTAGTGCTGAATGTCGATATCAGAGCTGGTGCGAAATTCGCCCAAGCTCGATGTTTGGGACTAGTGCCAAATATCGATGTCAGAGCTGGGTCGACCTTTGCCCCAGCTCGATATTCGGGACTAGTGGCGAATGTCGATATCAGAGCTGGTGCGAAATTCGCCCAAGCTCGATGTTTGGGACTAGTGCCAAATATCGATGTCAGAGCTGGGTCGACCTTTGCCCCAGCTCGATATTCGGGACTAGTGCCGAATGTCGATGTCAGATCTGGCTTGATATTCGTCCCAGCTAGATAATCGTCCCAGCTCGATATTCGGGACTAGTGCCAAATGTCGATGTCAGCAATGGCTCGATATTCGTCCCACTCGATATTTTGGAATATTGTCGCATGTCGATGTCAGAGCTGGCTCTATACTCGTACCAGCTCGATATTCGGGACTAGTGTCGAATGTCGATATCAGAGCTGGCGCGAAATTCGCCCAAGCTCGATGTTTGGGACAAGTGCCAAATATCGATGTCAGAGCTGGGTCGACCTTTGCCCCAGCTCGATATTCGGGACTAGTGCCGAATGTCGATGTCAGATCTGGCTTGATATTCGTCCCAGCTGGATAATCGTCCCAGCTCGATATTCGGGACTAGTGCCAAATGTCGATGTCAGCAATGGCTCGATATTCGTCCCACTCGATATTTGGGAATATTGTCGCATGTCGATGTCAGAGCTGGCTCTATACTCGTACCAGCTCGATATTCGGGACTAATGTCGAATGTCGATATCAGAGCTGGCTTGACATTCGCCCCAGCTCGATATTTGGGACTAATTCCGAATGTCGATGTCAGAGCTGGCTCGAAATTCGCCCCAGCTCGATATTTGGGACTAGTGCCGAATGTCAATGTCAGTGCTTGCTCGACATTCGACCCAGCTCGTTATTTGGGACTAGTGCCGAATTTCGATGTCAGAGCTGGCACGAAATTCGCTGCAGCTCGATATTCGGGACTAGTGCCGAATGTCGATGTCAGAGCTGGCTCGATATTCGTCCCAGCTTGATATTCGGGAATAGTGCCGAATATCGATGTCAGAGCTAGCTCGATATTCGTCCGAGCTCGATGTTCGAATGTCGAATGTTTATTTCAGTGCCAACTTCACGCACCTGTTTAATCACAATTTTTCATCGGAAGTGTTTCTTGTTTAAAAAAAGCCTGTGATCTTCGTTTGCGTGTATTTTGAATGACATTTATGGAACGCAAATGCTGCCATCTGATGGCACAGGTCTTTATGTTCTGTGCATTTACTAAGTTGTTTTGTGTAAACTACATTTTGTTCTGTAGAAACATCATTTCGTTCTGTACATTTTTCATTATTCTATGTGCATTTGCAATATCGTTCTGTACTAACGCCATTTAGTTAGGTGCATACATCATTTCGTTCTGTGCATTCGTCATTATAATGTGTGCATTTACCAACCCGTTTTGTACTAACGACATTTTGTTACGTGCATACATCATTTCGTTGTGTGCATTTGTCATTATGTTGTGTGCATTTACTAACTCGTTTTGTATTAACGACATTTCATTTAGTGCATACATCATTTCGTTGTGTGCATGTGTCATTTCATTTAGTGCATTTGTCATTATGTTGTGTGCATTTGTCATTATGTTGTGTGCATTTGTCATTATGGTGTGTGCATTTGTCAATATGTTGTGTGCATTTGTCATTATGTTGTGTGCATTTGTCATTATGGTGTGTGCATTTGTCAATATGTTGTGTGCATTTTTCATTATGTTGTGTGCATGTGTCATTATGTTCTGTACATTTGTCGTTATGTTATGTGCATTTAGTAACTTGTTCTGTACTAACGACAGTTCGTTCTGTGAATTTGTCACTTTGTAATGTGCATTTACTAATTCGTTCTGTACAAACGACATTATATTTTTTGCAAACTTGTAATCATTTCCTTTTGTGCATTTTCATTATGTTATGTGCATTTACTTATTCGTTCTGTGCTAACGCCATTATAGTTTTTGCATACATCATTTCGTTATGTGCCAACGTCGTTATCATGTTCGGATACATTACACTGGGCAATAAAACAGATAACACCGGTGCGAAAAAAATGCGGAAAATGTAACCACGTAGAGTATACTAAATAATCGTTTCATGTAGGGCTTTACTCTCTAAATAAATATCATAGTTGACAGGAAGGCATGTTTTACACTTCAAACTATTGTTCGGGTTTTATCTTTCGGAGATACTGAATCCCTGACATATGATAAACTTGAAGAGTATAGTAAAGCATTCCATTGACAAAGGTTATATTCCAATAAGAAACGTCCGAAAAAAAGTTGCAAAAACAGTCGATTTTGATTCGTGACAAGTTCTTTCTTGGTTTGAACATGACATGTCTTTTTTATTGCATAAATCGATTCCGCTTAGAATGGCCTTTAAGAAAAGGTATGGTTATGGGGGTCTCTATGTGCAAAATGTTGCATTTATTTTCGCTTAAAGTTGTCGCTTTTACATTGAATTATATAGGGAAACTATTTAGTATATTAAGACCTGGAAGGCGCTCTCGGAGCTGTTGGCCTTAGCGCCATTTTACCGAGATTGATAGGCGAAAAGATTGATTTTAAGATAAGAAACAAAAATCTGATCGTGAATTTAGTAGAATCGGAGTGGAAACGATTGGGGATCGCTTAAAGGGGCCGTCCAACAGATTCGTAAATTGACAAAATCAAAAAACGTTGTTTCAGCTTCACAAATTTTCGTTTTTGTTATGATATTTTTGAGGAAATAGTAATACTGACCATTTACAATTCTCTTAAATATCCATTATATGCCTCTTTTGACGATTTGAAAGCCTGAAAATTATAAAGCGACGTGCGACGCGAAACGATTGAATAATTTGGAAAGTTCTGTTGTAGTTATATTTTGGAAAACTACGAGGATTGCTTATATAGGTAAAAATACATCCGCTCTCAGCATGAGCATAGATGGTCGAGTGGTGTAGGCGGGAGACTTTTTACTCCAAGACTCCAGGGGTCAATTGTTCGCGCCCTGTTGAAGGTTACTTTTTTTTCCTTTTTTAAAATTGTATGCTTGTTTTTTACTGGAGAATTTTGAGTCAAATGTTTAAATTTATCAATATAAAGCATTTAATGACATGCTTCAATACATGCCAAAATCTATTGGACGGCCCCTTTAAGGTTGCGACAAACAGCAACTGATGGTAGTGATACAGTTTATACAAGCCACAGAAGCACGCCAGAACCATCAGCAACAGGTAATTGTAATCAAGATAAATTATACGAAGAAAATTTAAATTTGATCTTAAGATATTATAATTATTGAAAAAAAAACTTCTTAAATAACACCGAATTTATATTTTCTTCGTAAAATTAATTTAATACTGAAAAATGTACAGAACGAAATGATGTTTCTACAGGTCAAAATGTAGTTTACACAAAACAACTTAGTAAATGCACAGAACATAAAGACCAGTGCCATCAGAAGGCAGCATTGGCATTCCATAGACATTGGATGCGAATTCGACATGTTGCTGGTTCTGGAAAAAACGGGAATGATGTTTGTATGTATAGTTCTTACACATAGTTTAGGGCATATCCCTAAACCATTACAAAGGGCTTTTGTATCAAAATGGTCTTACAGGAACTTGTTAAAAGAATATTCTAAAATTAATGTTATATTCATGTATATTGAAAAAATACTTAGGAGAATCGGCGTTGGAAAAATAATTATAACAAATGTGTGCTCCTTCCGAAAAATTGATTGTGTCGGTCTCTTTTTGAATAATCAAGACACTAACACTCTACTTACAGCGTGAACTAATGTCGATTTAAAATAACGTTAAAATATTGGAGCTTAACATATGCGGACAAAATGACTTCTGAAATATTCGCTGTTGCGCATTATGGTTCACCATTGCCACAAATATAAAAGGTTGAAAACAAATCATATAACGAAAAGTAAAAGCACGAATTTATTGACCATGAATATATCGTTTTAAACGAGGCAGAAAGAGGGCTACGGATATTTTTTTATTTTAATACCACGGAATGTCTGTGTTTTTTTTAATATGCGGCTGAGCAATTGTTCTGTAATTATTCACGTCCAATGAAATCATGTTAAATACCAATGCACGATGAACATGAAAGTCTACTCTCAACGGAATAAAAACAAAAGCTAACCCCAGGCCGTCATGCTCTTTACAAGGTCAACATGAACAACACAAACAAGTTCATGTTAAGTTAATAGAAAAAACTCGCAGAAATAGACCTCCACCTGTAATTAATGTGGAAACCATAATATCGATTCGAAGAGAGAAAAAACATAATATCGGTTCGAAAAGATAAAACAAACATAATATCGATTCGAAGAGCGAAAACACAATCGATATAGACGCACGTTTGATTTGTGATAAATTCTGGGTTGGGCTAGCTCTCAAACAGGTCAAATCCCCAATGCTTTGCATTCACCGTTCTAAGGCTGTAATTATGAATATGGAACGCCAAATCTGCCTTTTGTTGAAAGATACTGATATGTTGGGTTAAGTTGACATTATGTTGGGTTCATTTAAGATTATGTTGACATTGTGTTGTGTTAAATTTACATTATGTTGGGTTAATTTGACATTATGTTGGGTTCATTTGACATTATGTTGGGTTAATTTGACATTATGTTGGGTTCATTTGACATTATGTTGGGTTCATTTGACATTAAGTTGGGTTAAGTTGACATTATGCTGAGTTAAGTTGGCATTATGTCCGGTTCATTTGGCATTTTGTTGGGTTAAGGCGACAGTTTGTTAGGTTAAGTTGGCATTATTATGGGTTCATCTGAGAATATGTTAGGTTTAGATGACATTATTTTGGGTTAATATGACCTTTTGTTGGGTTAAGGTGGCATTATGTTAGTTTAAGTTGGAATTATGTTCGGCAAGTCGACATTATGTTGGGTTAAGTTGGCAGTATGTTCGGTTAAGTTAACATTATTTTCGTTTAAGTTGACATTTTATTGGGTTCAGTTTACACTATGTTGGGTTCAGTTAACATTATTATGGGCTGTCAGTACGTTGTGTTTGGTTCATTCGGATCTCCCCGGTACAATGGTCTAAAAATGGCAAATCGACTTAAGATTAATGGCATATATACAATAACGGTGACCTATTTGTTTACATTCTATTACTTCCAATTTGTAAGAAAGTTGTGGTCTTAATTAAGCGGTGCAAGGTGTTTGGTGACATGGTCTCTGTGTTCACCATTTAGTTTTTGTTGTTAATCTATAGTGTGCATTTGTTGTTACTCATTATTCGTTCATGTAATATATTTGTAATTTTCTTAAGTTGTTAGGTAATGCTTGTATGGAAATCAAACTTTTTAGTTTAAAAAGACAAATTGTTTGGAAAGACTGGAATTGATTTCATTTCAATGTTTCACTATTTGCGATAATTCACAATATCAGTACTCCATGATTTAGATATTTTAAAGTTTAATCCATATAATTCTAGATTTCAGAATCTCTTTATGTGTACGAGTTTTTGTTCCGTCCGGGATTTGTCTGTCTTTTTGTCTGTTGGTCTGAAGCCAACCTTTAACATCGGCTATAATTTTTAAATTACTCAAGAAAGTTACTTAGGATCTTTATCTTTGATGTACATGTTCTTTGTGTTGAGCTCTTTTAAATGAAGCCATGGTTAACTCTACTGAATGCAAATCAGAATCATTACCATTTGTTTACACAAAAAAATTAAACAGGATATAATTTATTAACCATTTAGATCTTTTTAACTATTTAATGTAACAAAACCTAATCTTAATTTGGAAGTTATTGTCCTATGTTTAATGTCAAAAAGCGGCGAGGGACAAAGGATTTTACAAAAAAATCTTGTTTGCTTTTTAAGAGACACACGCATCTGTTCAACTAAATGAATACTAGTGACAGATATCTTCTTCATTATTGAACATTTTCCTGATACATCATTGTTAACTGATGTTTTGACAAAAGACATCTCCTTGAAATAAATGTGTACACTATCAAAAATTTAATACATTTCAAATATGAAACCAAACATAAGATGGGTATGTGTATGTTTGTTTATCTGCACCAACAGATACAATACAAGTTAATCACTTACTTCCATGTATTCATTTTACATATTACTATCTTCTTGATATTCCGAGATAGGCCGATAAGTAACAAATTTTCTTCAAAAAGAACCCCGTTACGATCGTGATACATCGATTGTTATTGTCAGGTCTATTTCGTTTCCGCAGAGGTAGCTTATGTCGTCCGTTTGTAAGCTCAACTTTGATTGGCTGACGGGTTCAAGGGCTTATTCTAAAAAAAAATGCTGGTCGAGCAGGATTTTTCTGCTGTAGCAGAAAAAAATGCTTCTCGGGCAGGAATTTTGCTGGTCGAGCAGCATCTAGATACTGCTCGACCAGCATTTTTTTTCTGCTGCAGCAGAAGTTAAAGTTTCGACCCCTTTGGTGCGCCATAGATTATCTCCGGAATCCTCCGTAGTTCTTGTTAGGTTTATGTCACACTCAAGGGAATTGTCTACATACTTGCACGTATTATGTTTAACAGTTATTACATATAATATTAGTAAAATATTAAATTTTAATTAAGATTTATTTTTAAAAAATGCGAATGAGTGAAGAAATTAGAAAAAATAAAACTACGTCTAATTACTATTTCATTGAATAGTTCAGCGCCTAATTCTTGCAACTCTATTTAAATATGGTGTTACCTTTAGCACCAAGAGATCAGTGTGCGCGGGCTTGCGATTTAAACTTTATAGACTTGTTTCATTCTCAACGTTTCCACAGCACGCAAAAGATTAGCCCAAGAGGGATTCTTTTACACCGGATTGGGAGTAACAGTGAGGTGCTTTTGTTGCTATAGAAACCACCCATACTGGCAAACAGACGGTATTCTTTTCCGGACCTGAAACTTGATGCACAATACGGACTGTGCTTTTATGTTGGGAACTGACATACGTAACGTTTTTATGCACGAAAACAGGAGATCGTAACAAATGGTATGTTTATATATCATTTTGGAATTGGTCTCGTTGGCATACATCCTGTAAGTACTATCGTATACAATATCTCACGATCGTATTAAAATTGTCTACATGAATATTATGTAATAATTTTAGTAACTATCTACACTCAACAAAACCCTCTATAGAAATGAGCATGTATTTGATATCGGTAATATTTTATTCAACAACATACGGTATGGCTGGACCGGACGACTATGATCGGCCCGCTGTCAATATAACGGCCCGATATATTGCAAGTTATTCAGATCGTGAAGTTTAGAATCCTTAGGTTTAATTATAGAAGCTCTGTTTTTTAATTCCGAGATTTATTTATTGAACGATCCATCTTTCTCGTGTCTTGTAAGTTAATTATGCAGGAGTGCTGGGACTGACTCCAGTTCCTCACATAATGCAGCCTCAGACGCGGAAAGAGCTTATAAGTTAGAAATACACACACACTATGCCCCATTTTTTGCTGTCATTCGATATTTCGTAATCTTTTATTCACGCCGATTTTAGGGTAACAGTTATCCAAATTGAAACAGATTTTATATTTCAGTGCATTAAGTGACATTGAGAGATGTATAGACAAAATGTTGAATTTAATGAATGCTTCAAGAAACGGTTAATACACGTCTGATGAGCAGAATCAAATCGAGCATTTCTTGAAAGAGTATTTTTAAGTGAAAACTGACTTTACTAACGGCATTGAAATATCTGTTACGGATACTGGGGCATGTCATGCGACCTTTTTTGTTGACCCTGACCTTAATATACATATTATTCTCTAAAGGAAGAACTACATGACCGCCATTTCACAGAATCATTAAATCGAAAACCGGTGCTCGCAACATTATCTTGAAGTGAAAGCACGCTAACCTCCGGATTTCACGCAAGAAAACTTCAGGAGCTCCATAAAACACAGGAGGCAAGTTGAGCTGCCTAGCCGGTGATGTCAGTTCAAGCGTGTTACCAGGCAACTATGCAACCTGTTAATGCACACACAACTGTGGAAAACCCTGACAAGTTTCAGAGTACATTGGGAAGGGTTGAAAATAGCACAAAGATTACTAGTAAGTGTGCGAATTTTACATTGATTATGTGTGAGCATTTGGAATTCCAGCGCAAGAAGCGTATTGTAATTGTTGTGCAGAAAGGAAGAACTACATGACCGCCATTTCACAGAATCATTAAATCGAAAACCGGTGCTCGCAACATTATCTTGAAGTGAAGGCACGCTAACCTCCGGATTTCACGCAAGAAAACTTCAGGAGCTCCATAAAACACAGGAGGAAAGTTGAGCTGCCTAGCCGGTGATGTCAGTTCAAGCGTGTTACCAGGCAACTATGCAACCTGTTAATGCACACACAACTGTGGAAAACCCTGACAAGTTTCAGAGTACATTGGGAAGGGTTGAAAATAGCACAAAGATTACTAGTAAGTGTGCGAATTTTACATGGATTATGTGTGAGCATTTGGAATTCCAGCGCAAGAAGCGTATTGTAATTATTGTGCATAGAATCGACTACTTCTTGACTCGATCTTAAATCTATGGATATGTGATGGTTGTACAATTAATTAATTTAAACAATTGAATGGTAATAAAGACAATAAATTGCTCCAATGCAGAACTTGTTTGGCTTATGAATATTATTTTATACACTCTTAGTCTATGTGTTCGTGTTTCTATGAATCTGCAATGTAAAATCAATTATCCAACGGTTCGAACTAACGTACATGTACCCATTGAAAACATGTCTTTAACTGTTAACATCTGTTACTCAAAAGGGTGTGTTTGTAAACTTTCTCTTGATGAATGGAAATTGAAGAAATATATTTTTATTAACCATTATGTATTTGCCAATAAACATCTATTTGGCGTTATAAAACGCTTAAAACTGTTTGTTTGCGACTGTAAAGGCGTGCGGAATCTAGTATTGCGAATCGAATGTAGGACATCATACTCCCACGGACATTGTCCACCTGGTACACACAAGGGCATTAACCTGCATACATACCCCCCCCCCCCTGTCACACTCCCGGAACAAACGGGTCAAAAGTTCCACCTCGATCTGTTTAGTCTTCGATAATAAGGCTTTGATTGAAAAGTGCGAAATTTTGCTGAGTTTGTGAGAAGCCGCGAATTAAGATTTCCTAGTAAAAGACATAATAGTGGTGTGAGACTCTGTAAGGAATTATACATAATACAATGAGTTCTTTGGCAGGCAACTTTTCATCACAATACCCTGATGGAAGTTTAAGAACTAATAAAAAAAATGAGGTGTGCTCCAAAAGACAAGATTGTAAGCCAATATCTTGCAATATTCTTAATTGTCGTTTTTATTAGGTGGCCCAAGCCCCGCCTTGCAGTAAAATAGAAGTAAATTGCAATCGTGAAATATATTTAAGTTAATAGTACATCAAGTGGTTGGAAACAATATTCGTGAGGATAAAGTCTCTGAGAATTATATCCGGTGGTTTGAAAATCTGAACGACTGAAGCCATGGTTTTAACATCTTTAACAACTATAGAAAATTAAAATATCCCTCATCTATCGAGACTTCTGGGCACAGACATAAGGCTGAGTAAATATTTTAGCATACAAAACGCATCACAATTTGTAAGCCATATTTGACAAAACAATAGAAAATAAAAAAATGTTATCAAAAGTATTATATATCAAGGATGACAACAAGCCACATAAGAAATGCAGCATAACGCATTCTTAAAGACATCTGTACAATGATATCTTCTCTTTAAAATGGTAAAGTAAACAAAAAAACATTAACAGGAAATATAGTGATATGAATTGACAATGCTTATCCTTCAAGCATATGTTAAAAATGCATTTTTTTCTTAAATAAGCAACTTGCTTGAAATGCACATCCCTTTTAAATCTTTTTGAGCAATGCTCCGGTGATGAATATAATATCACTAACAAATTGTATGTCCACTTCCAATATAAGGTTTTGTAAAAGTCTTACAGAACGAATAACAAATAACAACAAATAAACACTATAGTTAAACAATAAAAACTAAATGGTGCACACAGAGACCATGTTACCAAACACCTTGCACCGCTTAATAGCGGGATCATATGGTGCTTGAATTCAGTGGAATTGTTCACTTTTTGATAAAAGCAACAAACTTGGCACATTTGTAGATAACAGTATTTTATTCAATTTTAGCTATGGACCCATCTCCAATTTTCAAGATGGCGGCCATTTTCAAGATGGCGGCCATTTTCAAGATGGCCGCCAAAATTTAGGAAATTACATATTACTGCCATATTTGATTAAAATATTCTGTTTTTTGCATTGAAATTAGCTGTTTTATGTCATAAATTAATTAAAATATGTTTCTACATGAAAAAAAAATGAGTTAAATATTGCATATACGTCAAAATGGCTTCCAAAATGGCTAAAGTTCCAAAAATAGGATTTTCCTACTCCAATCTATAATTTCAATATTCATTGAACGTTTGTTATATAAGCAAGTGTTTTTCTTTTTTTGTATTATCAGATACAATCATTTGTATAATATTCTCAACATATTGTTTCAGTCCTTAAATAAAGAAATAACTGCATTCAAGGAGTTCACACTTCCAGACCTTAAAGCTGCCTTAAAATCTAACCGCGGTCACATATTCCACAACATATAGTGATTGAATTCAGTGGAATAGTTCACTTTTTGATAAAAGCAACACACTTTGATCATTGGTAGTTTAAAGTATTGAAGACAAAATATGCTATGGACCCAATTCATATTATCAAAAAGGCCGCCATTTTCAAAATGGCCACCAACCTATCAAAAAATGAGAAAATATCGAGGTGCTGATTTTTTGTTGCGATCTTTTACCAATCAAATGAAATATTACAATACTGTATTACTAATTATGCTGATAATCAAAAATCTTTCCAAGAAAAACATTTATTATAAATATTTTGTTAATTTTGTACTTTTTGTAATGTCAGAAGGTCATTTTTTTTTGGGGGGGGGGGGGGAAATTATGCTTTTTTGGCAAATATTCGTTTACTTTAATAATAAATAGATCAATAAAGCAGATTATCATGGTCTGAGAGCCCACTGGTGTTTATTGCAAGTTTTGAGGCCAAGAATTTTTGTGTATATTTGAAAAGAGAATTTTATATCCTTCCAGATAACCCATTTCTTAAGTGTCACAGCCGTGCATATCTATGATTTTTTTGGGGGTAAAATCACTCAAAATCGAAAGTTTTCCCTCTGATTTCTTGAATAATTAAATAAATAGACATTTTCAGTCATGGGAATTTACCCATGGTTTCAGTTTTTAGTGGTTTTTAACCTACATAAACTGTAACAAATAGTGGTTTTGACCTAAAATAACACTGCGATCTTTTCATTATTTGTTTAGAGTAATCTTATATGCATTGTTTGTTTAGAGTGATCTTATATGCAATTGTATATATGCGAACAATATTTGGTTATTATAATGATCACATGTCTTATAAATCTATTTAAATCAAATTATTCCAGAAATCAGCAGTTTTGTGTGTGATTTTATTCATTTCCACCCAAAATCACTAATAGATGTTGATAAAAAAAGTCGTTGTTGGAATAAAACAAGGAGGCCATATGTGTGTTTTTTAAACACTGATGAGACAAATATGTTGGAAATAGTAAACTTGGTAAAAGAATTCGCAGAATTATAATTTGAAAAATGGGCAAATTTGCAAAAATAAAATGCGAAATTTGGTGGTTTTTCCCTTAAAAAAATTACATGGACAATTATTTTTTTACTGAATTATCAGAAAGGTTTCTGATACCAATTGAATACCCCAAAACTGAAACCATGGGTAAATTCCCATGACTGAAAATGTCTATTTATTTAATTATTCCAGAAATCAGAGGGAAAACTTTTGATTTTGAGTAATTTTACCCCATAAAATCATAGATTTGCACGGCTGTGGCACTTAAGAAATGGGTTATCTGTTAGGATATAAAATTCTCTTTTCAAATATACACAAAAATTCTTGGCCTCAAAACTTGCAATAAACACCAGTGGGCTCTCGGACCATGATAATCAACTTTATGTATTTATTTATTATTAAAGTAAATGAATATTTGCCAAAACAGCATAATACCCCCCCCCCCAAACAAAAATGACCCTTTGACCTTACAAAAAGTACAAAATTAACAAAATACTTATAATTAATGTTTTTCTTGCAAAGATGTTTGATTATCAGCATAATTAGTAATACAGTATTGTAATATTTCATTTGATTTGTAAAAGATCGCAACAAAAAATCAGCACCTCGATATTTTCTCCTTTTTTTTGATAGGTTGGCATTTTGAAAATGGCGGCCATTTTGAAAAATATGAATTGGGTCCATAGCCTATTTTGTCTTAAATACTTTAAACTACCAATGATCAAAGTGTGTTGCTTTTATCGAAAAGTGAACAATTCTACTGAATAGAAGCACCATATGTGATGGAGGATGTGACCGCGGTTAGATTTTAAGGCAGCTTTAAGGTCTGGAAGTGTGAACTCGTTGAATGCAGTTATTTCTTTATTTAAGGACTGACACAATATGTTGAGAATATTATACAAATGAAGATATCTGTAAAAACAAAAAGAAAAGAAAAACAATTGTTTACATAACATACATTCAATGAGTAATGAAATTATAGCTTTGAGGTGGAAAATCCTATTTTTTTGGTACTTTAGGCGGCCATTTTGGTCCCCATTTTGACGTATATGCAATATTTAATTCATTTTTTTCATGTAGAAACAAATTTAATAAATTTACAACATAAAACAGCTAATTTCAATGCCAAAAACATAATATTTTAATCAAATATGGCAGTAACATGTAATTTCCTAAATTTTGGCGGCCATCTTGTAAATGGTGGCCATCTTGAAAATTAAAGATGTGTCCATAGCTAAACTTGAATAAAATACTTAAATCTACAAATGTGCCAAGTTTGTTGCTTTTATCAAAAAGTAAACAATCATTTCACCATATGACCCCACTATAAGTAAAACCATAACTTTCATATAAATTGGAAGTAATAGAATGTAAACAATTACATCACCGTTATTGTATAGATGTGATTAATCTTAAGTCGATCCGCCATTTTTAGACTATTGTACCGAGCAGATCCGAATGATTCGAAGAAAACGTAATGACAGCCAAACATAAAGTAAACTGAACCCAACATAATGTTAACTTTACCGAAAATAATGCCAACTTAACCGAACGTAATGCCAACTTAACCCAACATAATGTCAACTTAACCGAACATAATGCCAACTTAACCTAACATAATGCCACCTTAACCCAACATAATTTCAAATTAACCAACATAATATCACCTTAACCTAACATTATCTCAGATGAACCCAACATAATGCCAACTTAGCTAACAAACTGTCGCCTTAAACCAACATAATGCCAAATGAACCGAAAATAATGTAACTTACCTCAACATAATGTCAACTTAACCCAACTTAATTTCAAATAAATCCAACATAATGTCAAATGAACCCAACACAATGTCAACTTAACCCAACATAATGTCAACTTTACCCAACATAATCTTAAATGAACCCAACATAATGTCAACTTAACCCAACACAATGCCGTCTTAACCCAACATAATGTCAAATAAACCCAACATATCTATATCTTTCAACAAAAGCAGTTTTGGCGTTCCATATTATGTGATCCCAGTTTCCATCATGTTTCGTTACGAGTTCGTGTTGTGTCCTAAAGTTAGCGACTAAGAAAATGAATTTATTTTGTTATACTGTTTCTTAAGTGTAATTGTTTGCTGCATGTATTGTCAAAAAAAAATCACCATTTCAACACGTGCCGGTTAATTGATTTTCACCTTTCAAATATTTGATTAAAATAACCGCGTGTGATAAATTATTGATCAGTACCATAAAAAATTAGCATATTGCAAATCAATGAAATAACGGAAACAGATATACAGCAGTTCAAATTTTTAGTAAAGTAACTATTTGCCAACTCAAATATGTTACACGCAATACATGGTACATAGTTTTACTTCTATAATTATAATGAATAAAAGTATATGTTTGGTGTCTTATGCACAATGAATGAAAGCTGAAAGAATAAAATCTGAAAATGTTTTTAGACAACCAAACATGTACTGCAGCATTAGATGTAAAGATAAGTAATAGACTTTCAGATACATAATTTTCATAAATACTGACGTATTTGTAGGACAGGTTCTCTTAATATTCACAAATACATAATTATACGGAGTACAGAGAAATAAACTTAAGGTGCAAAATATTTCAAAACGCTATACAATGAATAGTCTCGGGAGATACGGAATTGTTCTGAATATCACACCACACCTTTCATACCATCGCATCTTTCAGATATGTATGACATGTTGTAATGCTACTACTCATGTTTTGAAGAGCATATCAAGTCCGTGTTGTACATTGTTTTTAGTCATATTTTTATTTACACTGCCCTTTTTTCAGAAGTACACTCACACAATTCAAAAAGAATATCTGTAAAATTGAGGCTCCAATGGTTTCTGATCTTCTGATTTAATCATGATCTTTAAACGTCCTTGACAATATAAAACATTGTCTACTGAAAGAAATTTTCCATCAACATTGAAGCATCGAAATGTATCTGTGTTTCACCAAATAATGCTTTGGACGAATGTTTATGCCAGGTAGCAATTGCTCTTATTGATTTGCTCTAGATATCATGTCTCATAATTATGTGATAAAATTATGCTATATTGTTACACTTTATATTCGGTTCTAATCCTCCTATTGGTCCGTGGATAATAACATCAAATGTGCGTTATTTAGAATAATTTACAAAATATACCAATCGATTAAATAATACAGCGGGCATTATTTTGTATTTGTGATCAGTCTAGCGGTTTGTAACTTTCGTTGCAAATTTCACAACGCGAATAGTTTTTATTAGTAGTTACAATGTCGTCTGGTCATTTTTCAAATCTTAATTGTTTCTAATGTAAAATGCTTATTTTTATTTGTTTTTTATATATCTTTATGTAAGTGTACATTGAATGTGCTTATATATAGGATCTGGCACGAGTTGTCATATCATACCATATTTTATTAAACGAGTTCAGGAATTATGTTAGTAAGCGAGCCTTTGGCGAGCTTACTAACGAATTTTCTGGACGAGTTTAATTAAATATGGTATGATATGACAACGAGTGTCAGATCTTTTTTATCACATGCTTTTATATAAGCAAATTAAATAAATATTTACGCAAACATATTGATAAATCTCGCATATTGTTTACATTTCCTGGCGTCATTTGGAATGCCTCGGCTTTTACAAAGCAAAATAACAAAATGCGATTGGTCAATAAACGAAAACTAAGCCAATGAAAACGCTTTTAAATGTTGTATTTCACACGTGTAATATAAAAAAAATATGTAATGGTTGTATTACATTGGAAACAGGGTATAGCATGTGATAAAACAGAATATTAGTTGGTGTCTTTGTGAATTTTGATTTATCCGGCGGGTTGAAGAAAGGTTACACGGCGACGACACTAATAAATAATGCTACCCTAATACTGTTGTTTTTGTTTACTATTTTCTTTCATTTTTGTTAAAAATAACTACACAATACTGCCTTGCGTAGTACTAACGAATCTTTGTGTGATACTTACCGTCATTACTAGCCATATACTATCATACCTCTATTGCTTTAGGTATACTCACCAGAGTTGTTACCCGAAAGAGTTTACGTATCTTGGCCTACTGTTTCGGTCCTAACACGTTTTGGCCTTATTGGTCGTTTATTTTTATGCCAAGAGGCCCGAGGTGGTGTGTACTATTTCTTATAAACACGAGCTATTTTAACCAATTTTGCAAACGGACTGTCAGTTAATAACTACACGTTTCTCTATTACAAGTCCATTTTTATTTTCTTTAAATTATGTCTATTATCTAAATTCTGATATGCACATTTTTCCGTTTAATTTCTTGTTTCATTCATAATATCACGCACAGGTGGTTAGCGTGTGGCTATGATATTATTTTTTTATTATTTTGAATGATAAATAATAATATAATAACGAAAAATCAACTTTTTGGAAAAAAAAATCACTATCAAATATATATATATAACAAGGTATTCAACTCGAAATGACCCGAAAACAGGGTGCATCAGTTTTGAAGCGATTTTCATGAACCCGGTCTTATTCAACGCAGAAATGAATTTCCTTTCTGGAAATGTATATATGTTGTTATATTTCTACACATGCTGGGTCACATTTTAAAAAATAAAACGCTACACAATTCGCGTATTTCACTTTTGAAAGAGGAATAATCCTTTATTGTCAGAATTTCGAATTCAAGAGGAAAGTTGCAATTGTGCCCCTTTATCTAAAAATAAACCAGAAAGTCGATTAGCGAGCTATGACGCACTTCCAACGTGTGTACTGTGTATTGAAATGTGTGTATTGGGTAAACCCACTATGAACATAGCGAAACGGTGGAAGTGTACTACCAATTAATACGCGGTTATTTACCGTCTGGATTAAATTATACATGTGACAACCGTACACTTGTTATAACTAACGTGTAATTGTGTAAGGGATTCGTTGTTTACCAATTTGTGTTATAAAGGAAAGGTTTTTAACTAATGAATGCATTGATTACGAAAACAAACAGGAAATGCTTCAGCTAGATTGTGGCTAACCGCAGTTGAAAACCACATGTCTGTTTCAAGCTGGGCAGGATTATACATGCGATATATTTTAGTGCTTGATAACAATATTCTTTGGATTTATTAAAACGCTGCCATTGAACTCGCCGATAATGTAAGTAAACTTATTCTTGGGCCTCTTGTGGATGTTGTATGTTACTTGTGTATGGCACAGAGCGGTATGTGTATGTAATGAGTATCATAACTTGAAATCGGGTATGAAGAACGTTGATACTACCATAAAAATTATGGTCGATATCTAGCTAAAGCCAACGTACTGAGTGGGAGAGATAACGAGCTCACGGAAAGAGTAGTTCTTCTTAAATGATTTGAACTTTTATGAGTATATACCGTACAGCTCAGCGACCCGCTGGGTCTATAGCTGGGGTGTTGGATGATTTCAACGAGGAATAAGAGCACAGCGTTCTTCAGGTTCTACTTTTCGCACTGGGTCGAGCCCACGACCTATCACAAACAATTAGCCCAGTAAACATGGTTTACTATACGACACGTATAATATAGTGTGCACATCGTGCGTATTTGTCATTTGATCCATGTATACATATCATTTTGAACAGCTCATTCCCTTGCGGATATTACAGGAAAATATGACAGGCCCAGAGAGAATAAAATACTGTTCTTGTAACATGATGAATCACTGCACCTCTACCAACCAACGTTCAGTATCGTTTTCAAACGGAATGAGTTTTTTTGCGTGTGTCATCACTCACACTAACAATAACAGCCTCCTCCTCCTCCTCATCATTATCATCATCTTCTTCTTCTTCTTCATCATAATACATTATAATTTTCATCAACATCATCATCATCATCGTCGTCGTCGTCGTCATCATCATCCATCTATATTATCATCATATACTATTATCATACAACTAACAATGACCATCATGGTACGACCAGTACCATATTTATCACTATTATATGTTTACCGTCACCGTCATCACTCATCAGCGTTATGGAAATCCCCTACCACAATCACTGACAAAACAGTGTCAACAACTATTAAATAAACTACAGCAACGGTGATTAACGAGGATTACGGAAATACATCAATTGATCACAATGCGCATTCTAAAAAATATACATGGTTTATTTGATGTTTGTTTGATTTTTCCTGTCTTAAACCGATACTAAGCGTAAAAGAGCTGTACAATATGTACCCTGTTTGGCAAAAGCTTTAAGAATACCGGTACTTAATGAGATCTTTTGAAGGATTTGATCTTAAATAAAGCTGGGTTTTTTTCCGCGTTCACATGCACAGGGTATGCATCATTATAACTTAATCGGATCTAAGCATACTTAGATTATGATATAACCGTCGCCGTGTTTTCTCTAAACAATTAAAATCGGCAAGAAAATCATGCGTAACATGAGGATTAACGATTCCTTTGATATCATGGTATGGTTTCGAGTTCGGTTTTCGTTGACTTTTGACCTACTACAGTTATATAATATTCATTTACACATGTATCAGCTACCTGGAAATATGTACACAATGCTAGCTTGGTGGACCGATATTCTTTTGTTGATCACGACAATATTAGAAATATTGCAGATTTGTTGTCTTATTTTATAGAAAAACTGTTGTATATTAAGCTCCTTTGTACTATAGTGACAATACGTGATATCTCTTTTACATCAAAGGGCATACAAGGTTCAACGTAATGTATAATTGTCTTCTCAACTGTAATATAAATGTGACTCATCTGAACTATTAAACGAGTATATTTGATGATAATAAGATCATAAAACTAAGAATTGATAAAGTGGCAACTACGAATTAGCACGCGCGGGGAGCAGTCAGTTTAAATTTCTTGTTATACAAAGAAGTTTCAGTAAGCCCGGATATATCCGGGATTTTTGGTCTTAATTTGAACATAATTCGGCCACATTTTCCTGCTAACCTGTAATACATTTCCTATTCCCACTCAATTTAAGCCTTATTTTGAAAAAAAGAGACTTACATTTAATATGTCACGACTACTTTGATAAATAATCCAAGCAATTTTCATCTGACCATGTTTCGGTAAGTATGTCTGTTATTTAGGCTTAGCGTTTGTAGCTAAACTTTTATTTAATGTTTAATCTTTAATAACAAAATTATAATGTTAACATGTGATAACGCTAACATACAAAAAACCCTCGTCACACAATCCCCTTCAATGGCTCATGTAGGTGGTCGCTTTAATTTACGTTTTGTTAGTGGAACCTGTGGTTTTTATTAAAAATAAACAGCAATTAATAGCAAGGTTAGTAGAACCGCATGGTTTTGTCAGCTACACTTTGGTATTCGACACCGAACAATTCAGGAGTGGTTGTTCACTGGAGCTCAAAATAAATAAGTTTTCCTCGATAGGCGTTTCTATTTAACCACTCTTGATAGGCGTTGGCTTCCGCAAAAAGGCTTAAAACAGTTTCCGTTTTATAACTCGAAAACGAATTTAACCACTGTTATGAGGTAAACTTTACATTTCTATATTTTGAGACATGTTGTTGATGCTACTGGCGATGATGGTGATGATAAAAAGATGATGGTGGCGGTGGTGGTGTTGATGACGATGCTGATGATTAATATGATGATGACTGGTGTAATATATGACACATAACATCTAAAGAACTTTGATTTTCAATACTATTACATATTCAAAACTAATTAAGCCATTAAAAGCGTTGAAAAAATGAACAACTACGACTTTCCAGCGGATAATTCGCCCCATTGGTGCAAAAAGGTACCATGTGGCATTGAAATTAAAAGGCACATGGTACCTTTCTGCATACATGGGGCGTATATGATACGGAAATCGCATGCGTATTTAATTATGCATCCGATGATAGGCCACATTAACCTGGCGTCATTATATTTCTTTTTAGCGCTCCCGTGAGAGAAGTTCAACAACCGTGATTAAAATTTAAACGGTGCTCAATGAAGCTCATTTAGGTGGCCGCCTTTTCCCGCTGCTTGATGTCTCGGTGGGAATCTGATGTGTTTGACAAATAACCCCATTTATGCCTAGTGGACTCTCCCATCAATTTAAATTGGATCAATTTATTTACAAAATTACTAATTAGGGATGTTTGGTTTATTTATTTCTATATTAAGAATATTTCTTACAGAAATTCCTTTAAGCAAACAGCGCAGACCCTGATGAGACGCCGCTTCATGCGGCGTCTCATCTTGGTCTACGCTGTTTGCCAAGGCCTTTTTCTAGACGCTAGGCATACATGGGTTAATACTTCATCTGCAGATTAAAGAAGTGACCCTTTTCTCTGTATATTTTCTCATTTTTCTAAATGTCACTCTGCTAATATTTTGAAGAAAAAAACTTGAGATGAAAACGGATACATTTGTTGAAAAGAATTCAATATCCTGATATTTTTCTGAATTTACTTCCGCGTGAGTCAGACTGTCACTGACAAGTACTAGTAAACAGACGTGACATTTGTTCACATAAGCAGACAATACTAATATATCGTGATATTCCGGTGTTTCTGGTTTTTGTTTTGTTAAATGCCACATTCCATGGTAATATACATCATATTGCGTTACATTTCTAAATTTCAGGGGATTTATCATTGAAACCTAATTAGCGCCTACGAAACACAAACTGATGTAGTAAGCAAAAGACACCTTTGTGAAACTGGTAGAAGAAGCGCCTGGTGCGAGTAATAAATAAAACTATAAATTTTAGAAATAAAATCCTTTGAAAATCATCATATCAGATATGAACAGTCAAATAATGTTCTCTGGATATAGTATTAATAAGAGCCGTCCTCTGGGAAGACGGGGCTTCATGCATTTGTGTAGAGTATCGTACCCGATTAACCCGTACAGTCTGCACACCCTTATCAGGTTTGACACTTAACGATTTTGTGTGTGGATTTTTGTGTTTAAAAGAAGTCTCTCTTAAACAAAATCCAGACTAGGTAAAAGTGTCGTCCCTGATGAGCATGTGCGGACTGCACAGGCTCATCTAGGATAATACTTGACAGAAATGTGTGAAACCCACTGGTAAGTTTTACGAGATGAATGCTCATCCACATGTGCAATCAGACGGATTTAGACTGTACGACTAGTTCGTTCCGATTTTATTGATATTGATAACAATAATGCAATTAGAAAAGACAACATATCGAATATTTGCAAGAATTAATGTATAGAAACATTAAATGACATACATATACAAGATGTATGCGATTGTTAGAATGCAAATGAATGACTGGACGGTTTTATATGAACAATGAGTTGGAAGACAAACGAAGACAAATAATGCGGCGCAAAACAAAACAGCATATTCACCGTGAGCATCGTGTTCGTAATCGGTAACACGTTCATTTTAATACGTAATACGTATACGTGTAATGTTTTAAATCTAAGACATTTTAAATGGTAAAACACATGTTCAGGTAATGCATACCAAGTATTATATCGTATAGCAATAATATCAGCGTTTTTTTCTGTCTTTATTAAGTACCGGTAAACGACACTTTCCCCCATTTCGGAAAAATACAAATTTCCCCATGTCCCAATTGAAGGAAACTTTAAACATTTTTTAATAAATGCAATATTATTTAGTGTCTCTATGCAGCTTTATGGCTTGAACCTAAGTAAATATAATATTCACAACTTGACAACATTGAGTTATCAAGTTTAGGTATTTGGGAGTAGAAAAATCAATCAAATACACCGATTTCCCAATATGAACCCTTCACAACGAGAATTTGTCCAATTTAAGTTTTTTTCCCCACACACCTTTCCCAATTGGATTGGTACCGGTACGTTTTCCGATTGGGCAAAAATATCGATGGGCATAGATCAACAACATAACGACTCGTATCAACAACATAACCATGACATTTGAAAATGTTCGAAAAAAACATGCGAGCAGTTGTATTCCACTAGTTATCAGACATTTGGAAATCGATCGTACGCATATATTTCATTAATGCCTTAGATACATGGGTTTGTTACCGGGAAAACGGTACGAGTTAATAAGACAAGCGAGAAAGCTCGAACACAGGCTCGTTAATACAACAAGGTACACGTGTTATAACATAATGTGTTTTATCAACTTATAGCGATTTTTCATACTTTATAATGTACTCGTAAATGGTACTATCCCAATTAAGTAAAAGGTACTATCCCAATTACGAAAGAACTGCTTAATGTATAATTGCCGTCTGAAAATTTTCCAAAAGAAAAGAGCAGTTTCATTGTTTCAAATGTGCATTATTTTCAAACGAACAAATAAAATGATCACTAAAATTGAACATTAATTCAAGTCAAAATGCATGTAAATTAATAGTTGCATTGGTTTGTGAAATTTATACCATGCAACTTAAAAGATCCTTTGTTCCCAATCTGAAGATTTCACGACGTTTAAAATTTTCCGAATTTCACCGTTTATTGCGCTATTTGTTCACAATTGGTACGGTAACTTTACTTTTCCCAATTGAGCAAAAAACATCGCCGACTCAAAATCTGCTACAAAGTTCACTTGGTATATCGGACACAAACCTAAAGCTGCTGCATATTAAATGAGCGCACTATGGATAAACGTATGAGGGTCGCTCACATCGGGAAATGGATCAAGGAACGCATAATCGGTGAAAAATATCGGGATTAGATGGCCTGTACATGGAAAACAACAATAACGCCGCCTTATATTACATTCACCTTCAAACGCGCATGAACGTAGTAGCTTAGCTGAAAATAAATGTTTAACGGCAAGTGCTACTGCACTGGGTTAAGTAGACAGACGCGTTATGAACGTGTAGTTTTTCTGTTTCGGTTGAATAAGTAAGCTCGCAGATAGGTGTTGCTATGTAGCAGATAATAATACTACGGCATTGCGAACATAGGCATACGATATTTTAAGAAATTTATGCTTTTAATTCATTATGCCCCCCTTCGAAGAAGAGAGGGTATATTGCTTTGCTCATGTCGGTCGGTCGGTCGGTCGGTCCGTCCACCAGATGGTTGTCATACGATAACTCAAGAACGCTTGGGCCTAGGATCATGAAACTTCATAGGTACATTGATCATGAATCGCAGATGGCCTCTAACGATTTTGAGGTCACTAGGTCAAAGGTCAAGGTCACGGTGACCCGAAATAGTAAAATGGTCTCCGGATGATAACTCAAGAACGCATACGCCTAGGATCATGAAACTTCATAGGTAGATTGATCATGACTCGCAGATGACCCCTATTGATTTTGAGGTCACTAGGTCAAAGGTCAAGGTCACGGTGACCCGAAATAGTAAAATGATTTTCGGATGATAATTCAAGAACGCATATGCCTAGGATCATGAAACTTTATAGGTAGATTGATCATGACTCGCAGATGACCCCTATTGATTTTCAGGTCACTATGTCAAAGGTCAAGGTCACGGTGACCCGAAATAGTAAAATGATTTTCGGATGATAACTCAAGAACGCATATGCCTAGGATCATGAAACTTCATAGGTAGATTGATCATGACTCGCAGATGACCCCTTTTGATTTTGAGGTCACAAGGTCAAAGGTCAAGGTCACGGTGACCCGAAATAGTAAAATGATTTTCGGATGATAAATCAAGAACGCTTTTGCCTAGGATCATGACACTTCATAGGTACATTGATCGTGACTTGCAGATGACCCCTATTGATTTTCAGGTCACTAGGTCAAAGGTCAAGGTCACAGTGACAAAAGTCGTATTCACACAATGGCTGCCAGTACAATGGACAGCCCATATGGGGGCATGCATGTTTTACAAACAGCCCTTGTTATTACTTATCCGGTGTGTTTTTTTCGTTCAAATTCGATGTATTCGGTCCCATTCCCAAATCGAAAAAATGTATATATTGTTGCCCAAATGAGACCTAACAATTTCGAATGGAATGTCCCCGCCGAATTTTTGTGAGATACCAACCTTTAGTCCCATCCAGCATTAGCTCTATAAGTTCAACCTAAATAAATATAATAATAAAAAACTTTTATTCGCAATTTTGAAGCCAAAAAACACACAATCATTTCCCCATTTTGGTCAAAACGCCGCGATTTATCCCAACCCAAAGGTATCCGGCCCCATTCCTAAAATGGACAAAATAACGCACACTGTTACCAATCCTATTAACGATGTTTTATTGCGGTGTTAAACAGACAAATTGCATTTATGATCTGAAGGCATGACATGCATAGATAAATTAAAATGTAATATTATAACCAGATTTGTTAAACTAAACGGAATGTTATTAAGAATAAGATAGGCCGCGGCGATAGTTGTGTTGTTGGGTGTGGACTCAGTTTTAAAGCATTACTGTCTCAGTAGGTATGAGCCCCGCTCTTTGAAAATTAGGCTTAATGCATTCGCGTAAAGTATCGGACTGCACAGGCTAATTTTGGACGACATTGTACTCGTAAAGGTTTGCTAAGAGACTTCGTTTAAGCCTTTACCACTTAGATACGTATGTTGACGCATTTGTAGTCACTTAGAAAGTTACATTTAATTAAAGATCTTTCTTACTAGATTCAAATTTTTAAGGCTTCGTGTCCAACCCCTTAGATAATGATTAGCAGCAAACAGCATAAAACATGAACAGACTGCGAGTTACTCGCAGGCTGTTCTGCTCCTATGCTGTTTGCACATAGCCATTTTCACTTTGCTTCTGAGTTGGAAAAGGTTAATCGAAAAATATCATACAAGCGGAAAGTGTTGTCCCTGATCACCCTGTGTGGACTAATCGGGGACGACACTGATTGCACATGCATTAAGCCCCGTTTTCCCACAGCGCGGCTCATGTGTATGGAATGCCGACAGGCAACTTATCGCCACGTGTAATTTAACCCGTCGAGGTCACGGCTACGCTTAGATCACTGTCTATCGTATACGACAGCGGTTTTTATCTTTACTATACAAGTAAACTTCACGAGTAAAACGGGGTGACGTGATAAGAAATGCGACTTGTGTTGTCGTCGAGTCAATAGTTTGTGAATGTATTAAGAACGGTTTATTCTTTTATATTTCATGACATGAATGACCGACATTAGGTTGTGGTATGTCTCAGTAGTTACATTCCAAACAATTATATAGATGGGCATAAAGCTATGTAAATCCATGCCTGTTTAAATATGCTCAGTAGTAAGACCGCCGGGAAAGTTAAAACCAATAAACCAACTCTTGACTACAAGCGCAATTATTTAGATACTTTAAAGTCCCTTTCGTCATAAGATTTTAAATAGGTAGTCTGTCTTAAGAAGTGTTTGTCTATAGTGGCAATGACTCCGTCAATCGTTCATTAAATTATTTGTTTTAGACGAATGCGTATCATTTTGAAAGTAAGAGTTATCGAGATAATCGAGGAACGCCAATGCTTTAAGCGTGAGGGTCTAGTGTTTTTAAATGACAAACCACAAAAACATTCTAATGCATGTCGATAAATAAGCGATTGTTGTGTCTAATGTGTATGGTTTAGTGTTTTTTTTCAACTGTAGTTGTCTGCGACGATGTCAGAGGTGCAGTTATTTGATTGAAATCCAAGGTACTGTGAATGTAATTAACGTGACTGTGCAACGTGTCGTAAGATCATGGAGTCCACAGTACTGTTAATCGTAGACACGTGCGCTAGGTGGCGTTGTTTACACTCCTTTTTAATATAAACAATTTCATCTGTAACTTTAAATACATGTATACTCTTTGACTTCTGCAGATGTTCAAATATGCCCTCGTCGTCAGTACAATTATTAGGTGACTGACACAAAATGTAAATTATACTATCAAAAGCAGAACATTAGTCGAGCGCGCGGTCTTTGGGCAGTTCTTATGTATTCAGATTATACATCCCTATGGTAAGTCTTCTCGTCACTGACATGATTATCTGGTAAAGTGCGTTGCTTAATTTATGATAAACACACGTCGGGCAATGACGCGAAGTTCTTTCACCGCCCTGGCATCTAAGATCCATGATGCTATGTTAGCGATTCCGATTGACAAAATCGCCATTGGCGATTGAATCTTTCAGCTGGCGATTAATACTTAAAATATGAAAGAAAATGGCGAATGTAAACAGAATTAGATTTTATCTGTACATGTAGTCTACATACTTGAAATGAGCACCCGTTACATACTTCCACATAATAGCGCCATAAACACAACATGGGGTATTAGATAATCCACTCATTAGAGATAAGAGATTAGAGAATATTCAACACACAATACGCAGTCCTACATGTAGCTCTATGTGTACCATGCCATTGACAGTATACTGTCGCGTCTAGCCGGTTCTCCATAAATTACACAATTATTGAATCTCTCCCCCAAAAAAGAGTCATACTAGTAGTTAGATTTTGTTCATCATGTTTAAGGGCTAGCTATTCCACACAATACATGTTTCAAACTCCTTGTGAGAAATGGCGTATGACACATATTAAAATAAAACATATAACAATGCATTAACTCCTAATATTTCTTTATGGTGCGTTTTCAATTGTTTTCTCGTAGTCTACGCTTATACCTCTTCTATTTTAATTGTAAGTGTCACTGTAAATAACAACACTGGTTAATTACTCGCATTATCCCAGTTTGCCCTGCACTAAAGGTCACTGACTTGTATTAACAACTAATTAGCCTGTCAGCCGAAATTGCGATTACTGAATTAATTATGTTACCGATAATAGATTGGTATTTTGTGTCTGTGTTTGGATTCGTGATACTGATTTAACTAATTTACTTACCGGTATGTCACCGATATTGGATAATCATGTCTGTATCTGGATGCGTGATTCTGATTTATTTAGCTGTTGCTCCTGTTTCTAAGCTGATAATAATGATTTTGACCCGTTTTCCGGTGTACAAACATCATTGGATACACATAACAAATCATGCCCCTAACCTTCAGTATCTTATAAATGGAGAGCACCGGAGTGGTTGGAACCATGGAGGAATAAAAGCTTTCTAAGATTAGCAGAGTTTGCATAAGTATCATTTATTTTATGCTTTCTGGTGGTTTATAGAGAAATATCAGTGAATTAAAACTGATAATTTCACTGTTTCAAACAGTGAACATTAACAGTGAAAATTATCGATAATGTTCACTGTTTACTGTGAAATGACGTCATTTTTTTACGAAATGGCGTCTTTATCTCAGCGAAATTCTTTAGTTAAACTCTTAAACAATGTATATAAAAGGTGAAAAAAGCGTAAAATAAAAAGAAAATTTGTATGATTCGGTGGAATATCGATTTTAATTCACTCTTGATCATAGAAAATATATAGTTTTCACTCGTGGCTGCGCCATTCGTGAACATATTATTGTATTATGATCACTCGTGAATTAAAATCGATAATCCACCGAATCCAACAAATATCCTCTATATAATCCACTTTATTTTGAAATTCTGGTTGCGTCGAAAGCGTGTTGGCTAGACAAATGAAATACGTCAACATCAAGGAAGTGCATAAATCGTAATGAGGCACTCAAAGGAAAACTATTTGTTAACGCTTGACTTTATATTATCAAAAATGATCGAATGACTGATTGTTATACTGCCTTAAAGTTGTGTTTGCTGGTATAAACCGTCGCCGCGGATAAATGGTAAGGGTGTTCGCCTACGGGCAGGACTGAGGAGGCCGAGGATTCGAGGTATCCGGTGAGGCGCCCCCGGAGAGGTGCTCCCAGGAGAAGTGCCCCCTATTTTTAAGGGGGCGGAGAGGTGCCATTTCATTAAATATGGAGGGGCGGATAAGTGCCCGCCTGTCAGAATTAAGTAGGCGGATATCTGCCTCACGAAAAATTTCTTAGCGGGATGACCTAATTAGGGCCCTACTAAGAAACTTTGCGGGGAGTAAAGTCGTGACATAAAGCGAATTTAAATACAAAATAAACGCTAATCACCTTTTCATCAATCTGCTCAGGGTGTTTTTTTAAGGGGAAAACAATATTTAGGGGTCACTTATCCGGGTGATCAATTCTGACAAGAGGGCACTTCTCCGCCCCCTATTTTTCAGAAGGAGGGCAGTTCTTCGAGCGTATATACGTTCATCAGTACAGGTGTTTCATTTAAGTGAAAATCGCTGGCCCTTAATCGCAAGGGGTGACAATACAATACTTTTTGTTATTATCAGACAGACAGACAGACAGACAGACAGTTTATTCAGACTTATACAAAAGTACATCGTCTTCATACACAAATATATACATTATTTTTTGTCACACAAATAGGTATTACAACATTACATTACATAACATAACATAGATGGTCATTTAAGAATACGAATATAAATAAACACAATCAATTGCAAGAATACGTAAATTCCATCAAAGCGGTGTTTATAAATAAACATAATCAAGTGCAGAAATATGTAAATTCCAACAAAGCGGCAATGAATTTTTTTTAAACGTAACATAACATAAAAGGTCAATTAAGATTACAAAAATAAATAAACACAATCAATTGCAAGAATATGCAAATTTCATCAAAGCGGTAATGAAATTTTTAAACAATATTAATAAGAATTGTATTTCTTAAAGCAAGAGCTTCCTTCATATATTCACATACATTTGAGATAATTGATTTGTTACATTATTATCTATGTAGGTATGATTATGAATCACTTTTTGCAAACGTAATAAATTAAAGTTTATGTAACAGAATAAAAGAAGAAAATACACCATGGTGCATGTAACGAAACATGTGTATTTAATTTATTTCGTTAAATCTCTATACGAAAGACAGCTGTCTCATGCCGGCAGTCGAATTAGGCAATTAATGTATATTATACAGTTTAATACGCCATGTTATCGCGAGATTTACAAACGCAAAAAATAAGCAGCACGCAACCAGATGATTCAGATGATAACGAATGGGTGGAATTAGATAAGCGGTAGGCGTTTATCGGTCTACTCATGATATTGCTCAGTCACGTGACCAGTGTTTGTAAATTCCCTGTTATCATGAGCGTGGGCTGGTTGTGATGCAATAATATTTCGAAGCTCAACAAGTTAATTCTTGTTCAGAACTGAACGATTGTTACATGCAGTCAATGTTGGCTGCAAGCGTATACTAGGTGCCGATTTTACTGAAGAGTAAACTCTTTGTTTGGATGATAATATGCCCAAAGAATGACTTCCACTCGACAATCTGGATTTTAAAAAGTACATTTTTTATCTCTGAAAATAATATGTTATTTCAATAGGCATTGTGTCGTTTGTATTGTGGAATTTAATCTCCAACATTATCGTTTGATCGATATTATAATACATATCGTATGTTCTACCACAGATAGTTGCTTTTTATGCCCCTGAAGGAGGGCATATAGTGATCGGACTGTCCGTCCGTCCGTCTGTCCTTCCGTCACACTTTGCGTTTAGGTTTCTCATAATGCTCATAACTTCTATGTTCCTTGAGATATAACCTTCATATTTGGTATGCATGTGTATATGGACAAGGCGTTTCCATATGCACACAGATTTTGACCCCTGTGACGTTAAACTTAGGGTCCGCGTTTAGGTTTCGAAATCTGCGTTTAGGTTTCGAAAAATGTTCATAACTCCTATGTCCCTTGAGATATAACCTTCATATTTGGTATGCATGTGTATATGGACAAGACTTTTCCATACGCACAAAAATTATGACCCCATGTGACCTTGATCTTTAACTTAGGGTCCGCGTTTAGGTTTCGAAATCTGCGTTTACGTTTCGAAAAATGCTCATATCTTCCATGTCCCTTGAGATATAACCTTCATATTTGGTATGCATGTGTATATGTACAAGGCCTTTCCATACGCACACAAATTTTGACCCCTGTGACATTGATTTTGAACTAAGGGTCCGCGTTTAGGTTTCGAAATCTGCATTTAGGTTTCGAAAAATGCTCATAACTTCTATCAAAGCGAAGGGGGCATATGTCATCCTATGGTGACAGCTCTTGTTGAGTACTATGATAGTATGAGTATTTGCAGACAAATTTACTGCACCGGGATGGATTACTAAACCCGGCATCGCTGCAAATTGTACGTTCATTTAAAGCCATGGAAGCAAGAGTTCAATTTGCTGCCTCATTCTCTTTTACTTAAAGGTTGCAGCCAGATGACCTGCTGGTCAGAATCTAACTCGTCGCATTTTTTAGCGGTGTTCAGGGGAAACTGGGCTTAATACCAGTGCAGTTTGCACAGGCTTATTTAGGACCTCACTTTGCGCTATTCTCTAGGTCTCTTCGAAACTAACCCCCAATGTAGGCCTGAAGTGTCGTCTCTATTAAGTATGTGCGGTCTGAGCAGGCTAATCTGATACGACACGTAACTCACATACATTAAGCCCAGTTTTCCCAGAACGCGACTCATTATCGACTTCATAGTTTTAAAATATGCGAACTGTGCGATTGGGCAGATGTTGTTTTATCACTCTTGGTTTGAACTATGCGCAGTCTAGAGACCAATGCTGAAGTATACATTGTGCCTTCTAGATAATGGTAATATTTTTCTTTGTTGGACACACACACAAATAGCTTAAAATGGTAATCGTTTAAAGCTTGCTCATATAAGGTAAATCAGAACGTATTGTGTTCAGAAATACAGGACATTCACGTTCGCCAATAAACTACTGTTACAAATGACCGTATTTGCAACAAACGGGTTTTCTCATTATTATAATTTTTTATTTTATAAATTGACTTTCGTTAACATTGCATTATTGGCATGTCAGTGTGGCAATTCCAAATAATAACTTCATAAATGTATGTTAATGTGTCTGACGTACAAATTAACGATCCATTAAGTTATGGTTAATTATATTACCGTTCAATTCTGCTTTGTATGGGCAACACAATTATTATCTAACCGAACGTTGTATAAAACTATAATAAATTGCAAAATGATTTAGTAAGCTGCTCTACTTACTCGGCGTTTTATTAACTCCTACGGTAAAGGTTATGTTAGGATAGACCATATTAAGCTGAGCACGCTTATGGTGAGCGTTTTGATCTCCTTTTGCCCGTCACACATCGTCCGTCTTGCGTCGTCACGATTTACCTTGACAGCACTATAGAGCCTTTTAGAGGTAACATGTATTGCCTAAATCTTCATGAAACTGTGGCACAGCCGAGTTCGAAACTCGATTACCGGTATGTGGGGGTCAAAAACTATGTCGCCAGTCTAATCGAAGAAGTTTGTTATCTCCCTAAAAGTCATTATCTTTATTAAACTTGCTAAGTAAAAAAAGTGTAATTATATCTCGATTGAGTTCGAAAATGGTTCCGGTCCATTTAAAAACAACGCCACCAGTGGACGGGGACTGGGTAGTTAGTTTAAACCTATATATGTTAGTACGATTGCGTTGACAGCCTAAGGCTTATATAACCGCTTTCGAGTCAGATTCCTGGGCCTAGAACCAGTACTTGGTGTCTTTGGGGGAGATCTAAAGAACGCTCCCACGATCGGGATAGAACCCGTGACCCCGTGACGAGGCAGTTTTTGTGGAATGGATTAAGTGAAATAGTGTGAACACACTCTAGAAGTTGTTTTGTCCAATCTTTATGAAACATGCTCCAAAATGTATATTTATTACTCGACAGAGTCCTAAAATGGACACGGTCTGTTGAAAAACATGGCGTTAAAGTTTTACTTATACATAGCGAGAGTTAAACCTTGTGCCTCTAAAAGTAATGCGTCAAATATTAATATTATACCATTAACCATTCTCAGAACAACTGTTTATTGTCTGAATTCGATTATGGTTCTGGTACGTTGAAACCATGGTCGCCACGTGAACACTTTTTTCATTCAAATAATTGTATTTTGTGTAATCTTCAATCTTTTCCAGAGCCCTTGTGTTGATGATTTCTAATGATATCGGCTGCTTTCGAAAGTATTTGCGGTGCATGAACACACTAGATGACACATCATGTTTTGTGTCCAATCTTAGTGAAAAAACCGCTTTGAATAGTTTAGTTCATTCAGTTGTCATGTTAGCAACTTGCCAATGTTCATATTGTTATTAAAAGTCTTTAATATTTATGTAAATTAACACAATTTGCTGCGCAGTTGTTTGACTATGAATAGCTTTACATATGGATACAAGCATACAAGTTACAACTATGCACTTTGCTCCGTCTTCTTCGTGAGCGATGGCGAACTGCATTTAAATGTATACGAAGTTAATCCAAAGCCCAGACGGCTGGTTATCCGCGATAATGTACATACCAGATGCAAGATTAGCCCCCGCGTTTCGGTTGATTATTTTGCTGATTGCTAATGCAACCGTTCATACGGTGAACACGAAGAATAAATACTGTAGGAATTTCAAATTCTGCGTTGTTTAAATATAAATTTTAAACTAAATTGTGAGGTGGCTTAAGAGTGAAAAGAATTACAGATTAAACAAGCTAAGACTTATTTCACAATGACATTCAGTGATCAACGTGCTCAACATAACAGCTTTAACCCATTTAAGCCTAGTAGACTCTCCCATCCTTATAAATTTGATCAATTTATTTCCAAAAGTAGGGATGTCTAGTATATTTATTTCTATATTACTAATATTTCTTACAGAAATTCCTTTAAGCAAACAGCGCAGACCCTGATGAGACGCCGCATCGGGGTCTGCTCTGTTTGCCAATGCCTTTTTTCTAGGCGCTAAGCATAAATGGCTTAAAACCACGAAAAAGATTTGATCGCACGATAGGTGTCTATACTACACCGTTCATCTCTATTTTATCCCGCAGGGAAATCAATTAAACGACTTTGCTTGTTTTAAATGCAATTTCTACAAATTACCATTTAATCAGCGTACTTCATGCTTAATTGAGTGTTAGTTTGTTTTACCGATAGAGCCCATTTATATATGCTGATATTTCGAATGTCTGTTATTTCAATTATAATCATTATTTTCTTTTAATGCTTATCAACTTAATGCACTTAACGCCCACAATCTAGAGACACCACACTGCAATGGAGATATTCAAAGATGAATTACGATGCGAACACTATTACGGATATTTGATATTAATGAATGGCTGAATGCACCGTTCGACAATTTACAGCGTTAATCAAAAGCACGTTGTCATTTTCGGGTCTCAATTGCGGCCAGACAACAGCCATTAACAGTCATCTCGAAATACTACATACGTGTTTAATCATAAATATTATATGGATGAACCTCATCGCTTTTCTCGGCAGCTATGCTATTAATGTACTATATTTGTATTTTTAGGAACAAAGCAGGCTTTTTTATGTTCCCGGTAGGGTGGCATATAGCATTTGAACTGTCTGTCCGTCCGTCCGTCCGAAAACTTTGACATTGGCCATAACTTTTGCAATATTGAAGATAGTAACTTGATATTTGGCATGCATGTGTATCTCACGGAGCTGCACATTTTGAGTGGTGAAAGGTAAAGATCATTCTTCAAGGTCAAAGGTAAAAAAACAAATCCAAGGGAAGTAAAAAGCTTTAAAGGGAGATAATTTCTATTTATCATTTGGCAGGAACATATTATTTTTGCAAGGGAAGTAATATTTGTTCAAGAGATATAACAAAAAAAAATCAATCAACGCGGCGCAGTAGGGGGCATTGTGTTTCTGACAAACACATCTCTGGTTGTCTCACATTTCTTTCACAATTCATAAACAAAGTGCGATCTTATACATTACAGCACAGCACCTAACATTTAATACATGTATAAAAATTTACGTACATCAAAGTCGTATTCACATCGCAATTAGTTTTGATATCCAGTTCAATCCTATTGTGTTTTGATGATTACTGATACATTATTTCTTGGTGCACTGTGTTGATTCCCCGTTCTTGTTTCACTGTTTTAAAGTTTTGCTTGAAACATTTCAAAGTGAAAACTGAAGGATAACGAATCAAATCACAAAATAACAGCAATTTCAATGTCTTCTCATAGCCAGGATTATCAGCATCATCATTATCATCATCGTGATCATCATCGTGATCATCATCATCATCATCATCATCATCATCATCATCATCATCATCATCATCATCATCATCATCATCATCATCATTGTAGTCGTCGTCGTTGTCGTCCTTGTCGTCGTCGTCGTCATCATCACAGCATAGTCACATTCGTCATCACTGAAAGCCCCCGCCATTATCTGGCTGTGGTTAATTCTTAACATATCAGTGCATATAGATTGTGTTCTAGAGATGCTTAATTAACAGAGCAGGATAAAGAGAGGAAAATAAGACAACATTATAATTTGCACTTATCGATCAATCGATAACATGGGCTTTGCGTAATTGATTACCAAGTGAAGCTGTAATTTGTCGATATACGCCCCCTGTACGTCGAAAATCCAAACTGAGTAGGATAATTCAAACTGAAGAAACAAATGGCGACAGAAATAAAGACCTCAGTCATTTATTTCAAAGAACACGTTTATTTATGTTTACTTGTGACATGATAAGCGTTTCTTTTTTATAAAATGTTATTTGCCGGATACAATGCGCTAATAAACCCATAACAATTAAAAACAATAACGTAAAAATAAAATGAAGATGTTTGAAAATCTTTGAAAAAGTAAATGAAATTGTCGAAAGGTTATGGCCAAAAACAATTGTAATCGAAGGTTTTTAATGTTTTAATGCTTGAACTTAAATGTATTTACCTTTCATGTATGTATGTAAAGAAAAGTATTGGCGTTAATGCTCGAAAACGCAATATATTTGTATTTGTTTGGGAAAAAAATATACAAATTGGATAATGACCTAACTAGTGTATGGATAATTCCAAACTAACATCAAGAAGTCGATGGATAATGACCAAACTGCCAGATGTATTTATGTCAGTTTGGATTTATCCATAAAGTTTAATACCCGTCCTGCAAACACATGATTTTAACACAGAAACACAATAGGTGTTAAAAAGGAAAATTGTAAAGGGCATTCCTGATATAATTTGGCATATCTCTGTTACAGTTTCGTTCGCTCTTTTCTCAATTAACGTGTAAATAATTCAACACATAGGTCGCATTTCATGTAAATTAGCATTTTTCGAAGACAAATTTATCGTTTTGTACTAGAAAACTATTAAATCATTGCAAAATTCAAAACGCCTGTGTGTGTCAGACATTTACTATCACATATGTAGAAAAAATACGTCATTGTAGTTACTAAATTAGCAGAAATGATAAAATAGTCATCTACCTTTCAGTTTCAGCTTCGGCCAACATTTTTTTCTTCAGTTTGAATTATCCAACAGAGTTTGGATTATCGACGTACAGGATGTGATATATCTATAACGAAGTACGCTCAGAAATGTGCTCTTAGGGATTTCACTTCATTACTTACGCCGTTTAAGATAATTAAAATGACTTATCATCATAACGAATTGTGTTCGCTTCTGACAAAACTATTTTCTCAATTCATTTAGTTGTGTGTCACCGCCACTGATTGTCACAGTCTAAGTTACTGTCGCTTTTGACGAGCAGCATAATTAGAATGTCTTACAGGCAGTAAATATTTATTAGACCGTGTCTCTCTATTCATATAAATTCATCAAACAGTATAAATTACAACCGCGGAGTATACAAGCAGTACGTGAGAAATAATTGTTTGTGTTGCGCACGTGTGTCTCTATGCAACCAAGGTGTCGAAACTTTGCCAAAAAGCTTCGACACCTTAAAGTGTTTTACTGCTATTCATCATTCTTGTGAACCGAAATAACGTGCAGTACATCCGATGCGTTCCCTGGTGCTAATGACCCGCATTTTGATCAGACAAGTTCCGATGTTGAACGAAGTTTAAGTAATTACGGTTCTGAAGAAAGCGCGTGAGCATGTGTTCGCGAAATCATTTGTGATGTTTTTAACATTGAAGTGCAATTGATTGTGATTAGTCATCTGTTTTCTGTGATAAATGCAGGTGTTAGGTTGTTATCGTAAGCGAAGAAATGACATTCATTAATGGATTTATTATTAAATAAATAACGTTGATGCATACACGTTTTTATACCAATAAAATTTAAATGTGCATCCTAAGACATGTGTGTATCTATTCTATCGAATGCGCGCTTGAAATCGTATTTGAACGAACTTTTGCGCACGTTGGATTAAACGGTCATTGGCCTCGTAATAAATTTAGCTTGTAAATCGGTGTTTAACCCATTTATGCATAGCGTCTACAAAAAAAGGCCTTGGTAAACAGCGAAGACCCAGATGAGACGCCGCATGATGCGGCGTCTCATCAGGGTCTGCGCTGTTTGCTTTAAGGAATTTCTGTAAGAAATATTCTAAATATAGAAATAAATATACTAGACATCCCTAATTTTGGAAATAAATTGATCTAATTTAGAAGGATGGGAGAGTCCACTAGACATACATGAGTTAAAATTTATGCAAAAGCGATTTGCCGCTTCAATCGGTTCGAAAACCAGTCCGATTGTGATAAGTCTCCTTCTTCGCAAAACACGTGGATGTCCTGTTATGTTTCAACGTCGTGTATTGTAAAGCGGGTTTCTGTTTCTATTTCTTCACCCTATCCGCTTTCGTCTCAGTTTTTTTTTTATAATCCTAGATACTTGAGAAATTTTGCATCCGGGTTGTACACAACCCTTGACTTTTCCATTATCTTCTTTCTTTATCAGACATCTCGTACACCTCGACCGTTGTGATGAGTGGTTTTCATGTGATTAATGCGCTAAATGGTTGGATGTATTTACTTATTGCTATTGGTATATAACCTATATCCGCATAGGAAGTTCGTTGAATATAATTTGAATTTTAAACAGCAGGATATAGACAGGAAAATGCGACTACAATTTAATTTGCAGTAATGAATCTATCGATGACATCGGATTTGCGTCAATCAATAACTAATTGAAGCTGTCCAATCTCGTTATCAGAACTACATTTTGCTGTGCACTTGTCAATCAATCGATCATCACTTGAAGCGTTAAGACCGCCATAACTGCGTACGTGTATTTATATACGCCGTTAAAATTGCTATTAGGAAATCAACTTAAGACACCGGCGAGATCAGTCGACACATTTATAGCCATGATCAATAAGTACTTTTAGTTTACTTTCTTTCCTTACTCTATTTGTGGCATATTTAAAATATTTTATCATCCTCATCACCTTCACTAGTGTCTTCTACTGACAAAACTTGAATGGCAATACTTTCAGTTTTGTGTCCACTCCATTGATCGTCACAGTCTAAGTGTCTGTCTCTTAATAAGTTGTTGTCTCTGTTTATTAATGCAGTTACACCGCAAAGTAAAAAAATACGACTGCGGCGGATAAAAGCAGTCACGCGAGAAAGACATTTTTGTCGTGCATTGTCAATCATCGTGTGGAAACTTTGCCAAAAAGTCTGTGCTGTAAAACATACGAGCTTTACAGCTATAAATGATTCTCTTGAGCCGCAATAACGTGAAATACATCTGATAAGTTATCTGGTGCTAATGACCTGCGTTTAGATCAGACAAGTTCCGATGTTGTACATACTTGAAGAAATTACGGTTTTGAAAAAGCACGCGAGCTTTTGCTCGAAAACGTTTGAGTGCAATTATTAGTAAATGTAGAAATGATCATGATGATTGTTGTGATATGTCTATGGTGATTGTTGCGCTACTAATGGCCTCGGTTTTCTGTTAAAACATGCACGTGTTATGTTATACTCATTAACACAGAAAACACATTACAAGTATGCGGAATCCCAGGTAAATGAATGTCATTTGGCAGATTCGCTTTTACTGACTAGATATTTAAACCACATAAGAAACGGAAATGCCGAATATTTAGAACAAATAATGACTTATATTATGTAATGCATATACGTTTTTATACCAATAACCTTTATATTCAAATTTGAAGACACGTGTGTATCTATTCTATCAAATGCGCACTTGAAATCGTATTTGACCGAATTTGAGCGCACTGTTGATTAAACGCTCATTAGCCACGTAGTAAATTAAAAGTTTGTAAAGTTGTGTTTTATGTTAACGCAAAAGCAATTTGCCGCTTCAATTGATTTGGAACCACTCTGAACTGGATTAGTTTCCTTTCTTGCAAAATACGTAGGTGTGCAATTATATTTCAACGACGTGTGTTGTAAAGCGATATTCACGTTCTATTTCTTCATTGTATCCGATTTCGTCTCAGTTTGGTTTGTTATAATCCTAAATATTTAAGAATTTTGTATCCGGGTTATTATACACACCCTTCAAATGTTTCAATATTCTTTTTATACACAATTGATGCACGTCGACCGATGTGAATAGTGTGTTGAATGTGAAGCTAGTATAGTATAGGTGCTTAGTGGTTTCAGGGATATCAAATTGAAATCTATTGGTAGTTAAAGTATGTCCGCATCGGAAATTCGTTTGAAATAATTTCATTTCTAAAAAAACCCAGGTAGAATCCGCCGAAGATAAGATAAAAACTTATCGATCGTTTATACAGACAACTATATCAATTTCGCCTCGTTCTTGGAACTGGGCTAAATGCATGTGCCTAAAGTGGCACAAACAATATCAATATTTCGCGATTCGTTCGCAGAATAAATATTATAAACAGTTCGCGATCTATCCGGTTCTTATAGATCGCATGTTTTTTTGCGCACAATTGTTCGTGTCCTTTTTAAATTACCTCTTTTATGACAGATTCTCATTATTGAAACGGATATTACCGAAGATGTCGAAATGTTCATTGTCTTCAGATTGGAAAGGATTTGAATTGAGATAAATTTGGTGATCATATATCCTATCGTGCACGCACTTCTTAATGTATAGCAAAAACATTTCAATCAGCCATTTACCAATTTAAAAACAGGCGACTGCCCAAGGTGACCAAAGATCCTTTGCCCGCATTTCACACACGTTATGTATGCTATTGATCTATTAAAATTTTACGTTTAGTAAGTTTATGTTTAAAATACTTAGCAATATGGTCATGTAAACTTATATAAAAGAACACTTGCTATAAATTGCAATTTCGTACGATAGCGCAGTTCGATATCAGAAAAAAACGAATGTAAATACATGTACACAGAGCAAAATATGAATACATGTATAACTATTAAGATTTTAGCAATTTTCGAATGGAGCTCTTACAGTTTTTATTGCCAATCCATGCTATAGATAGAATTACTATAAAATTGACAAACATCTTATACATAGTTAAATGGACATCCGTGTGTCCATTGATTTACAATTTACAACAGTCGTCGATAACGACATTTTAAAGGGACCTTACCGCGGTTTGAACAATTGACAACATTAAAAAAGATTGTTTCAGATTTGGCCTTAAATGAATCTTCTATTTCTAATAATATATACATTTATAGAGGCTGTGTATTCTTTTGTCAGCATTCACCATGTAGTTCTATCTGTATTGAACCAATTACTGCACTGGGCTGGAGAAGCCGTTAAAGGTACATACTTGATATTGCCCACTCACAAAGGGTATTGGCTTCCCGTTTTTTAACCCATATACGCGTTTGAAGTTATATCAGTATTGATTCTTGTGTGATAAGTGCTTATAGATCAAGAGACCCTCGGACTTGTTCGATACTGGAAAATTGACTTGACACTTGCGTTTTCAGCTGGACACCATCATTTATGGTCATTATAATAAATTTACTTTATTTCTTTACGCAATCGCCATACCGATTGTTTTTATTATGAATGCATTTGGTCAGATTCTTATTAGTTTAGTTGAAAAAAATATTCGTCTCAATTCTAATTACGAACGCTTGTGACAAGAACTGACATGTGACTTTTTTCCAACAGTGAATTGTTCGTGAATTTGTTAATTCGTACAGCCACATCATACGGAGTAAATTACGACTGCGGCACAAGAAATACACGAGAAATAATTGTTAGTGTTGCGCACTTGTTCATGCAAACTTGATGTTGATGAATGCGCTCAAAACGACGTAACACATACATTGCAATTACAGTTGGCACAATGCCAGGTTGATTTAATGCAATTCGGCATGAGGTACCTGTATTGACTCATTTACCCAATTGTATATTCATCAGGAAATGGTAGAACATTTTCCCATTTATATTTTTGCCGAGTCCGAAACTGGGTCATATGGGGTAAAACAAGCTAAAATAGATGTAACCCCTTTAAAAAACCTGAGCACAATGTGCTCATGGTGAGGTATTGTGATCGACTTTTTGTGAGGTATTTGATCGCCTGTTGAAAATCTAGAGGCAACATGTGTTACTAAATCTTAAATAAACTTGGTCAGAACATTTCTCCCAATAATATCTCAGCTGAGTTTGAAAATGCTTCCGGCCCGTTGAAAAACATGGCCTCGGGGGGGGGGGGGGGGCACTTTACTAGACCAATCTTTATGAAACTTGGTTAAACATGCGTCTTCATAATATCTCGGATTATGTCACAAATGATTCCGGTCCGTTGAAAACCATGTTCGCCAGAGGGCACGGCAGTTTTCTTTATTTTCTATAGTAAAACCTTGTTAAGACTGAAGACGTCACGTTTCAGTCAAATCTTCATGAAAGTAGGAACATTTGATCTAAGGATATCTTGGCCGAGTTCGACGACGGTTGCGGTCCATTGAAAAACATCGCCGTCAGCGGGAGGGGCCTCATATCGCCCCCTTGTAGCAAAGTACCATGTGGCAATGAAATTAATGGGCACATGGCACCCTTTTGCACCAATGAGGCGAATAATTGTATATTAGTAGCAATTGCAAGAACTTATTAACATGGTTTAAGTCACATTTTTAGTTCAATCTTCATGAAACGTGATAGGAACATTTGTTTAGATAATATCTGGGCCGAGTTCGAAAATGATTGCAGTCCGTTGAAAAACATGGCCGCCACAAGCGGGCAGTTTTTCTCATATGGCTATATTGAAACCTTGTTAACACTCTAGAAGTCACATTTATTCCTCACGATTGGTGAGATCTTTTTTTCTAATGGCGTCATGGCTGAATTTGTAAAATGGTTTCGGTTCCTTGAAAAATATGACCGCAATGGGAGGCTGACTTTTCCATATTTGGCTATAAAGAAACATTGTTAACGCTCTAATGGCAGATTTATTGACTAATATGCTTGACACTTGGTCAGAAAATTTGTCACAATGATATCTTTGTTTGGGTTGAAAGTGGGTAATGTAAGCTAAAAATAGGTCACGAGGTCAAATTTTAAAAAGCATCTTTACACTCTAGAAGTCATTTTTTGTCAAACGTGCATAGACCTCGGTCGGAACATTTGTTGTAATGATATATTAGCCGAGTTCAAAAATAATCAAAGCACTGGAGGCACTGTAGGTGTTCGTTGTTGTAAAATCTCGTCCTTGATTAGCATGTGCACATTGCACAGGCTAATCAGTATGCACAGGCTAATCTTATTTTACATGCATTAAGCCCCGTTTTCCCTGAAAACAGCCAATATGTACATATTTCAATGATAAACACCAGACTGGCCAATCTCGTCTTTACAAGCTGTTAAAGACTATTAGTCATATAAACCCTCTGCAGTGTGCCAGTGATGAACTAAAAAGGCAAATACACTGCGGTTCATCACATTCACATGTATGTTGAGGCACGAACGACAACGCTGATAGGAGAATGGCATTTGTCGTCTGCTGCAACAGGCAATGGTTGTCTTTCCATACCGTAGTTAAGGCTTCTAAGCACATACTGATTTGCAAAATATGGCCTGTAACATTAGCGTGAGCTAACGCTCACACTAAAAATGGGCTGATATATTAATGTTTCATCAAGTACTGTTAATAGTGAACTCCACCTTTTCAGCATAGTTTATTTCCTTAGGGTCTCAGGTGAGCAACTTAGAACCCATGACCCTTTTGTTTATACTTTGATAAATCTGATTAACGTTTGCATTCAGCGACTCACACATCTATGAATTTGGTATAATTCTGCTTTCGAACGCGAAACAACAGCAGCAACAACTGTTCTTAAATTATTTTTCGATCGCTAACTGTATATGAGCCGTTCTTTGGAAAAACGGGGTTTAATGCATGGGCGTAGTATCATCATCATCATCATCATCAAATCATCATCATCATCACCACCACCATCACCATCATAATCATCATCATCATCATCGTCCTCCTCCTTCTCATCCTCCTCTTCCTCATCCTCCTCCTCCTCCTCATCACCACCACCACCATCTTTATCATCATCACCATCATCATCATCATCATCATCATCATCATCATCATCACCACCATCACCACCACTATCATCATCATCATCATCATCATCATCATCATCATCATCATCATATACCATCGTTATCAACAACATCGTTTACATTATCAAGATTGTGTTTCTCCTTCTGTCAAAATCATGATGCTTTCAGTTTGTTAACCATCTTTTTGATATCGAAAAGTATTTTATTCATAAAACGCGTGAATCTTAGTCAACTTTCCTGTCATTCGTCATACGAACTATTGTTTTCATGTGCGTCAAGACAGTTTTAGAATTTTTAAATGTGTCCAAATTATCAAAAACTGAAGGTTATTATTAAAATGATATACTTTTTCGGTAACGATAGTTGATAGTAATTGGAAATTTAGATTTATTCATTTATTACGCTTGACACGATGATTCATGTCATTGCAGAGATGTTTTTTTTAATGTGAGACCAAATCTAATATGAGATAAGTAGACTGTATTATTTTTGGAATGTCGACGGAGCGATGATAAAGATATCGTTATTTGCCACGAGTATATTCAAGGTCAGTATAGCGACCGTGCTCATACACCCAGTGATTGTCAAATAGAACGAATACACTTATAATATTTAATAACCAGACGTAATGGCCTTGCTATAGCTTGCCTTTTTCGAGTTTTTTAGTTTTCAACTATTAATCTGTTTGGGATAATACTGTTTTGTGTGTGTATTTTTTCCCGTTTATCGCAACGTTTATTGGCACAGCTGGTATGTGTGCTATTCATGATTGATGTGTTAATGTCACAGCCGTGACTTTGATCATTCACTCTTGTCTAATGAGCGCTGCATCGATCGTCGACATGAACCTACTTACTTGTTAACTCAATTAGCGTAACACATAATCAGGTCCTGAGTTCAAACCAGGTATATTGTAAACAACTAATGGCAGCATAACACTAAATTCGTAGGATATTTCACTAATTAATTACACATCGTACCTTTTTGTGCCAATGGTATATATGAGTGTATTAAGGTCAGTGTAAGATTAACATTTGCGAGCTATACTACATTAAGTACACGTCATAAGACTTAACACATTATACGATCGCATTTGCTCGAAATATCTAACACAAACCTAATTCGTCATCGTGTCGCAATGGATTTTTCTACCGCATCGATTGTACTGCTAATGACAGTGTATATTGTGGGTAAATTGCGTGTCGTTGTACCATTGAGGTATAAGGTAAAGATAAAGATAAACATAAAGCGCGCAAAAACTCATTTGTTGCTCTGACCTGCTCACTCTTCATAAAACTGAGTGATTACATTTGCCCAAAGGATATCAATTTGTGTGAAACTTGGTCAAAAACTAGTTCACGATGTCAAGGTATAGAAAAAGCCTGTGAACACTTTAGAAGCCTAATGTATAGCCCAATCTTCATTAAAATTGGATAGAATATTTCTGCTAATGATATTACGGCCAAGTTTGAAATAATTCACGTGGGTTCAAGCACTTGAACCATATCTAGAAACGCCCAATTAATTGGTACAAAATTGAAAAATGGGAAACTATTTGTTTTAATTTTTACATTTTCATCTTTCAGTTTGCATGCAGTATACTACAGTATATTATGACTACAAATATTAATCTTCAAATTTTATCTTTGTGGCCATTATATTATGCTACTGGCATAAAACGTACAATGAACTTATCAATGTCGAAGAAAAGTCGAGCGCGATCTCTTTGACAGATTTTGTTTCACAGACTTAACATGTACATATGTTCTCTGTAATGTGAATATCAACATTATCTTCACCACATTGTCCGTGTTTGACCTAGGCTAGCGGTCACTGACGTATCTTGTCTCGTATCAGTAATCTTGTCTCGCCCAGCCTTACTTAATTTTTTGCCTCCTACTCATGTTTAATTGTTCCGTGATTAATAATATGGCTTTATATAGTAGTAATTGCTCCTTTTTCTGGTGCTTTTCTTGTTTGACTTACGTTAGCGGTCACTGACGCAGGGCTTTTTTCCTTGTTAGATAATGACCGTGAACGGCCATTTCACAATTTCGACACGGACATTTTACACTTCTAGTAAGGTCTGAATACTTGACAAACAATGCCATTTTCAACTGTGAAAATCGGACTTTTTTGGCTTAAAACTGGCATAAACGGCCATTTTACAATTCAACATTAAAATTTGATTTAATGTTTTACACAAGGGAGACATGATATTGACAGTGGTTAGGCTTTTCTATGATTTTAGATAGAGTTTACCAGCCAGAATATGGTTGATCTAAATGTGCGTGGTTATTTGTTGAAAGAAAGTGTCAAGACAATTAAAATATGGTTTTAATGCATTATCTAAAGACATTTTTATATTATGCAATTATTTAACATACTTTTACTATAATTTTTCTTAACAAATTGAATTTCACAATTTTTACGAGTTTGCGATTGTTTTTTTCCCCACAATTTTCAGAAGTTTGCGACTCATTTTTTAACAATTTTGAAATGTTCGCGACTCATTTTTTCACAAAGTGGGGAGGGGGGGGGGGGGCAGGGCGCTTGACAAAATCAGAAAAAAAGCTCTGTGACGTATCTTGTCTCGACCGGCAATTAATCTCTCAGACGCAATAATGTGTTACTTAATTTTGTGCATCCTATTCATGTTTAATTGATCCGTGATTAATAATATGGATTTAATATAGTACGTAGTAATTGTTCCTTTTCTGATGCTTATGATATAAATGTATTTTTACACAGGGCACATAATTTATTTATAAGTTTCACCTTGTTCGTTTCATGCGCAGCAAATTATACATTACGGTAATATTTACTGTAATTAAGCTTCAAAGCTGAACGCGTGAAGAAAGGCTGAAGTATGGTATATGAGTGAAGAAAGGCAACAAACATGAAATTGCACAACCAAAATCACAACGAAGTAATATGACTTAGTTGTTTGAATACAGTTGAAAAAACTTCAGTTTTTGATAGGGCAGCATTTTAATCGAATTACTGATTGTGATACTCTTAGTGCATGTTTTGTTATGAACTACACCATCTTGGACATTTATAAGTATAAGGATAATAGATTTGGGAATAATTATACGACTTCAATTATAATCGTTTTATAGTTTATTTCCATGCTACCATCTATTTGAAAGGTAACACCATTAGCGTATAGCGATTCTTCGACAATTCAACTGTTGAAAGCATAGAAATAGAACCCTCTTATGGATAATAGATGGCGAAATGTGATCTATCACAGTGAAAAGCGTATGAATATTTACTTAAAGCAGCACGTTTTCCTTTATAGATGTAAATGCAGATTTTTCTTATTTATTGTTTTTAATGTGTGTGTATGCATGTATGTAAGTTTGCCTTAGTGCGGTAATGTACATTTGCATCACTCCTTTTACCTAGGCATTAGTTTTAACCTATTTATTTGAGCTCGATTGCATATAAACCTATTTATGTTTAGGTCGATTGCATAGATAGCCTATGGCTTATCTGAAACGTTGTCGAGTCCCTTCCTGAGACTAGAACCAATACTTGGTGTCTATGGGGAACGCCCCCACAGTGGGGATCGAACACGTGACTTCCCGGTCGCTAGGCGGACACCATATCCACTACGCAATGGCGACCTCGGCTTGCCCATAATGTTCATGAAAGGGCTAGATGCACGTGCAAGAGATCATAATATGTTCACAGGATAATAGTACATGTATGTTCAAAATAAAGAAAATAACATGGAATGTCATTACAAATATGAACATGTTATAGACCTAAATGGAAATATTATATATTTATTCGTTTTACTTCACCCCTGCTACACGGTGTTATGTACAACAACGACACATATAATGCTTGAAAGAATATTATGTTTTTTTCGACATGTATTTATGCTGCACTATTCCTACGCATGCTCGATGTCGGAATGTTCAGTTGAAACGTTTTTGCCTAACAGCGTGTGACCTTATCGTTATTTTCTAGTATTAATGCACCGTCCGCAATTATACGTAATAATCGGCCAATTATCTGATGTTGTATCGCCCTCCTTATGTTAATGGTATGTATTTAAATAACACAAGAACCTTTTGTTTTCTTTTGTAGTTATTGACGATCCTGAACAAACTTCGGCAAATAGTTGTAAAATGTGACAGATAACACATGGCTAGTGATACTGCTGAGTGTACGATATTGACCTAAATTGTCTGCTTAAAGTACGTGTACTCGCGCGTATGTTATACTCGAAATCAACGAAATGACATAACTTGTTGGCGAAAGTCCAGGGCTCGTAATCACCAACCCAACCTTTTCTTAGACATTATTCTAAAAATAAAGATATTCTTAAAACTTTAACGTTCTAAATCTACTCGAAGTCAATTCCAATGTGGCACTTAGCACCTAAATTGTATGAATATTTGCATTATTAACCCATTTATGCCTAGCGTCCTGACAAAAGGACATTGCAAACAGCGTTGACCCAGATGAGACGCCGCATAATGCGGCGTCTCATCTGGGTATGCGCTGTTTGCTTAAAAGGAATTTCTTTATGAAATATTATAAATATAGAAATAAATATACGTGACATCCCTAATTTTGGAAATAAATTGATCCAATTTAGAAGGATGGGAGAGTCAACTAGGCATAAATGGGTTAATTAATATGTGTTAATGATGATGCACGATTTTGAGCCTGGGAAAAGCGGGGTTAATGTATGCGTGTTTAGCCTTGTCACAGATTAGCCTAAGCATTTAGCACAGGCAAATAAGGAACGACACTTTTCGCCTTAACTGGATTTTTGCTAATATGAGAATTCCCTATAAACAAAAATACCATAAAAGCGGTCAGTGTTTATCATGATTAGTCTGTGCGGGCGGCACAATGTATGTTCGTTGGTTAATCTTCGCAGTCCGCACAGGCTAATTCTTCGCGCTTGCATGGGTTTTGTTTGTTTAAGGGTAGTCTATTCTTTACGAAAATCCTGTAAAGGCGGAAGGCGAAAGCGTCGTCCTTGATTAGGCTGTGCGGATTGCAGGCGGCATGAATTGCTTAAATTAACGCTTCGTGGGCAGATACAATAGGCCGCTCAATGAACACGTAGTATAACTTAAATCACGTTTAAACTGTAAATATAATTAATAAATGATATTTTCAGACGTAAGTGTTTCGACTTTCAAATTTATTTGACTTTGAATACGTTGTAAATTTATTGTATGGAGTCAAGCGTTCAAGTTCAATTGAAAGACATTTTTGATCAAATTCGGTTTTGACACATTTTCAATCTTGATGGTTTGCCCACCGAACCGGGGAATATATTTTATCGCTGCCCATCCGTCAGTTCATCCGCTCTCTAAATAAAAAACGATTTTCTTCTGATCGTCACCAAACTTGTCTGAAGATGTTTATTAGCAGAAAGTGGAGGCCAATTTTATAAAACCACAAAATCACACCAGTAAATTCCGTATTCCTATCACCGCATTATATACTTGTATCATTATATCTACATACACTACGTCGTTTGTTTTGTATAGTGATATATTAATGCTCTATTTTACGATCATGTGTGTATATTTTATCATTGATCTGTAATTAACATACTTATACTTGATGGCATGATCGTGATGCTATGAAGAGCGGTATCTAGGGTGCAGGATCACGTGACTTTTTGGGGTTCACCTTTTAACTTAATTGGATTTATGCACGACGGTAAGTGGTGCTTTATTTCAAATAACTTTGTGCATAAAAGACAACATTTTATGCTGCTTATGACAATTGGAAACACATCAGAATTACACCATTTAATATCGAACACGGTTTTGTTTCACGCAACGTGAAATTTTGTCACCGATTTCAGACGTATTTAAGAATTTATTTTTATACCTTAAGACATCGACACATAATGCAATAAAAACTGTCTATTATGCACTCTAGATTTTTGCAATTTTTGTATTTCAATTACTTGAGATATTTGCAAAAGTAAAGTTCTTAACGATGTGATTACATTCTGTCCAATCCGTGTGTTAATCCCTGAAAACCCCGTTGATTTAGTTGCAATAATTCAACTCTCAGCTTTATAACCCAATGGGTTGCTGAGAGTTGCAATGTCCATGGTGCAAAATGTTTTCAACAATGCAAGGGTTAAGGAACACTGAAACTGCAAGACCTTGTTAAAGTTTACCTGTCTAAACCAAAAACTCATCAAAATGGTACCATTAAAGCAAGAAATAATTGCTTTTTATTGACTTAGTTTTCCTTTCGTACGCTGTATCCGCCATATTGGAAAATTGACCCAATATTGGTTAGGTCGCAGTACACCAATATTTTGCGCGTCGGGTTATGTGATGGAGCCTATTAAAATCGATAACGATGTGGTATTCGATACAGAATACACTGTTTCAAATTTAAACATAAAAATGTCAGCGAGGAAGGTGTGTTGAAACAGTGTCGTATTTATTAGGGTGCATGCAAAGGATAACGTCCGTACGTTGCCGTTCAGGTAAATTTAACATGTTTATTAAGTTTATTCATTATTTTAATCAATTCGTCTCAAACGACGTCTGTGAAGCGCACGACTTCTCTGCGCTGAGCTGCACCCATGTTCATGAACGGGTGCATATGGACTCCCAGAGCCGCCATAGCAAAAATTATCAAAGGCTCTGGGAGTCCGTTTATATGGACTACCCGTTGATTCAGCGCCCTGGCATCACTCTCATTTTAATGCAAAATCCTCGTAACACTCAAACCTGAACGGTTTGTGCGAATACACACTCCCGCCATTTAACTCGTGTGATACAAACCTTCATAACATCAAGTCGTTTAATACTTTAGTTTATTGTTGATCGAGGATGATGAAATAATAACAGCGGAGGCATTTTTTATATCTTGGGCACATTTCTACACCCCCGTGATTTGTAAACATGAGTGTGATTGTACATTTACAGTTTAATGATACGTACACCTATTGTAAACCGGTATAGGTATTAAAATAATCGTGTGTCATAATTTTGCCCGCTTTCCGAGTGTCGTGACGGTTTATTTTTACTTTGGATTTGTAAAATCCGGTTTTATACACGTCGTTAATTTGATCGCCACAATCGTCTTTATAAATTCGACACTTTATGTATTATATTTAATTCTTATTTAATTATCTAACAGCTGTGTTTTTTTGTGATTAATTGATAATACTAGTCGCATCATAAAGTCGGTTTCGAGTGATATCCAACTGTACATATATCAGCATTAACAGTTTGTTTAGACATCATTTACATGAAACATGTTAAGTTGATTTATCTTATCATTAACATCTATCAAATGTATTTGTTGACTATGCAGAAATCAACATTGTTTATATTACAAAAGTCATACACGTGTTGACTAGCAGCCACATGCCAAGAAAGTTGTATCATCCTCATCTGTATTTTCGATGAAAACTTAATTTTGTTATAACGAACATTATGTTAATCCCACATTAACACAACGTAGATAATTTCCGTTAAATTAAACCTTGTGAATTTTCTAGAAGACACATGTGCATGCCAACCCCACGGGGGTAATATGCATTAAGCATGGAATTGCCCGTCCGCCCGTATGTCTGTACGTCCGTACGTCTGTACGTTCCTCCCCGCGTACATGCTAGGCCCCGAAACATTGCGTTTTTAACTGCTCTTAAACTTCTTGGTGGATCTCGAACAAAGTTTTGCAGTTCAATAACCTGAATGTGAAGATGATCGCAAAGAGATGAAATTTGTCAGCGGCGAGGTATGCAAAATGATGTCCTTGTGTCTGTTTTTCCCCCAAAAGAATGTATAGCCCCACACGTTCAGTTTTGTCAATCCCGCTTGCGGATATGGTTCAGTCGTAAAAGTCACGTGTTTGTTCGTGCGTGTGTGTATGCTTAAAACATTTTGCCATAACGCAGCTTGTTCGGAATGTAAGATTTGCATTCATTATTCAATTTAAAAATAACTTCCCGCAAATGAGGAGACGGCGTTGCATGTATAATACCAACTTTTTGACACTGGGAGGGCGGGACAGTTTCCCTTATATTCTTATAGAAGACTGTGTTAACACGCAGGAAGTAAAATGTTTAGCCAAATTATTAATGACAATTGATCAGGTTCCGTTTCATTGTAAAAACATAGTCTTCTGAGGTTGGGTTTGCAATTTCCCTTATATTGCTTATATTGCAATATTAAACCAAGAAACAAGTTTATTACACTTTCGGGCGTTATTACAATTCAGGTTGTCAAGCAATTGTAATAATGTAATACAGTTTATTACAATTCAGGTCATTATTACAATTCAGGTTGTAACATATTGTCGTGAAAAAATTCTTGGCAGACAGCGTAGACCGAGATGAGACGCCGCATGATGCGGCGTCTCATCTGGGTCTGCGCTGTTTGCTTAAAGGAATTTCTGTAACAAATATTCTAAATATGGAAATAAATATATTAGACATCCCTAATTTTAAAAATAAATTGATCCAATTTAGAAAGATGGGATAGTCCACTAGGCTTAAATGGGTTTATAGAAGCAACCAACAATATAAATATTCGGTCAACGCGCAATATTTGCGCTCGGTCAGAGAACGCTCCTTTATAGTCGCAATATATCCATAGTATATTCCTTTAATCAGACGCCCTTGACAGATCCGTTTATGTTAACGTATCGCATATCACAACCCGAAAGGTAGCGGTGACCTCGGAGGGTACATTGTCGTATTTTGGCGGTATTAACACGAATATGTGGAATCTTTCAATCGTGAACCGGTTTTAAGCCGTGCAGCCGACATTGTGTAAACATTAAAGGGTTGGATTTCAGATTACTCGTATCCAAAACAAAGATCTTAACTTTAATTGGTAAAAGTTTACACAGAACTTAAATCGCACCTGTAAAATATCATTTCTTTAACTCGTTATAATAACAACCTGCAAAATAAATATCGCTGGGTATTATGGGCTTCGCTCTGGGAAAACGGGGCTTAATATAATTATGTGCGTAAAGCGTCGTCCAGGATTAGCCTGTGTAGTCCGCATAGGCTAATCAACGGCTACACTCCGCTTTTATGGTTTTTTCATTTAACGGAAATCTCTTGTAAACGAAAATCCATTTAGCCCGATATTTTTCCAGAGGCTCTTATATAATTGCATTTAACTGAAAGTAATTAAGTCTAATTTAACGCATGAGTAAATGAAATCCGCATTAATTATTGAAATCCATTAGATGAAGACAGGCGTTCAAGAGCCAAAGCATGATATAAAGCTTTTAAAATTGTTCCCGCAACTGATGGTGGAATTTATATGACAGTGGTTTCTGTTGTTGTTGCTGCTGCTTCTTCTTCTTAATATGATGATGGTGACTGTAATGATTAATGTTGATTTAATTTACACTACTTGTAAAAGAATGCAAAATCATTCTAATCATTTATCGGCGTTTATGTTGATACAATTGATCATGTATACATATATTGTTTAACCGTCACCATTTAGAATGCAGATGACTTCACAGTGCTTTCAGATTAATCGTTTCAGTTTTCAAGGTAAAATAACATGATCATCAATCACACCGAGCTGTGTTTTACCAGTCATGGGGACGACCCTTTTGTTGTAGGATAGATCTTATTAAGAATTAACTTACACAATTAATGTATCTCGAGATACAATCCGTCCATTTCATCCGTCAGTTTGTGCGTGTGTGAGTACGTGCTAGTTTCGTCAAACGTGTACAGAAGAAATATATCCATTCCTAATAAGCTCTACAGCGCATATTTCAAGATTTTGCAATTGTGTTTTTTTTTAATCCCGCCCTCGAAGACGGCGGCTCATGGCGAAATAATTTGTCTCTGACATAACTTTGTAATACATTTAGGGATTTTCTGGGCAAAAATGATGTACATGTACATCATAGGGCGGCATGACGTGTGCAACAACCGTCTTTTAAGCTCAAAGGTCAAAGTCACGCTTTGAGGTCAAATCTGAAATGTTTTCATAAAATAGCTTGAATATGCCTGCCTCAGATACACCTTTTTCATACATCGATAGATTTTGGCTAAAATATAAAACATCATATTTTTATGCCCCCGGTAGGGTGGCATATAGCAGTTGAACTGTCCGTCAGTCAGTGTGTCTGTGTGTCCGTCCGACAAAAAACTTTAACGTTGGCCATAACTTTTTAAATATTGAAGATAGCACCTTGATATTTGACATGCATGTGTATCTCATGGAGCTGCACATTTTGAGTGGTAAAATTTCAAGGTGAACATCATCCTTCAAGGTCAAGGGTCGAAAAAACAAAGTCAAGGGAAGTAATAAGCTTTAAATGGACATAGTTATCTGACCTGCCCACGTATATATTTTTGTTAAAAAAATCAAAGCGGCGCAGTTGGCGGCATTGTGTTTCTGACAAACAAATTTTGGTAAAAGGTCAAGGTCATCCTTTACAGTCTACGGTAAAAAATACAGATTTAAGGGAAGTAATAAGCTTTCAAAAGGGAGAAAAATATTCAATATTGAACATAGCCACTTTAGATATTTGGCATGCATGTGTATCTCATGGAGCTGCACATTTTGTGTGGTGAATCTACAGTCACGGTAGTGGCTTTTAATTATTCGCTACTAAAAAATAGAGATTTGTTACAGAAAATCATTTTCAAGGGAAGTAAATTATATAATTATAAATCTCATATTATATATTTCCTTACCAAGAATTTAAGTTTTTTTTCACAGTTACTGTACAGATTTATTATTTTGATTATTTATAACCCAAATGATTGATTTTTTGAAGTTTTTTTTAAATGATATAATTATAATTTCTTTGATGTTCATTACATACTTGTACATTTATGTCCAGATCAACTCTGGCTATGATTTATGAAAAAAAACAAAAACTCTGGCTATGATCTCTTTTAAACCACAGGCCTTGGTTGTCAGTGAGTGACACCTTCCCCCCCCCCCCCCCCGTTGGATTGGACAAAATTCAAGGGAAGTAATAACCTTTAAAGGGAGATGATGTCTATACCTGCCTAATGATAAATATTAATTTTATTTCAATGCGGCGCAGTAGGGGGCATTGTGTTTCTGACGAACACATCTCTTGTTTATTAAGTCGACGTGTGGTGAGTAGCCCCCGTCTTATCACCTCCAATGTCAAGGGCATTTATCATGCGACGTTTGTATGTCATACATAACTTCATCAGATGTCAAGGTCGAAATTAAAGGTTAAAGGTCACATTTAGCTTTAAAACATTTTGTCTCCGTGCTGTATCTGTATAATGCAATTTTAAGATTATTCACCATGACTGATATCGACGAGAGTGTCCGTATGGAATAATGTCTTGTTAACGGAGTTATAGACCATGTACCATGCGATGTGCACAGTTCTTGATGCATTTTGCATGCAGGTTTTGTCAAACTATTTGTAGTTTTAATCAAACATTAATAAAATGATAATCAACCATGGATAATAATGCCAGGACATGGTAAATCCAGTTTCTGTGTTGTTGTTATCCCCACGTTTTTCGGAGAAAAAATGGGGATATCGTATTGATGTGCGTCCGTCCGTCCGTTCGACCGTCCTGACCACCTGCTCCTCCTACACTATTAGCACTAGAACCTTTAAACTTACATACATGGTAGTTATGAGCATATGTGCGACGGTGTCAGTGACGGAATTTTCATCTGACCCCTAGGTCAAAAGTTATGGGGGTTGGGGCGGGGCCGGGTCAGAGATTTTCACTCAATTTTTATGCTATTTTACATTAACTTCTTCATTTCTGCACCGATTTACTTCAAATTGATACTGAGCCTCCCTTATGACAATAAGGTCAATCTCAACTATGCATGGCGCCATTACCAACCCTGGGGCGCCCCGGCCACATAGGACACGCCCACCCAAAATTGCCTTTTACTATAATTTCTTCATTTCTACACCGATTCACTTCAAATTGATACTGAACCTCTCTTATGACAATACGGTCAATCTCAGCTGTGCATGGCCCCATTACCAACCTTAGTGTACTCCGCCCACATAGGCCACGCCCACCCAAAATTGCCTTTTACTATAATGTCTTCATTTCTACACCGATTCACTTCAAATTTATACTGAACTTCTCTTATGACAATACGGTCAATCTCAACTATGCATGGCCCCATTACCAACCCTGGGGCGCCCCGCCCACATAGGCCACGCCCACATAGGCCACGCCCACCCAAAATTGCCTTTTACTATAATTTCTTCATTTCTTCACCGATTCACGTCAAATTGATACTGAACCTCTCTTATAACAATACATTTAATCTCAACTATGCATGGCCCCATTACAAACCCTAGGGCATCCCGCCCACATAGGCCACGCCCACCCAAAATTGCCATTTACTATAATTTCTTCATTTCTACGCCGATTCACTTCAAATTGAGACTGAACCTCTCTTATGAAAATAAGGCCAATCTCAGCTATGCATGGCCCCATTATCAACCCTGGGGCGCTCCGCCCACATAAGCCACTCCCACATAGGCCACGCCTACCCCAAAATTGCCTTTTACTATAATTTCTTAATTTCTACACCGATTCACTTCAAATTCATACCGAACCTCTCTTATGACAGTACAGTTAATCTCAACTATGCATGGCCCCATTACCAACCCTGGGGCGCCCCGCCCACATAGGCCACGCCCACCCAAAATTGCCTTTTACTATAATTTCTTCATTTCTACACCGATTCACTTCAAATTGATACTGAACCTCTTTTATGACAATACGGTCAATCTCAACTATGCATGGCGCCATTACCAACCCTGGGGCGCCCCGGCCACATAGGCCACGCCCACCCAAAATTGCCTTTACTATAATTTCTTCATTTCTACACCGATTTACTTCAAATTTATACTGAACATCTCTTATGACAATGCGGTTAATCTCAACTATGTAAGGCCCCATTACCAACCCTGGGGCGCCCCGCCCATAATAGGCCACACCCACCCAAAATTGTCTTTTCCTTTAATTTCTTCATTTCTACACCGATTCACTTCTAATTGATACTGAACTTTTCTTTTGATTATACGGTCAATCTCAACTATGCATGGACGCATTACCAACCATGGAGCGCCCCTGGGTCAAACATGCGGCGTGGGGATACGCGTCGGCCTCTGCCGCGCCATTTCTAATTTTAAAATACATTCAGAATAAACGTGTGTTTTCAAAAGTAAAACATTCGGGCGCATGTTTAGATAATGATTAAATGACGCCTATGCAGCGTTTTCTACATAATACTTGCAGTTGTATAACCACACTTGATGAATGTCTTCTTTACATGAGACATATCGTACTTACGCTAATCGGCCATTACGCCAAGGCGTCTTTCCGTTATGCAATCTAAATTGAGGAGGATGTATTAGGATATATATGTAGCTCTTAACAAGAAGGTCGTTGAACTCAACCATTGACCTTAGACAAAGAGACGACCTCTCAAATGCATACAGCTGATACTAGCATACATAGATGTTGAGTGGTATTCACCGCATCCTAGTATTGATTGCGCCCCCTCCCCCCCGATACCCATTTATGCCTAGTTGACTCTCCCATCCTTCTAAATTGGATCAATTCATTTCCAAAATTAGGGATGTTTAGCATATTTATGCCCTCCCCCCCCCTTCGAACAAAAGGGGTTATATTGTTTTGCTCATGTCGGTCCGTCCGTATGTCCGTCCTCCAGATGGTTTCCGGATGATAACTCAAGAACGCTTAGGCCTAGGATCATAAAACTTCATAGATACATTGATCATGACTGGCAGATGACCCCTATTGATTTTTAGGTCACTAGGTCAAAGGTCAAGGTCACAGTGACCCGAACTAGTAAAATGGTTTCCGGATGATAACTCAAGAACGCTTATGCCTAGGATCATGACACTTCATAGGTACATTGATCATGACTCGCAAATGACCCCTAATGATTTTCAGGTCACTAGGTCAAGGTCACAGTGACTCAACTTAGAAAAATGGTTTCCGGATGATAACTCAAGAACGCTTATGCCTAGGATCATGACACTTCATAGGTACATTGATCATGACTCGCAAATGACCCCTAATGATTTTCAGGTCACTAGGTCAAGGTCACAGTGACTCAACTTAGAAAAATGGTTTCCGGATGATAACTCAAGAACGCTTACGCATAGGATCATGAAACTTCATAGGTACATTGATCATGACTGGCAGATGACCCCTATTGACTTTCATGTCACTAGGTCAAAGGTCAAGGTCACGGTGCCAAAAAACGTATTCACACAATGGCTGCCACTACAACTGACAGCCCATATGGGGGCATGCATGTTTTACAAACAGCCCTTGTTATTTCTATATTTAGAATATTTCTTACAGAAATTCCTTTAAGCAAACAGCGCAGACCCTGATGAGACGTCATGCGGCGTCTCATCTGGGTCTACGCGGTTTGCCAATGCCCCTTTTCTAGACGCTAGGCATACATGGGTTAAGGTAGACTTATCATTATGCAATAATCTCCCTTTCGCTCTCTGTTTGTGATTAATGAGATAGAGGTTTGCTTTATTTGGATGCGAAACCTAAGAGCAGTAGCTGTGGCGTGACAAAGAAGTCATGCGCCTTTTACTGTTGTATACACCCCGTTATGGATGTGGTATCATTAAAGTCTTAATTTAGTCATAACTTATCAGATTACGATTTATGTTAGACTTCAGTTATTAGTGTAATGGTTGTATTATATTTTCCGCGATGTTCGGATTTTTCTGTTCTTAAAAAGGTACCACAAAACATAGGTCTCAATCTGGTATAATTCTCAAAATGTTTCTTCTTTCATTCACTTAGCAAATCGTGCAATGCGAAGCTTTGAAGAGCTTCACAATTTTGTTGTAAATGAATGGTATAGGCTTGTTTCTTTTAAAATTGATGTAATTTACCAAGAAAATAAGACGAAATTTACGGAATAATTAGCACAGTTAAAAGAACGTTATTATTGTTGGTGTATTGTTGTTTTCAGAGCACCGCTCCTACCATTGTATGACAGTACAAAACGGAAATTAAATGACGACGAACTATAAATAACAGTCATCTGTATATGCAATATGAAAATGATTATGCGACATTGCGGTCGCCAAGTGTTTTTTTTTGTACATTTGTCTGTTCGTTATTTTCAGATCGTAATGGAAACATCCGCCATGTTCTCTTCGTCACGAATCTCTTGAGGTCAGCGAAAAAGGTAAGACTGGGGATGGTATTTGATACGTTTTAAATCATTCCCGCCGCGGCAATTGAAGGTCCCCTTAAATATAATACAGTTGAGTCTCTCTCTGGAAAAAACCGGACTGGATACATTTGCGCCGTGCTCTTAGAAAAAGGGGTTTAATACAAGTGCGTAAAGTGTCGTCCAACTTTCCGCACACACTAGATTTTTGATGAAAAGAGATTTTCTTGAAACGAAAATTATCATAAAAGCGGAAAGTGTCGACCCTGATTAGCCTGTGCGGACTGCACAGGTTAATATTTGGCGGCACTTTACACACATGCATCAAACCCACTTTTCACAGAGCACGGTCCATTTTTTTTAATAGTCGTCCCAGAATAGCCTGTGCTGTCCGATTATATGAAATGTTTCGTTGAAATGAAGTTGTTTTTTTAAACGAGCATCCAGTCAAAATGTCGTCCCTGATAAGCAGGTGGCACAAAGCCCAGAGCGCAAGTCACTTTCAATCATGCAAATGTAACATGCTGTATTTATATGCACATCCGTCGATGTCTATATATATAGTTTATTACATAAAACTTGATGTTTATATATCAACAAAAGTTTACGTAAAAGATACATATTGCGAGGATAATAAATGTCAATGTGATTTCAACACAAAGATAATGTTTAAATAGTCTACGAAAACGTTAATGGATGAAGAGCTGTAAAAAAATAGAGTTATGTATACATAATGATGAATTGTATAAAACAAGAAACATGTAAAATTACTTAAGAATGAATCTTTTTGCACCGATGGGGCGTTATTTAGGAATGATGATATTCCAGAAATAATTTGAAATTGTTGTTGACATTTGTTAGAATAATATTTAAGGAAATAGACATATTTTCTATGCGCAGAAGGAAATAAATAACCAGCATCACATTAAACAATACAATTAACTTTCTTAACCGAAATGGGCGGTCAATGAATAACATTGGTTGTTAAAATGGGACGGAAGATAGGCCAAGCCGTTGATTTATCCCATTTATGCCTAGCGTCTAGGAAAAAAGCATTGGTAAACAGCGTAGACCCAGATGAGACGCCGCATGATGCGGCGTCTCATCAGGGTCTGCGCTGTTTGCTTAAAGGAATTTATGTAAGAATTATTCTAAATATGGAAATAAGTAGACTAGACATCCCTAATTTTGGAAATAAATTGATCCAATTTTAAAGGATGTGAGAGTCCACTAGGCATAAATGGGTTAATCAGAATAAATATGTATATGACTTACTCACACAATGCACCTATTTAATGTAAATAATTTTACAGTACATTTTTAGCTCATCTATTTTTTGAAAAAAAATTATGAGCTATTGTCATCACCTTGGCGTCGGCGTCGGCGTCGGCGTCGGCGTCGGCGTTGGCGTTGGCGTTGGCGTCGGCGTCCGGTTAAGTTTTGCGTTTAGGTCCACTTTTCTCAGAAAGTATCAATGCTATTGCATTCAAACTTGGTACACTTACTTACTATCATGAGGGGACTAGGCAGGCAAAGTTAGATAACTCTGGCGTGCATTTTGACAGAATTATGTGCCCTTTTTATACTTAAAAAATTGAAAATTTTGGTTAAGTTTTGCGTTTAGTTCCACTTTTCTCAGTAAGTATCAATGCTATTGCATTCAAACTTGGTACACTTACTTACTATCATGAGGGGACTGGGCAGGCAAAGTTAGATAACTCTGGCATGCATTTTGACAGAATTATGTGCCCTTTTTATACTTAGAAAATTGACAATTTTGGTTAAGTTTTGTGTTTAGGTCCATTTTATTCCTTAAGCATCAAAGCTATTGCTTTCATACTTGCAACACTTACTAACTATCATAAGGGGACTGTGCAGGCAAAGTAATGTAACTCTGACTGGCATTTGACAGAATTATGTGCCCTTTTTATACTTAGAAAATTGAAAATTTGATTAAGTTTTGTGTTTAGGTCCACTTTATTCCTACAGTATCAAAGCTATTGCTTTCATACTTGCAAGATTTATGAACTATCATAAGGGGACGGTGCAGGCAAAGTTATGTAACTCTGACTGGCATTTGGACGGAATTATGGGCCCTTTATACTTAGAAAATTGAAAATTTGGTTAAGATTTATGTTTTGGTCACTTTACCCCTAAAGTATCATAGATATTGCTTTCATACTTGGAACACTCACAAACTATCATAAGGGTACAGTAAAAGGACAAGTTGCATAACTCTGGTTGTCATTGTTACGGAATTATGGCCCTTTTTTGACTTAGTAACTTTTAATATATGGTTAAATTTTGTGTTTCGATCCACTCGAAGTATCAAGGCTATTGCTTTCAAGCTTCAAATACTTACATGCTATCATGAGGTTACTGTACCTGGCAACTTGAATTTTACTTTGACCTTTGAATGACCTTGACTCTCAAGGTCAAATTATTAAATTTTGCTAAAATTGCCATAACTTCTTTATTTATGATTAGATTTGATTGATACTTTGATGAAACTACTCTTACCTGACATACCACAATAGACTTCACCCAAACCATCCCCCGTGCCCTCCCCCCCCTCCCCCCCCCCCCCCCCCTATTTTTTTTTTTTTTTTTTTTTTTTTTTATAAGATCATCTCACAAATGACCACCACACCCCACACATACCCCCACCCCACCCCCCCCCCCCACCCCCCCCCCCCCCCAAATTTTTTTTTTTTTTTTTTTTTTTTTTTTTTTTTTTTTTTTTTTTTTTTTTTTTTTAGATCATCTCACAAATTCACCACCACACCCTCACACTATACCCCCCCCCCCGATTTTTTTATTTTTTTTTTTTTTTTCGCTTTTTTGGAAGATAATGTAATAAATGTCCACAACCCCACACTATACACCCCTCTTCACTCCACTCCTCCCTCCTTTGTGATTGAAAATGAGAGTCCCTTCACCTTTAAAAAGAAAATAGATGAGCGGTCTGCACCCGCAAGGCGGTGCTCTTGTTTGTATGCGTCACTATTTTCTTCTCGTTTCCTTACACTTATTCCTCGCGTTTTGTTCAACTTGCATTTTGTCTTCGTTTTAATCAAGTCCTGCCATTTTGATTGACGGTTATAACGAGTTCGCACGAAATAGGTTGATGTATTTTAGTGTAACACAATATTCATATATATTTCACAGTAAATACAAAAATAATGTGTTTAATTTCATAGATATAAATATTGTTATTCAATACGCATGAGCAGCGTCGTATACGGTTACTAAAGGCTAGGTAAAATACTTTTGATATATAGGGTATTAATATATATATATCAGCGTTTAGATTTCGAAAACGCGATTTTCGGGGGTATATGTCATCCTATGGTGACAGCTCTTGTTTACTAGAGCTTTTTAGATCGAATGTTGACATGTATCAATATAAAGCATTAATGACAAACTTCAATACATGCCAAATTCTGTGAAAAGGTCCGTTTAAGTCATAATAAATACTGATATTCGCGATAATGTATTCCATTTTGTTTACTTGATTACCACAATGATATTTGCATGATATTTACACAATCGTAACGAACTGCTTCTGAGATACAATTTATCACCGTATATTATTATATGTTACTTGAATAGAAATGTTCGGGATAAATATTGCTTGGTAGATCAGCTCTCAGACAGTTGATGAGGAAATAAATCAATTTGCACTTTAACAGATGCCCCAATCTTCTACCTCAAAACCACGAGCACATTTTATTTTGAAGAAGCAATATCTTTACTTTTGACTCTCTGTTTGTGGCAATACACATATTTCATGATCCGAACAGGTAGAAAATGTAATACGCCATATGCAAATGTGATCTGTCAATATATCATAAAGCTGTGCTTAACTTCCAGACAATAATGGTAGATATTAGTAAGAACGAGGTGCTGATGACATTTCATTCATATACAATGTCAAAAAGAATGACTCAGTCAATTGTTTAAACCGAGGAAGTTTTTGTTACATATAATCGACTCAAATTTTCATTAAACAAACCGCGCAACATTTAGACTTCTTAAGTGCTTAAACAAGCATCGTTTTAGTTTACACCTATTTATTTTAGCTAGATTGCATGGAAAGCCTTGGGCTTTTTTAAACGCTCTCGAGCGCGTTTCCTGTGACTAGATCCTTTACTTGGTTTCTTTGAGAGGGATCGAAAGGACGCTTCCAGTGGGGATTAAACCCGTGACCTCCCGGTCGACAGGCAGACACCATATCCACTACGCCACGGTGACTTTTGACAGCTAAGTGAGTGGTGAAAACATTGAGGACAATTGCCAAGCATCACTTTGATAAAAAGTCGCCCTGGAAAACGGGGCTGAATGCATGCGCTTTAAAGTCACTATCACGCTCACTAATACATACCGCTACTGTATTATGCTATATAAAAACATTCGACAACAAGTAGTACCATACGATGGTTAATTACAATAGGAAGACCCTACAAACAAGTAACATTGATGTAAAAACGTAATATTACAAGCATTCGGCAACTTTTAAGCATCTAAATATCTAAATATCGTTCCACGATGTAATCTACTTTCGCTTTCGAGTCAGGATCGGATTCATTCGGGTTGCGTTCATTTGCATAATTTATACAAGCCATTTTCTCATTCGCTAAGTTCCAGTTACCCAGAATTCATTTTGATTTCACAGAATGATTATTCATTAGAGCTACGTCATGCTCCCGACGCTTACCGTATCCAATCTCGTGTTCGCCCGTAAATGTTCGGATATTTCACGGGAGATATAAATTGAATTATTTGTGCCGACAAAAAAATAAAAACGAGCATTTTGTATCTCGTTAAATCCATTCTACCAGATAACATCTTACGTTGAAATTTTGCATTTTGCTAAAAGGAACATTGATTTTTTTATGGTTTAGCTTTATTTAACGAAATATTCGATATTTTTTAGCGTGATTGTTACTTTAAGTGCAGTCAGCACATGATATCAGCGACGACTCTTTCCGCTTCAACTGGAATTCGCTAAGCGGATTTTGTTTTGCGGAAAATACCGTAAAAGCGTCTGTCCTTCACGAATAGACTGTGTGGACTTCACAGGCTAATCAGGATTGTGCGTGAGATTTTTTAGTTTAATAAACACGAGTGACAATTTTAACCACACCTAGGTGGAATTGGGTGCTTAAATATCATGGTTATTTAGCAATAAGAAGTAGTGAATGCTATAATATGTCTTATTTTTTAAAATACGTAGCATCTGTTGGGGGTGATTTGTTTTATTGCGTTTATTATCATCCTGAAAATATGAAAGAGCGATAATATAAGAGGTGCAACTGGCAGTTGAAGAATAAGAGAAGTTTTAAATAAATGTACATTCAATTACACTGAAAATAGAACATGTGGTAGTACAAATAATGGGCACATGAAATAGACTTACAAAGAATCGTTTGACGTTACCTACATTTTCCATTTAAATTATGTACATTGGATAGCATAACTCACAACGTACAATGTGAAAAACGTGAAAAATAAAAACTTAAGATTCAGGGTCGATTGGTTATGTTATTTTCAGGAAAATTGCTCAGTGTAGCATATTATCGACGAGGTTTATATGGTTGGCTACAGGCAATGCTTAACTCTTTCAGTGCTGGAACCGAATTTTGAAGGCCTTTGCAAACAGCTTTGATCCAGATGAGACGCCACAGAACGTGGCGTCTCATCAGGATCCAAACTGTTTGCTATTCTGATAGTATTCTTTGGAAAAATCGAAGAAAATGCTTATTTTAGAAATTCAGCAGACGACATTATAGCAGACGACACATTTCCCAGCATGCAAATGGTTAACCTGATTAACTCATCCATCACCACATCATCTCTCTAAATTACTTAGCTGTGCTTGGCGAAGTTATTTTCGCATTATAAACATTTTAAGGTCGAATGACATAAGTAATTAATGCGAAAGTGTATCAAGGTTGCGTTATATAAATATTATTTTTGCGCGCACAATTATGTTCAAGACGTGTTGCGCATTTAAGTTATAATACATTCTCCCCAGTGTCATTATTTTTCTTTTGCAAGTTGATGCATTACTATTACCTCATGGATTTGTATCATGTAAAACCACAATGCCTTACGCATTGGATTGTGGATGTTATGTTACGTTGAGCCTAACTGTTCGTGACATTTTATTTAGCTTCATTAAATCGGTTTCTATGGCGACGTTTCTCCATACTTCACGAGTCCATTTGTACTGGCTTTATATGTAATGGCTGAAGTAATGGCATGTCAGATAAAATATAACGTCTTATTTCTCTTGCGACTGTAAACCAACATAAACTTAGCATTACGAATTGCATCGCTGTTTATGAAGATGTCGACAGCGGATGTGTAATTCAATCAATCTGCGCTTTAACCAGGTGTTCATAAGTCGACCGCAAAGCTAGATATTTAAAGCGACTGTTAAAAGAAGCAATGGCCGTTATTTGAGCTTAATGTTGATGGAAACGTATCTGCCGAATTGCTTACCGCGATGGGGAAGTGTTTCACTGAAATCTTTGTATGGTGCTAAACACCGTAATGTTTATATAAATGATAATAACGTTCAAGCGTATCACTCTATTGTTCACGTTTTATTTTATTCAATGCAAGCATGTGCGACTTAAAGATCGCTAACCTTTGGTCATTTTGAATGAACCTTGAACATTAACGGCTTGCAAACAATAAACATGTTAACAGAGAGGTTATGCACGCGAAAGTCATTTTTCGGTGCATTTTACACCTAAAAACATTCTTCTTAATAGAATGTTGAAACCAAAGTCAAGGAACAGAATGACAATCACGTGATACTGGGAAACCCGGGAGAGAATTTAGTTTCGAAAAGCGTAACTTATTATTTATATTAGTGTAAGTATACAAAAATAAAGTGCTTACAGTAAAATCTTAAAAACTCAATTTTAAAATCCGTTTTCATCGAAAAAGATTTTGTTGACAAATTGTTTTTCTTTGCCGGGCATGACGTGTTACTCATTAATGAGTGTACTTTGTTACGAAAATATGTCATGTTCGCATAAGTACATACTATTAATTTACGTGCATGTTATAACCAACAACGTTTGGCTCATTTCGTTTATAATGTCTATCCCTTGATGTACATGACGCTGATGTAGTTCCCAGAGAAAATAAAACTCCAGAAATTAATTCGTAACGCAGCAATTATATACGCGGCCACAAGCTATTTTTTATGTGGTGTCTATTAAAAGGATTGTCATGGTAACGTTATGCAATTGTCATGACTCGCAGTGAAGTGTGTTACTCTATTGTCTGTCAATTGGAGTGTTACGTTTTGTTGCCGTGCAACGCACTTGGCGAACTGAGTGGTAATGCTGTTTTGTAAGATATACAGGTGTAAAGATGTTCATCTTATCGGTGTTATATTACCTGTCAGGGTAATTTGCGTTTTATCATTTATAATATTCCTTATGGTTTCGACGTGTTGTATTTAAATTCAGCTATAGCTACCCATGCCAAATTTATTTATATGAACAAAAAAGATATCATACATTCATTTGTTCAACTGTGATATAACACAGGGCATACCCAAATGTCGTAACTGAAGACATTGTGTATTGTCTGAAATATTATTTTACTTTGTTGCTTGACCATGGTCTCGAGTACTGTTTTGGAGAAGTTGTGATGTCAATGTCCAAAGTTCCTAGTCCGTTAGTTTAAATCTTAATCGTAAATATACATTAACATTTTAAACACAACATAAACATATATTTTAACGAAACATTCTCCCACCGAGGAAGGTAATACAATTGATTTATTGCAAGAACGGAGCGATAAAAGTACAGCCTCGTTATCGTTGAATATAAAACAGGTTAATGGGATGGTCATTGTATTATTTATGCACTCATTTCTCTATCTGAATAATATGTATTGTGAGATTTATTGACACTGATCGAATGATTGTATTGACAGAGCTCTGAGCGAATAGAGCATGATTTAACCGCAGTGGCGTAAATAGTTAACTAATTATTTCTGTCATAATATGAAAGGAAACGAATTAATTTCCTTGCTTGCCTTTTAGGTTTACGTTTCTTATGTACAAAAGTAGTGTATACTGTTTTTGTTGTGCTTCACCAGCATAAGGTTAATATAATTGATATTGGCGATTAATCGTTGTGCATGTTTGTTCACGATTTTTTATGCCCCCGGATCGATAGATCGGGGGTATATTGTTTTTGACCTGTCTGTCTGTCTGTCATTTTGTCCAAAACTTTAACCTTGGTTAAAGTTTGATAACTTTTGCAATATTGAACATACCAACTTGATATTTACCATGCATGTGTATCTTATGGAGCTGCTCATTTTGAGTGGTGAATAGTCAAGGTCAAGGTCATCATTCAAGGTCAAAGGTCAAATATTGTATTTTTATGTCCACCAGTATATACTGGGGGACATATTGTTTTTGCCCTGTCTGTCTGTTGGTCTGTTGGTCTGTCTGTCTGTTTGCGCCAACATTAACATTTGCTATAACTTTTGCTATATTGCGCATAGCTACTTGATATTTGGCATGCATGTCTATCTCATGGAAATGCACGTTTTGAGTGGTGAATGGCCAAGGTCAAGGTCATCCTTCAAGGTCGCACAGGTCAAATACATGGGTCAAAATCGCTCATTTCATTCACATTTTTGCACTATTCATTATACCAACTTGATATTTGGCATGCATGTCTATCTCATGGATCTGCACGTTTTGAGTGGTGAATGGTCAAGGTCAAGGTCATCCTTCAAGGTCGCACAGGTCAAATACATGGGTCAAAATAGCTAATTTCATTCACACTTTATGATAACTCAAGAACACTTTGGCCTAGGATCATGAAACTTCATAGGTAGATTGATCCTGACTGGCAGATGACCCCTATAGATTTTGAGGTCACTGTGTCAAAAATTTAGGTCACTGGGTCAAAGGTCAAGGTCACAGTGACCTGAAATAGTATAATGGTTTCCGGCATTCACATTTTTGCACTATTCATTATACCAACTTGATATTTGGCATGCATGTCTATCTCATGGATCTGCACGTTTTGAGTGGTGAATGGTCAAGGTCAAGGTCATCCTTCAAGGTCGCACAGGTCAAATACATGGGTCAAAATAGCTAATTTCATTCACACTCAAGAACGCTTAGGCCTAGTATCATGAAACTTCATAGGTAGATTGATCATGACTGGCAGATGATCCCTTTAGATTTTGAGGTCACTGGGTCAAACAAAAATAGGTCACTGGGTCAAAGGTCAAGGTCACAGTGACCTGAAATAGTATAATTGTTTCCAGATGATTAATTCATGTATATGTACTTTTTGTGTAAAAACATTGTGTTAATAATTGCATTGTATGCTATATAGCACTTATTATTAAAAAATATTGCTCTTGCTTATAAATGCTTACTATTTTGGGCCGGAGTCCATAATCTTTTGTAAAATACTTTCATTGTCATGTTTGTCCCATGCATTGACAGTCTAGTACAGTCAATGACATTTCAAATGCCAGTTATCATACGTAATCCAGGATACCTACTGGTGGACATAGTGTTTCACAAACACATCTTGTTCTTTCCTAATATTGAACACAGCAACTTCATATTTGGCATGCATGTGTATCTCGTGGAGCTGCACATTTTGAGTGGTGAAAGGTCAAGGTCATCCTTCAAGGTCAAAGGTAAAAAATAAATTAAAAACAATCATTTCTCAATTCAATCTCTTACTTCTCGTGGAACTGCACATTTTGAGTGGTGAAAGGTCAAGGTCAACCTTCAAGGTCAAAGGTCAAAATAAAAAAAAAACTATTTTTCCTAATTTGTTTAATATTGAACACATCAACTTCATATTTGGCATGCATGTGTATCTCGTTGAGCTGCACATTTTGAGTTGTGAAAGGTCAAGGTCAAGGTCATCTTTCAAAGTCAAAAGTCAAAAAACATAATTTCATTTCTCCATTCAATCTCTTACTTACTTCTAGTGGAGCTGCACATTCTGAGTGGTTAAATGTCAAGGTCAACCTTCAAGGTCAAAGGTCAAAAAATAAAAAATATAAATTTTCATAACTTTTTATCCCCCCGAATCGAATGATCGGGGGCATATTGTTTTTGGCCTGTCTGTCTGTCATTCCGTCATTCTGTCATTATGTCCCAAAACTTTAACCTTACAGTAAAGTTTTGCATTAACTTTTGAAATATTGAACATAGCAACTTGATATTTGGCATGCATGTGTATCTCATGGAGCTGCACATTTTGAGTGGTGAAAGGTCAAGGTCAATGTCACCATTTAAGGTCAAAGGTAAAAAAGCGGCGCATTAGGGGGCATTGTGTTTCTGACAAACACATCTCTTGTTTGTTCAACGCAAGCATGCACGACTCAAAGATCGCTCACATTGTTTAGCTCATATATTTTTTGAAAAAACAAACAACTATGAGCTATTGTCATCACCTTAGCGTCGGCGTCGGCGTCCGGTTAAGTCTTGCGTTTATGTCCACTTTTCTCATAAAGTATCAATGCTATTGCATTCAAACTTGGTACACTTTCTTACTATCATTAGGGGACTGGGCAGGCAAAGTTAGATAACTCTGGCGTGCATTTTGACAGAATTATGTGCCCTTTTTATACTTAGAAAATTGAAAATTTTGGTTAAGTTTTGTGTTTAGGTCCATTCTATTCCTTAAGTATCAAACCTATTGCTTTCATACTTGCAACACTTACTAACTATCATAAGGGGACTGTGAAGGCAAAGTTATGTAACTCTGACTGGCATTTTGACAGAATTATGTGCCCTTTTTATACTTAGAAAATTGAAAATTTGGTTAAGTTTTGTGTTTAGGTCCACTTTTTTCCTAAAGTATCAAAGCTATTGCTTTCATACTTGCAACACTTACTAACTATCATAAGGGGACTTTGCAGGCAAAGTTATGTTACTCTGACTGGCATTTTGACGGAATTATGGGCCCTTTTTTACATAGAAAATTTGGTTAAGTTTTGTGTTTTGGTCCACTTTACCCCTAAAGTATCATAGATATTGCTTTCATACTTGGAACACTCGCAAACTATCATAAGGGGACAGTAAAGGACACGTTGCATAACTCTGGTTGTCATTTTTACGGAATTATGGCTCTTTTTTGACTTAGTAACTTTGCATATATGGTTAATTTTGTGTTTAGATCCACTTTACTTCTAAAATATCAAGGCTATTGCTTTCAAACTTCAAATACTTTCATGCTATCATGAGGGCACTGTACCTGGCAAGTTGAATTTTACCTTGACCTATGAATGACCTTGACTCTAAAGGTCAAATTATAAAATTTTGCTAAAATTGCCATAACGTCTTTATTTATGATTAGATTTGATTGATACTTTGACAAAACAACTCTTACCTGACATACCACTATAGACTCCACCCAAACCGTCCCGCACGCCCCCCCCCCTCCCGAATTCCCCTCATTTTTTTTAAAGATCATCTAATAAATGACCACCACACCCTCACACTATATCCCCCCCCCAAAAAAAAAAATGTTTTTAAACATTGTTGAAAAACACAAATATTTATTTTTATCATTTTATTTTTGAAGTACCGTCCAACCTTCCCACCCAAGAATCCCCCCCCTAAATTTTTTTTGCATGTTTTTTTGCATTTTTGGAAGATAATGTAATAAATGACCACACACCCACACTATACACCCCTCTCCACTCCACCCCTCCCTCCTTTGTGATTAAAATTGAGATAGGTCCCTTCACCTTTAAAAAGAAAAATAGATGAGCGGTCTGCACCCGCAAGGCGGTGCTCTTGTTTCATTTTGAAATAACTTTGAACATTAACGGCTTACAAACAATAAACATTTAAACAGAAAGGATATGCATACAATAAGTCATTTTGTTGTGCATTGTACAACGTAAAACATTTGTCTTAAGCGAACGTCGAAACCAAAATCAAGAAACAGAATCACGTGATACTGGTGAAGCCATGAGGGGTTTCAGGTTTGAAAGACGTAAACAATTCGATCAGCCGTAACTTATTATTCATGAAACAAATAAAATGCTTGTATTAAAATCTTATAAACTCGCTTTGAAAAGCCATTGTCTTTGAAAAAAGGTTTTGTTTCTCATTAATAAGTGTACATTGTTGCGAAAGTATGTCATGGTCGCATAAGTACATACTTTAAATTTACGTGCATGGTTAAACTAACAACGTATAGTGCATTTCCTTTATAATGTACTTCCTTTAATGTACATTAATGGCGCTGATAGATCTATTTCTCCAGGGAAAATGTAACTCCAGAAATTAGTATGTAACGCAGCAATTATGTAACGAAGCCAGAAGCTATTTTTGTTTTTTATGTTGTGTCTTTAATAGGATTGTAATGGTAACGTAATGCAATTGTCATGACTTGCAGTGAAGAGCGTTAATCTATTGTTTGTCCATTGGAGTGTTAAGTTTTGCTTCCTCGTGCAATGCACTTGGCGAACTGCATGATTATGTTGTTTTGTAATGCTAGGTTTACATCTGGCCACGATTATCACGATGTCCCCGATTCCAGAGCATCGTGGCGAACGTAACAGAGCGTGGAGTCGAATCTGGGTGATCGTGGGGGAGCGTAACGGAACGTGGTTGAATCGGGGACATCCTGGGCATTGGGACAGATTTTAAATCAAACTTAAATTTCACCACGATTGTCCGATTCATTTTCTAATCTCAAATCGTAGGTCAAATCGCAGGAGATCGCAACAAAGCGGCTTTGTCGCGGGAGATCTTAACAGGACGTAACGGAACGTGGTGGAGCGTGGAAGCCAATCGTGTTGATCGCAATAAACCGTAACAGAACGTGATGCAAATCGTGGGCTCGATCGTAGCAACAAAACGTGCTGATTTCGTGCGGAAGCGTAACAGAACGTGGTGTATACCATTTAATCGTAGAGCTCCCCGATTTTTTAGCCTCTGGCTAATCGGGGAGATCGTGGCCAGATGTTAACTTAGCATAAGATAAGAACTTCAACAGCTAATTTTGTGAATCCATCAATCGGCACTCAAGCAAAGTTTTCAACCTTATACGAAAACCCCCCAGACAAAATGTACTTAAAACGTCCTGTTTGTCAGAATACACAAGTTTTATTACCTACATAAATAGGGCAATGATCTTTAAAAGAGATATAAGAGCAACTAAGCGTACATACCAACTGTATAATATGAGCCGCGCTCTGTGAACAGGGGGGTGTAAGGCTTGTGCGTAAAGTATCGCCCAAATGAGCCTGTGCAGTCCGCATAGGCGTTACAGGGACGACACTTTCCGCCTTAACTGGATTTTTGCTATGAAGAGACTTTCTTTGACGTAATATAACATAAAAGCGGAAAGTGTCGTCCCTTATTAGCCTGTGTGGACGGCACCGACTTATCTGGGACGATACTTACCACACATCCATTAAACCCCCTTTTACCCAAACAGTATAAAATCCGGTATCTGTACGTTTTAGCTCACCCGATCTTTGATTCTAAGCTTTCGGTAACGTCTTGAGTCGTCAACAGTTAGCTTGCGAGCACTATTTCCGATCGTTCACGAAACTTGTTGAGAATAACCAATCTTAACATTTGATATATTGCCAGTTCCTAAGCTGAGGCATCTGAGGTATATAGGTCAAGGTCACTAGGGCTAGTTAAATAAAAACCATGGGTACACTCAAATTCATTCTGTTTTCAGGTGATCTATCTAATACCAGGTAATTAACTTGTCGTATGAAGATCGTCTATCAGAGCATACAACTTTCAACTCGTACCACTCAACTCTGTATTATGACCTAACAAATTTCCTCTCAGGATGAAGCAGAAGTTATTTGTCAGTTAGAGCAATGAGATTGTATCGACATCATGTCATTCAGCTTTATTTATCCCATTGATTTCCCATATGACCCCCGTGGAATCAATTCAAATACTTGTTGTGTGTCTTATATCTTTACCACAACACCGCGACAATGAGAAATGACATAAGTATACACATATGTTTAGCGTGAATAAACTTGTTTATTTGTGCATACACATGCAATTATATATATATCGTTCTTATATTTCTCGTACACATACCTTATAATGAATGCATAATTCGAAATATGAAGTGAATGTAATGTTCATGCATTGAAATCTTAGCTAATGTTATAACTGTTTAAATGTCAAAAGTATACTTGACGCCATAGCTAGCTAGAGATTGGTTGTGTGGCGAAATGTTTCGGTGTCAAAGTCTATGTTTTTGTTTTGTTTACTGCATCACTAATAATCTCCTTTTGTTTTACATATGCAAAGTAATCAATATGGATGTATAGCTCGTATGTCATAACGTATGTAATATTTTGTTAATAGATATTATTTAAAAAACATGTCCGTAGTCATTAATGTTTTCTTTAAATAGTGCCAAAATCTTCCACAAAACTATCAGCGCGTTTTATTTTGAAGAAGCAATACATTAACGTTTGACGCTAAGTTTGTGGCAAAACACATAATTCATGACCAGAACCGGTTGGGAAATGTTAATTTCAAAACATGGATGTATTACGCCATATGCAAATTAATTTAATCGACGAGGTTCAAAAGGTTGGCTACAGGCGTTACTTAACTAGTTAACTCATCATCAACAAAACGTCTCTTCAAATTACTTAACTGTTATTGAAGAAGTTTTTTTTCGCACTATAAACATTTGATTGCTCGAATGGCATGAGTTATTGATGCGAAAGTGTATCGAAGTCCCATACTATTAATATTATTTGTGCATACACAATTATGTTAAAGGCGTTTAGCGCATTTAAGTTGTCATGCATCCCCATCAGTGTCATTATTATTTGACACTATTTTTCTGATGCAGATTGATTTATCACCTCAGAGATTCGTATCATGTTAGACCAGAATGCCTAACGCATTTAATTCTAGATATTATGTTACGTTGAGCCTAGCTGTTCGTGGCATTTTATTCAGTCTCATTAAATCGGTTTCCATAGCGACGTTTCTTAATTCCTTCTCGAGACCATTTGTTCTGGTTTTATATGTAATAATTTGTCAGATAAAATATAACGTCTTATTTCTTTTGCGACTGTAAACCGACATACACTTTTAGCATTAAGAAGTGCATCGCTGTTTACGAAGATGTCGACAGCGGATGTGTAATTCTATCAATGTGCAATTTAACAAAGTGTTCATAATTCTATCAGAAAACAAGATAAAGCGACTGCTCAAAGAAGCAATGACCGTTATTTGAGCTGAATGCTTATGAAAACATATCCGTTGGATTGATTACCGGAAGTCTTTCACTGAAATGTTTGGTCGTACTTAACACCATAATGTTAATATTAATGATATTAATTTCAAACTTAGTGCACGTTTGTTCACGTTTTATTTAATTCATTCGCGATTCAAAGATCGCTCAAAATTTAGTTATTTGAATTAACTTTGAACATTAACGGCTTACAAACAATAAACATTTTAACACAGAGGATATGCATGCGATAAGCCATTTTGCTGTGCGTTTTATACCGAAAGACATCTGTCTTAAGCGAACGATGAAACCAAAATCAAGGAACAAAATAACGTGATACTGGGGTAGTCAGGAGGTGGTTTAGTTTTGAAAGACGTAAATAATTCGATCAGCCGTAACTTATTATTAAAGTAAGTTTAGGTATGAAACAATTAAATTGCTTATATTCAAATCTTATTAACTCGTTTTTTTTTAAAATCCTTTTTCTTTGACAAAAAAGTTTTGGTTACGAATTGGTTTTCTTTGCCGGGCATGGTGTGTTTCTCATTAACGAGTGTACATTGTTTCGAAAGTATGTCGTGGTCGCATAAGTACACAGTATTAATTGACATGTATGATACAACTAACAACGTCTTGCGCATTTCGTTTAAACTGTATTTCACATGATGTACATTACGCTGATGGATGAAGTTCCCCAGAGAAAATGTAACTCCAGAAATTATTAGGTAACGCAGCAATTATGTTACGTGGCCACAAGCTATTTTTTATGTGGCGTCTTTAATAGGGTTGTCATGGTAACGTAATGCAAGTGTCATGACTCGAAGTGAAGTGCGTTAATCTATTGTGTGTCCATTGGAGTGTTACGTTTTGTTTTCTCGAGCAAATGCACTTTGATAACTAAATTGTAGTGTTGTTTTGTAAGATAAGAACTTCGACAGCTAATTTTGTGAATCCATCAATCGTCACTCAAACAAAAGTTTCAACTTAAAGGAAAAAAAAGACAAAAATGTACTTTTAACGTCCTGTTTGGCAGAATACATTAGTTTTATTACCTTCCTAATAGGGCAATGATCTTTTAAAGAGATATACGAGCAACTAAGCGCATATACGAAATGTTTTATATTAGCCGCTCTGTTGAATGTGGTTTAATGCATGTGCGTAAAGTATCGCCCAGATGAGCCTGTGCAGTCCGCATAGGCTTAACATGGACGATACTTTTCACTTAAACTGGATGTTTGCTTAGAAGAGACGTTCTTTAGACGAAAAATGACATATAAGCGTAAAGTGTCGTCCCTGATTAGCCTGTGCGGACTGCACTGGCTTATCTGAGACGATACCACACATTCATTAAACCCCCTTTTACCAGAACAATATGAAATCCGGTTTCTGTACGTTTTAGCTCGACCGATCACTACACTTTGATTCTAAGCTATCGGAAACGTCTTGAGTCGTTAACATTTAGCTTGCGAACACTATTTCCCAATGTTCACGAAACTTGTTGAGGATACCCAATCTTAACATTTGATATATTTGCCAGATCGTAGACTGAGGCATCTGATGTATATAGGTCAAGGTCACTAGGGCTAGTTAAATAAAAACCATGGGTACACTCAAAATCATTCTGTGTTCAGGTGATCGTTCTAATACGAGGTTATTAACATGTCGTATGCAGTTCGTCTATCAGCCGGATAAGGCTCATTTCGTACACCTATTTCTGTATGATGGCCTTACAAATTTCCTCTCCGGATGAAGCAGAAGTTATTTGTTAGTTAGAGCAATGAGATTGTATCGACATCATGTCATTCAGCTTTATTTATCCCATTGATTTCCCATATGGTCCCCGTTGAATCCATTCAAATACTTGTTGTGTGTCTTATATCTTTACAACAACACCGCGACAATGAGAAATAACATAAGTATACACCTATTTATATAGTGAATAAAGGTGTTTATTTGTGCATAAACATGTAATTATATAAATCGTTCTTATATTTCTCGGAAATGTACCTTATAATGAATGCAGAATTCGAAATATGAAGTGAATGCCATGTGCGTGCATTTAAATCTTAGCTAATGTAATTACTTTTTAAATGGCAAACGTGTACTTGACGCCATAGCTAACTAGAGATTGGTTGTGTGGTGATATGTTTCGGTGTCAAATTATATGTTTATGTTTTGTTAAATGCATCGCTAATAACCTGCTGTTGTTTTACATATGCAAAGTAATCGATATGGATGTATAGTTCGTATGTCATAACGTATGTTATATTATTGTTTATAGATATTATTTAAAAAAATGTCCGTAGTCATTAATATTTGCTTTAAATATTGCCCAAAATCAAACGCTTGGTTGTGTGGCGAGAGATAGGATGTCAAATCATATTGTTATCTTTTCTTTACTTTAGTGCTTTTTACCTTCAGTTTTACATCTGTCAAGTAAGTTATATTCTTATAAAATTGCCCAAATCACATGCTTTTTATGACACACTTGAGAACAACTATGTCACATAATTAACACGTATATGCACATTGGAAAACGTTAGTTGAAGGTGGTATTAACAGCAGTTAAATATGTATTACTGAGATAAAATATTACGGTTGGTTCTTTGAATATCGACCAAAAAGCATAAAGCAGGAAATAATAACTTTGGTTTGCATGTGTATGAATCTTGTAAGTGCAAATAGTTAATTCAGAACTTTCGCACGTCAGAGAAAGAAACATCCAATCTATACAGGATATTTGTTATTCTACTGCTATGCAAAAAACATGTACTTAGTATTTGAATTGAAGTAATTTAACCCATTTATGCTTAGTGGACTCTCCCATTCTTCTAAATTGGATCAATTTATTTTCAAAATTAGGGATATCTATTATATTTTTTTGTATATTTAGAATATTTCTTACAGAAATTCCTTTAAGCAAACAGCGCAGACCCTGATGAGACGCCGCATCAAGTGCCTCAAAGCATATTATATCAGAATAGCAAACACATTTGTAGTAATTAGGTTCCGCTTCGTCTTGCGTTTGTGGCATTTTATCTTGTGTCTTCGATTTGGTTACAAAGACGACATTTCCACGATCATGGAAACCGATTATCCAAATCAGCAATGGTCTGTCAGATGCAATATACAGTCTTATTTCCATGTGCCTCTGTGAATAGGAAGACGCTTAGTGTGATCACGTGTAAGGCTGTGGTGCAACATGAGAATTATGACTGGCGAAGTTTGATTCCATGGCTCTGAATTGTGGACAGTTGTTCGGATTTTCATCTTATCGGTGTTATATTGTCAGTCAGGTCGAATGTTTTGGCGTATTTTCGACGTGTTGTATTTACATTCAGCTAGATCGATTAGATTGTCCACCATGTTCCCATGTTAAATTTCGCATTATGAACAACACGTATATCTTAACATGCGTATGCTCTACCGGTACTATCACACAGGATATACCAAAATGTCGTATCGAAGACATTGTGTATAGTCTTGTATATAGTCTAGTATTACTTTATTGCTTGGCCAAGGTCGCGGGTACTTTTTTGGGGTAGCTGTGTTCTTTACGTAATGTCAATCTCCGAAAATTCTTAGTGAGTTATTTTAAATCTAAATCAATTAACCTTAATAAACACAACACAAACAAATATGTTAACGAAACATTCTCCCACCGGGGAAGTTAATAAAATTGCTGTAATTGCAAGATCGGGAAGGTAATACACTTGCTGTAATTGCAAACACGGAGCGATAAAAGTACAGCCTCGCTTTAGTTGAATAAAATATACAGGTTAATGCGATGGTCGTTGTATAATTTTTTTGCACTAGTTCCTCTGTGTGAATATTATGCATTGTGAGATTTATTGACACCGATCGAGTGAATGTATTGACATTTTAGCGTGGCATTACTATATTACATGTTCAATAAAATAAAGCTTACAACAAAATTCTCACGATAAATCGAAATATTCTTAAAAAGCAAATACAATATAGAACATTGACGCATATTTACCAATCAATTCTCCGACTTCAGAATAAAGAAAAAGATTAAGGCTCCAGAAATCTTTCTACGAGTTTAAAGTAAGAATAAGAAAAGACTCAGACTCTAGAAATCTTACAGAGTTGATTGAAATAGACGCATTCTTTAAAAAAAAAGAGCAAAATAACCTATAAGATCGGCAAGAAGCCAATGAATCGCACTACATTGCCAGACGTTAACATAATTCGAAATATGCTGAAGAAACATTATACAACATATAAAACCTAGTCACCCTGTATAATTATCTGTGCAATTTCAAAACATCCGCCACTGAGCCACCTCGGAAGTCCCATTAGCTCATTTATTTATGCATCTCAAAAAGCGGTGGCACCTGTGATTTCATACGAACCATTTAATTATGTGCAAATTCATTTGATCTCGAAATATAAGGCAATTCATCTATTAAACTAAATTTCCATATTTGCATTGGCATTGCATTATGTTTTAAGCTAAGGCTCAATGTAGCTACCTTGCAAGTAGTATTTTACATAGATTGAGTGCAAGTAGTATTTTACATAGATTGAGTGCAAACAGTTGGATATAGGCATTGTAGTGTCAATAGCTCAAATACTCTACTAGCCATTACGTAGATATGCGTTACAATAACGTGTATTAGCGTCACAAGTATTATATCACAATCGCGAACTGTATTCTATTGTATTCATCTAATTATTCTCATTCAATTATGCATATTTGGATGTACTACATATGAAACAAGGCTTTGTGCATTACCATTGACCAATATTACACATTAGCACAGTTTACGCATGTGGTATTTAAGTCATCATGATAAACACTGCTATTCGCGATATTGTTTTCAATTTGTTTTACTTCGTTACCATGATTATATTTGCATGATATGTGCCCGAGCGTCACGAACTGTTTGGGATTTACAATGTATCACCGTTTTTTCAATATCTTACTTGAAATTGTAGATATTCATGATGGAATATTTCTTGGCAGACAGTTTATCTCACAGAGAGTTGATGAGTGAATTAATCAATATGCACTTTAAACATATGCCAAATGTTTCACAAAACCATCAGCGCGTTTTGTTTTGAAGAAGCAATACATTAACTATTGACGTTCGGTTTGTGGCAAATACATCATTCATGACCAGAACCGTTTGGGAAATGTTAATTACTAAAGATGGATGTATTACGCCATATGCAAATTTAATCGACGAGGTTCAAAAGGTTGGCTACAGGAGTTACTTAACTTGTTAACTCATCATCACCAAAACATCTCCTCAAATTACTTAACTGTGATTGACGAAATTTTTTCGCACTATAAACATTTTTTTTAGCGCGAATGGCATGAGTAATTGATGCGAAAGTGTATCAAAGTCCACTACTATTAATATTATTTTTGCATGCACAATTATGTTAAAGACGTTTAGCGCATTAAAGGGGCCTTTTCACAGATTTTAGCATATTTTGAAGTTTGTCATTAAATGCTTTATATTGATAAATGTAAACATTGAATCTTAAAAGCTCTAGTAAAAAATCAAGAACAAAATTAAAACAAGGAAAACGAAGTAGCCGGTACCAGGGCTCGAACCAGTGACCCCCGGAGTCCTGGAGTTAGTTTGAAGAAAAAACGTATAAGCCCTCTCGGCTATTCCACCGAGTATACACAGAATAAGTATTTTATACCTTATATAAGCAATCTTCGTGGTTTTGTAAATTTAAACGAGAACAACAGAACTCTCCAAAGTATTCAATCGTTTCGCGTTGCAACGCTTTATAATTTTTAGCCGGATTTTTTTCGAAAAAATCTCGGCTTATAGATTGATGTTGTCGGGCGGGCGGGGGGGCGGGCGGGCGGGCGGGGTGGCGGCGTGCTCGAAAATGTTAAAGTTCTTATTTCATGGTATAACTTTGGTATGCTTGGACCTAGAGTCTTCAAACTTGACATGAAGGTTGGCCAGGATTAACAGATGACCACTGGTCATTTCAAGGTCATTCATTTGAAGGTCAAGGTCACTGTGACCTTCAATATAAAAAATGTTAAAGTTGTTATAACTTTGGTATGCTTGGACCTAGAGTCTTGAAACTTGACATGAAGGTTGGCCATAACTAGTTAGTAACCACTGGTCATTTCAAGGTCATTCATTTGAAGGTCAAGGTCACTGTGACCTTGAATGTAAAAATGTTAAAGTTCTTATTTCATGGTATAACTTTGGTATGCTTGGACCTAGAGTCTTCAAACTTGACATTAAGGTTGGCCAGGATTAACAGATGACCACTGGTCATTTCAAGGTCATTCATTTGAAGGTGAAGGTCACTGTGACCTTCAATATAAAAATGTTAAAGTTGTTATAACTTTGGTATGCTTGGACCTAGAGTCTTGAAACTTGACATGAAGGTTGGCCAGAACTAGTAAGTAACCACTGGACATTTCAAGGTCATTCATTTGAAGGTCAAGGTCACTGTGACCTTGAATGTAAAAATGTTAAAGTTGTTATAACTTTGGTATGCTTGGACCTAGAGTCTTGAAACTTGACATGAAGGTTGGCCAGAACTAGTAAGTAACCACTGGACATTTCAAGGTCATTCATTTGAAGGTCAAGGTCACTGTGACCTTGAATGTAAAAATGTTAAAGTTCTTATTTCATGTTATAACTTTGGTATGCTTGTACCTAGAGTCTTCAAACTTGAAATAAAGATTGGCCAGTACTAGAAGATGACCACTGGTCATTTCAATGTCATTCATTTGAAGGTCAAGGTCACTGTGACCTTAAATGTTAAAATGTTAAAATTGTTATAACTTTGGTATGCTTGGACATAGAGTCTTCAAACTTGACATGAAGGTTTGCAAGCACACTTAGATGACCACTGGTCATTTCAAGGTCATTCATTCTAAGGTCAAGGTCACTGTGACCTTGAATGTAAAAATGTTAAAGTTCTTATAACTTTGGTAGGTAAAAATGTTAAAGTTCTTATTCCATGTTATAACTTTGGTATGCTTGTACCTAGAGTCTTCAAACTTGACATAAAGGTTGGCCAGTACTAGAAGATCACCACTGCTCATTTCAATGTCATTCATTTGAAGGTCAAGGTCACTGTGACCTTCAATGTTAAAATGTTAAAATTGTTATAACTTTGGTATGCTTGGACCTAGAATCTCAAACTTGACGTAAAGGTTTGCAAGCACACTTAGATGACCACTGGTCATTTCAAGGTCATTCATTTCAATGTCATTCATTTGAAGGTCAAGGTCACTGTGAGCTTAAATGTTAAAATGTTAAAATTGTTGTAACTTTGGTATGCTTGGACCTAGAATCTCAAACTTGACGTAAAGGTTTGCAAGCACACTTAGATGACCACTGGTCATTTCAAGGTCATTCATTTGAAGGTCGAGGTCACTGTGACCTTGGATGTAAATATGTTAAAGTTGTTAATACTTTGGTATGCTTAGACCTAGAGTCTTCAAACTTGATATGAAGGTTGGCCAGAACTAGTAGATGACCACTGGTCATTTTAAGGTCAAGGTCACCGTGACCTTGAATGTAAAAATGTTAAAATTCTTATTTCATGGTATAACTTTCTTATGCTTGGACTTACAGTCTTCAAACTGGACATAGTATTATTTCATCTAAGTTTATTTTCTTACATTTGATAATGAAATTGATGGAAACTTCAAACAATATGTTACTAATTTGCTAATAAAAAAATTGAGATCAAACTTTCCTAATTGTCAATTCAAGTTCATATTTGTGACCTTAAATGTTATTGTTGTTCATGTATATGCATGCATTCAAAACATAACACAAGGTTTGCTCATGCCTTGAAAAGTACTTACATTTCATTTTGACCTTTGAACAATATTTCAGTAATTTAAGTATTGCATTGACAAAAACACGAAAGGTACTTTCCTGTCATTTAAATAAAAAATCCGGCTTCAATGCGGTCATCTCCGACCGCGGAACTCTTGTTGGTTTTTAAATCGTCAAAAGATACATATAATGGCTATATTGTACTATGGTAAATGTTCAGTAATACTGTTTCATCACAAATATCATAACTAAAACGAAAATTTGCGAATCTGAAACAACTTTTTTCAATTTTGTCAATTTACCAAACCTCGAAAAGATCCCTTTAAAGTTATAATACATTCCAACCAGCGTCAATATTATTTGTCATTATTTTTCTAATGCAGATTGATTTATCACCTCTTGGGTTCGTATCATGTTAAACCAGAATGCCTAACGCATTTAATTCTAGATATTATGTTACGTTGAGCCTAAATGTTCGTGACATTTTATTCAGTCTCATAAAATCGGTTTCCATAGCGACATTTCCTCATATTTCCCGAGTCCATTTGTTCTGGCATTATATGTAATGGTTTGTCAGATAAAATATAACGTCTTATTTCTCTTGCGACTGTAAACCGACTTACACTTAGCATTAAGAAGTGCATCGCTGTTTATGAAGATGTCGACAGCGGATGTATAATTCTATCAATGTGCACTTTAACAAGGTGTTTATAAGTCGACCACAAAGCAAGATAAAGCGACTGTTCAAAGAAGCAATTACCGTTATTCGAGCTGAATGCTTATGAAAACGTATCCGTTGGATCGATTACCGGAATTCTTTCACTTAAATGTTTTAATGTACTTAAAAACCATAATGTTAATATTAATGATATTAACGTTCAAACTTAGTGCACGTTTGTTCACGTTTTATTTTATTCATGCGCGACTCAAAGATCGATCACAATTTGGAATGAACTTTGAACATTAACGGCTTACAAACATTAAAATGTTTTATAGAAAGGATATGCGTTCGATAAATCATTTGCTGTTCATTTTACACCGTAAACACCGTAAAACATTGTCTTAAGTGAGCGTCGAAACCAAAATCAAGGAACAGATTCAGGTGATACTGGGGAAGCCAGGAGGGGGTTCAGTTTTGAAAGACGTAAACAATTCGATCAGGCGTAACTTTTTATTATTGTAAGTTTAAGTATGCAACAAATACATTGCTTATATTAAAATCTTATTAACTCGCTTTGAAAATATATTTTCTTGGTAAAAAGGTTTTGTTTATGAATTCGTTGTCTTTGCCGGGCATGGCGTGTTATTCATGACTAAGTGTACATTGTTGCGAAAGTATGTCATGGTCGCATAAGAACATACTATAAATTTACGTGCATGATTAAAGTAACAACTTAAAGCGCATTTCATCTATAATATACTGTTTTTAATGTAAATTAATGGCGCTGATGGATCTATTTCTCCAGAGAAAATGTAACTCCAGAAATGATTATGTAACGCAGCAATTATGTTAGGCGGCCACAAGCTATTTTTGTTTGTTCATGTGGTGTCTTAAATAGGGTTGTCATGGAAACGTAATGCAATTGTCAACATAAAAGCGGAAAGTGTCGTCCCTAATAAACCTTTGCGGACTGCACCGACTTATCTGGGACGACAATTTCCGCACATTCATTAAACCCCCTTTTATCAGAACAATATAAAATCTGTTATCTGTACGTTTTAGCTCACCCTAGCACTAAGGTTCATTCTAAGCTTTCGGTATTGTGTCGTGAGTCGTCAACATTTAGCTTGCAAACACTATTTCCCAATCTTTACGAAACTTGTTTATAATACCCAATCTTAACATGTGATATTATTTGCCAGAATCTAAACTGAGGCATCTAATGTAAATTGGTTAAGGTCATTAGGGGTAAATATACCTTATACTGAATGCAGAACTTCAAATATGAAATGTTTGTCATGTGCATGCATTGAAATCTTAGCTAATGTAATTACTTTTTAAATGTCAGAAGTGTTCTTGACGCCATAGCTAGCTAGAGATTGGTTGTGTGGCGAAATGTTTCGGTGTCATATTAAATGTTTATGTTTTGTTAAATGCATCGCTAATAACCTCCTGTTGTACCTGTTGTTTTATAATATGCATAGTTATCTATATGTATGTATAGTTCGTATGTCATAACGTATGTTATATATTGTTAACATATATTATTTAAAAAAACATGTCCGTAGTCATTAATATTTTGTTTAAAATCACACGCATGGTTGTGTGGCGAGAGTTAGAATGTCAAATTATACTTCTATATTTTCTTTACTGTAGTGCTTTTTACCTTCAGTTTTACATCTGTCAAGTAAGTTATACTGATGTATAGTTTGTACGTGATACAATAAGTAATATTATTGTTAATATATTAATAAAAGCTTGATCATAGTCAATCATATATCTTTATAAAATTGCCCAAACCGCATTCTTCTTATGACACACTAGAGAAAAACTATGACACATAATAAACACGTATATACAAATTGGACAACGTTAGTTGAAGGTGGTATTAACAGTATTTCTGAGATAAAAATATGACGGTTGTGTCTTTGAATATCGACCAAAAAGCATTAAGCAGGATATATTCATTTTGGTTTGCGTGTGTATGCATCTTTTAAGTGCAAATAGTTGATTCAGAACTTTCGAACGTCAGAGAAAAAAACATCAAATCTTTACAGGATAATTGATATTCTACTGCTATACAAAACATGTATTTGAATTAAAGTAATTTGAATGATAAATGCAATCGCTTTTTGTATGATGCTTTTTTTTGCCTCCGAATTATTGATCGACGTAATGCATAGCGATTACAAGTTCATGGCTACATGTATTTTTGTTCTCAGTTTTGCTGACGCAGATAAACTTATAACCCAAGTGCCTCAAATCATGTTATATCAGAACAGCAAACACATTTGGTAACGTAGTAATTAGGTTCCGCTTCGACTTAGGTTTGCGTGGTATTTATGGGATGTCTTCAGTTTGGTTACCATAGCGACATTTCCATGAATCCGATTGTTGAAATCAGCAATGGTCTGTCAGATGCAATATACAGTCTTATTTCCATGTGCCACTGTGAATAGGAAGACGCTTAGTGTGATCACGTGTAAGGCTGTGGTGCAACATGAGAATTATGACTGGCGAAGTTTGATTCCACGGCTCTAAATTGTGGACAGTTGTTCGGATTTTCATCTTATCGGTGTTATATTGTCAGTCAGGTCGAATGTTTCGGCGTATTTTCGACGTGTTGTATTTACATTCAGCTAGATCGATTAGATTGTCCACCATGTTCCCATGTTAAATTTCGCTTTATGAACAACACATATATCATACATGCGTTTGTTCTACCAGTATTATTACACAGGGCATACCAAAATGTCTTATAGAAGACATTGTGTATAGTCTTGTATATAGTTTAGTATTATTTTATTGCTTGGCCAAGGTCGCGAGTACTTTTTGTGGGTGGCTGTGTTCTTTACGTAATGTCAATCTCCGAAAGTTCTTAGTGAGTTATTTTAAATCTAAATCAATTAACCTTTATAAACACAACACAAACAACTATGTCAACGAAACATTCTCCCACCGGGGAAGTTAATAAAATTTCTGTAATTGCAATACCAGGAAGGAAATACAATTGCTGTAATTGCAAGAACGGAGCGATAAAAGTACAGCCTCGCTATAGTTGAATAAAATACAGGTTAATGCGATGGTCGTTGTATAATTTTTTGCACTAGTTTCTCTATGTGAATAATATGCATTGTGAGATTTATTGACACCGATCGAGTGAATGTATTGACATTTTAGCGTGGCATTACCATATTACATGTTCAATACAATAAAGCTTACAACAAAATTCTCACGATAAATCAAAATATTCTTAAGAAGCAAATACAATATAGAACATTGACGCATATTTACCAATCAATTCTCCGACTTCAGAATAAAGAAACAGATTAAGGCTCCAGAAATCTTTCTACGAGTTTAAAGTAAGAATAAGAAAAGACTCAGACTCTAGAAATCTTACAGAGTTGATTGAAATAGACGCATTCTTTTTGAAAAATGCAAAATAACCTATAAGATCGGCAAGAAGCCAATGTTTTTGTGCATATAGCAGCTAGTAAATGGTGTACACAATCGTTTTATGTCATTAACGATTTAATTGGCTGGACATTAGCTGGTCACTCGGGGAAAAACTCATGGAACTGGTTAAAAAAACTCCCCTATGTCACAATTTATACAGATTTTCACGTTTTTAAATGGGTTGTTAATTTATGTTACTGTACAGTTGTGTATGAATTAATCTCGCTGAATCGCACTTCATTGCTAGACGTAAACATAATGCAAAATATGCTGAAAAAACATTATACAACAAATAAAACCTAGTCACCCTGTATAATAATCTGTGCAATTTCAAAACATCCGCCCCTTAGCCACGTCGGAAGTTCCATAAGCTCATTTATTAATGCATCTAAAAAAGCGGTGGCACCTGTGATTTCATACGAACCATTTAATTATGTTCAAATTCATTTGATTTCGAAATATAAGGCAATTCATCTATTAAACTAAATTTCCATATTTGCATTGGCATTGCATTATGTTTTACGCTTAGGCTCATGTAGCTACCTTGCAAGTAGTATTTTACATAGATTGAGTGCAAACAGTTGGATATAGGCATTGTAGTGTCAATAGCTCAAATACTCTTCTAGCCATAACGTAGATATGCGTTACAATAACGTGTATTGGCGTCGCACGTATTGTGTCATAATCGCGAATTGTATTCTATTTTATTCGTATAATTATTATCCCCCGCCAGAGGCGGAGGGATATTGTTTTGGCGTTGTCGTTGTCCGTCAGTCCGTCCGGCTGTCCGTCCGTCCGTCCGGCACTATTGTGTCCGGAGCCATATCTTGGAAGTTCTTTGGTGGATTTCATTTAAACTTGGTATGAGCATATATATGCATAAGAGGATGATGCACGCCAAATGGCATTGTACACCATCTGTTAAAAACGGACTTATGGCCCTTTGTATCTTGAAAAAATGCTTTTTAGTGTCCGGAGCCATATCTTGGAAGTTCTTTGGCGGATTTCATTGAAACTTGGTATGAGTATATATATGCATAAGAGGATGATGCACGCCAAATGGCATTGTACACCATCTGTTCAAAACAGACTTATGGCCCTTTATATCTTGAAAAAATGCTTTTTGCTATAGGCATTTTTGTGTCCGGAGCCATATCTTGGAAGCGCTTTGGCGGATTTCTTTAAAACTTGGTATGAAATAAATTGTGAAGGCTTAAGAACCTTCCTTTGTCTTAGTTTTGTGTTATTGTCCTCCGTCCGTCCATCTATCATTATGTTCATCCGTCCAAATTGCACCCATCCTCAAACAAAGCATATGTTGCGGGGGATACCTTGGGCCTTTCAGGCCCTCTTGTTCTCATTCAATTATGCATATTTGGATGTACTACATATGAAATAAATGCTTGTAATTGTGCAGGCTTTGTGCATTGTTGCCGGTATGGGCGTTTAGGGTTCTTTCTTCGAACAACACGTTTGGGTTTCTAAATATATTATATTTATTATTATTTTATTAATATCATAAACATACAGGTTGACAGCATGACTGATATGCAAAGAATGACATTCTTATAATAAGTATACATTTCAATTATATATAAAATGATGTGTTCCGATGGTAAGATACCAACAGAATTAATACACAAATACAACTATTAAAACAAAATAATTACAATAATACAACCGACAGACATGAATATAAAAGATGTATAAAATGCATATTTACCTAAATATATTATATTTATGATTTAATATCATAAACATACAGGTTGACAGCATGAATGATATGCAAAGAATGACATTCGAAATAGTCATTCATGCACACGGATGTGGTTGAGTGAATAAACTCATGCTTGACAAGCCAATTAACGTATTAAAATGTTAGTAAAAACAGTTCACCTTTCTACCCAGTCTCTACATACTGAAAACTAATCAACTACTACAAAAGAACGCTACTAATCCTATTTACAGTTAAAATCTACTCTGTCCAACCATTGAACAATCAGAGCAATGTTTCCTTTAAAATTTACTTCAATATCATTCAGAATAAATATATTTATGAACTAAATATATTTACAACAATGAAATACGTCTACAACACATTTCCCCTCTCTAAGAAAATGTCGTCCTCGACATTATTAAAATTCAAACATCGCTTGTAAAGCGAGGTTTGATTAATCTCGTGATCAAAATATCTATGAAAGCATCGTTGTTAAAAAATAATGACAACCACAATAGTAACGTTTTCGTTAAAGACGTTTAGCGCATTTAAGTTTTAATTCATCCCCACCAGTGTCATTACTATTTGTCACTATTTTTCTGATGCAGATTGATTCATTACATCATGGATTCGTATCGTGATAAACCAGAATGCCTAAAGCATTTAATTCTAGATATTATGTTACGTTGAGCCTAAATGTTCGTGACATTTTATTCAGTCTTATTAAATCGGTTTCCATAGCGACGTTTCTTCATACTTCCCGAGTCCATTTGTTCTGGCAGTATATGTAATGGTTTGTCAGATAAAATATAACGTCTTATTTCTCTCGCGACTGTAAACCGTCATACACTTAGCATTAAGAAGTGCATCGCTGTTTATGAAGATGTCGATGTAATTCTATCAATGTTTACTTTAACCAGATGTTCATAAGTCGACCAGAAAACAAGATAAAGCGACTGCTCAAAGAAGCAATTACCGTTATTTGAGCTAAATGCTTATGAAAACGTATCCGTTGGATTGATTACCACTAAAATGGTTGGTTGTATTTCAACATCATAATGTAAATATTAATGATATTAACGTTCAAGCTAAGTGCACGTTTGTTCACGTTTTATTTTATTCATGTGCGATTCAAAGATCGCTCACAATTTGGTCATTTTGAGCTTACTTTGAACATTAAGGTGGGTTCCCACTGCCGATCCGATCAACTCGATCATCCCGATCACCGAAATTCCCCGACCAAACCCGACCAAGCTCGACTAAAAATGGTATACACGACTTCTTCTCGACCTCTTGTCGATTACACACGACCCCCACACGACTCATTCACGATGTCCACTCAATCATCCTTCCGATTTCCGCTCGATCATCTCGACCTATACGCGAGCCCTATACGATCTCAGCTCGACCAAGTGGACCTCAGCTCGATCGCCACCAGATCTTCACACGACCAGATCGTAATGGTCGTACTACAGTCGTACAAAGCGATCTAAAATCACTCGTTTAGAGGTCGAGCGGATCGGGTACAGAGCTCGTGTATGGTCGAATAATAATCGGGAAGTGATCGTGTACGGTCGAGTAGCCGTCGGGTAGCAGTCTAGTAAATCTGTACATCAAATCGATTAGAGGTCGAGTGGATCGTGTTGCGATCTAAAATAACTCGGTTAGAGGTCGAGCGGATCGGGTACAGATCGTGTAAAAGATGTCAATCCGATCGCCACACGATTGCTTCACGACCAACTCGATCTTCTACTCGACTAATACACGACCACTTCCCGAGCGCTTCTCGATCCATTTCCTACTCGACCGGTACTCGATATTTTTTGACATGTCAAAAAATATCGGGTATGAAGCCCGACCAATTCCGACCTACCCGACTACCCCCGACCACTCATGCCGACCGAACCAGACCAGTACCCGACCGCTTGGTCGGGCTTGATCGAGTTGATCTGATCGGCAGTGGGAACCCAGCTTTAACGGCTTACAAACAATACACATTTTATACAGAGTATATGCATGCAATAAGCCATTTTGCTGTGAGTTTTACACCGACAAAAAAAATCTGTCTTAAGCGAACGATGAAACCAAAATCAAGGAACAGAATCACGTGATACTGGGGTAGTCAGGAGGTGGTTTAATTTTAAAAGACGTAAACAATTCAATCAGCCGTAACTTATTATTAATGTTAGTTTAAGTATGAAACAAATAAATTGCTTATATTAAAATATTATAAACTCGTATGGTTTTAATCATTTTTCTTTGATAAAAAAGTGTTGTTTACGAATTGATTTTCTTTGCCGGGCATGGTGTGTTACTCATTAACGAGTGTACATTTTTTCGAAAGTATGTCATGGTCGCATAAGTACATAGTATTAATTGTATGATAAAACTATCGACGTCTAGCGCATTTCGTTGATAATGTATTGCAAATGATGAACATTACGCTGATGGATGTAGTTCCCCAGAGAAAATGTAACTCCAGAAATTAGTATGTAACGCAGCAATTATGTTACGTGGCCACATGCTATTTTTTATGTGGTGTCTTTAATAGGGTTGTCATGGTAACGTAATGCAATTGTCATGACGTGCAGTGAATTGCGTAAATCTGTTGTCTGTCCATTGGAGTGTTTCGTTTTGTTTCCTCGAATAAATGAACTTTGCGAACTGCATTGTAGTGTTGTTTTGTAAGATAAGAACTTCGACAGCTAATTTTGTGAATTCATCAATCGTCACTCAAACAAAGTTTTCAATCTAAAACGAAACCCCCCTGATAAAAGTGTACTTTTAACGTCCTGTTTGGCAGAGTACATTAGTTTTATTACCTACCTATTAGGGCAATGATCATTTAAAGAGATATTAGAGCTACTAAGCGTACTGTATATACGAAATGCTTTATATAAGCCGCTCACTGTGGAAAGGGGGTTTAATGCATGTGCGTTCAATATCGACAGATGAGCCTGTGCAGACCGCATAGGCTTAAGATGGACGATACTTTTCACCTAAACTGGAAAAGAGACGTTCTTAAGACGAAAAATAACATAAAAGCGGAAAGTGTCGTCCCTAATTAGCCTGTGCGGAGAGCATGATCATAGTCAATCATATATTGTTATAAAATTGCCCAAATCGCACGCTTCTTATGACACACATGAGAAAAACTTTGACACATAATAAACACGTATATACAACATTGGAAAACGTTAGTTAAAGGTGGTATTAACAGCAGTTTATAATGTATTACTGAGATAAAATATGACGTTTGGGTCTTTGAATTCGACCAACAACGCATAAAGCAGGAAATAATCATTTTGGTTTGGATGTGTATGCATCTTTTAAGTGCAAAATGTTTATTTAGAACTTTCGCACGTCAGAGAAAGAAACATCTAATATATACAGGATATTTGAAATTCTACTGCTATACAAAACATTTATTTGAATTGAAGTAATTTAAATGATAAATGCAATCGCATTTTGTATGGTACGTTTTTTGCTTTCGATTTATTGATCGACATATTGACATAGAGTTTACAAGTTTCTGGCTATTTTTGTGCTCAGTTTTGCTGACGCAGATGACCTTATAACCCAAGTGCCTCAAAGCATGTTATATCAGAATAGCAAACACATTTGGTAACGTAGTAATTGGGTTCCGCGTCGACTTACGTTTGTGTGGTATTTATCGGATGTCATCAATTTGGTTACAATGGCGACATTTCCATGATCGTGGTTTCCGATTGTTCAAATCAGTAATGGTCTGTCAGATGCAATATTCAGTCTTATTTCCATGTGCCACTGTGAATGAGAACACGCTTAGTGTGATCACGTGTAGAGCTGTGGTGCAACATGAGAATTATGACTGGCGAAGTTTGATTCCATTGCTCTGAATTGTGAACAGGTGTTTGGATGTTCATCTTATAGTTGTAATATTGTCAACCAGTGCAAATATTTCGGAACATTTGTATTTTACTTTATATTATGTTCCTGAGTTGTACGACGTGTTGTTACATTAAGCTAGAGTTATATGACGGTTCTTCGTGACCCCATGTTAAATTTCTTTTTATGAGTCACAAAGATATCATGCATACATTTGTTCTATCGGTGCTATCACACAGGGCATATCCAAATGTCGTAACTGAAGACATTGTGTATGGTATTGTATTTTGTCTAGTATTACTTTATTGCTTGGCCAAGATCACGAGTACTGTGTTGGAGAAGTTGTGTGTCTTAACGAAATGTTATTGTCCGAAGATCTAAGTGAGTTATTTTAAATCTAAATCGTAAATATACATTAACCTTTTAAACACAACATAAAAATCTATTTAAACGAAGCATTCTCCCAGCGGGGAAGGTAATAAAGATGATGTATTTGAAAGACCGGAGAATTAAAAGTACAGCCTCGTTATCGTTGAACAAAAACCAGATTAATACGATAGTCGTTGTATAATTGTGTGCACTCAGTTCGCTATATGAATAATATGTATTGTGAGCTTTATTGACCCCGATCTAGTGTATGTATTGACAGAGCTCTGAGCGAATAGAGCATGGTTTAACCGCAGTGTCTCAAATAGGAAACTAATTAGTTCAGTCATAATGTGAAAGGAAGCGAATTCATTTGATCGCGTGCCTTTTAGACGTTCGTTTCCAATTTAAAAAAATTGTATCAAGTTACTCATTTCATGTTAGCGTTGCATTACTAAATCACATGTTTAGTAAAATAAAGCTTATAACGCAGAATTCTGACCATAAATCGAAATATTCTTAAGAAGCTAATACAATATAGAACATCGACCCATATTCACCAATCAATTCTCAGATTTCAGAATAAAGAAAAACATAGCCTCGAAAAATCTTACGGAGAGTTTATTTCAATAGACGCGCGTTATCTATTTGCTTTTGTCATGAGCACGTTGTTCTATATGAAAAATAATGAAATTAAAGGTGTCAAAAGTCCATTGAGACTCAACGATAAAGAATGTGTAGAACATAACATGATAAAGAAACAGAAACATTTAAGAAGAGTATACTCTTATGTAGTGATGTGGGATGGGGACTCATGGCTTTATTATCAGACTTAAGTATATGAAATAGTTTGTGAATATGGTCCCTTTTTGTAAGTAAAGCTCATTGTACGCTACTTTACACAATATCAGGTACTCGTATATTTCATATAATGCTGTAAATGCAGGTAATACTGATCAACAATATTGTGAATTAATTTGCTCTGGTAGGGGATATATTTTGGGGAAAAAATATTTGGTTCAAACAAAGCTACCACATTACAAATACATTTAAAATCACAAACCCTTTTCATTTGAATTAAACACTGATTGGCGGCACCTTTAGTCTGCGTTGTTCTTCTCTCAAATTGTGGAAGTCTGGATAGTACTTATTTAGATGTATTATTATTTTTTCTTTATATGGTTTCATGTCCCGTTGTTGACATGCAGGATAAATTTTCGTGACTACTTCATTATATACCGTATCCGTCAGGATCGGCTGACCAAAGTTCGTGTTCATTAATTTTCGTGAGCCTCCAATTGATCAATGAACTTACAGCGCAACTTTAAAAACTGTTTGAATAACGTATATCGCTAATGTAAGATTATTAACATTAAAATTATCTTCACTATTTTACCAATGTCATATGTAATCTTGTACGCTTGACATAACTTTCTAAACTATTATAATCAGTTCAGTTGTCACCAATACGGGCTTGATAAAAAAGATCGGATAGCTTGCGCATGTGAGAAAATTGTATATTACAATTTAAATTTACGTCATTAAACATTCGCAATTATATAGCGCCGGTTAACATTAATAGGTGTGCTTTAACCCAACGCCATGCATCTATGTCGTTTGTTATACTTAGTTTCTTACTTAATATTGATGAAAGAGTCGGGAAAATCAAGAAATACATAACACTGTTCACATGATATCATTCAAGAAAATATAAAGTTATTTTTGCCAGAACAAAAAAAATAATACAAAAACAGTATTGCATTTTGCAGCTAAGGGACCTTTTTTGGAAACATCGATCGGCGTACGTTATTCCCTCGTTATCAACAAGTTGTATTCGGTTTTACATTATTCATGACATGGACTGAATTATACTAGACACAAACTGTCCATGCTTATTATCGTACTTGCTAAGCAGGCGGGTTCAAGTAGTGCGTTCTTTTCATCGGAAACAAATTTCTTGCTGCATATCAGTTAATGTGGGTACGTATACGATTATTTTGCATACAACAGATACAATCAACATGAACAAATTTCTTGGATAAATTCATACCAAGCACCATGAAATACAACTAAATATTTGTGATTCAATGTATATATGATACTTGATGAATGTGAGAAAGTATCGATTGCTACAACTCTTGGATACTCGTACACGTAATGGTTATGACCGTTCTCCATCCACCCATATCAAGCGACCAACACATATCGTTGTCCTAATGTGGAGTTGTGAAAATGGGCTTTCAATCTACTTTATTTTACCTTGACCACTGCCAATTTGACATCAATGTTTGGCGTGTTTAGTAGAATTTACCGTTTCGTCCATGCATCAACACTGCATTCTACTATTCTTGTAGACTTACACAGTTGACCATTGTTATTCCCACCTTGTCCTCAATTTCATCTAAACGTTGACCTAATTTTTACTTCGAATAATTATGCCACAAGTTATGATCGACAAGTTGCAGATTTCACCGCTTCGTCTAGCTAGGACCACTGCCAATTGTATGATCCCCTATCCACCAACTTGGACTTGGAATAATGGAGCCAGCCATTATCGACAAATTATGCAGATTTCACCGCTTCGTCTAGAACCAACGTCACGTGTATGATCCCCTATCCAGTAGGGCTGTCACGATACGCCGTGAGCGTACCGCGGTATATCGTGGTACGGCAACACTGTATCGCGGTACGTACCGCGATATTTTACAGAATATGTATCTGTGAAGAAAACAGCAGAATAACAAGTTTTACAAACTTTATTAAACTCAATAATCAGAAAACACTGGTATCATAGTATGACTAGAAACTGTAAAAGAAACTGTAATAAACTTGATAGAAGTAGTCATTGTTATTGTTCGCGTCTTTTTCTAAAATGTCCGCCATGTTGTTAACAATAGCTGTGACTACGATCTGTGTAAATCGAACGCTTCAAGGGCATGTTCAAAATGCGGAGTCAGCGGGCCCAGTATTGAAAATCCGTAGCGTTCTGACTCTTCCTCGACTTATTCAGAATCTTAAGATAACATGATTCGGAAGTGCCATGCTTTGAACGATCGTATACTAAAGAAAGAAAATAAGAAATAGAATAAACATCTTTTTGATAATTATGAACTTATTTGCAAATGAAATCTGTCCCTAATTCCAAAAAAGGTACGGACCCATACATCGCCGTATTTTAAACGTGAAAGTTAAACATCTACAAGTGGAAGCGCTTGCTTGACCTGGATATTAACGGATTATTTATTTAGCCCTTTTGAATCGCTTCTACATTTTTCAAAACGATATCTATATCAAAATAATTATGTAATGGATTTATATCTGTGCTAATATAATAATATTAAAAAAAACCGGTGCGGCAACGCCGTACCGCGGTGCGATTTTTTTCACGACATGCACCGCGATATACCGGTATACCGGTGAATCGTGACAGCCCTACTATCCAGTATCCACCAATTTCACATTGTCTTATAAAGGCCCCCCAACCGGGGGGAATGCGTGCTTTAAAAACACATGTCTTGTTTTTTATCGTCAGATATTTCCTTCTGTGAATAATGTGTGATATAAACTGAATGTAATCAATTGTATTTGACGAGTAAATCCTCATGCGGCCACAGAATTGACAATTTAATCCACGCTTTTTACAATCTCTTGCACGACGGTCACATTACATTCACCTCTGTGTTGGGCTCATAACGGACTATTGTTATGAAAGCGTCTCATTCATGTCATGATCATTCCAAGCGTTCATCATTGGGGTTACAGTATACTAAACAATCTCTTGCACGACGGTTACATTGCATTTACTGCATTAAAGAAAACCATCTCATACCATGATATCTTATATCAGTCTTAATTCATTATTATATAAAATTGATATGTTTTTTATGTTAAGAAACCAACATACATACACACTTCGAAGCAATTCCTAACGTCACTTAATAAAAAAGTATGTTCAATTGTTTACATTTGTGAAGTGCATGGAATGATTCCATCTGCGTAAATGGGCGATACAATAGTTCCAAAGAGTTGCATTAAAACTCGCAAGTTTTTGTACGAATTATCGTACATTTAAAAGTCATATTTCTTAATTTAATGCATGCGATCTTAAATATCCACTCAAATATACATTGAATACGTTTGTTCGGTTTTAGCTATTTGGTAGACAAAATGGCGTGCTGAGCCTTACGCAGAGTTGTATGTGATAGCAAGGAACGACAACTCTGCGTGGAGATTGCGCTTTTTATACACCATGTTTAATACCCCAGGGACTGCGATGACGCATGGGTATTCTATTTTAGAACCGTTCACCAAATGCAATGTGTAAATTGTAAAACACGTCACCGCTTCGACCAACGTCACTTGTATGATCTCCTATCCACCAATTTTACCGTGTCTTAGAAAGGTCGCTAACTGGATGGAATGCGTGTTTTGAAAACACATGTTCTGGTTTTTATCGTCGGATCTCCTGTGAAAAAAACGTGAGATAGAAACTAAATGGAATCAATTGTATTTCAAAGGTAAATCCTGATGCTGACACAGAATTGACAACTTAATCAAGGCTGTTTATACACCATGTTTAATACTCCAGGGGCTGCGATGACACACTGGTATTCTATTTTAGAAGCGTATATTAAATGCAATGTGTGAATTGCACAATGCGTCACCTGAAGTTTTTATCACGCCACTAATTAAAACGGGTTAAGCTTTGCAGCAATCAGCCGTGAAACTAGGCCGTCTGTGTTTTTGAGTAACCATCGATGTTAGTAAAAATAATGCATACAATATACACATACTTACGCACATATGCTATATTACTTGAGAGAAACCTCTCAAAGGTCTGTGGATCAAATTAATTTATTAATATTTGAACCCCGCCTCCCAATATGCATTATAAAATAATGACATATCACAGACGTTCTCGGTAGATTTCGTTTGTTTTAAAGCCCGCTAGTTTTTTTTTAATTCAAAGCAAGTAACTTAGTGGCTATACAATACATGGTAAAGTACACATGCAAACTGGTTACATAAATATGATAAAATCTAGGGTCACCGCCTTGCAACGTCAATGCAAAGCTGTTTTGGTTTAAATCGGTTTTATAGCGACGCGCCGAATTTCAATGCCCTGCTTAAAAAAATGTGTAGCAGGCTTAGAACGTCGTTTAATTCAACGACTAAGCCCATGACCAATGAACTCGAGTAATCTAGGTATAGGGTTATCGAGTCAACGTCACCATAAGATGCGTCAGTTGGGAATTATTTTCTCATAATGAATCGTACTCTGCAACCAGAGCAGATATATAATGACTTGTTTTCAGCAATATATTTTTTTCATGTCCCCCACCACTATAGTGGTGAACATATTGTTTTTGCCCTGTCTGTTGGTTGGTTTGTTGGTTTGCGTCAAACTTTAACATTTGTCATAACTTTTGCAATATTGAAGATAGCATCTTGATAGTTGGCATGCATGTGTATCTCATGGAGCTGCACATTTTGAGTTGTGAGAGGTCAAGGTCATCCTTCAAAGTCAAAGGTCAAATATATGGGTCAAAATCGCTCATTCAATATACACTTAGGTAATATTGAAGATAGCAACTTGATATTTGGCATGCATGTGTAAGATAGCAACTTGATATTTGGCATGCATGTGTATCTCATGAAGCTTCATATTTTGAGTGGTGAAAGGTCAAGGTCAAGATCATCCTTCAAGGTCAAAGGTAAAATATATTGGGGACATAGTGTTTCACAAACACATCATGATTTATTGATACTTTTCCACTGAAGCACTCCATCATAAGAATTAAGCTTATTTAAAAATCTGATGACATTCAATTGACAAAGATAATGAGCGGAATACAATGAACATTTTTGCAACTAACAATATGGTGCAAAGAAACTTAGTTGATGCACTGTCGTGCAAACCCCGTGCATACTGGTTAAAGCTGCATTGTATTTAATATTTTGTCTGCAACATTTTACATACTGTTATAACTGCTTCATCAAACATAATCGCTGATACAAACTAAAAATGTAATAAGGCGGACCATACATTGTTATGCCCCCGGTAGGGTGGCATATAGCAGTTGAACTGTCCGTCAGTCCGTCTGTCAGTCTGTAAGTCTGTTAAGTCTGTCAGTCTGCGCGTCCGTCCGAAAACTTTAACATTAGCCATAATTTTTGCAATATTGAAGATAGCAACTTGATATTTGGCTTGCATGTGTATCTCATGAAGCTGCACATTTTGAGTGGTGAAAGGTCAAGGTTAAGGTCATCCTTCAAGGTCAAAATTCAAAAAATACAATCCAGGGGAAGTAATAAGCTTAAAAAGGGAGATAATTTCTAAACCTGCCAAATGATATATTGAAGTTTTATTTTAAAGCGTTAAATGTACGTTTACAAACTTATTTTCTGAAACAGATTATCGTGCCATATGTACAGGCATATACGCTCAGAGACACTGACATTTATTTCCCACATACACCACACATTGGTTGTCTAGCTCTTATTCTAAGACGACCAAATACAAACGATGATTACTAATTGGTTTATAAGTTAGCGTTTTTATTGTATACGTCGCAGGGGACATTCCGATAATAATCAGCAACCGAATGCGTAAGGAGGTTTTGGCCAATCTTATCACATATAGTTTGTACGCCTATTCACCAGGTACATACAACCTTCTACTGATCACGTGTGGCACATGCTTACAAAAGATCTGAGGTCTTTTAATTTTAATGACAATGCATAACCTTGTAGATTTATATCCTTTGTACAATGTATTTGTTCCTAGCGTGAATTGGCGGACATATCTGTTTTCACTTAGTTCCTTATGCAAACATGTGTTGATTGTGCGGTCAACCATGTGTATCGTCGTATGACCATCCCCCGCATATTCCATTTCATTAAATATGCTGTGGGAAATGATTTGATCGATATCCATATACATACAGGCACGATCAGAACGCGTACAGCGTACCTAGTTCTGGAATAACTGGTCTTCATTAATACGCGTAAAGTGTAATCCCAGATCAGCACGTCGGAGACGACGCTATCCGCCTACATTTGATTTTCGTTTTGAAGATACCTTGAAACGAAAACTTCCTGTATATGCGGAAAGTGTCAGCTCTGATTAGCCTGTCTGGCCTGCACATACTAAGCTGGGATGACACTGTTCGGACATGTATTATGCACAATTTTCCTAGAACGCGGCTCCTAGTTTTGCCACAAGGTTATGTTCAATCTGCCGTCATGTGCCAACGGTAGTTGAAGAATGGTATAATCAGGGGATTAGAAAATATGCATTAACAGCTGGATGTTTCTGTGGCGCGTATGATCTCATAGGTGTAGTGCGTATCAATGTACGCCCTTTATAACGTAATATTCATTAATCGTATTTTGGTGAAAATGTGTCTATATAAATATACTATTTTTGGCACCAGTACCTATTTCGATAATCAATTGTCGCATTTTGTGACCGGTAAACTGCATACAACTGATGGATGTGTTATTAAGCATTGTATTACTGCTGTTTAAAGTGTGAAGTTTGTAACACTTGGTCACGTTTTACGGTATTCGGCTTTTGAAAGTGCTTATTAAAAGTTGCATGTAAATGTAGACGTAATATAATCTGGTGGATAAGTTAAAATTGTACTGTAACTATATATGGATGTTATATGATAACTTGTTTGTGTGTTAGTGGTTTTATCATAAATTTATACTGAGATAAAGATAAAGAAAAGATTGTATTAAACCATTGTATATTATGTAGCAGGCTTCGAACGAGTTATACAAAATAGTAAAACAAATACGTATCACATGTTGACGCTTGTAAAGCCTTAATATTATTATGTATGTGTTGTATTTGTTACATTCTTTTATAACAAGTCGGCCAGTAGAACGAAATGTTGAGTGATAAATCACACAATGTCCTCGCGATGTGATTGATAAATAATGTGAATTTAGCCGGCATTTACAACCGAGTTTACAACGTGTCGTCATGTAACAGCAGCGTCGATTTGGATAGAAGTATTGCAGCGTGTTTCTTTTGAGACTTGGGAAGAAAAACATATTCTTGAACTGGTTGCGATTCGCAATGTCTGGATGTTTAGTTGAATGCAAAGCTGAATTAATTTCAGTTTATACTACAATATATTGTTTTGATAACGTTATAATGCAATAATAGTTTAGGTCATGTTATAAGCAAACACTATTGTTAATGTGTTTTAAATCTTGATCCGTCTATTAAACCTTCTCCGACTCATGCGATGCTATGTACAATAATGATTCGGTTCAGCTGTCCATGATGTGTATGCAATGACTTAAAGGGATCTTTTCACGCTTTGGTAAATTGACAAAATTTTAAAAAGTTGTTTCAGATTCGCAAATTTTCGTTTTAGTTATGATATTTGTGAGGAAACAGTAATACTGAACATTTACCATGGTCTAATATAGCCATTATATGCATCTTTTGACGATTTTAAAACCTAAAAATTATAAAGCGTTGCAACGCGAAACGATTGAATAATTTGGAGAGTTCTGTTTTTGTCGTTAAATTTTGTGAAACTACGAAGATTGCTTATATAAGGTATAAAATACGTCCACGATGTGTATTCGGCGGAATAGCTCAGTAGGCTAAAGCGTTTTTACTTCAGGACTCTGGCAGGACTCCAGGGGTCACTGGTTCGAAACCTGCTCCGGGCAATGTTCTTTTCCTTTTTTTAATTTTATTCTTGATTTTTTACTGAGGCTTTTACGATCCAATGTTTACATTTATCAATATAAAGCATTTAATGAATAAGTTAAAAAATGCCAAAATCTGTGAAAAGGCCCCTTTAACGTTTCTTCGTGCCAACTATCACGTATTGGTTTGCGGCTTATATTTAGTTGTATCTTATATAGGACAAAAAACTAATAAACTTATATAATAATATAAACATTATGCCACTTAAATAAGACACGAGCCAAATAATCTAATCACAGTTTCGTTCATGTTTAGTCGTTAGTGGCCTTTGTGAACTTGAATAATTGACAGTCCGGTAGAAAACAATGTGACTTAACTATAAGACTTTATTATCCTCTTGTTGTGCAGTCGTCACGTTTGGTCTTGTGCAGCTTTATTTATATTTTGGTCAACGAAATAGCAGAGCGCTCAAAATTGAACAGTATTGCTCTATAAAGAATTATTTGGATGTGAATTTAAAGTCCCTTGAAAAAGTGCATACCGGAATTTATTCGTGGTTATCGATTATGGTTTTACAGTAATGTATTTGAAAAATAAATAGATTTGACCATCTATCTGCAGAGGCGCGTGGGAAAACATATCCATAAGCCATTATTTCTCTGGAACGCTGCAGTTAAATTGACAGCTCTGCCAAGTTTATGTTTTCATATAGATTTCAATGATATATGACGTCAATCGAACATTCCTGGAACATAAGCTCGATTGACGTTATCGGAAAACATGCGTTCTGCCTAGAACATCGATCTTCCGAGCTGTAAGTTGGCTGTTTGTGTAAGTATATCTCGTTCCTTTGTTTCCACTTTATTACTATGTTCGTACAAAAAGTTCAGGGAATCTAGGGTGCAAGCAAAAGAAACTTTCCTCGCGATGGCTCTCATATTTCGCGTAATGATGTTTTTTATACAGATCTTTTCTTTACCTTACATGTTTCTGTAAGTCTACATAGCTCGCTTATGTTGTCATATATAACAATTGATCTGACCCATATGACCTCTTGAAACGATAAATTATGCGCACAAACTGTGTCCTATATCTGTGTGCAGTCTGTTCGGTATTTATAAACGTTTCCATAGACTTAACTTCCAGTGCTGACACTAATGAATTAATCATTGTGCACACACCGGTCTTACTGACCTGTGTACTAACGCGAAAGGAACTGTGGGTAGCATCTATGTCGTTTGTTATACTTTGTGTGTTCCTAAATATTTATGAATGAGTCGGGAATATCAAGAAATACATAACACTATTGAAAGATATCATTTATTATGCCCCCCTTCGAAAAAGAGGGGGTATATTGTTTTGCACATGTCCGTCCGTCCGTATGTCCGTCCGTCCACCAGATGGTTTCCGGATGATAACTCAAGAACGCTTAGGCCTAGGATCATGAAACCTCATAGGTACATTGATCATGACTCGCAGATGATCCCTATTGATTTTGAGGTCACTAGATCAAAACTCAAGGTCACGGTGACCCGAAATAGTAAAATGGTTTCCGGATGATAACTCAAGAACGCTTATGCCTAGGATCATGAAACTTCATAGGTACATTGATCATGACTCGCAGATGACCCTTTTGATTTTCAGGTCACTAGGTCAAAGGTCAAGGTCACGATGACCCGAAATAGTATAATGCTTTCCGGATGATAACTCAAGAACGCTTATGCCTAGGATCATGAAACTTCATAGGAACATTGATTATGTCTCGCAGATGACCCCTATAGATTTTCAGGTCACTAGGTCAAAGGTCAAGGGGACCCGAAATATTAAAATGGTTTCTGGATGATAACTCAAGAACGCTTATGTCTAGGATCATGAAACTTCATAGGTACATCGATCATGACTCGCACATGACCCCTATTTATTTTCATGTCACAAGGTCAAAGGTCAAGGTCACGGTGACTCAACTAAGAAAAGTGGTTTCCTGATGATACCTCAAGAAGGCTTACGGCTTGGATCATGAAACTTCATAGGTACATTGATCATGAATAGCAGATGACCCCTATTGACTTTCAGGTCACTAGGTCAAAGGTCAAGGTCACGGTAACTTGACACAGTAAAATTGTTTCAGGATGATAACTCAAGAAAGCTTACGCCTAGGATCATGAAACTTCATAGGTACATTGATCATGACTCGCAGATGACCCCTTTTGATTTTCAGGTCACTAGGTCAAAGGTCAAGGTCACAGTGCCAAAAAACGAAAAAAAAAATGGGTGCCACAACAATTGACAGCTCATATGGGGGGCATGCATGTTTTACAAACAGCCCTTGTTAAAATATAAAGTTATTTTGGGCAGAACAAAACAAATCAACAAAAACAGTTCAAGTGAATGTATTGCATTTTGCGGTAAAGAGAGCTTCGTCTATGAACATCGATCGGCGAACGTTATTCCCACGTCATCAAGTTGTGTTTGGTTTACATTATTCACGACATGGAATGCATTATACTAGACACAAACTATCCATGTTAATTATCGTACTTGCTTAGCATGCGGCTTCAAGTAGTGCGTACTTTCCGTCAGAGACAAATTTCTTGCTGCATATCAGTTAATTTGGAGGACGTATACGATTATTTTGCATACAACGGATACAATCAGCATGAAAAAATTTCTTTAACATATTTATACCAAACACCATCAATAAAACAACTAAATATGTGTGATTATATTTATTTATAATGCCTGATGGGTATTAGAATAATATTTCGTCGTTGAAATAACATAGATATAGCGGTTGCGTATGTAACCAACATCGATTGCTACAACTCTTTGATACTCGTACACATAATGCTTATGACCGTCCTCCATCCACCGCTATCAAGCCACCAACACGTGTCGTTTACCTAATGTGGATTAATCAAAATAGGCTTCATATTCAAGGTTACAGTGACTCGAAATAGTAAAATGGTTTCCGGATGATAACTCAAGAATGCTTACGCCTGGGATCACGAAACTTCATAGGTACATTGATCATGACTGGCAGATGACCCCTATTAATTATCAGGTCACTAGGTCAAAGGTCAAGGTCACAGTGACTCGAAACAGTAAAATGGTTTCCTGATGATAACACAAGAATAATTAGGCCTAGTATCATGAAACTTCATAGGTACATTAATCATCACTGGCAGATGACCCCTATCGATTTTCAGGTCACTAGGTCAAAGGTCAATGTCACAGTGACAAAAAACGTATTCACACAATGGCTGCCACTACAACTGACATCCCATAATTATGGGGGCATGCATGTTTTACAAACAGCCCTTGTTTTAAATTTAAGACAAGTAACCAAGTTGCTTTACAATACATAACAAACAACACAAAACTGGTAACATAAATATTATTAAATCTGGGGTAACCGCCTTGCAACGTCAATGCAAAGCTGTGTGTGTTTTAATCGGTTAAATAGCGGCACGCCGAACTACAATGCCCTGCTTAAATTTGCAGTCGTAAAACGTCGTTTAATATAACGACTATGCCCTTGACCTGAACTCGAGTAATCTAGTTATACGGATATAGAGTCAACGTTACCGTACGATCCGTCAGTTGGGAATTATTTTCTCATAATGAATCGTACTCTGCAACAAAAGCATATATATAATGACTTGTTTTCAGCAATATAATATTGTGTTATTGATACTTTTCTACTGAAGCACTCCATCATAAGAATTAAGCTTATTTTAAAATCTCATGACACTCAATTGACAGATATAATGAGGGGAAGGAATACAATGAACATGCATGCAACTAACGATATGGTGCAAAGAAACTAAAAGTTTATGTACTCTCGTGCAACCCCCGTGCATACTGATTAAAGCTGAATTGTATGAACCTATTTATGCCTAGTGCCTAGATAAAAAGGCCTTGGCAAACAGCGTAGACCCAGATGAGACGCCGCATAATGCGGCGTCTCATCTGGGTCTGCGCTGTTTGCTTAACGGAATTTCTGTATGAAATAATCAATATATAAACATAAATATACTAGACATCCCTAATTTTGGAAATAAATTGATCCAATTTAGAAGGATGGGAAAGTCCACTAGGCATAAATGGTTTAAATATTTATTCTGCAACATTTTACATACTGTTACAACCGCTTCATCAAACATAATCGCTGATACAAACTAATAATGTTATAAGGCGGACCATACATTTGTATAAGTGACATGTGTGTTTAACGCTTTGTCACTGTGCCAGTCTCTAAATGTACGTCTACAAACTTATTTTCTGAAAATGGACTATCTTGCCATATGTACACGCATATACGCTCAGAGACAATGACAGTTTTTCACACATACAACACACATTGGTTGTCTAGCTCTTATTCTAACACGACAGATTATTAACGATGTTACATTGTAACTACGTGTTTTATAAATTAGCGTTTTTATTGTATCCGTCGCAGGGGACATTCCGATAATAATCAGCATCTGAATGCGTTCTGATGTTTTGGCCAATAAACAACAAGCGCACTTTCTACGCCTATTCCCCAGGTTCATACAACCTTTTACTGTTCACTTGTGTCACATGTTTACAGCAGATTTGAGATCTTATAATTTTGATGACAATGCATAATCTCGTAGATTTATATCCTGTGTACAATGTATTTGTTCCTAGCGTGAATTAGCGGACAAATCTGTTTTCACTTAGTTCCTTATGCAAACGTGTGTTGCTTGTGCGGTCAAACATGATTATCGTCGTTAGACCGTCCCCCGCATATTCCATTTCAATAACCTATTTATGCCTAGTGTCTAGAAAAAATACCTTGGCAAACAGCGTATACCCAGATGAGATGCCGCATGATTCGGCGTCTCATCAGGGTCTGCGCTGTTTGCTTAAAGGAATTTCTGTAAGAAATATTCTAAATTTAGAAATAAATATACTAGACATCCCTAGTTTTGCAAATAAATTGATCCAATTTAGAAGGATGGGAGAGTCCACTAGGCATAAATGGGTTTAATGTGCTATAGGCAATGATTTGATCTATATCGATTTGTAATACAGACACGATTAGAACGCGTATAGCGTACTAATTTCTGGAAAAACTGGGTTTATTTATATGTGCGTAAAGTGTTTTCCAAGATCAGTACATCGTGGACGAAGCTATCCGTCTACACTGGATTTTCGTTTTGAAGATACATGTTCCTTGAAACGAAAACTTCCTTCAAATGCGGAAATTGTCGGCTCTGATCAGCCTGTCCGGATTTCACATAATAAGCTGGGATGACACTGTACGGACATGTATTATGCACAATATTCCTAGAAAGCGGCTCCTAGTTTTGTAACAAAGTTATGTTCAATCTGCCGCCGTGTGCCAACGTTAGTCGAAGAATTGTACATTCATGGGATTATAATAATATTATATGAAATTAACAGTGGGTTGTTTCTGTGGCGTGTATGATCTCATAGGTGAAGTACGGATTAATATACGTTCTTTATAACGTAATATTCATTAATCGTTTTTTTCTGAATCTGTGTCTGTATAAAGATACTATTTTTGGCACGTATTACCTATTTCCATATTCAATGGTCGCTTTGTTACCGATAAACCGCGTACAACCGTACTGGCGGGTGTGTTTTTAAGCATTGTATTACTGCTGTTCGAAGTGTGATGTTTGTAACACTTGGTCACGTTTTACGGTATTGTAAATGACACCTCGCACAACTCTGCGGCTTTTGAAAGTGCTTATTAAAAGTTGTATATATGTAGACGTAATATGATCTGGCGGATAAGTTAAAATTGTACTGTAAATATATGTGGATGTAATATGATAACTTGTTTGTGTGTTACTGGTTTTATCAGAAATTCATACCGAGATACAAAGTATAGAAAGGATTGTATTAAACCATTGTATATTATAAGCCTTAATATTATTCTGTACGTGTTGTATTTGTTACATTCTTTTTATAAAAAGTCGGTCAGAAGAAAGAAATGTTGAGTGATAAATCACACAATGTCCTCGCGGTGTAATTGAGGAAAAAAACACGTGAATTTAGCCGGCATTAACAACCGAGTTTACAACGTGTCGTCATGTAACAGCTACGTCGATATGGACAGTAGTGTTGCAGCGTGTTTTGGGGGGAGACTTAAGAAGCAAAACATCGCCTCGAACGGGTTGCGGTTCGCAATGTCAAGATGTTTAATTGAATGCAAAGCTGAATTAATTATACCCCCACCAACGAAGTTTAGGGGGGTATATAGGAGTGAACTTGTCGGTCGGTCGGTCTGTCTGTCTGTCGGTCCGTATTAAGTGTCCGCTCTCTATTTCAAATAGTTGTCATATGATCTTCACCAACTTTTGTCAGAAGTTGTATCTGCATGATGTCTAGGCCAAGTTCGAACAATGTCCTTGCCGGGTCAAAAACTAGGTCACGGGGTCACTTAGTGCGTTTTAAATATTCAGCATGTTGTCCGCTCTCTAATTCAAGTAGTTTTCATCCGATCTTCACCAAACTTGGTCAGAAGTTGTATCTAGACGATCTTAAAGCCAAGTTCAAACATGGGCCTTGCCGGGTCAAAAACTAGGTCACGGGGTCACTTAGTGCGTTTTATACATTCAGCATGTTGCCCGCTCTCTAATTCGAGTAATTTTCATCCGATCTTCACCAAACTTTGTCAGAAGTTGTATCTAGATGATCTTAAGGCCAAGTTCGAACATGGGTCTTGCCGGGTCAAAAACTAGGTCACGGGGTCACTAAGTGCGTTTTTTAACATTCAGCATGGTGTCCTCTCTCTTATTCAAGTAGTTTTCATCCGATCTTCACCAAACTTGGTCAGAAGTTTTATCTAGATGATCTGAAGGCCAAATTCAAAAATAGGCCATGCCTGATCAAAAACTAGGTCACAGGGTCACTTAGTACGTTTTACACATTGAGCATGGTGTCCGCTCTCTATTTCAAGTAAATTAAATCCGATATTCACCACACTTGGTCAGAAGTTGTAACTTAATGATGTGTAGGTCAAGTTTAAACATGGGCCATGCCGGGTCAAAAACTAGGTCACGGGGTCACTTGGTGTGTTTTAAACCTCACCATGTTGTCCGCTGTCTAATTCAAGTAGTTTTTATCCAATCTTCACCAAAAATGGTCAGAAGTTGTATCTTGATAATGTCTAGGGCAAGTTTGAATATGGGTCATGCCGGGTCAAAAACAAGGTCACGGGGTCACTTAGTGCGTTTTAAACATCACAATGTTGTATGCTCTCTAATTCAAGTAGTTTTCATCCAATCCTCATTAAACTTAGTCAGAAGTTGTATCTAGATGATGTCTAGGTCGAGTTTGAATATGGGTCATGCCGGGTCAAAAACTAGGTCACGGGGTATCTTAGTGCGTTTTAAACCTCACCATGTTGTCAGCTCTCTTATTCAAGTAGTTTTCATCCAATCCTCAACAAACTTGGTCACAAGTTTTTAAATGATCTCTAGGACAAGTTTGAACATGGGCCATTCCGGGCCTAAAACTAGGTCACGGGGTCACTTAGTGCGTTTTTTAACATTCAGCATGGTGTCCGCTCTCTAATTCAAGTAGTTTACATCCGATCTTCACCAAACTTGGTCAGAAGTTTTATGGAGATGATCTTAATGCCAAGTTAGAACATGGGCCTTTCTGGGTCAAAAACTAGATCAAGGGGTCACTTAGTGCGTTTATAAATTGAGCATGGTGTCCGCTGTTTTTTGTGAAGACGACATGCAAAATATTATGTGTCAGTGTGGCATGTGGGGGTATTCGTCACGTCTGTGACAAAGCTCTAGTTGCAGTTTATACTTCACTACATTGTGTTGATAACGTTATTATGCTATAATAATTTAGGTCATGTCTAAATCAAGCATTATTGTTAGTGCGTTTTCTGTCCGCTTGTTTATATACTATTGTTAATCTTGAGCCGTCTATTAAACCTTCTCCGACTCATGTGCTCTATGTACAATAATGATTCGGTTCAGCTGTCTATGATGTGTATACAATGACTTAACGTTTCTTCGTGCCAACTTCCACGTATTTGTTTGCGGCTTATATTAAATTGTAGTTTAGTTACTTAGAGTTTTCTGACCGCTTGTATAAATGCAATTTTGAATCTTGATCAGTCTTGATGTATATCTATCTGAACAGCGTGTCGTGTAATGACTTGAACATTGTGACGCTCGAAATTCCTAATTTAAATGCGTGCGCTGTCCCGTGATATCAATAGTTCTTCACATAAAGAACACAATTACTAAAACTAATAAACTTATATAATAATGGAAAATATTATCATTTAAAGAAGACACAAGACAAATAATCTAATCATTGTTTCGTTCATGTTTGGTCGTAAGTGGCCTTTGTGAACTTGAATTACTGACAGTCCGGTAGAAAACAATGTGACTTAAAGGGGCCTTTTCACAGATTTTGGCATGTTTTGACGTTTGTCTTAAATGGTTTATATTGTTATATTGATAAATGTAAACAGTGGATATAAAAAGCTTCAGTTAAAAATCAAGAATAAAATTAAAAAAAGAAAAAAGGTAATCCTCTGCAGGGTTCGAACCACTGACTCCTGGAGTCCTGGAGTAAAAAGTCTACCACTTAGATCACTCGGCCATCCTTCCGGATACAATACCAAATGTTTTTTATACTTTATATAAGCAATCCTCGTAGTTTAACAAAATATAACGACAACTTACAACAGAACTCTCCAAATTATTAATTCGTTTTGCGTTGCAACGCTTTATAATGTTCGGGTTTTTAAATAGTCAAAAGATGCAAATAATGGCTATTTTAGAGCATGGCAAATGTTCAGTATTACTGTTTCCTCACACATATCATAATTAAAACAAAAATTTGCGAATCTGAAACAACTGTGTTCAATTTGTCAATTTACCCAAACTTGAAAAGGCCCCTTTAACGATACGACTTTATTATCCTCTTGTTGTGTATTCGTCGTGTTTGATCTTGTGCAGCCTATGTGGACTTAAAGTCCGATGAAAAACAATTTGACTTAACAATGCGAACGTATTACCGTCTTGGTGTGCAGTCTTTTTAAAAATGATCCCAAGACAATAAGGTGATTAGTTTTAGACTATTGTATGGTGTTCAAAACCGATCTAGATCTAGGACGAAACTGACCAGTAGTAGACATTTGTCCTACACAGTTTAGGTATATTTTAGTTAACGAAATTGCAGAGCGCTCAAAACAGAACAGTATTGCTCTATAAAGAATATATTTGGAAGTGTATTTAAAGTTCTTAAAAAAGTGCATACCGGAATTTATTCGTGGTAACCGATTATCGTTTACGGTAATATATCTGAAAAATAAATAGATTTGACCATCTGTATCAAATCCACAAAGGCGCGTGGGAAAACATATCAATAAGCCATTATTTCTCTGGAACGGTGCAGTTAAATTGACAGTTCTGCCAAGTTTATGTTTTCATATAGATTTCGATGATATATGACGTCAATCGAACATTCCTGGAACATAAGCTCGATTGACGTTATCGGAAAGCATGCGTTCTGCCTAGAACATCGATTTTCCGAGCTGTAAGTTGGCTGTTTGTGTATGTATATCTCGTTCCTTTGTTTCCACTTTGTTATAATGTACGTACAAGAAGTTCGTTGAATCTAGGGCGAAAGCAGAAGAAACTATTTCCTTATAATGGATCTCATATTTCGCGTAATATTTTTTATATTGATAGGGCTCGTGCGATGTACACTATATATATATATATATATATATATATATATATATATATATATATATATATATATATATATATATATATATATATATATATATATATACTGACGCTTATGCCTGCGAAGGAAACACACAAACACATATGTGTTTACATTCGTGTAGAACAATTGATAGTTGAACATGTTGTAACGATAAAACAAAATATGGGCAATACCTAGGTATGTGATAAAACATAATCAACACAGGCCATTGACGATACCCACGTATGAGATAAGCTAATAAAACAAAACAATTATGGTATCTATATTTGTTATAAAGCATCATCGAAACAGGACAATGGTGACGCATATGTTTTTGATAAAGCATGATCGAAAAACGACGACGATCTCGATGTTTATGCTAAAGCATCATTAACACAAGATGCTGCTGTGATTAATATTTGTGATAAAAGCATCACGGAAACAGAGTATTCCTGATACCTATGTCAATGATAAAGTATCATTGAAACCACAGAAGGGAGACCCGTATTTTTTTAATTTTTTTGTTGTATATATGCTATAATAGAAACAAGGAGTGCAACTTCATTTGCCGAAAAACTGCACCATCTTAACTGTAAACCATGTAACTCGAACAATTTTTAACGAATCAACTACACACCGGTTGTTTTCGAAAGCTAAAAAATAATTTATCAGAAAAAAAATAACATCAGTACCATTGATCCAGCAGTATTTCGATACCAGCCCTCAGAAGTTGACACTCTTCCAAAATCGTGTTTGGTCGGACACAAATGTGTCCACATAGAGATTTTCCATGTCGATCACTTCGAAGAGCTAAAACTCAATTACCAAGTCATTGAGCGGTAGATAAACATCACCTTATGCACATTAAACATTTTTCAATCAGTTACCATACCCATTGTTATCGAAAAAGTATGGTAAACACCATGTTATCACGTCGAAAATCCGCGAGTACACAATCTAAACAGAAACATTCTATTTTGGCTCTTGGAAACCCTTTGATGACGTATGAGATTTTGTAAACACAAAATACGATTGGTCGGTTTTCATCAATTTCTCACACTCTGGATCAGCAGACGATTTATTTCATAACGGAGGAATCCGAGATAGCCGATGTATCACGATTGCAATTTCTCACTCACCTTTTTACGGAGATCCTCGGGAAATTCCGCCCAACCAATAAAAAGAACGAATGCGAACACATTGCTTTATCGAATGACGTCAGAGGATTCCCACACTTCCTTTACAAATTAAAACTCTTGGTATTTTACTAACACATCGGAGTGAAAAACACTTTTGATGGTGTGCGAATGACTATAAAATTTATTGTCATCGATTCATTAATGTTTATTGAACGGTAAATAATCGTTTAAATGGCGAACAGTAATGTAATCTTTGTGTTTCTGCTGTTTGAAACGATCGGAAAATGAAGCTTTATTGGACATATGTGTGTCCGACCAAATTTTTTTCCTTGAGTGTCAACTTCTGAGGGCTTGTATCGAAATACTGCTGGATCAATGGTACTGATTTTTTTTTCTGATAAATATTTTATACGCTTTCGAAAACAACCGGTGTGTAGTTGATTCGTTAAAAAATGTTCGAGTTAGATGGTTTACAGTAAAGATGGTGTAGTTTTTCGGCAATTGAAGTTGCACTCCTTGTTTCTATTATAGCATATTTACACAAAAAAATACGGGATTCCCTCCTGTGATCGAAACAGCGCATTCCTGATACCTATGTAAATGATAAAAGTATCATCGAAGCAGCGCATTTCTGATACCTATGTCAATGATAAAAGCATTACCGAAACATCGCATTCCTGATACCCATGTCAATGATAAAGCATTATTGAGTCGGCGCATTCCTGATACCTATGTCAATGATAAATTATCACCGAAACAGCGCATTCCTGATACCTTTGTGAATGATAAAAGCATCATCGAAACAGCGTATTCCTGATACCTATGTCAACGATAAAGCATCATCGAAACAGCGTATTCCTGATTTCTATGTCAATGATAAAGCATCATCGAAACAGCGCATTCCTGATATCTATGTCAATGATAAAAGCATCATCGAAACAGCGCATTTGTGATATCTTTGTAAATGATAAAGCACCATCGAAACAGCGTATTCCATATACATATGTTAATGATAAAAGCATCACCGAAACAGCGCATAACTGACACTTATGTCAATGATAAAGTATCATCGAAACAGCGCATTCCTGATACATATGTCAATGATAAAGAATCACAGAAACAGTGCATTCCTGATATCTATGCCAATGATAAAGCATCATCGAAACAGCGCATTCCTGATATCTATGCCAATGATAAAGCATCATCGAAACAGCGCATTCCTGATATCTATGTCAATGATAAAAAAGCATGGTAGAAACAGTGAATTCCTGATACCTATGTCAATTATAAAGCATTATAGAAATAGCGCATTCCTGATATATATGTCAATGATAAAGCATCACCTAACAGCGCATTCCTGATACCCATGTCAATGATAAAGAATCATCGAAATAGCGAATTCCTGATACATATGTCAATGATAAAGCATCACTTTACAGCGCATTCCTGATACCCATGTCAATGATAAAGAATCATCGAAATAGCGCATTCCTGATACCTATGTCGATGATAAAGCATTATCGAAACAGCGCATTCTTGATACCTATGTCGATGATAAAGCATCATCAAAACAGCGCATTCCTGATACCTAAGTCAATGATAAAGCATCGTCGAAACAGTGCATTCCTGATACCTATGTCAATGATAAAGCATCGTCGAAACAGTGCATTCCTGATAACTAAGTCAATGATAAAGCATCGTCAAAACAGTGCATTCCTGATACCTATGTCAATGATAAAGCATCGTCGAAACAGTGCATTCCTGATAACTATGTCAATGATATAGCATCGTCGAAACAGCGCATTCCTGATACCTATGTCAATGATAAAGCATCATCGAAATAGCGCATTCCTGATACCTATGTCAATGATTAAGAATCATCGAAATAGCGCATTCCTGATACCTATATCGATGATAAAGCGTCATCGAAACAGCGCATTCCTGATACCTATGTCAATGATAAAGCATCGTCGAAACAGTGCATTCATTCCTGATATCTAAGTCAATTATAAAGCATCTTCGAAACACTGCAAACCTGATACCTATGTCAATGATAAAGCATCGTCGAAACAGTGCATTCCTGATACCTTTATCAATGATAAAGTATCAGCAGTGTATCAGAGCGCTGATGTGATGTTTTTGCGTACACTTCTGCAACAGTCAGTGTATCAATTTTTAAATAAAATGGAACTACTACAGATATTGTGAAACTTAACGATATTAAAACGTTAAACTATTGTAAACTTGTACACGCTATAGGACTTATTAAATCTTTATGAATAAACATCGTTTCAAGGCGGCATTGACGTTTATTGCTATACGTATACATTTTTGATGTAAGTGAATGTTTCGCGCGGTGTTTTAGTTAGTCCACTGTCGTAAATTAACATTTAAATGCCGAATTGTATCGGTGATACATGAATTATCTAGGAAATAATCGAGGAATATTATTATAAATGTATGTTTGGCAAAAGTGAGATAAACTCTAATGATGCATGTTGGTTTGCTGTTTATAACCAACATAAACAGTATTCGATCTGGACTTTTCTATGTGAATTAGTCAAAAGCCACGACATTACTAAATAACGTATGTGTACAGTCTGTTCTTTCCTTGATAGCACTGACATTATATTGTGTCACTGAAGACAATGTGTTGTCAAATTAAACATTATTCGTACAATTCCTTTTGGAATATATCAGGTTGCAAATAAGTCTAACGTTTAATTAGCTGTAATGCTTAACAGCTAATACATGTTGTTGTTGTTGTTGATTGCAACCTTCTTAATTTACAGACAATATTAAAATACATAAGTAACCGTCTTTATTTTCAAACAATATAAATGAGTTGTGTTCTGAGAAAACTGGGCATAATGCTTGTGCGTAAATTGTCATCCCAGATTAGCCTGTGTAGTTCGCACAGGCTAATATGGGAAGACAGTTTCTGCCTAACCTTGATTTTCGGTAATGAGGGACTTCATTGTAACTAAAAATACCATAAAAGCGGAAAGTGTCGTCCCTGATTAGCCTATGTGGACTGCACAAGCTAATCTGGGACGACACTTTACGCACATGCATTAAGCCCAGTTTCCTCATAACGCGACTCAAATATACACCCCACACTAGAAGTTGGTCGTGTTAGGCAATATTGTTATGTGATAATGGACCCACTTGAAGAGAAGCTTTACTACAATACCAGGGGCGGATCCAGGATTTCTGGTTGGGGGGGGGGGGGCGGGATATTGAAAGATTTGATATGCTGGGGTCCAGGGTGCCGCTACGGCCCCTTGTGGGTGCAGGGCAAAGCCCTGCCTGGGGGGTCCAGGCCCCCGTAAGCTCCAAGATTTTAGTGATTTTGAAGGCTTTGACAACCACATCTCGAGCATGTCACGCCTTATATACTTTCATCAAAGTACCTTCTTATAATGCCAAAAAAGTGCATTGTTTATCGTTAAGGGGGTTGAGAGGGCGAAGCCCCCCGGAAGCTCCACGATTTTAGTGATTTTGAAGGCTTTGACAGCAACTTCTCGAGCATGTCACGCCTTATATACTTTCATCAAAGTACCTTCTTATAATGCCAAAACGTGCATTGTTTATAGTTTAGAGGGTCTAGGGGGGAAAGATCCACGATTTTATTGATTTTTAAGGCTTTGACACCACTTTCTCGAGCATGTCACGCCTTATATACTTTCATCAAAGAATCTTCTTATAATGCCAAAAAATTGTATAGGTTATAGTTTTGGGGGTCCAGAGTGATTTAGATCTAGTTTAAATAGGTGATTTAAATCTAGTTAAACATCAAATGAATTGACTTTACATTGGCGATTTTAGGGTGGGGGGGCGTACGCCGTGTCCACCCCCCTCATAACCCCCTGGATTCGTCTATGAATGCTATTACTATATCTCGCGTTAAGTAATGAGTAACGGGTTGTTGTACCAGATCAAAGCAAAGCATATGTTACAATAACACGAAGAATATCTCTAAATCACATATGTACATAATATATATATATATATATATATATATATATATATATATATATATATATATATATATATATATATATATATATATATATATATATATATATATACACAAACAACGTAACATAGAAATGCAAAATAGATGTTGGACATTTAATAAAAACATATTGGGGAATGGGGATTAACCTTTTTAATAAGTTGTGCACATCGACGTGTGTATCCCTAATTAGATGTGTACAACGGTAAGTGTGTTTCTAATAAGATGTGTACATTTGTAGACGTATGATGAAATAAGATGTGTACTTTTAGTTAGATGTATACACGTTTACGCGTTTGCCCAATTAGATGAGTCCAAGTGTGCGTGTATTTTTAATAAGATGTATACAATTGTACGTGTATTTTTAATTAGATGTATGCACTCGTACGGGTATTTTCAAATCGATGTTTAAAACTGTACGTTCATTTCTTAAATACAGAGATTGCCTAATGTATTATATAAATTAATAATATCCAACACGAAGATATACAACCGAGAAATCGATCATACCAAATATATTATCTTAAACATTCTGCAAGCAATAACGTGATGGAATCCCTGATGTTAACCCATTTATACCTAGGGTCTAGAAAAATAGCCTAAGCAAACAGCGTAGATCCAGATGAGAAGCCGCATAATGCGGCGTCTCATCAGGGTCTGCGCTGTTTTGCTTCAAAGAATTTCTGAAAGAAATATTCTAAATATAGAAATAAATATACTAGACATCCCTAATTTTGGAAATAAATTGATCCAATTTTGAAGGATGGGAGAGTCTACTATGCATAAATGGGTTAATTTAGAAACCATACGTCTTACATAGTATACTTTCCTTTGTACATATATGTGTGTGCGCATTTTACTCATTGTTTGAACTAACCGTTTTAAACGCGAAGATCCTCGATTAGAATAATAGCATGTGTTAAATCTATGCAAACATAGTCTTGTGTCTAACAAATAGAAAATCATCATTTATTAACGAATGACAGAATCCTTGATTAAATCTAGCTTCCCGTATGTTCGCTATTTATGTAAGTAAACAAATTTGTAAAGTAAGCTGTGTGTTTCCATCAGTTTGGCATTTCACGCGAATTGATGTTTCGTGTTATTTGTCCCATGCGTTTCAAATAAACTTCCAATAATATCTCAGCAACCTGTGTCGCTATCGGGCTTGCAGTGTTTTCCCTCTTTTAAATGAGGGCTTTTTCAAAGCAAATTATTCGAAAAAAACGATCGTGGCACAGAGCTTCTAGGCAAAACACCAGCCCCGCTGTCATATCGGCTTTCAGTAATATTTCTATCTACATGAATAACCGATGCAACCATATCCAGTCCAGAGGCAGCGGGTGACACACATACAAATTACAATTTATCGTAATTTCAAGACGTGTCGCGTATTCTGTGATGTTGTTTCTTGATATATGGATTTATATTGGAAGCGTGGTCGATCTAGGGCGATATTTGAGTTAAGGTATAGTGAACCTGTTTTGGACGTACTTACGGTTGTGTTCATGGATTAGTGTAGTTTGGGAAATTGTGTAAGGTCTGATACTCAATCAGAAACTGATTCTGGATTTATTAATTGCGTCCCGCTTTTTTTCTGATTTAACTTTGAATAGAAACATTTTATTTTGCTCATTTATCATGTTATTGTGTAGCTTAATTAAATGTTACATAAAAAATAATGAATATTTGGATTTATTTTTCCGTTCACGTGATTTGTTTGGGTCTCTATTTGCGTTTATCAATTCTTGGTAAAGTTACTGCGTTACAAGTATGTATGGTTTGATACATCGACGTTTTGCTGTCCGTGGGCACGGTAGTTGTAGCGAAATTAATAAATCAAGATTTTCATTCGAAAACAAATTAATTTCTTAGTAATAACACTTTATATAAAATACTGTAATGATTGATAATATTGAGTGCAGAACAGCTCGTTTATTATTAATGATATTAAAAAAACCGGTGCGGCAACGCCGTACCGCGGTGCGATTTTTTTCACGACACGCACCGCGATATACCGGTATACCGGTGAATCGTGACAGCCCTATTTATTATGTTGTTATTTTTGTTTGTTGTTTGTTTATTCGGTGGGGAAGGTCGACTTGATCTATTGTTTTCTAAGAAATAGAAATATTGTTAACAACATTCCGCAGTGTATACTTATAATTTATGTCTGTCTCCATGAGGACTTAAACAAAATAGAGTATGGTTTTAGACCTTGCGTGCATGTGGATATAAAGGTAACTTATTGTAAAAAGGTTGTAGAAAGAAGAAATGTTATGAAACACTGGTGGAAAGTATTATTTAACAACACAAAACGTATGTTCTTGTTAGACGGATTTAAGCTATAGAGTTGATACCATGCTGTTTCTTGTAAGCTGTACTGACGTGTGCTAAATCAGATATATAATGAAATTAAGGATTGTCATCACAATAATTATACTATAATGCTTAAAGTTACCTTTTTTAATAACATTTTAACACTCTAGAAAATGGATTATACGTGATTTTATATTATTTGGTTATAGTACATAAAGAGTCTTACTATGGCCTGACGTATGGTTAATGCGTGAACAATAACGATGGTATAGTGTGTTCGCGGTGACATGACAATGGTATAGTGTGTTCGCGATGACATAACGATGGTATAGTGTGTTCGCGATGACATGACAATGCTGCTGTTACGATGGTATAGTGTGTTCGCGATGACATGACAATGCTGCTGTTACGATGGTATAGTGTGTTCGCGATGACATGACGATGCTGTTGTTTATATTGTTAACCCATTTATGCCCAGTGGACTCTCCCATCCTTCTAAATTGGATCAATTTATTTCCAAAATTAGGGGTGTCAAGTGTATTTATTTCTATATTTAGAATATTTCATAAAGAAAATCATTTAAGCAAACAGCGCAGACCCAGATGAGACGCCGCATTATGCGGCGTCTCATCTGGGTCTACGCTGTTTGCAATGTCCTTTTTTCAGGACGCTAGGCATGAATGGGTTAATGATGGTTATTTCGCTGACGATGATTCTAATGATGATCACTATCACGAAGTTAAATATTTGGTTTTCGTTTGTTTGTTTTACAGTAATTGGAAGACTGTGTAGTTATTTACGGTTCGGGAAAAAAGGGCGAATTCAATATATTCGTTTTCAACCTTTTTTGTAGTTGAACATGTTTACGGTGAACATGTTTACGGTCATTCACCGAAACTGTTAATCAAATGTTAACGCTCCCCACGCATCGTCAAGCCGTATCTCATATTGTCTGAATGCTGTTGCCACTGTTGGGAAAACTCTGTTGTGTTTATCGCACAACATCATCGACAGCTGTAGGGGACCGGTTGTAAGGTTGTATACTATAAGAATAAACACACATCTATGCAAACAATATGAACACATAAGCGCTTAGAAAAGAAACCGATTCTTACATACTATTCAACATTATACATCTAAACGACGTCTACTCAAACATACGCTATGAAAGTAGAAGTATGGATGGTTTATTCGGACCTGTCCCCGACCTCTGCGCTATTTTTTCTTCATTTTACTGCATTCACATGAAAGAAGCTAAATATACATTCCTATATTAAGTGATGGCCTTTTCAATTAATTGGCATTTGTCAAAAATTAAATACTTTGAAAAGTCAATTTTACCAAATTGGAAACTAAGGAGTAACGTGGGCGCGCACTAGAAAGATGTATATCAAACTGGCACACATTTTTCCTATAACTTGAAAGCAACAAATAACTTACTTGTACAGCACCATTCGTAGATATTCACCAACTTAGTGTCAATTACGCACAGGGGTGGGGTTTCTTGTTTTATTTTATGAAATTACGTTTGCTTGTATACTCTAGTATACCCCACGGACCCCAAAACCGAGTCGATTAATCAGAGGCCATAATCAGCGATTAATCGATTAATCAGCATTTTTTACAAAAAATGATTTTTTTTTATTTTAACCAGTTTTTGTGTTGATATTAACATTATATTGCTCTATTTTATCACAAAGAACTTTATCATGACTATTCCTTATGGGTTTTGTGATTAAATAATGAATAAACGCTAAAACATCTTGCTGCGTGTTCGAATTAGTGAAAACTCTTGTGGCTGCAATGTTACGTACTGTGTTACGTATCATTCCCTTTTAAAAGAGGTTTCTTGAGAGAATGTAACAATAGAAATAACCACAACATAATGAGTCCAGATTTGTATAGGTAAGAAATGAATTAGGACATATATGATTCAGGATTTCTTTTATATGAACTTGAAAAATTGACACAATAAACATGTCACATGGTTTGTTTGCATGGTTTTATTTTTAGAGTAAACATACCATGGTTCGTGTACTGTTTTCTGCAGTAATTACAGAACACATATTTCATATCAAGGTTCCCGTCCTTCGCTGGTTTAGGAGAATCGATCAGTTTGACACTAAAATGGTTCCAAACTAGATTTTTTCTTAGATTTTTAAGGAAAGGGAACAAATTCTTCTCTGACCAACATCTTGAATGAATTGCCTATTCACATCCGTATTACGATCGCTGATTGGTTTAAAGGGGTTGTTTTATACGGGAGGCGGAAAACTACAACGGGCGAGGCATGGTATGGTATTGCGCAAGGGGGGGGGGGGGGGTTAGAGGGTTAGTGAAAGGGTTTGGGTTAGTGTTAGTGGTCAACCCTAACCCTAACCCGACCCCTAACCCTAACCCTTACCCTAACCCTTTTTTGGGGTTATCACCCCTGACCATGCCTCGCCCGTTGTAGTTTTCCGCCTCCCGTTTTATACAATAAAAAAGCTCGATTCAGTTTAGCGGTAAACAGAAATGGTCTAGTAAAAAAAGCATCGAATGATCGGTACGGTAAAACATTCGTCAACTTTTCGTCAACTCAAAAAGTTCATCGTCATCGTCACGTCAGCAGCAATTCGTTAACGACGCGTCGACGATCTGATTAATCAACTCACCACTAGTATACTCCGATATTTGAATCTAGGGATTCAGTACAGAGTTTGTGAAAATAGTCGCCTTAGGTTTAGACAAGTTGCCGCCTTGATCTTTTCAAATCCGACCAATTTTCGCCGCTGGGGCTTTAATAAAATAAGTGTCAGACCTATGGCTACGTAGCGAAAAGACGCTAGCTTTGTTCTCTCATTTAAATGATTTCGCGTGTATGTTTGTGCGTGCGTTTATACTGACTTCCTATAATTAAAACCTTGTGAGCTAGAAGTTACGGAGTTTGTTATCACATATTTCGATGTTTGTTATCACATATCCCGGGAAAATGGATGGATTTACACACTTTGTCAAATATAGGAACTTTGATAAATATAAGAAATTCACAAGGGGACGACGTTTAAAGGTAAATTGTGCGGATGTGAAATAATGATTTTACGTGTAATAACTTCATTGTTTCCATATGTGTGTTTAGCAACTGACTGTGTTTGATTGATTTATTCAAGATTTGATACCGGTGATTTAGTTGTATTCCTCCGCCATGAGAATTGTAGAAGGGCATTTATATGCATATATATCGCGATTTATCTTACCCAAGTCCGCGCGTTCGTGTGTTTGTGTGTGAATTTTCGTGTCCGACTCTTTACCTTGTTGCTTGTGCTGGTATTTCGAAATAAATTGGTACACAAGGTCATGCTATGAAGACGACGTTTCTTGTACAAAACCATGTCACTCGCTTCAAGGTCAAGGTAACAGTAGAAACTTGGAGTTTTGCATATTCCTTATATTGACAATAACTGTTTCGTACGTTAGTGGATTTTGAAATAATTTGCACACATCACCATAATAGCCTATTAGCTGAACCATGTCGATCGCTTGAAGGTCCAGGTCGCAGTGAACACTTGAAATTTGCTCATATTTCTTATGTAAGTGAGAGAAGATGTTCATGTGACCGTCTTTTCTATTTCTGTACAGAGCATTTGTAAACTGTCTTCTCATATTGTTAAGTATGGTGCTTGCTTGATGGTCAATGTGACATATGAGAAACTTTCTCCTCATATTGTTAAGTATGGTGCTTGCTTGATGGTCAATGTGACATATGAGAAACTGTCTCCCCATATTGTTAAGTATGGTGCTTGCTTGATGGTCAATGTGACATATGAGAAACTTTCTCCTCATATTGTTAAGTATGGTGCTTGCTTGATGGTCAATGTGACATATGAGAAACTGTCTCCCCATATTGTTAAGTATGGTGCTTGCTTGATGGTCAATGTGACATATGAGAAACTTTCTCCTCATATTGTTAAGTATGGTGCTTGCTTGATTGTCAATGTGACATATGAGAAACTGTCTCCCCATATTGTTAAGTATGGTGCTTGCTTGATGGTCAATGCGACATATGAGAAACTGTCTCCCCATATTGTTAAGTATGGTGCTTGCTTGATGGTCAATGTGACATATGAGAAACTGTCTCCCCATATTGTTAAGTATGGTGCTTGCTTGATGGTCAATGTGACATATGAGAAACTGTCTCCCCATATTGTTAAGTATGGTGCTTGCTTGATGGTCATTAGCTTTGCGTGTAGCAACGTTTGCAAACGACTTTATCTACATGCTGTATTACACTTTAAGACTTATGTATTTCAAACAACACTTGCGTCTGTGTTCAGTAAAATTAAATGTGATGGAGCATCAGTGTCTTTTCTAGGTTCATTGAGAAGTGAAGTAAGTATCCAATCTACATATGCGCAGTCGAAGGATTTTTAAGGAGTTTAGGTTATTATGACCAAAGATATAGTATTTAATAACTATTAATGTAAAATCGCCTTGTACAAAAGGAATAGCAAGTACATGTGCTTTGTACGACCGGGTCAAATCAGGCGATTTAAATGAACGTGTTAACGTGACACGTAACACGTTGGGTTGCGCGGGCATAAGTTGATTCATATTTTTGTTGAATGAGCATGAAATGTGCAACCACCACCGTTTTTTTGTAAATAAATATGCTCACATCGCTTCTATAATTTATGCCAAACAATACCAGATGTTTTGATTGAACGTGTCAACGTGACACGTGGGTCGCGCTGACATTAGGCCCGATCAATATTGCTGTTTTATAAGTTAAATATGAACACGAAATGTACAAACCACGACCGTTTTTGTAGTATTTTATCAACACTTATATAATCATTACAAACTTATTTAATAAGTGAAATATATTTAATAATATACGGATTGTATATATATTGATCAACGATTTATAATTTAGTATAATAATAATACATTTACCAAATGTATAAAGTCTAACTGACAAAACGCGGAAATCATATTGTTAATGTAAAATGATCATGTACTTGGAAAATTTCGCCGCTCTTACAAGAAATTATGTATACATGCAAAACCTAGGCGGAAACAAGGGCTCAAAATTACATTTTCAATTAACCAGTAAGTCTTAAGGTGCAATATTGTAAATACATTGAATTTATAGCAAAACCACCTCAGGTGTTTTGTTAATTATGTAATGCTATTTTTAGCTCATCTATTTTTTGAAACAAAATTATGAGCTATTGTCATCACCTTGGCGTCGGCGTCGGCGTCTGCGTCGGCGTCCGGTTAAGTTTTGCGTTTAGGTCCACTTTTCTCAGAAGGTATCAATGCTATTGCATTCAAACTTTGTACACTTACTTACTATCATTAGGGGACTGGGCAGGCAAAGTTAGATAACTCTGGCGTGCATTTTGACAGAATTATGTGCCCTTTTTATACTTAGAAAATTGAAAATTTTGGTTAAATTTTGTGTTTAGGTCCATTTTATTCCTTAAGTATCAAAGCTATTGCTTTCATACTTGCAACACTTACTAACTATCATAAGGGGACTGTGCAGGCAAAGTTATGTAACTCTGACTGGCATTTTGACAGAATTATGTGCCCTTTTTATACTTAGCAAATTGAAAATTTGGTTAAGTTTTGTGTTTAGGTCCACTTTATTCCTACATATCAAAGCTATTGCTTTCATACTTGCAACACTTATTAACTATCATAAGGGGACTGTGCAGGCAAAGTGATGTAACTCTGACTGGCATTTGGACAGAATTATGGGCCCTTTATACTTAGAAAATTGAAAATTTGGTTTAGTTTTGTGTTTTGGTCCACTGTACCCCTAAAGTATCATAGATATTGCTTTCATACTTGGAACACTCGCAAACTATCATAAGGGGACAGTAAAAGGACAAGTTGCATAACTCTGGTTGTGACAGAGCATTTTTTACAGAATAATGGCCCTTTTTTGACTTAGTAACTTTGAATATATGGTTAAATTTTGTGTTTCGATCCACTTAACTTCTAAAGTATCAAGGCTATTGCTTTCAAACTTAAAATACTTTTATGCTATCATGAGGTTACTGTACCTGGCATGTTGAATTTTACATTGACCTTTGAATGACATTGACTCTCAAGGTCAAATTATTAAATTTTGCTATAACTGCCATAACTTCTTTATTTATGATTAGATTTGATTGTAACTTTGACAAAACAACTCTTACCTGACATACCACAATAGACTCCATCCAAACCACCCCCCATGGCCTCCCCCCCGGTATCCCCCCCCCCCCATTTTTTTTAAGATCATCTCACAAATGACCACCACACCCTCACACTATACCCCCCCACCCCATCCCCCCAATTGTTTTTTAAATGGTTAAAAAACACAAATATTTATTTTTATTATTTTATTTTTGAAATACCGTCCAACCATCGCACCCAAGAATCCCCTCCCCCCCACCCCCCACCCCCGATTTTATTTTATTTTTTGCATTTTTTTCTGCATTTTTGGAAGATAATGTAATAAATGACAACAGCCTCACACTATACACCCCTCTTCACTCCCACTCCACCCCTCCCTCCTTTGTAATTGGAATTGAGAGTCCCTTCACCTTTAAAAAGAAAATAGATGAGCGGGCTGCACCCGCAAGGCGGTGCTCTTGTTGTTTCAACCAATGTCTTTGTCATTTGAATAAATTGTTAATTATGAATAAACAAGAATTCATATGATTTTTTTTTAAATATCAAGGAATGGGTTTTGCACACTCATTGTTTGAAAACTCAAATCCTGTCTCTGATTACAGATGTCTTTCAACAACTATGGCGACGACCGCCCCCATGTCTGGAGCAGTTCCAATTACCAACAGGCACTGTTACTTCAGCAGCAACAGCAGCAGCAACAACAACAACAGCAACAATTTCAACAACAGCAACTTCAACAACAACATCAACCCAGGCCGAAGCACGGCCACCTTGTTCAGCAACAAAGTCCGCATCATCACCATCAATATCTTCAGCAGCAACAGCACATTCACAACCAGCCCTATCAGCAACAACATACGCAGCCGTCAGTACATCATCATCAGCAGCAGCAACAGCGTCTTGCTGCGCCACAAACTGTGTATCAGCAGCATTCGCCTGCACCAAGGTATGTGAGATAATAGTTTTACAAATCGTATATTTCCCAACATAGAACATGATCTATATCATTCTAATCAGGTGAGAATATTATATTATATATATATTTGTATTTTCTTCACATTTCTTGTCATATCTGTTATTATAGTGTGACAATGAAAAAGTAGATTCTTTTCGTTTTGTGAATTCGTCAGTTATCATCACCCGTCCCATGAAAATTGAATGCATGCCAAAGATTAGTAACGTTTTCTGTTTTAATAACTAACGAGATTAATAAATAATGAAACTCTGACCGATGAAATCGTGAAAATTATAATGTAAGCGTTATACATGCAGCAATACCAACTGAGGTTGTGCATATGGAAAACCAATCCTTACATTACATAGTTTAAAATAGAAATAGTTAAAACTAAAAATTTGCCTGAACTCCATATTTCTTGCCAATCGTTATCCCCAATCTAAGCATGTGAAGCTCAGATTATGTTGAACAAATGGATTTGAAACAACGTCATTCTACAATGCCTCAACTAAAATACAACGTATGTTCTACGTGTGTAAGTTACCGTTTTGATATAAAAACCGATCAAATGTCTCTTGGGCATTCATATGTTGAAGAAGTGCCATATTGTATGAAAAATACAACATCTGAATCTGAAATTATTAACCCATTTATGCCTAGCGTCTAGAAAAACGTCTGCGCTGTTTGCTTAAATGAATTTCTGTAAGAAATATCTTAAGTTTAGAAATCCCTTATTTTGGATATAAATTGATCCAATTTAGAAGAATGGTATAGTCTACTAGGCATAAATGGGTTAATAATGATTGAAGCTTTAAGAACTTGAAAGTCTATTTTGAATACCCCGTAAATGAAAGTTAATGGCTTTCTTTACTGCCTTTGAAATGGTATATGTTTGCTTTTAATAATTGTAATTTTGCGAATTATTCGTTTAAGAACTTTCTTTTAGTATTATATCATAATATATATAGAAGTGAATGAACAGTACGAGTTTATCCTTACTTTCTTTGAAATATAAAGAATGTTTCTTTAACTTTAAATCGTTGTTGTTGTCTTTGCTAATTTGGTTGTATTTTGTTTCGAAATGTCTTTGTGACTTGTATGTTTTATTACTATTTTTAAACGTTAAAATATATTGATAAGTAACATGTCTGCATTTAATTTGTTTTGTTTTTTTCATTTCAAAAGATGAACATATGTATTAGGTGATATAAACTGTCTATTGTGTTCTGTTCGTTAAGTGATCTCACTAATGTACAATTTACGTATTCACATTCCGAGAATTACCTACCGAACACGGACTTACAGGTTGGCAAGTTCGTTATCATCTTTACTGCTGTCTGCCGTCCGATCATTATCGGGTTCGGAATACTGAACTCTTGACGTTTAGATATAAACACAACACACATAAAATGTTTCGAAACGCCGTTAGGGAGCGAACAAATCACTTGGACTTATACGATTAATCAAGTTTAAGACAAAGAAGAGTTTGGTTGGGATTATGTTTTGCCTTTTGAATTAACAGAAACATCGACTTCATTTTATATGAGAAAACGAAGTTAAGCAGTCATTGATATCAAACAACTTCTATAAGCACACGAACTACGTGATGTTATTCTAAATTGCCTGGCATAACGCACTTTTTAAACGGTTTCCAATTGGTTAATTCGTGTTGATATATTTATTGATATGGGCCGTGCTCTGTAAAAAGGAGGTTTAATGCATTGGCGTAAAGTTTCGTCAAAGATTAGCTTGTGCACAATGCAAGGCCTATCAGGGACGACACTTTCCGCAGAAACTGGAGTTTTCTTAGAAGAGACTTTCTTTAAACAGAAAATACGATACAAGCGGAAAGTGTCGTCCCTGATAAGCCTGTGCGGACTACACAGGCTAATCGCGGTCGACACATTACACACATGTTAAACCATCTTTTCACAGAGCACGGCCCATATAGATGTATGCTATTGTGTGTCTGCAAGGAAGACGATATCGTTCAATGATTCAAACACGCAGACATAATCAGCTTACATGTATACGTGATCGACCTGATTAACGCACGAACCATCAATTACATTTTCGGATACTATAACAACATTTATATTCGATATATTCCAGGAGGCTGGCAGAGGATGCAAACAATGTGAAGCCCGTACAGGCACCCCGATCACAGCAAACGGCAAAGACCCAGATCTCACCTCCTCTAGATCTTTCTGAGAGTCGTCGGCAAGTGGAAAGCCCATTGGATTTGTCTGTCAAAACGCAGAAACGCAGAGCGGACTCTACTGAAAGCCCCATCTATGTGGAAAGAGATATTCGCTATCTTGAGGCCCCGTCCTCGGCCAAGCGAGTATGTATCGCAAAGCGCGATTACGCGTTACCGCCTGGCCACCCAAATGCTCCCGAATTGGAAACAGAACATTATCACCATGGTGGCATGGTAAAACCACCAGGACAACAAAAGCACCATTTGCAGATTCCCGAAGGTCAACATATGCACCCGATGTTGCAGCAAAAATCTCCAAGTATAAGTAATACAATAGTTTCACCCGATAAATCACCTGGTATCGCTATTGCACAAAAACCGTACCCGAATGTAGAGCAACCGTATCCCGGGGCGTCTGGTCCGAGGCAGATGAAAATGCCCGAGAGACGCGGAATGGAAATGCAACTTCATGGCCAAACTATTGCACGTGGCCCACATTTACTGCCGCTTGTAGCGCAGCCTGAACGAACACGCCAACCTTCGCCGTATGATGCCATCCAGAAGGATCAGCATCTAACTTTCCAGAGGTCCCCACAGGCAAATATTACAGAGTCTGTTGCTCTGAAAGATTTCTTCGAGCCCACTCAGAAAGTAACGGTCACTGCAGTCCCAGGTCAACCGATAGACCGACAGAGGATCGGCTTTCAACAAACATCACCGCCTGTTGTGGCGCACGATGTGGGTTACAGGCAAACTCGCATCATGTCATCCATGGTACCAACAAAACACGACTTGAAAGAAATGGAAGAGCACAGACATCTGACTGGCATTCAGCAGCCCGCTATGTATCCCGTAATCTCAGGTGTTTCTCCAATGAATCCTAGTAACACATTATCTCCGCCGTACCATGGCATTCATGGACCAGTTCATGAATACGAAACAAAGACAGGTGCAGTACCACAAAATGCAAGAAGAACGCAGGAGAGAAGAACTTATAAATGCAGAGAAGGCACAACTATTAACAGGTATGGAAATGCAACGTCCCATGGTTCAAATGCTGGATATTCGGCCTTCACCCGAAGCGTTGAGACATGATAAACACATGCGAGAAAAGACTGATGTACTCCGTCAGCAACATGTTCGACAACAACACCCCGTTAGACTTCAGGCCCCGCTTGTTAGTTCACAACACGGGCTAAGGCAGATGAAGCCCGATGTTTCTTCTGCAAGATGTCTTAGGGTCGGTAATCCGCAACCGCTGTCGGAAATGCATAACGCACCGCATGTACAGACAATGGAGAGGATGCAAGGAGTACCGATTCCTGCTGAAGCGTTCACCAGTAGAATGTCTATTGGACATGATGCACAAACCGTTCTTGCTGGCGCCGGGGGAAAACACATTGGCCAAGGAAGACCTGTTCCCTCGTCGTCAAGTGTCAGGGTAGAGGATAATCAACATTACCGAATGGCCCAGGCGTACGATAAAAGGCATGAAAGCTTACATGAGAAACACTCTTTACCACTAAGGTCAGATCAGCCTATCCATCCAAGTGTAATTCAACGACCGCAAGGTTACATTCCGCCACGAATCGTCCGCAGAAGTATTTCCAATGACAACAACAACAACACGGAACAAAGTCGAATGAATGAACCCGCAACAACAATGCGCCATGTGTTATTTCATGACGGTATCACAGAGCGACATCTGAATCAAGAGCATAATATTCAAAATGATATCGCGTCGCACATTACATCTAGACAACCGCAAGTGAGTCACAGAGACATGCTTTCGGGTAGAGACGTTTTAAAAATTCAGCAACGGGCGGCCGAACAGCGAAATAACGAGACAAGTGTTCATAAACAGCAGTTCGCAAAGCAAAATACAAATGGTTATTTTGATAATCGGCAGAACACTGAACGTCGGAGGTCAATTCCTGACAGGGTTTACGAGGTGACGCAGATGGAACAGAATATTATGTCGAATTCTAGTCATTCCACGAAGCGTTCAACACTTCTGACAAAGCCTGCTCAAGTTGCTGGAAGGTCAATTACCAAGGGAACAAGCGGTATCCAAAAAGATATCACTGACCCTGACAGTTTCAGTCAATTTTTGATGAGGGAATTAAAGAAACCCGATGACGATCAAACTGTGAATCCTTTTGCGAATCGCTCTCTACTTCAGGAATTTGATCGTTCCGCAAATTCCTCACCAACTCCTGTTACTGAAATAAAGTCAGATACAGAATCTCTTGTAATCCTTCCGTCTTCGTCGCAATGCGACACGAAAGTCACAGAAACCTCGTATACTTTGCCATTGCAAATAGCAATTCCCGGTCATAAAGGAATCACAACAGCTGCCACTGCAGTTACAGAAACAATCAGCAAAGCCAGCAGTAAGCAAGAAACTGCTCCTTCCAAAAGGTTTATGTCTAGAAAGCAAATGATACTAAGTGCATTTCGACAGGAAGAAGATCAAAAACATACGGTAGAGAGCGAGAAAGTGGAACACAATAAAAACTCGAGGGATGTATTTGTTAAACCAGAAAAAGAATCTAGTCATCATATATGTCCGCCATCTCCCAAAATGCCTATATTGAGTCCTCAGGAAAAAATCAGGAATTCTACTGGTGGAAGTCACGCTAGTGCGGCTGTGGTCGAGCCTCCTAATCTTGAGAATTTGTCAAATCCAGAGAATGATAGAGGCAAGATAAAGAAGAGTCTTGAGGAACATTTGCATCAAATGATCTCAAATGCTTTGAATAATGAACCTTGTGAGAATGAGTCAAAGAAAGCAAGTGTTGATGCAATGTTTCGAGACTTGATGTCGCAATCACAAAGTCATAAATTGTTTTTATCACGACAAAATTCCCAAACAAGAAATATACCGGTTGCAAATGTTGCGCCTATAGTACATGGCAAGTTTTTATCGGATTCCTCTACGGATACCTTGAAACCTAAGACTGAAACGAAACAAGAATCGGATTTTGATGAAGATGATGAAAAAATGGCTGAGGCTGTGACGTTGTCTCTATTTGGAAATGTTATCAAGAAAATAGAAAAGGATGAAAATAATACCCAAACAGTAAGTGAAACTGTGCAAGTTAAAAGACAGGGTAGTAAAGAAAAGACTGACATCAAGGAAGAACTATCTTTTGAATCTGGTGAACATTTGGAAACGGAAAATACTAAAGGAATCCGGAGCTTAATGGATGATCGTCTCAAAAGGCAATCTAGCACTACCCTGAAATATGAAATGGATACCGATGCAAGTGAAAACAACTTCGCGTCCGTTCTCGAAAACGACAATAAAATGAAAGGTCGTAATGTGTTCGGTGCATTTAGTGACATGTTTTCTGAAAAACGTTTCTATGATTTCAATGAACACTTGGTTGTACAAAGAGGGAGTGGCGCTACCGCTGATAAACGTCGTAACTACCTAGATTCGGACATAGACACAGAGGAAATGGTCAGAAAGGTACATAGTGTTATTTCAGTTATAATGGCACATTCACCTTTAACGCGATTGATATTATCTGGTTTGAATACAGTGTTTGAGGAAAACATAATTGATTGTAAACAGTATGTATATTTAAAAATAAGTTTTAAATTCGTTCCAAACGGAACATTTTACAAACGACTGCGATTTAGATAAATGCAAATCCTATTCTTAATATCCCATAATACATATCGCAAGGTAATTACAAACCTTGTTATTTTTATTGTGTGTAGGATCTTACGATCGGTTATGATGGCGATGATGAAACGGGCAGAGACTTCATGCCGAGATTCATCGGTAAACAGTCAAACGCAAAAGCACAGGTCTTGTACAGTTTTAGATCTCATGTTGTGTAAACTTCTTCACAGGTTGGCAAATATCAATTTTAAAAATGTCGTGGAATACAATTTAAATGCAAATGTATGCATTATATTAAAACGGGCAAATTAACAATCCTCAATAAGTAATATATTAACATGCTGTATCGTTTGTGGATTAATTGACATCGAAAACAAAAGCAAATATGTGTAACCCCTTTCATCTTAAAAATAAACAAAATAGTGCATTTCCAACAGTATTTAAATTACACACATCGAATCAAATGGATGCGTATTGTATTGGTAGAGGGTTAGCTATTGTTTTCGAAATGTCCCGCGGGCCGGCTCGAGACCTGTGGAAGGAACTTTTTCTATTGTTTGTTTTTCCCAGTAATAATGATTATTTAAATGTATTCCAAATAAAACAGTTTGTTTAATTATAGTTCTTAAACATGCGAAAATATGTGAGCAAGACCCTTTATAGTCGGGCTGTATCCAGTACCTTTGCGCTGTAATATATTTGTGTTACTGCGTAAAGAACACTGTTATGGTGTCAGTCAGCGGAATATTCTTCAAGGTATTTACGTTCGATATCTCATGTACGTTATTGACCATCATTTTAGGCGGACCGTCTAATAAAGAGGGCACGTCGACGTCATGCCAGCAATGGCGGAGACGGTAGGTGGACTTAATGTTTCTATTGCATTTCTATTATGTCTATTATGAGCCTCTTATTTTAAAAAACTGGGCTAAATGCTTTTGCGTTAAGTATCGTCCCGAAAAGCACGTGGTGTATGCACGGGCTTATATGGGACGACATTTTCCGCTGTTGTGGATTTTTTTGTTTTACTGGAAGTCTCTTCTAGGCAAAAAACCCAGTTTGTCCGGAAAGTGTCGTCCCTCATTTACCTTTGCAGAAACAGGCTAATATGACACGAACATTTTCGCACATACAGTAAGCTTCGTTTTTCAGGAACGAAGATAATATACTAAAGCATGCCTTTGCACGTTTGTTTAATCGTAAGAATGCTGATTTTCTGCATTAAATATAGAGAAGTGCTACATTTTGTTTTCTGGACCACTGTAGTTACATTGTTGAAAACGCTTTGACAATTATATCGTTTCTGAACATTTTGGTTAACTTTGTTTGCTTGCGTCACGTGGTAATTTCATACTCAAATAAATTGTATTATTAGTTTCGTAAATCATGAGTCAAACATACTTAATTATTGCAAATTATTTAAAACAACACATTTGACTCAACTGCATTTAACCTTGCATCCGAAATCCCTTATCATACACATTTAGTTATAGTAGTATGTTTCCCGTCCTCAAATCGAAAACGCAATATGTAATCATTATTTTTATCATAAATAACAAGCGGCGAAGTTTTAATAGGAATATGTAAACCAACATTACATTTTGCCGTGTTACCTTTGTGGACGAAAAACATACAAATCAATATTGCCTTCTATTTAATATCTCTTTTTTTACTCGTGGCCGTGTTTACATCTGGTTGTAGCTCAGATATTAATTAAGCGCGACATCACTGTCTTCTTCAGAAAATCATATTTCTTGAAACAATTTGAATGATGATAAATTCAAAATAAGTAGGTTCACGCGTTTACAACTACAAACTGCTTTGTGATCATGACGCTGTATGGAATAGTATTGGCTATGTATAGCTGTTGCATGCAATCTAAATAGATATGGGCCGTGCTGTGTGAAAAGGGGTTTAATGCCTGTGCGTCAAGTGTCGTCCCAGATTAGCCTGTACAGTTCGCACGGGCTACTCAGGGACGACACTTTCCGCGTTAAGATACTTTTATGATACTTTTTGTTTCAAGAAATGCTCTTCTTTTCAAAAATCCAGTTTATGTACAGGCTAATCTGGGACGACACTTTACGCATATGCATTAAGACCCCTTTTCACAGAGCGATGCTCATATACATGTATAACCCTATTTAACTTGACTCACATATGCCCGTTCCGCGCCCATATATATTTCGTGACTAGATTAATAATATCGTGCGGCTAAGATGCTGCTCAAAAGGTTCAAAGTTGGGTACGTTTTTCGCTTCACTTAACCGTAAATTTTCTGATACGAAATTAATATGCATGACTGCAGCTGCTACAATTAACGCACAGGTCGGCTTATCCCTCCACGCACGTTCATTCATGTGACAAAAATACTGTGTCATTACATATTGGCCGTATTTGTATAATGAACGTTATGAATGTTGACCGGAATATAATTATATAAATCTTAGCTTTAACACTTAATGGCAATAGTAAGGTAGAAAGCTGATGTAACACTTAATGGCAATAGTAAGGTAGAAAGCTGATGTAACACTTAATGGCAATAGTAAGGTAGGAAGCTGATGCACTTGAAACTTAACCAGTGTTGTATATGCCGTGCTTTCCGCTTATTTGATAGTAATTAATTCTCTTTAATGTCTGTCGTTCCTGAATAAGGGAAAGTAATTAATTTCTTTGATTCGTGTTCCTGCTCACAGGTGGTTAGCGTGTGGCTATGATATTAATTAGTGAAAACATCATTTTGAATGATAAATAATCATATTATAACGAAAAATTAACTTTTCTGAAAAAAAATAATTTCACTATCAAACACGATACACAACACGCATGACCCAGTTGACAGTGATCATGCTGTCTTTAAGACTGAAATCTTCACGGAGTAAAGGGCAACTTCCCTACAAAGTTCATGTAGTTCGATACCATAATTCAATAAAACGTATGAAAAAACATTATTACCGTTCTTGTCGTTACATTCTGCATCAAGACTAACTGTCCAGCGCCGTTTGAAACCTTTGTTTACATACATTTCAACTAACTGACATTTTAAACATACGAGTGATTTCATTGGTCCAATGCGGAGGTGTGTCTTTACAACTGGAGATTTCATTCATAAAGAATACATGATCAGTGTCAACTGGGTCATGCGTGTTGTGTATCGTGTTATTTCTTAAAAGTTGACCCAGCATTTGTAAAAATATTGCAAGACATATACATTTCCAGAAAGGAAATTCATTTCTGCGTTGAATAAGACCGAGATCGTGAAAATCGCTGCACAATTGATGAAGATATGGCTGTTCAAAGCGATGCACCCCGTTTTGGGGTGATTTTGAGTTGCATACCTTGTTATATATATATTTGATAGTGAAATTTTTTTTTTCAGAAAAGTTAATTTTTCGTTATAATATGATTATTTATCATTCAAAATGATGTTTTCACTAATTAATATCATAGCCACACGCTGACCACCTGTGTTCCTGCTATCCAATTCGGAGATATGTATGTCGCTGGCGAAGTTATTAATAACATATCGATTCTTCCAGAAGATCTGCACTTTAATAAAAACGAGTTTCGTGAGGATACATTCCTCCAGCATGACTTATATATTTTATACTAACCATTTTTATGAGATTGTCGAAAGCCTGTTCGGAATAAAATAAAGCAATTTATTTCGGTTCAATTTGTAAAACCCATTTCGTCAAAACAGTTCTTCATTCACGCGATGTTAATTGCTTCACATACCCTGTCTATTTGTATAATTGGCCATACTGTTCCCAATAGTGTAACAGCCCGCCTTGCAACATGAAAAACCGTAGTACGGATTCGATCTCTACTGTTGGAAACTGCGCACCTATGCAATCAGTACATATACAATTGAATACAACACTAGTACATATATTAACCCATGTATGCCTAGCGTCTAGAAAAAAAGGCATTGGCAAACAGCAAACAAATGCATGATGCGGCGTCCCATCAGGGTATGCGCTGTTTGGTTAAAGGAATTTCTGTAATAAATATTCGAAATATAGAGTTAAATATACTAGACATCCCTAATTTTGGAAATAAATTGATCCAATTTAGAAAGATGGGAGAGTCCACTAGGCATACATGGGTTAATGTTTTCTGATATCATTTTCACTGACTAGTCGTTTACGGTCATTACTATATCCATAGGTTCCATGAGGTCTAGGCCAGGGATTCACAGAGCAGGCTTTAAAGACTTTACTCCGCAGGTTCTTCCTAGAAGAACTCGATCTAGATCGTGTAAGTCGCTATCAGAATTAGATCGTTGATTCTTGATAAAATGTCAATAACATGAACAAACATCTGATAAATCAAATGGCTCATAGTTTTTATTATCCCTCGTTAGAGTATGAGCGATATTCGGCTTAACATAAGTTCAGTAAATATTTCACGCTTTGAAAAGTGGATTTTTTTGTAAAGAATGCTGTTCGCTATTTGTGTTATATTATTCGTCTGATTGCAACTGCTTTCATATTAGTAGCTTTGTTAGAACTGTGTTTTGACCGTGTTTATAGAATAGCTGTACTCGTATTTTATTCACAAGTTTATATTTATAAGTACACTCATTTTAATAGTGTCTTAAACAGATCATATTGCACTTGTGAACTGAATTTGTATATTATTGTTTGTTTTTTCAGTGCAATCTCAAACCAGACTTGGAAGCCGTTATGAAGGTCAAGGACGACGCCGGCACTCATCTGCCTACTCAAACGCGTGTTCCTTCAAACGTTCTTCTACAAAACTCAGACGCCGCAGAACGAGTTCCCTGGACAGGGAAATAAAATCGAAATCGAAATCCAGAACCGAACATGGGTTTTATTCTGATAACGAGTGTGATCTTGATGAGATTAGAAATGCCTCAACTGCAGCGACTGGCCCCGTCATCAATAACGATGAGAGTACAGATGATGAATATTTCAACACGGAATTTAATAATTTTCTACCGACCAAAATATCTGATAAGAGCAGCGGAAGTTTACATATTGCAAAAAAACGAAAGAACTTTTTTAAGCAAAAGTACATTTTTCAACGGAAACGAAAACAAGGTCGAGGCAAACATCCACTACGTGAACAAACTAACACTCAAGACGTTTCCGGGGACCATCTGAAAGGGGTTTATAGCTTCCAAGAAGAGGTAAAACGAGTACAAAAGTAACGAAAGAATTGTATCCATCTTGCATTAGTTCAGATTGACTTCTTGTGGTTTCACAAAAATAATGATATTTTTTAGCCCACCTGAGCACAACGTGCTCATGGTGAGCTTTTGTGATCGCTTTTTGTCCGTCGTCCGTTGTCCGTTGTGCGGCGTCAACATTTGCCTTGTTAACTCTCTAGAGGCCACATTTATTGTCCAATCTTCATGAAATTTGGTCAGAAGATTGGTTTCAATGATATCTTGGATGAGTTCGAAAATGGTTACGTTTGCTTAAAAAACATGGCTGCCAACTGGTGGGGCATTTTTCCTTATATGGCTATATATGGCTATAGTAAAATCTTGTTAACACTCTAGAGGCCACAGTTATTGTCTGATCTTTAGAAAACTTGGTCAGAAGATTCATCATAGTAATATCTTGAACGAGTTCGAAAATGATGCCGGTTGGTTGAAAAACATGGCCGCCAGGGAGCGGGGCATTTTTCCTTATATGGCTATAGTAAAACCTTGTTAACACTCTAGAGGCCACATTTATTCCGATCTTCATGAAACTTGCTCAGAAGATTTGTCCCACTGATATCTTGGATGAGTAAAAAAATGGTAACCTTTGCTTGAAAAACATGGCTGCCAAGGGGCTTGGCATTTTTCCCTATATGGTTGTAAATGGCTATAGTAAAATCTTGTTAACGCTCTAGAGGTCACATTGATTGTCCAATCTTCATGAAACTCGGTCAGAAGATTCATCCAAATAGTATCTTAGACGAGTTCGAAAATGATGCCGGTTGGTTGAAAAACGTGGTCGCCAGGGGGCGGGGCATTTTTCCTTATATGGCTTTAGTAAAACCTTATTAACACTCTAGAGGCCACATGTATTGTCCAATCTTGATGAAATATGGTCAGAAGATTTGTCTTAATGATATCTTGGATGAGTTCGAAAATGGTTACGTTTGCTAAAAAAACATGGCCGCCAAGGGGCGGGGCATTTTTCCTTATATGGCTATATAAGGCTATAGTAACATCTTGTTAACACTCTAGAGGCCACATTTATAGTCCGATCTTCATGAAACTCTGTCAGAAGATTCATCACAATAATATCTTGGACGAGTTAAAGAATGATGCCGGTTAGTTGAAAAACATGGCCACCATGGGGGCGGGGCTATTTTCCTTATATGGATATAGTAAAACCTTGTTAACACTCTAGAGGTCACATTTATTTTCCGATCATCATGAAACTTGGTCATAAGATTTTCCCAATGATATCTTGGATGAGTTCGAAAATGGTTTTGGTTGCATTCAAATCATTGCCACCAGGGGCGGGGCATTTTTCCTTATATGGCTATATGGCTATGGTAAAACCTTGTTATCACTCTAAAGGCCACATTTTTTTCCGATTTTCGTGAAACTTGGTCAGAATATTGGTCTAAATGATATCTTGGATGAGTTCGAAAATAATTATGTTTGCTTGAAAAAAATGGCTTCCAAGGGGCGGGGCATTTGTCCTTATATGGCTATAGTAAAATCTTGTTAACACTCTAGAGGCCACATTAACTATGCGATCTTCATGAAATTTGGTCAGAAGATTCATCCCGATAATATCTTGGAAGTGTTAAAAAATGATGCCAGTTGGTTGAAAACATGGCTGCCAGAGGCGGGGCATTTTTCCTTATATGGTTATAGTAAAACCTTGTTAACACTCTAGAGGCCACATTTATTTTCCGATCTTCGTGGAACTTGGTTAGAAGATTTGTCCCAATAATATCTTGTTATCTCAGGTGAGCGACTTTGGGCCTTTCAGGCCCTCTTGTCTTGTAACTAGATTCAGACTTAGTTAATTTCATGCGATTGTATTTCATATCTTTCAGAACACTGAACTCGGCCCTTTACTTTCATCATCTATGGAATATGACATCCCAGTACCAGCGGACCTAAAACGAGTAATAGTAAACAAGGAGAGCGGTGAAACGGCCCTACACAAGGCTGCTCGCCTGGGCTTCGAGGTGCGTTGTGTGCTTTATCGCTAGACATAGTGACCCTCGTTCTGAGAAAACAATACTTTTTCCATGTGCGTACAGTTTACTCCTAGATAAGCCTGTGCACCCGCACAGGCTAATCAGTGACGGCATTTTCCGACTTTACTGGATTTTCTTAAAAGAGATACCTTTTTAAATAAAAAAATCCAAAACGGCGGAAAGTGTCGTCCCTAATTAGTCTGAACAGGCTAATATAGGACGACACTTTACGCACATGCATTAAATCCAGTTTACTAGAACGCGTCGTTATTTTTTATTCGACAACAAAAGCTCGAACAAAAATTAAACTTCACATTTCGAAACATTGCATTGATGGCAGTTCAGTGAACCGTTTAGTGCAAAGAGTGTTCCGTTCATTATTGATGTGTGATGTGGAAATGAAGTATGTTTTTCTGTTCGTGATTGATGTGTTGTATAGTTATGCCGTTTGTTAATAGACTCTAATTGACATTTCACGTTCCCGGAATCGTTTATCATGTTTCATTGTATGTTATTTAAAATGCTAACTATTTACCTTATAATACATAGTTCAAATGCTATGTGTCGACAACAATAATTTGAATATTGTCTTCATTTTTTTATATTACCGTCCTGCATTTCTGTGTGTATGCATTCCTCTCAATAACAAAACACTCGGGGTTATACGGTTTGTTATAGCGGTATATATTTGTGCTACGTCTTTTTAATATCTTTCGCTACTTATGTAAAGATGTTAATTTAATATCTACATGATACCCGCTGTGCTCATGATGTTGTCGGTTTGCATCCTTAAATGTTCGTCTTGGTTCACACAGGAGGTGGTACTGTACCTATTGGCAACACAGTCCGTTGACGTCAATGCACGTGACAACGCCGGGTTCACTCCACTGCACGAGTGCGTTTGGCGAGGACACGTCAGAATCGGGAAGCTGTTGCTAACGTACGGAGCAAATGTTAATGTGTGCTCAACAGACGGAATAAGGTACGGAACATCGTAATTGCAATAGCAGTGTGCAGTACTGAGGTTGTTTCTACCGTGTGTATACGCTATGACCCACTGATATAATGTACATGTTATCATTATTCGATTACGTTAATTAAGCACATTTTTTCAGCGTTTCATTAATGTGTGGTATTTTTCGTTGTAAAGAAATCTCTTATTTGCGAAAATCAACTGTGGGCGGAAAGTGTCATCCCTGATAAGCTTGTGCGGACTGCACAGGCTTATCTGGGCCGACACTTTACGCCGATGCATTAAGTCCCGTTTTCCCAGAACGCCTCTCAAGTGTACATGTCTTTTCAGGCCTATCCACGATGCCGTAGAAACAGACCACATTGAAATGTTGCGAATGTTGATCTCCTTTGGTGCCGATCCTAGTCTGTCGACGTACGCAGGTCGCTCGCTTTTAAAAATCGCGAAAAGCGACAGAATGCGCAATTATATACAAGGTACGATGGTTCACTAAATGAAGATGTTTTGTCTAGAGCTTTAGCGTGGTTTAGAAGGAAATATAATTTATTTAAACCTGTTAATTCACAGTTTCAATGACTGCATATTATCGAAAATTTTCACGTTTTAGTTTAGAATTACGTCATTATTTGTTAGAATGACCTTAAAATTACCGTACAATTCCCCTGTTAAATAATAATAACTGTGAGTATATGTTCTTCCTTTCAGACTACTTCAGTGATCTAAATGGCTATGAAAACCAATGCCATCCTTGGCAATTTAGGGCATCTAATACGTATTTAGGTGAGTTTAGTTCATGTATAGCAGATATAGTTTAAACAGATAAGAAATTATGTCTTTATGTGTATTGACAAGTGAAACTGCTAGCAGTTTGAACTGTTTTGTATAGAGATATTTAAACGAACTGGAACCATAATAATTCTTGAATAGGCTTTGCACTATTATCAAATATTTTGTCTACGGGGGCAACATGACATAATAAAAAGGTTATTCATGCCTAAAGCATATACATCTTACCTTCAAATACATACACGCGATAAGTCAAGGAATGTTTAATTGACTCTCTTATGCATGTCATGATTATGTTCCCCAACAGAGCCCGAGACGTTTAGCGGCTGTCCACTGTTCGAGAACGTTCCCTCAGACCCGGAGGACGAGTCCAATGATATGCTGACAATGACGTCAAAGACGCTGTTTCCGGTTCGACGGCTTAGCCTTACAACGAACAAGAGGTATGTGTTATATTAAGGCCGATAACTCTTCTCCTGCTCATTGTGTCGTTGTCGGCTCAGGTATTATTGACAAATGCAGCGGTTACTCTTTAAGTCTACTGCAATTTACCCCGGGTACGTAAAAATACGCTCAAAGGCACCGGTAATACCCCAGGATACTCTTTAGTATAACTTCTGTACCGCGTACTCTTTGTAGCATACTGGTAGTATACCTGGGGTATTTGGCATATACATTGCAACTGAGCCGACAATAACAAAATCGAGCACTTCTGCTGCGGTATGTATACAATAGCCGGCGTTTGCACATGTGTTCACTATTAACATTATTCTGCGTTTTTGCAGGTATGCGTCTGGCCAAACCAAAATTCATGTTTTGTATGTGAAATGAAAAATCTGCGTGGTGAGCTAATAAACTTTTGCCACTGCGTACTTGATGGTTTAATTCACAATCTTTGGTAATAAGATCTTCATGCTCTACTAGTGCATGGCCACAAATTGCAAACTGTGTTGAATATTTCTCGAAGACTTAATTTCTTATATAGACCCTTTTTGAATTTCTCGTCATTCATCATCTGCGAATGATGAATGCGTCTATGAGTAGCTATTTCTGAAGTCAATCTGATGCCATATATATATTTTGTATTGTTCTTTAATGTTAGGGATACATTGTTGACAATTATTTAGGAAATATTTTCCAACAGTTTACGCACTTTCCTTAGTAATGCCAGTTGTTTTTCACTTTAATTCAATTTCATTGTATTGTGATTTTATGAGTACATTTATAAATTTCAATATTTATCATTTTAATCACGAAGTGAACAGTAATAATAGTAAATCTGAGCAGCATCGTAACTGATCACAAACCTCTAATGGCATTTAAGGAATTGGAGCCGCAATCTGGAAAAAAACGGGTTATTTCATGTGCTTAAAGTGTACCTCATATTAGCCGATGCGGTCTGCACAGGCTACACAGGGACGACACTTTCCGCGTGATGGTATTTTTGACGCACATGATTTACTCCGGGTTTTGCCCGAGCGAGGCTCGTGTGAGTCCGTAAAAATTACATACCTCTATGTATCCCAGGGTCGAGGATTATATGATGCTGACCGAGGTGTATGACTTCTACAATTTGAACGAACCGGAGCGCCGCTGCATGGAAGACTCATATAAACACCAGATCAAGAAAGTACCAAAAGCTTCTCTAATGGATGCGCACGCAGACAGCGTGTTTTTGGAGCTATTTTTGGATCACTATGGTGACGAGCCGCTACCGGCAATACGGATGGTGGACGCCGGGCCGATCATTAGTAAGATCGAAAAGCTAGCAGCGTCCATAAAAGTACATACGTGAGGTTACAATATACTGTTCGTCTTTAAGTGATCTCTTTAATGACTATTTAACTCGTTGCTTAGCAATGGTTGTTGTTATATTCTTTCAGTGAATTGCACTAATATGTGTTTATTTTTCTTTTTTGAAATTGTGTATGTTGTTTAAAAGAAAACTGTTAATTGGGACAGTGCAAACAGGCTGATAGGTGATATGTCTGTCAATAGTGTTTAAGATGTATGTAAATATTTATAAAATGCGACACAAGTGTGCTTTTCGAGTAATAACATTCGACATGTTTTGATAGTGGATTTGTTTTGCTTTGTCTTTGCGGGACATAGACAAGTGTAATGTTAAAAAATGTTTTACGTTGTTAGTTGTTATTGTTGAATCATCATATTTACGCTGTGTAGCGATTTGGTTAAATATTCATGATGCTTCATGTATCAATTATGGACTGTATATAAAAAAAACGATACGCTAAAATAGCTCCGCAATTATAGCTCGAACTGATGCAAATCAGTATATTGTAAAATTATCGTGGGTTTACAGATCTACGAATTGAACACCGACACATGGGAAAATGACAAATGAAAATGCTTTATTTCTTTTTTAAGTCAAACATCCACAAATGTACTTATTCACGAAAAAATATATTGTTTATCCCATCATCAGACGTGCATTGTCGAAATAAACCACTGTGAAATAAATTTACCTTTATTTCAGCAGTGCTGAAATATAGCTGTCACGCGCGGCGAAGAATGTTCATATTACTCGGAATCAACTATAAAGTAATCATTTTTAGTAAAATCGAATCAGATTCAACAAAACAAACAATTTGATACCAAGATGTAATATAGTTTTTACACATAATGCAACTCAAAAAGCAAATAAACATTATTTACAAATATTAAGTGCGCGTACTCGTGACGTCATTATAAATACGTCATACGACACAATGCATGTTGTTTCACGCTAAAGATGCAGTTGTTTAGTGTCTTTTTTTTCATAAGTTCTTAATAATCGGGGACGTAGAGGTATGATAAACGAAAAACAGGTTGGTTACTGATCTTTTTGTAATGTATTAGGCTCGACACGATTAAAATAATGAAACAATGTTTGCTTAAAATATCTTTGGGATTTTCCGTCTAGTTCGATTTTCCTATTCTATGTTTAAAGAAACAATTTACGACTAAGAAAATTGATGGGATAAATCGAATACTAGGTCGGTGCCGAATAAAGCAAAGTTTATCTTGCTCGGCACGAAAATCTGAACCACTCGCCAAGGCTCGTGGTTCAGATTTTCTAAGCCTCGCAAAATAAACTTTGCTTTATTCGGCACCGACCTAGTATTCTCTATTTACCCAGCGAAATGTAATGCCGGAAAATGTTAAGATGAATTTACAATATATATATATATATATATATATATATATATATATATATATATATATATATATATATATATATATATATATATATATATATGTTTATATAACAAATGCCCAGCTGGTTATTATATTAAATGCAATTGCTATAAAATATATATATATTATATAACGCATTTAAAGGTTTTCTAGATCAACGCTATGTTAACACAATGTTTGTAAGGAATTGTGCGTTGAAATGGTAAATTAAGCATTTAATACTATGATATATGATGAGATATAAATCTTGCTTGTTGATAATAAAATCATCTATCCAACCCAAAAGTTAAATATTGAAATAGACATCTACATACAGTTATAAATGTTTAAAACGTACTTACGAAATAAGAAGTGTGTTTCTGTATTCAAACAAGTCCAAGGCGATTAAATTGTATATCTAAGCCCATTAAAACTTATATATCCTTCATAAAAGTGTTTCATGTGGTTGGACTGATTTGTTCCGTCGTCATGACACCCATAATAATGAAACTAATTATAATTAAGGTAAAAATATTAATGATTTACATCGTATTGACGATAAAAGTATCTGTTGTAAAAACATTAATTACTCAACCTGTATCGGCTGAGAGCGAATGATGTACAATAACGTTTTATCCAGTACTGATTTTACTGTTAAGATTCTCCTCAATTTTGTGTACCGTCAAACTTGGGGTAGCGGTCAACTGAAGACAATGGTCAACTGCAGACAACGGTCACTTGAAGACAACGGTCAACTGCGGACAACGTTCGGTCTGGATTTCCTCTGACAACAATCACTCTATATTACACTTCAAATTTAAAGTAAACTTTCCATAACGGCAAACGGCCATTAATTTTCACTTAAAAAAGTCATTTTTAAACTGAGAACAATAGTCACGAGTTAGTCGTTTCGAATTGCGAAAAGTAAAAACACAAATCGTTTTTGTCTCTTTCTTCTGATGTCATAACGTCTATTGTTCGTCTATTTTGCATGTAAATAATCTGATTGCGGTAAATGCCTTTGATATGATAAAAGCGGCCCGCTGCGAGAAAAAAAACAAATAATAGGGTGTTGAGAATGTAGTTTTTGGACATCAATAAAACTCTTGTTTATATTCTGTATGTTTCTGTCTATGCCATCGATGGATAGTAATGCCAGCATGATGTAAACACAAGAAATTTCGTATTAATCGTAAACAAAATTGATATGTTTTATTAATTTCATATAAAACTTCAGTATTGTTTATTCATACACAGTGTCTTTTTGAAAAATGTTGCAATGTATGTGTACATGCCTCTGTTGTATTTGCAATTCAGAAATTGACATTGATGAACTTTTGTATTTCAAGTGGTTTCATTTGTTGTCATGTTACATTGTTACATATTGTTTGGATGTTGCGCATTAGTTGAATATAATCTGTTTTACTTTGTCTTTTGTTTTACATTGATGTATGACATCATATATGGAGAATAAATATGTAAGCAATATTTCATGCGTTTCGTGGTATTAACGTGATTTATTGTAAGTGTTTATGCCCTCGGCATGGGGGGGGCATATAGCAGTCGGACTTTCCGTGCGTGCGTGCGTGTGTGTGTGTGTCTAAAGATAATGTTGAGTTTCGTTCCGGTCCATTGAATTTTGGCGACGTGATAGGTCTATATTAAAAGTCTTCCGAATTGTTTTCCAAAATGCGTGAATATATTGATCTGATTTTTGTTATGGAAGTCTATCGACATTCAGAGCAAGTTCGAGTTTTTTGACTTTCTGACTTTTTTTATTTTGTATCTACATGACCTTTTCATTCATCAATTAAATTTTAAAACATTTTATTACAAATGACTAACATGCGGAGCCCAGCTGAACGTTGTGTGAATCACCTGTCTGATAACCTAAAAGGTCAATGTCACACTTAAAGGTCAAAATTCAAATTTTGCCTTCAGCAGCTAATATTTAACATAGCGGACTTTTAAGATAAAAAGGGGTGTAGTCCATGTTCTGTTGAGACATGTTTTGTTTGCAAGACAAAAAATATCAATATGTTGTAAAGTGATATTCTGACGAATGTTTCTGGTAACATAAATAAGTGTGGGTAATGTAATACAACATAAGTGACAATCGACACGAACTGGAACACAACCTCACAGGTCCAAAAACGTTGTTCGATCGTCTATGTTACTTCGATGATGTATTGAAAATAGTGACGTCATGTGTTGCCTTTTGCACGTGGAAGGTGTTGTTTGGGTCGAATCTATTGTTTTGCCGTCAATAAGATAGAACGGCTCGTGTTTGTATGTCTAGGTTAATTCTTGTGTTGTCGATGTCTCTGATCTGCGTTACGCGGCTTATATCGTGTCGATCATCCGGGTTCTGATGCATACCGCCTTGCTGATGCATTACTACATTCATCTCGCGAGTAAATTACTATTTTGTAGTTACGCGACCATGGGACACTTTCGCAACAAGGTACATTCATTAATGGGTATAACTACATGATCGGCTAAGAAAACAATTGGTCAAGATAGTAATTGTTGAATCGAGTTTAAAACAAGTATATGCCATGTTAATCTATGCAGTTTTTTTCACCAACCTACACTAACGTGAATATGAACGAAGAATGGTCAATACAATATATAAAGTTTCTGTTTACTGTTCCGTTAAAAAATTGTGTTATGTTAATTTAAAATAAAATTGACCAAGTAAACGTCAATTCCTGTATGTTTAGAGCGAGCATTCAAACTTTCTTAAAACATTTCTGTTCAACAAGATAGATTTTTAATGAATAACACAAACTTTAATAAATGTCCAAAAGAAATAGTTCTAGAAAGTAAACGAGAGAAGAGCTTTATTCCATTGTAAATAATGTTCATCTATACAGCAAATTACTTCTTTCTTTAACTGTTTGGAAATTTAAGAGTTTGGAAATTGCCTAAGTCGACACATACGCAGTTGTTTTTTTCACCAAAAACGAGTAAACGCGTCGGTATCGGCATACACGTGTACGTAATAAATTTCATTGAAGTAAACAGTATTTGACTAATGGTGTTATATGACGATTATTATTTAATTGTATGTTACATTCCTCGCTGATATTCACATGCTGGTTTAAGATTGCTACAAACTACAATGTTGAAACTCAACTCTCACATACTTTAAGTGATATTATGGGCATCTAACAGTATATAGGCGTCTATAGCAACCGTTGTTAATTTTGGTGTTTTCGCTTCATATATACTTATATGTGTTAATGCAGCATCAACATACTAAAAAAATATCCCGGAAAGAGAAAAATAATCCAATTGAATATTAACCGTACTTTCGTTTTGACAACTGGCGACAGAAATGTTTCCATGTACGATGTGAGTCTAAATGCAGTTTTCATACAGATTCGTTCACACGACATACAGACACAATTTTGTTTTACGGATTATTTTGGCTTAGATGACTGGGTGAGTCATGTAAAAGATCGAAAATAATATATATCTTTTATAAACAACTGGTAGCTAGAAAAGTTGTAGATAATTGGTCAGTTACAAAATTTTAACTAATTCTTTCGACCTGTTAATTCTTTTCAGCTCAATTCAACACTGAACAATGACCATACTATCACTTAAAAACGCATTGAGTAACTTTATACAATTCTCTTTTTATTGATAACATAATTCTAAAAGGTTAGCTTTGAATAAAAACTGATTCATTTCAAGCTATGACTTGAATAAACAGTTTCCTATTGACGAATGTACTGCATGAAACTGCAGCTTTAATCGCGCTCTATTAGCTAATGTATCTGTCAATATTTACAATACACATTCCTTACCTAGAATGTCGAGAGCATAAAATTATACAACGCACATCGCATTAACCTGTTGTTGTGCTCAACGAGTCTGTACTTTTAACTTTCCAAAATACATCAATTTAACCAACTTCCCCGGTGAGAGAATGTTTCGTTTGAATAGATGTTTTTGTTATATTTTAAAGGTTAATGGTAAGTGCGAGCCATGTGGACACATATAAATCATGTAAGACATCGACAATGGTGTAATATTAACGTCTTATAATGTATACGAAACAATTGTGAATGTAATGTTCTGTTTGCTTGAACTATATTAATTGCTTACCGGGAGAAAAATGTTTCTCTGGGACGAACATACGATAACAAAGGCGCGGTTTTAATGAATTTTGACGAACTGATTTAGGTTTTAGAGAACTCACTGAGGAAACTTGACATACATATTACTTTGTGACACATAGCTATTACAGAAATATCAACATTTAAAACAAACGTCTTAAACAAACGGTGCACGAGACCTCTGCCAAACGGAAGTCGAAATACAATTAAATCATTTAATAATCCATATAATGTATTTATAAAAGGCATTTGCGTATGTTCTGTATGATAGAACTGGTAGAACAGTCAAGGGCTCATTTCAAACAATAAGCTCCAGCTAAACGCTACTTTAACTCGTCAAACACAAATTTAACGAGCATAAAATAACAGTAAAATATAAATGTGTTAATAAATTTGCTATGACTGGAAATATAATACAAAGATACCAAGATTTTCGGATTTTCGGGTAAGATCGTCATCCGAACACTTGTTCAAAATGCATAGCCGTGGCATCAAACTCCGCCAGTCATAATTCTCATAATTCTCAAATTGCACAACAGCCCTACACATGATCACACTAAGCGTCTTCCTTTTTACTGTAACCCCTTTTAAAACAAAATACTGACTTTGTGGATTAATATATTTACATTTATTGTTAATTTCATTTTTGACTTTTAAATATAATTCTCATATACCATAATCATATTAGATTATCAAATGGTTACCAAGTACGCAAATGTAATAAGGACATGTTCTTACTCCTGTCTTAACCTATAGCAAGAAAAAACTTCGTAATCGAGTTCTGGTTCAAGTGGTAGATGGGAATAAGACTTTATATTGCATCTGACAGACCATTTGGTCAATCGGATTCCACGATCGAGGAAATGTCTAATGGTAACCAAATTGAAGACACCAGATAAAATGCAACTAACGTAAGTCGAAGCGGAACCTAATTACTACGTTACCAAATGTGTTTGCTGCTCTGATATAACATGTTTTGGCAATTTGGTTATAAGTTCATCTGCGTCATTTGTTATAGATTAACGCACTTCACTTCGAGTCACGACAATTGCATTACATTACCATAACAGCCTCATTAAAACACCGCATAAAATAAGCAAAAATGGTTTGAGGCCATATAACATAATTGCTGCGTTACCTAAAAATTTCTGGAGTGACATTCTCTCTGGGAAAATATTTCATCAGCGTCATTTATGAATATTAATTGAAATACATTAAAAATGAAATGTGCAACACGTTGTTAGTTATATCATGCACGTAAATTTATAGTATGTTACTTATGCGACCATGACATACTTTCGCAACAATGTACACTCATTCATTAGTAACAATATAAAGGAGTGAAACTCCAGCTGCTGGAGCAGTATTGAATTCTCATTAAAACAAATAGATGGTCCTTTATTTAAGGCAAGTGACCGATTGCCCAAACAGCCATGCCCAGCAAAAACAAAACAATTTGTAAACAAAATCTCTGATTTCCTTTTTTGGTTTAAAATGCACAGCAGAATGACTTATCGTATGAATATCCTCTCTGTTAAAATGTTTATTACTTATAAAACGTTTATGTTCAAAGTTCATTTAAAATTAGCGATCTTTAAGTCGCGTATGCTAGCTTTGAATAAAAATAAAACGTAAACAAACTAACTTTAGTGTTTTTTTTGAAGATTACGGCGGTTGAGCACAACATAAATCCTTTCAGTGAAAAAACACTACCCGACTCGTAAGCAATCCAACAGATGCGTTTCCACCAACATTAAAGCGACTTTTTCTCAGATTTCGGCATGTATTGAAGTTTGTTGTTAAAAGCTTCATATTCATGAATGTAAACATTGTTTCTATAAAGCTCCATTAAAAACAAACAAAAATGAAGTTAAACAAGTAGGAAATAGTTACCCTCGACTGGGCTCGAAACACTGACCCCTGGGGTAAAAGCCTATCGCTTAGACCACTAGGCTATCCGTGCTCATACAATGAGGGGTGTACTTTATACTTTATATGAGCAATGCTCGTAGTTTCACAAAATGTAACGACAAAAACAGAACTCTTAAAAATTATTCAATCGTTTTGCGTTGCAACGCTTAATAATTTTCAGGTTTTTAAGTCGTAAAAAGATGCATGTAATAAATATTTTAGAGCATGGTTCATGTTCAGTATAACTGTTTCCTCACAAATATCATAACTTAAATGAACCTTTGCGATTCTGAAACTATTTTTTTAATTTGGTCAATTTACCAAAGCGTGAAAAGGCCCATTTCAGCTAAAAAAAACGGCAATTGCTTCTTTAAACCTGTCAGGCGCTTTATCTTGTTTGTGGTTTATTTTGGAACACCTGATTAAATTGCACATTGATAGAATTAAACAAACGCTGTTGACATCTTCGTAAAAAGCGATGCACTTTTTCATGCTAAGTGTATGTCGGTTTACAGTCGCAAGAGAAATAAGACGCTATAATTTATCTGACTCACCATTACATATAGAGCCATTACAAATTGACTAGTGATGTATGGAGAAACGTCGCTATGCAAACCGATTTAATGAGACTGAAAAAAATGCCACGAACAGCTAGGCTCAACGTAACATAATATCTAGAACCCAATGCGTTAGGCATTCTGGTTTATAACGATACGAATCCATGAGGTAATAAATCAATCTGCATCAGAAAAATAATGACACTGATGGGAATGTATTATAACTTAAATACGCAACACGTCTTGATAAATAAAAGAATGACAGATAATAATGACACTGGTTGGAATGTATTATAACTTTAATGCGCTAAGCGTATTTAACATAATTGTGCGTGCAAAAATAATATTAATAGTATTGTACTTTGATACACTTTTGCATATATTTCTCAGTTAATTCGAGCTTAAAATGAATTCAGTGCAAAACTAACTTTGTCAAGTACAATTCAGCAATTTTAACAGGTAAAGCAATGCCTGTAGCTAACCATATGGAACACGTCGATAATATGCTACACTGAGCAAATGTCATTAATATAAAATAATCCTTTGGCCTTATGTACATGGTTTTAAGTGGGAAATAAAGATCACATTAAATGTTCCTTAGTATCTCTATTTCATGTACCCATTATTTCTACAATCACATGCGTATGCCTTTTTTAACTCTCATCATATAATTTATCTTAAGCATGTAAGCATGATAATAAACGCGATAATCATCCACTATTGATGCTACGTAGTTTTAAATATCAGATATACAATAACATATACTGCTTCTAATTGATAAATAACCATGATATTGTAACACAATACTCCGACTAGCTTTTTTCCCCGACATACCTTATCAGTAGGTAGAAACAACGCTATAGGTAAGAAAAACGCAGACTCACTGTGTCCGCCCATCAGCGTTTAATTCAAATTTAAAAGGTTTGTAATTTTAAAAGGATTTAAAATGTGTAAGCTTTGTTTGGACCAACCGATTATGTTTCTTTTTTTCTTAAATCTAACCCTAACCGGAGTAATTTAATTCACAATAATTTTACAGCAATTTATGAAATTTGCGAGCACCTGATATTGTGTAAAGAAGCGTGCAATGAGTTTTAAGACACAACAAGAGCTGCCTCCATTGGAAGACATATGCTCCCGAAAAACACCTTGAGGGCGAATAGAAAGGCCTTGTCCATTTACACATGAATACCAAATATGAAAGTTTAATCTGAAGCGACATAAAGTTATGAGCATTTTTCGAGACAAAAGCGCAAAAGTGTGACGGAAAGACATATTGACAGACGGACAGACGGATAGACAAACGGACAGTGCGGTCACTATATGCCCTCCTTCGGGGGCATAAAAAGGGACCGTATTCACAAACTTATTCTTAGACTTAATTCAAATAATAAAGCCATAAGTCCCCAACCCACATCACTGCATAAGAGTATACTCTTCTTAATATCTACAAACACATGTTTCTGTTCCTGTTTCATAGTTCGGTAATGTTCTAAACATTATGCATGGTTTCGTATTACTTTTGATATTTAGCACATTTAATCACATTATTTTCATATAGAACATATCGCTCATAACAAAAGCATGTTTAATAGCGTGCGTCTATTGAAATAAACTCTGTAAGATTTCTCAAGTCTAAGTCTTTTCTTTATTCTGAGGTTTGAGAATTGATTTGTGAATATAGACCGATATAATTTATTTTCTTCTTAAGAGTATTCCGATTTCAAGTCAGAATTTGTTTTTTAGATTGATTTTACTGAACATGTGATGTAGTCATGCAACGCTAAAATGAATTGAGTAACTTTTACAATAATTTTGTTAAAATGGGAAAAGAGCCTCTAAACGGCAAGCAATAAAATTAATCCGATTGCTTTCACATTATGACAAAAATATCTAGTTTGCTATTTGCGATACTGCGGTTAAATCATGGTCTATTCCCTCAGAGCTCCGTCAATACATTCACTCGATTGGTGTCAATAAATATCACAATACATATTATTCAAATAGAGAAACGAGTGCAAAAAGTTGAACAACGGCCATCGATTGGGGGCGAATAGAAAGGCCTTGTCCATTTACACATGAATACCAAATATGAAAGTTTAATCTGAAGCGACATAAAGTTATGAGCATTTTTCGAGACAAAAGCGCAAAAGTGTGACGGAAAGACATATTGACAGACGGACAGACGGGTAGACAAACGGACAGTGCGGTCACTATATGCCCTCCTTCGGGGGCATAAAAAGGGACCGTATTCACAAACTTATTCTTAGACTTTTACAATACTTTTGTTAAAATGGGAAAAGAGCATCTAAACGGCAAGCAATAAAATTAATCCGATTGCTTTCACATTATGACAAAAATATCTAGTTTGCTATTTGCGATACTGCGGTTAAATCATGGTCTATTCCCTCAGAGCTCCGTCAATACATTCACTCGATTGGTGTCAATAAATATCACAATACATATTATTCAAATAGAGAAACGAGTGCAAAAAGTTGAACAACGACCATCGAATTGACCTGTTTTGTTTTGTTAAACCATAACATGGCTGTTCTTTTAACTTTACGTTCTTGAAAATACATTTATTTCATTACATTCTCCGGTAAAAGAATTTTTGTTGAAATAGATGTCTGTGTTGCGCTTAAAAGGTTATTGTATTTTGACCATTTATATTTAAAACAACTAACTAAGAACTTTCGGGCATTGACATTACGTTAAGAAACACATCTTCTCCCGAACAGTTGGCCTAGCACTAAAGTAATACAAGAATATATACACAACTATTCCCAATGTCTTTAGTCACGAATTTGGGTATACCATGTGTGATAGCACTGGCTTAACAAACGCATGTATAATATATGTGTGGTTCATAATGAGAATTTAACATGGGATCATGGTGCACAATCAGAAATCACTAGCTGAAAGTAAATACAACACGTCAAACTCAAGAACATCATATAAAGTAAAATACAAATGTTTCGAAACATTCGCTCTGACTGAAAAAATAACACCGACAAGATGAACATCCGAACATTTGTTCACAATTCAGGTGGTGTAATAAAAATTCGCCAGTTATAACGTGATCACACTAAGCGTCTTCCTATTCACAGTGGCACATGGAAATAAGACTGTATATTGCAGCCGACAGACCATTACTGATTTTGACAATCGGATTCAACGATGATCATGGAAATGTCGTCATGGAAACCATATTGAAGAAACCAAATAAACCTTCATTAAAGTCAGTGCCAGCGGAACCTAATTACAATTACCGAATGTGTTTGCCATTCTGAAATAACACACTTTGGTGCTCTGTGGTTATAAGTCTGCGTCAGAAAATGAGTGTAAAAAAGAAATACCCTATTTAAAAGTATGCATTATGTAGATTGATAAATCGGAAGGGAACAAATGCCGTACAAAGGCGATTTTTTTGTCATTAACATTAATTAACATCAAATAGAGTTTTGTTTGAAATGCAGTAGAATCATTTACATCATGGATGCATATGATGTTTCTTTCTATGAGGTGCGTAAGTTCTGCGGTCAACTATATGCACTCAAAAGATATATAAACAATGCACACCAATGTAAAACATACAAATGGAAAACATTTTTGCTTAACCGCTTGTGTCAACAACATAAGCAATTCCAAGATTCAATAACGGTTATACACTTTTTTCTATTATCATATGTCGGTTATTTGGGAAGAATGGGTTATGCCATTGAAGTTTTGAGTTTCGGCGTTCCCTAATGAAAATATCCTTTGCGTTGAATAAGACAGTTTATTATTGAGCGAATAAACATGATATTTTTTCACAAATGACAGCTTTATGTCTGGTTATGGCGCCCAATATATCTCCGACATACACAAGTAATTTGATAAGCTTCCAATGGCTGCGCATGACTTTTACTTCATATTCAAAATTAAGAAATTATTCAAGTGTATCTTTTTGAGACTAATAAGAACGAGTGTTATATTTACACGTGTATGCATCTATGAACTTTGTTATTTCCGATAGACATTATATTTAAAGATATGTAATTTCTTATTGCGGCAGCTGTTGCGCAAAAAATGAGACATCCGTCAAGTGATTTGTTTCCCCGGGTTTCTTCAGGGAAATAAATGGGATAAGTAGAGCTCCATGACATAATGTCGTTACTATCTCATTGCACTAAATTACAACAATTTTTTACTTCCTGTTAGGAAATCTGTTAGACCATAATGAAGGAATAGTACCATTGCGTGTAAATATGTAATACGCATACCTCAAATAGGGTTGTTAAGCGCGCAAACGTGTTAAATTTAGAGTATTGTACTGAACATTTAAATAGGTTGAAGGATTAAGCGTGTTTCTAAAATATAATATGACGGTGATAGTTCATACTGTTTTGGTATTTTATTTGCATATGTATACACACATTTGGTAAGCGTGATTCGCATTTAAGTTTGAAGTTTAGACAAAAATTTTAAACTTTGTTATTTCATTATTTTGTATAAGGTTACTGTACCTTTTAGTGACTTTTTAATTATAATAAAAACATCGCATGCATATGATAATGTGTTATAGAGGCTGACAGAATTGTTAAGACGAATTAATTTGCATTAAATATATGAAGATTATTTGCAACTTTTTCTGATGAAACATTATGTCGGCTTTGTTTAACCAAGAATACAGATTTAGACATGACAATATTGCGAATTCCCGCTTTATGATACCGTTAAAGGTGTAAAATTCTTCTAATTAATGTCTTATTGTGTTGAGAAAAAAAATCCACATGCAATAATGACCATTTATCTTCTACTGCATTCATAATATATTTGCCCCGGGCAGCCTAGTCTCTTCACAGATGAAAACAAGTATTGAAATTAGTTGAAATACCACGAGTAATATGTTTGGATTCACTTTCGTGTTTTTTTTACAAACATTATGATTTTAAAAGTAATAACATGGTTTGTTTTCTACTTAGACCGAGTTCCTACAATTGTTTACACCAAATGCCTCAGATTCGCTGTCGGATGAGACATCAGATTTTCTGACCAAGTTTCGTGAAGATTGGGAAATGCAAAGACTGTTCATACGCTAAATGTTGGCAAAGAACGACGAATAACAATGCAATACCAAAAGCTCAAAATGAACGTGTCGTACTCTGTTGAGATAAAACGAGCAGGTACCTGCTGTGTTTACAATGATCATGGGCTCTGCATATGTTCGCAATGATTGCACTGCGTACAAGTCGAAAAACTCAACACTGTCGTTTGATAATGCTACATTACAAGACGTTTAACAGATTTTCCTGAATTGCATGCAAAATAACTTCTGATTACTACTGTGAAATAGATACGAACATTGTGTTACACTAAAATACATCACCCTATTTCTTAAAAGCTCGTTATAACCGTCAATCAAAATGGCCGGGCTTGAGTGAACCGAAGAATGAGTTCCAGTTGAACAAACGCGAGGAATAGTTGTCTAGGAAACGAGAAGAAAATCGTGACGCGCACAAAACACGACTGCAAAACTATTTAAATCAAATAGGTGTTTTGTGTGACTCAGTTATAACAATATTAATTCTTATTATATGGCTCAAAAGTAAATCTTTGTAATAATGTAGCTTGGCATTTGATACGTAATATATATATCAATATATACTGCATCGGATATAGAGCAAGTGTGATGCATGATGTCATGAATCTTGTTTCGCGTAGTTAAGATTGTTCCAGAATTGTTTGGCAATGGACAACTTGTATTACATTTATGTTAAAGGCATTTCAACCAAAGAAACGATCCCAATAGTTAAATGCAAGGAGTGTTTGTTATTGTCATAGTACCGCTATTCGTTCATTTGCAAATAATTTTCCATACTTTATTAAAGGGGGCCTTTTTTGGGCCTGATTTTGGCATGTTTTGAAGTTGTCATTAAATGCTTTATATTGATAAGGTAAACATTAAAGTTTAAAAGCCTCAGTAAAATATCAAAAATAAATTTTAAAAAAGGAAAAAAAGTAGCCCGCAGCAGGGCTCGTACCAGTGACCCCCGGAATCCTGAAGTTAAAACGCATTAGCCTAATGAGCTATCCTGCCAATCATACATAAGATGCGTATTTTATACATTATATAAGCAATCTTCGTAGTTTCACAAATTTAAACGACAACAGAAATCTCCAAATTATTCAATCGTTTCACGTTGCAACGCTTTATAATTTTTAGGTTTTTAAATCGTCAAAAGATGCATATAATGGCTATATTAGACCATGGCAAATGTTCAGTAATACTGTGTCCTCACAAATATCATAACTAAACCGAAAATTTGCGAATCTGAAACAACTTTTCTCAATTTTGTCAATTTACCAAACCGTGAAAAGATCCCTTTAAAACAGTATTTGAAGTTTCGCTGCAATTTAATTGATCATTAGGTGGCTGTAAAAAATTAATGAAAACGAAATTTGATCAGCCGATTCTCACACGGTATATACTGAAGTGGTAATGAAAATAAACGCAGAGTGTGGAAGATACGACATGCATCCCTTTCTTAACATTTTGACATTGATGAACTATTGTATTTCAAGTGATTTAATTTATTGTCATGTTACATTGTTACATATTGTTTGGATGTTGCGCATTAGTTGAATATAATCTGTTTTACTTTTTCTTTTGTTTTACATTGATGTATGACATCATATATGGAGATTAAATATGTAAGCGCTATTTCATGCGTTTTTTTGTTGTATTTACGCGATTTATTGTAAGTGTATATGCCCTCGGAATGAGCGGGGGGGGGGGGGGGGCATATAGCAGTCGGACTTTCCGCCCGTCTGTCCCGCATTCTGTTTCCGGAGTTTTCTCCTCAACGCGATCAGATATTATCCTGCTGTGTGTGTCTAAAGATCATGTTGAGTTTCGTTCCGGTTCATTGAATTTTGGCGACGATTTATGTCTATGATTCAAGTCTTCCGGATTGTTTTCCCAAATGAGTGAATATGTTGATCTGATTTCTGTTATGGAAGTCTACCGATATACAGAGCAAGTTCGAGTTTCGTTCCTGTACAAAGACTTTTAACGAAGATACGGGCCTCTAAATTTTTTATCTACTTGACCTTTTCATTCATCAATTAAATTTTAAAACAATTTGTTACAAATGACTAACATGTGGAGACCAGCTGAACGTTGCATGTATCGCCTGTCTAATAACCTTAAAGGTCAATGTCACACTTAGAGGTCAAAAGTCAAATATTGCCTTCAACAGCTAATGTTTAACATAGCGGACTTTTAAGATAAAAGTGAAAGCGGTGAGATCCATGTTCTGTGGAGACATGTTTTGTTTGCAATAACAAATATATACCAATTATTTGTAAAGTGATATTCTGACGAATGTTTCTGCCAACATAAAAAAGTGTGGGTAATGTAATACAACATAAGTGTAAATCGACACGAACTGGAACACATCACAGGTCCAAATACGTTGTTCGATCGTCTATGTTACTTCGATGGTGTTTTGGAACTAGTGACGTCACGTGTCGTCTTTTGCACGTCGAAGGTGTTGTTTGGGTCGAATCTATTGTTTTGCCGTCAAGAAGATAGATCGGCTCGTGTTTGTTTGTCTAGGTTGATTCTTGTGTTGTCGATGTCTCTGATCTGCGTTAAGCGGCTTCTATCGTGTCGATCATCCGGGTTCTGATGCATGCCGCCTTGCTGATGCATTTCTACATTCATCTCGCGAGTAAATTACTAGTTTGTAGTTACGTGACCATGGGACACTTTCGCAACAAGGTACATTCATTAATGGGTATAACTACATGATCGGCTAAGAAAACAATTGGTCAAGATAGTAATTGTTGAATCGAATTTAAAACAAGTATATGACATGTTAATGTCAGCATTTTATTTTAACCAACCTACACTAACGTGAATATGAACGAAGAATGGTCAATACAATATAAAAAGTTTCTGTTTACTGCTCCGTTAAAAAATTGTGTTTAGTTCATTTAAAATAAAATCGACTAAGTAAACGTCAAACCGGTATGTTTAGAGCGAATATTCAAACTTTCTTAAAACATTTCTGTTTAACAAGATAGATTTTCGATGAATTTCACAAACTTTAATAAATGTCCAAAAGAAGTAGTTCTAGAAAGTAAACGACAGAAGTGTTTGATTCGATTGTAAATAATGTTCAACTATACAGCAAAATACTTCTTTCTTTAACTGTTGTGAAAATGATGTGTTTGGAAATTGACAAAGTCGTCACATATATGCAATTTTTTTTCCCCACCAAATAAGAGTAAACATGTCGGTATCGGCGTACACGTGTACGTTATACATTTCATGGAAGTAAACAGTATTTGATTAATGGTGTTATATGGCGATTATTATTTAATACATTCCTCGTTCATATATACATGTTGGTTTAAGATTGCTAAAAACTATGTTGAAACTCAACTCGCACATACTTAAAGTGATATTATGGGCATCTAACAGTATATAGTGTCTATCGCAACCCTTGTTTATTTTTGGTGTTTTCGCTTCATATACACTTATATTTGTTAAAACAGCATCAACATACTAAAGAAATATCCCGGAATGAAAAAAAAAAATCCAATTGAATATCAACCGTTCTTTCGTTTTGACAACTGACGACAGAAATGATTCCATGTACAATGGGAGTCTAAATGCAGTTTTCGTGCAGATTCGTATATACGACACAACTTTGTTTTACGGATTATTTCGACTTAGAGGACTGGGTGAGTCATGTAAAAGATCGAAAATAATATATACTTTTTCAAAACAACTGTAAGCAAGAAAAGTTGTAGATAATTGGTCAGTTACAACATTTTTATTAATTCTTTCGACCTGTTAATTCTTTTCAGCTCAATTTAACAGTGAAAAACTGTCCATAATATCACTTTAAACGCATTGAGTAGCTTTATACAATTCTCTTTTTATTGATAACAACATTCTAAAATGTAAGCTTTGAAATAAAAACCGATTCATTTCAAGCTATGACTTGAATATACAGTTTCCTATTGACGAATGTACTGCATGAAACTGCAGTTTAAACCGCGCTCTATTAGCTTATGTATCTGTCAATTTTTACAATACACATTCCTTACATAGAATGACGAGTGCAGAAAATTATACAACGAACATCGCATTAACCTTTTGTTGTGCTCAACGAGTCTGTACTTTTATTTTCCCGAAATACATCAACTTAATCAACTTCCCCGGTGAGAGAATGTTTCGTTTGAATAGATGTCTGTGTTATATTATAAAGGTTAATGGTGAGTACGAGCCATGTGGACCCATATAACTCATCTAAGACATCGACTATGATATAATATTAACGTCGTTTTATATGTTGTAAATGTTAAGTACTGTTTGCATAAACTATGCCAATTGCTTAACCGGAGTAAAAATGATTCCCTGTGACGAACAAACGATAACAAAGCCACGATTTTAATGTATTTTGACGAACGGATTTATGTTTTAAAGAACTGACTGAGGACACTTGACATATATTACTTTGTGACACATAGCTACTACAAAAATATCATCATTTTAAACAAATGACTTAAACGATCATTGCACACGACCTCTGCCAAACGGAAGTCGAAGTATAATTAAATAATATTATAATCCATATAATGTCTTTATAAAAGGCATATGCGTATGTTCTATATGATAGCACTGGTAGAACAAACGCATGTATGTTTTAATGGCGGCTTATAAAAGAGCAATTTATATCATGGATGCACAACAAACAATTAGATTGCTCAAGCTAAACTTTACTTTAATTCGTCAAACAAAATTTAACGAATATTATACAAAAGTAAAATACAAATGTGCCAATACATTCGCTATGAATGGAAATATAACACCAAGATACCAAGATTTTCTGATTTTCGGATAAGATCCACATCCGAACACTTGTTTAAATGCATAGCCGTGGCATCAAACTTCGCCAGTCATAATTCTCATAATTCTCATATTGCACAACAGCCCTACACATAATCACACTAAGCGTCTTCCTATTTACTGTAACCTCATTAAAACAAAATACTCATGGATTAATATATTAACATTAATTGTTAATTTTATTTTTTATTTTAAATATAATTGTCATATACCAGAATCATATTAAAATAGCAAATGGTTACCAAGAACACACATGTAATAAGTACATGTTCTTACACCTATCTTTACCTACAGCAAGACAATACTTCGTAAGCAAAGTCTGGTTCCAGTGGTACATGGAAATAAGACGTTATATTACATTTGACAGACTATTACTGATTTGGTCAATCGGATTCCACAATCAAGGAAATGTCGTCATGGTAACCAAATTGAAAACACCAGACAAAATGCCACTAACGTAAGTGGAAGCGGAACCTAATTACTGCGTTACCAAATGTGTTTGCTACTCTGATATAATATGCCTTAGGGCACTTGGGTTTTACGTTTATGTGCGTCAGCAAAACGGAGAACAAAAATAGCAATACACTTGCAATAGCTATGCATTATTTCGATCAATAAATCGGAAGCAAAAATGCGGTTGCATTTCTCATCGAAATTAATTCCTTTCCTATAGATGCTTTTGTATAGCAGTCGAATATATAATATCCTTTATAGAATGGACGATTTTTTCTCTGACGTGCGAAAGTTCTAAATAAACTATTCGCACTCGAAAGATACATAAACATGCAAACCAGTATGACTAACTGTTAAATACACTTTCTAGCTAAACCGGTTCTGTTCACAACAGAAGCAATTTCACGACGCAAAAACGGTTCTGCACTGTAACAAACATATGTGTTTTTATTATTCAGATAATAAATCGGTAAATAAGTAACGAAGAGCAGTTCACAGTCAATTATCAACGTCACTTAAAATATCATTGTAAGGATGGCCTTAGTATGTGTCGCACTACACAAAAGGCTTTATCGCGATATGAATTGGGTGCTGTAATAAAGGGAAACACTTTACTTCAAAGGACATGAAGTTAAACTGTATCCGATACCATGCATTCCACAATAATACTATTATTTATTGATATATGCTTTTTGGTCGATATTTAAAGACCCAACCGGCGTATTAATGTTAGAAAAACAGATTTAACTGATGCTGATACCACATTTTATCCCATTTTCACCGCGATATTGACGGTATAACACGTTGTGGGATATACTTGCTTGTATTCAACACTGTGGAATATACCTGTCGCGTGCACGGACTACTTTTTAAATGACGTCATGCGATATGCGCTAAAATTAGGTCGATATTGTTTGGTTCATTGATCGAATTTTAAGGTCACCCATTAGAAGAAAATGTGCACATTTTGCAGAAAAACATATATCTGACATATTCACCAAAAGAAATGTTGAAATAAAATATGAAATTACACGATTTTTGTTTTGTTATTTTTTTATTTATAACAAAGTCGACAAAACTTAAGCTTCAAAATTATACGACCTTCAACCTTTAAAACTAGTCATATGACATAATTTTTCGCCATCCGTATAATGAATCAGCTGATTGATGGCGTCATAAAATGGCATACTTGTTGCGTCATTTTCCTCATTTTTTTGACGATTTATTATAAACGCGACTTATTTCACATTTTTTCTACATGTACTGTATGTCGACATATCTGAATTGTCAATTGATCACATTTTCCTTATTTCGTGTAATGTGCATTGCTTATAACCAAAGCATATACTTTTGACATTTAACTTAAATATTAAGAATGTACAACAAGCCATACACATATCGCACAGTTCATGAATAATCTGCTATGTTTGCTTTCCTATTTAATTCACGTTAGGCATAGAGCTGTGTAAAGTATAAGATGGTAAAAATAGCACCACACTGGAATTGGGAACGTCCCATTTTGTACACGGGTATTTTCTACTTATTTATCTGTTGTGTACTGGAATGTTTTCCATTCTTTGTGTATTTATATATTAAATTATTTTCTCGTACAATAAGTGCATTTACCATAGATAAATAAAACATTGTGCAAGTTTAAACATAATTATGTTTGTATGCAGAAATCTGCAAATGCAACCGAGTTTACCAACGGCTATTATTAGATAAACTGCTCCGGTTCATTTGAACAGCAGTAATGTAGAGTACATGACGTAGCGTGTGACGAAGAAGAAAGTTTATCGCGTTCATAAACTCATTTGAATAAAGTGATAGAATGGCATAAGGGTCTTTATTTAACTATGCTAAAATAATTATTAAAGACCCTAGATGCAAAATCGTCAATTATTGAGTTAAATGGATTATTAGATGGATTTTAAAGGATAATTAAAGGTAAGATACTAGTTCTTACGTGTTTTGATTTTTGTTTGTACTTTTGTCGTTCCCTGTTCTCGGGGAAATGATTTTAACATGGGCGCCATTGATGCATCGGATCACACACGGCATACCCATAACATTTTATAAAAAACACGTTCTGCGCGTCCTTAAATTCGTCCGAAGTCGGAAAACGTATTGCCCTGTATATTTTGTCAAATAAAGTGTCAGTCGCTGCAATTGTCTGTTTACTCGTCAAAATTGTCAAGGTCTTCGATAGCTAAAGAAACTTCAGCGTACAGTTTATTTAGTATTGAAAGACCTGTACAAAGTCGCGCCAGTCAAAAATCATAAAAAGCGACATAAAGTTATGGTAGCCAGAACTAGGTCGTCGATGGTGTACATGTATGTTGACATCGACAGCATTTTGTCAGGAGCAATCGCCGCCATATTGGATTTGATCATTTTCTTTCGAAAATAAAATGAATTATAGTAAAGTAAAATCTTCTTTTCGCGGTCGTAATGTGTTAAAATTCGCATACTGCGTAAAATTGAATGTAGGCATATGGTGATATTTTTTACTTGTTTTACAGTTTGTGTGTGAATTTTTTAAAGACTATTTTGCGTACCAGAACAAATACATGTATATCACTACGCATGGTTACATTTGTTAGATTTTAAGCGCTTTTATGACTGAATTAAAATTATTGTTAAGGTTATTAGATCTATTTATGTTAAATGTCACGTTGAAAAAATCAAATGGGATAAATAGAATACTAGGATTAGCGTTGAATACAGAGAAGTTTATGTTGCTCGGCTCGAACACCGAAAGCGCTCGCCAAGGCTCGCGCTTCCGGCGTTCTAAGCCTCGCAACATAAACTTCTCTGTATTCAACGCTAACCTAGTATTCTCTATGAACTAACGTTGTCCAATTTGTATATACGAGTTTTTTGTGTCATAGTTGTTCTCCAGCGTATCATAAAAAGCGTGTGGTTTTGAACATGCGTTTATAAATATATAATTATATACAAGAATATAACTTATTTTATTACTTACGAACTTTACATCCGTATTGTTTACTTGACAGATGAAAACTTAAGGTAATAAGCAATAGAGTAGAGAAAAGATAAGGATATAATTCGACACAGTAACTTTCGTCACACAACCAATCGTGTGGTTCTGGCAATATTTAAAGGAAATATTAATGATCATGAACATGTTTTTATAATATCTATTTAACAGAATATAACATACTAACTATACATACACATTGATTACTTTGCATATATACAACTAAATAAGGTTGTTCGCCATGCATTAAATAAAACATAAACATGTAATTTGACACCAAAACATTTTGCCACACAACCATGTCTCTAGCTAGATATGGCGTCAAATGCACTGCTGACATTTACACAGTTATTACATCGGCTAAGCTTTCAATGCACATGGCATTCACTTCATATTCTTATTATTTATTTATTATAAGGTACATTTCCGAGAAATATAAGAACGATTTATATAGTTACACGTGTATGCACACATAAAGAAATGTATTCACTATAGACATATGTTGATACTGATTTAATTTCTCATAATCACGGCTGTGATTACACAGAACACACTACATGCATTTGAATTGACTCCACGGGGAAATATGGGAAATCAATGGGATAATTAAAGCTGAATGACATGATGTCGATACAATAACCTTGCTCTAACTGACAAATAACTTCTGCTTTTTCCTGAGAGAAAATATATGAGACCATAATACAGAAATAGGGGTAAGAGATCAGCCTTATCGACTCTGATAGACGAGATGCATACGACATGTTAAACACCTGGTATGGTATTAGAGAAAAAGCACATGAAAACAAAAAGGGTTCCACTGTTCACATTGTGTTTTATTTAACTAGCTCCCGTTACCATAACCTTTTGACAGGGGATGCCACTGTTCAGGCTCCGGCTTAAATATTAAATGTTCTGACCACGTTTCTAGTAGAAAGGAAAATAAATATTGTTCACAAGCTAAATGATGACGACTCATGACGATACCGGAAGCTTAGAATGTAATTGTAGTGACCGGGTGAGGTAAACGTACAGATGCCTGATTCTCTATGGGCCTTGCTCTGGTAAAATGGGATTCAATGAATCTGCATTAAGTTTCCATCCAGATTAGCCTGTGCAGTCCGCAAACGCTCATTAGTTTTGGAACTTTCCCCTTGAATGATATTTTTCGTGTAAAGAAACAATCTTCTTAGCAAAATCCAGTCTAGTAGGAAAGTGTCGTCCCTGATTAGATTGTGCATACTGCACATGGAAATCTGGCTCGACACTTTACATGAATTAAACCCCCTTTTGAGCGCGGTTCATGCCAAAAAGTTCGTTTGTACGATTGTATATCTTTAAAAGATGATTGCCCTTTAAGTGTAGCTAATACAATTGATGTATTCTCACAAATAGGACGTTTAAAGTACATTTTTGTCTGGTTTAGTCGTTTCAGGTTAAACATTTTGTTACAGTGCCGAAATTCACAAAATTAGCTGTTGAAGTTATTATCTTTATTATCTTACAAAACAGCTGTTCGAAGCAGTTCGCCAAGTGGATTTGCACGAGGTAACAAAACGTAACATAACAATCGTCATACAATAGATAAACGCACTTCACTTCGAGTCACGACAATTGCATTACGTAACCTTTACAATCCAAATAAAGACTCCGCATAAAAAATGGTTTGTTGCCATGTAACATAGTGGCTGCGTTACCTCATATTTTCTAGAGTGACATTCTCGGGGGAAATAAATCCATCAGCGTCATTAATTTACATTACTGGAAATACATTAAAAATAAAATGCGCCCTACGTTGTTAGTTTAGTCATGCACGAAACTTAATATTATGTACTTATGCGGCCATGACATACTTCCGCAACAACGTACACTCATTAAAGAGTTACACCCCATGCCCGGGAAAAGCTAAACAATTTGTAAACACAACATCGGTATTCCTTTTTTGGTGTAAAATGCACAGCTGATTGATTTATTGCATGCATATCCACTGTGTTAAAATGTTTATTACTTGTACAACGTTTATGTTCAAAGTACATTTAAAATGAGCGATCGTTGAGTCGCGCATGCTGCCGTTGAATTAAAATAAAACATGAACAAACATGCAATAAACTATAACTTTAATAGTATTAATATTAAGATTACGGTGGCTGAGCACAACATGAAACCTTTAGGTGAAAGACTTCCCCACGTGGTAAGCAATCCATCAGATACGTTTCCACAAAGATTAAGCTCAAATAACGGTCATTGCTTCTTTAAACAAGCGGGTTGTCGTGTTTTGTGGTCTACTTTGGAACACCTGGTTAAATTGCACATTGATAAAATTATACATCCGCTGTCGACATATTCATAAACAGAGATGCACTTCTTAATGCTAAGGGTAAGTCGGTTTGCAATTGCAAGAGAATTAAGACGTTATATTTCATCAGACACACCATTACATACAAAGTCAGCACAATAGGACTCGTGCCGTTTGGAGAAACGTTGATATGGAAACCAATTTAATGAGACTGAAAAAAAAATGTCACGAACAAGCTCATTGTAACATACTGTCTAGAATCCAATACGGTAGGCATTCTGGTTTATCACGATACGAATCCATGATGTAATAAATCAATCTGCATCAGAAAAATAGTGACAAATAATAATGACACTTGGAGGGATGCATTATAACTTTAATGCGCTAAACGACTCGAACATAATTGTGCATCCGTTGTCGACATCTTCATAAACAGAGATGCGCTTCTTAATGCTAAGTGTAGGTCGTTTTAGAAATAAGACATTATATTTCACTAACACACCATTACATATTAAGTCAGTACAAATGGACTCGTGAAGTATAAAGAAACGTCGCTATCGAAAGCGATTTAATGAGAAAAGAATGAAACGAAAAGCTAAGCTCAATGTAACATAATGTCTAGAATCTAATGCGTATGACATTCTGGTTTATCACGATACGAATCCATGAGGTAATAAATCAATATGCATCAGAAAAATAATGACACTGGTGGGAATGTATTAAAACTTAAATACGCACCACTTCTTGATAATAATTGTTCGTCAAAAATAATATTAATATTATGGGTTCTTGATATATTTTCGCATTTATTACGCATGTCATTTGAGCTAAACATGTTTTCAGCGCAAAACTAACTTCGTTAAGTACAATGCAGCAATTTGAAGACATATTTTGGTGAAGTTGAGTTTACCAGGTTAAACAATGCCTGTAGCTAACCATAGAAAACTCGTAGATTATATGCTACACTGAGCAAATTTCATAAATATAACATAACCCTTAAGCCTTGTATCTTAATTATGTACATACTTTTTAGTGGGAAATGAAGGTCACGTCAAACTTTCCTTAGAAACTATTTCGTGTACCCATTATTTCTGCAATCACATGCGTATGCCTGTTTTAACTCTCATCATATATCTTAAGCATGTAAGCATGATAATAAACGCGATAATCATCCACCATTTATGCTACGTAGTTTTAAATATCAGATATACAATAACATATACTGCTTCTCATTGACAAATAACCATGATATTGAAGCACAATACTCCGACTAGCTTTTTTCCGACAAACCTTATCCGTAGGTAGAAACAATGCTGTAAGTAAGAAAAACGCAGACTCATGGTGTCCGCCCATCAGCGTTTAATTCAAATTAAAAAGGTTTGTGATTTTATAATGATTTAAAATGTGTAAGCTTTGTTTGGAACAACCAATTATGTTTATTTTTTTCTAAAATCGAACACTAACCGGATTAAGTGAATTCACAATAATTTTACAGCAATTTATGAAATATACGAGTACCTGATATTGTGTAAAGTAGCGTGCAATGAGTTTTAAGACACATCAAGAGCTGTCTCCATTGGAAGACATATGCCGCCGAAAAACACCTTTTTTTCGAAACCTAAACGCATATTTCAAAACGTAAACGCGGACCCTAATTTTAATGTCAAGGTCAAGGGGTCAAATTTGTTGTGCGTATAGAAAGGCCTTGTCAATTTACACATGCATACCAAATATAAAGGTTTAATCTGAAGCGACATAAAGTTATAAGCATTTTTCGAGACCAAAGCGCAAAAGTGTGACGGAAAGACAGACTGACAGACGGAAAGACAAACGGACAGTGCGGTCACTATATGCCCTCCTTCGGGGGCACAAAAAGGGACGGTATTCACAAACTGATCTTAGACTTCAGTCAAATAATGAAGCCATGAGTCCCCAACCCACATCACTACATAAGAGTATACTCTTCTTAATATCTACAAACAAATGTTTCTGTTACTGTTTCATAGTTCGGTAATGTTCTAAACATTATGCATGGTTGCGTATTACTTTTATTATTTGGTACATTAAATCACACTATTTTCATATAGAACATATCGCTCATTACAAAAGCATGTTTGATAGCGTGCGTCTATTGAAATAAACTCTGTAAGATTTCTCAAGTCTAAGTCTTTTCTTTATTTTAAGGTTTGAGAATTTATTGGTGTATATGGGCCAATGTTGTATAATTTATTTTCTTCTTAAGAGTATTCCGATTTAAAGTCAGAATTTGGTTGTTAGATGAATTTTACTGAACATGTGATGTAGTCATGCAACGCTAAAATGAATTGAGTAACTTTTACAATACTTTTGTGTACATATGAAAAGAGAATCTAAACGGCAAGCAATACAATTAATTCTATTGCTTTTACAATATGACAAACCGATCTAGTTTGCTATTTGCGATACTGCGGCTAAATCATGGTCTATTCCCTCAGAGCTCCGTCAATTCATTTACTCGATTGGTGTCAATAAATATCACAATACATATTATTCAAATAGAGAAACGAGTGCTCAAAGTTTTACAACGACCATCGCATTGACCTGTTTTGTTTTGTTAAACCATAACATGGCTGTTCTTTTAACATTACGTTCTTGAAAATACATTTATTTCATTTCAGTCTCCGTTGAGAGAATTTTCGTTGAAATAGATGTCTGTGTTGCGTTTAAAAGGTTAATGTATTTTGACCATTTATATTTAAAATAACTAACTAAGAACTTTCGGAATTGACATTACGTTAAGAAACACATCTACTCCTGAACAGTTGGCCAAGCAATAAAGTAATACAAGAATATATACAAAACTATTCACAATGTCTTTAGTCGAGACATTTGCGTACGCCATGTATGATAGCACTGGCTGAACAAACGCATGTATGATATCTGTGTGGTTCATAAAAAAAAATTAACATGGGATCATGGTGGTCAATCAGATAGCCCTAACTGAATGTAAATACAACACGTCAAACACATCAAATCAAGAACATCCTATAAAGTAAAATTCAAATGTCCCGAAACATGCGCTCTGACTGACAAAATAACACCAACAAGATGAACATCCAAACACCTGTTCACAATTCAGAGCGGTGTAATCAAAATTCGCCAGTTATAACGTGATCACACTAAGCGTCTTCCTATTCACAGTGGCACATGGAAATAAAACTGTATATTGCAGCCGACAGACCATTACTGATTTTGACAATCGGATTCAACGATGATCGTGGAAATGTCGTCTTGGAAACCAAATTGAAGAAACCAAATAAAAAGTCAGTGCCAGCGGAACCTAATTACAATGTTACTGAATATGTTTGCCATTCTGAAATAAAACACTTTGGTGCTCTGTGGTTATATGTCTGCGTCAGAAAACTGAGTGTAAACAATACAATACAATACACTTTTAAAAAGAATGCATTATGTAGATTGATATTGGAAGCGAACAAATGCCGTACAAAGGCGATATTATTTCATTAACATTAATTTACATCAAATAGAGGTTTGTTTGAAAAGCAGTAACATCATGGATGCTTATGATGTTTCTTTCTATGAGGTGCGTAAGTTATGCGGTAAACTATATGCACTCAAAAGAAATATAAACAATGCACACCAATGTAAAACATACAATTGGAAAACAGCTTTTTGCTTAACCTGTTGTGTCAACAAATCCAAGATGCAATAACGGTTATACACTTCGATACACTTTTTTCTATTATGTCGGTTATTTAGGAAAATGGGTTATGACATTGGATTTTAGGTTTCGGCGTTCCATAATGAAAATATCCTTTGCGTTGATGAAGACAGTTTATTATTGAGCTAATAAACATGATTTTTTAATTCTCAAATGACAGCTTTATGTCTGGTTATGGCGTCAAATATACCTCTGACATACACAATAAATTTGATAAGCTTTCAATGGCTGCGCACTAATTTTACTTCATATTCAAAATTAAGCAATTATTCTAGTGTATCTTTTTGCAGACTAATAAGAACGAGTGTTATATTTACACGTGCATGCATGTATCACCTTTTTTATTTACGATAGACATTATATGTAAATATATGCAATTTCTCGTTGCGGCAGCTGTTTCGCAAAAAATGAGACATCCTTCAAGTGATTTGTTTCTTCCAGGAAATAAATGGGATAAGTAGAGCTCCATGACATAATGTCGATACGATCTCATTGCACTAAATTACAACGATTTTTTACTTCCTGTTTGTAAATCTGTTAGACCATAATGAAGCAATAGTACCATTACGTGTAAATATGTAATATGCATACCTAAAATGTTTCAAACAGGATACAACTTTTTGCACAAACTCATATTCAGATGTTGAGTGGCATTTATTAAATATTGATATAGAAATTGGTTTGTTAGAGGAGTGTTACACGCTCTGTAAAACGATTTACATAAGCGCTATTAATTTGCGTGTATTTGTTTGCTCAACTAAGCACATCGTGCCCATGGGGAGCTCATTTGATTATATATGTTCGTCGTTCTCCGTATACATTTACCTTTTTAAACATTTTATAGGCTTGTTAAACGCGCAAACGTGTAAAATTTAGAGTATTGTGTTGAACATTTAAATAGGTCGAAGCGAGTTTCTAAATTAGAGAATGTTCAACAACTTCGTTTCAAATTTGCCTGTGCACATTTTCAAAACATTTTCCGCTGTTGTCTCATGCTGCATATATGTCTCTAATATGACAACGATAGTTCATACTATTTTGGTATTTTATTTGCATATGTATACACACATTTGGAAAGCGTGATTCTCATTTAAGTTTGAAGTTTAGACCAAATGTTTCAACTTTGTTGTTTCATTATTTTTGATAAGGTTACTGTACCTTTTAGTGTCTTTTTTAATATTATTGGAACATGGCATGCATATGATTATGTGTTATAGAGGCTGACAGAATTGTTAAGACGAATTATTTGCTCTAAATATATGAAGATTATTTTTAACTTTTTCTAATGAAACATTATGTCTGCTATGTTTAACCAAGAACACAGATACCATGACAATATTGCGAATTCCCGCTTTATGATACCGTTAAACGTATTCAATCATTCTAATTAATTTCGTATTGTGTTGAAAAAAATCCACATGCAATAATGACCTTTTATCTTCTACTGCCTTCATAATATATTTGCCCCGGGCAGTCTAGTCTCTTCACAGATGAAAACAAGTATTGAACTTAGATGAATACCACGAGTAATTTGTTTAATTTCACTTTCGTTTTTTGTTTTACAAACATTATGAATTTAAAAGTATTTACATGTTTTTTTTTTTTTAGTTCAGACATGTTACACAAGATATGCTAATATATATATTTTTTTTAGAGGGAATAGAAAAGAACAACAGAGGAATAGTTATGAAAAATGATGAGTTGTATAAAGTTGGAAGAAAACATACTGGACTTGTGTTTTTTATTTTTGTATATTCACAATGATCTTGTCTGATTGAAAAATTAGAATTAAAAAAAATAAACAAAACTATTTTAGAGAGATAAACTAACATAGGAGTGAAATGTATATAAGTGGACAAAACATTATGAGAATTCAATCCGATTCCATTTTTGTTCAAAGATTTGTAATGTGTCATTGCTGAGGGCTATTTGTTTCTCAATCTGGATTTTTAGTTTAAGACTATGGACAAAACAATTAAAATTTGGTACTTGTTTTTTGTACTTCATGTTTAAGATAAAATATTTCATCAATATAACCATACAATTCACAATATTATTACAGTCTATTGATTTCTATGAGTTAATTCAGAAACTAACATTTAAGAAAGATAGTTTAACGTTTAGTTGATGTTGTTCAAGAAAAGATATTTATTGATTCCAAATAGGCTGGATGTGTTTGCACTTCCAAAAAAGATGTTCTATAGTTTCAATGTTTTCACTGCCGAAGTCACACAGATTTGAGTTAGATAATTTACATTTAAAGAGATATTTATTTGTAGCTCTAATTCTATGGATGTATTTATATTGAAAATTTCTCAGTGTGCTTTCAATTGTTGCTTTATATGGCATGGTAAATATGTGTTTCCAATTAAGTTCATTTTCTCCAAAAAAGGACTTGCCATTTATTTTGGATTTTGGAGTTTTCTGTAGGGTTTTTAATTCGTAGTGTGTAAAATATTTTATTTGTTTTGGTTTTTTCTTCCAAGTATGTTTTCTACAAATGTTGTTTGAGTACACGGTGTATTATTTGTATTGGTTTCAGATTTAATATGTATGGGTATGCTTTTGATTAGTGTGTAGCACTTCAGAAAAGTATTTGAAGGTATTCCGTATATGTAGCATATATTATCAAAAGTGTAGAAATCCTTAATTCTGTAGTTATATAATTGGTCGACATATTTAATGCTTCGTTCAAACCAGTCTTTATAGAAAAACGTCTTATTGTTTGAAGTTATGTCTTTAATGTTCCATAAAATTGTTTTACTGCTGGTTTGGGTCTCTAAGTTATGAGTGACATTACTCCACGCTACATTCAAAGAGTAAGGAGTCACCATATTTTTTAGGATTTTCTGGTAGAATAATTTCCATTTACTCGTATTGGTATAATCTAGGTATCGTTTAACCCAGCTGCATTTGATTGCATTCAAGAATGAGTCAATGTTCGTTAATTGTATACCTCCATTTTGTACAGATTGAGTTAACTGAGTTCTTTTTATTTTATCAGGCTTACCGTCCCATATGAAATTAAATATTGCTGCTTTTATATCGTTAATAACATCATTTGGTGGGAGAACTGTTAATACATATATTAATTTAGGAAGTGCAAACGTTTTCAATACTGTGTTTTTTTCCGATTAGTGTAAGTTCACGATGATGCCATGATTTTAAGCAGTTTTTAAAATTCTGTAATTTAGGTATTATGTTTTTAAGAACTGTATCCTTTTAATTATGTGTGAATGTTATTCCTAACGTTGTGGCTTCATCGGATATCCAATTAAATTTCATTTCTTTTTTATACTGAACATTACTTTGTTTTAATTTACCTACTCGTGGCACAGTACATTTATTTTTGTCTAGTTTAAGACCCGATGTCATTCCGTTAAGGGTTAGCGACTCTATTAGATTATGGAAAGAATCGTAACTGTTATTTAAAAAATAAGTTGCATCGTCAGCAAATAGGGACTGTTTGATTTCTTCGTTAGGTTCTAGTGATATGCCTTTTATGTTTTTTTTTTATTGGATGTGTGTGATAGATACTCGATGTAAATGATAAAAAGCGATGATGAGAGTGGACATCCTTGTCGAACCCCTCTTTCGATGTTAAAACTGTTTGAAAAGAAGCCATTGTTGATGATTATACTGTTAATATCGGTAATGAATAGTTTGACCCATTGAATGAGACTTTCACCAAAGTTCATATTTTCTAAGCAAGAGAACATAAATGAATGATCAAGCGAATCGAAAGCCTTTTCAAAGTCTGCAAAGACTATTAGACCAGGATTATTTGAATTTTTGAAATAGTTAATGCATTCTTGGATAAGACGCACGTTTTCACCAATGTAACGTCCTTTTATGAAACCAGATTAAGATTTTGAAATGATTGATGGTGATATTTTTTTTAATTCTGTTTGCTATACTTTTAGTTGCAATTTTATAATCATTGTTTAGTAAACTAATCGGGCGCCAGTTTGATAAGGATTATAAGTTTTTTTCCAGGTTTTGGAATAAGTGATATAATACCTTGTTTTTGTAGCGTAGTTAAGTTTTCGTTGTTAAATGAACAGTTAAGTGAATTAATTAGATGTTTTTTATATCATTCCAGAATATTTTATAAAATTCGACTGTGATGCCATCAGATCCTGGGCTTTTGTTATTTTGCATTTCTTTAAGGGCTAATCCACATTCATATTCATTAAGCAGTCTGTCGCACAGTTCTTTTTCTTCCTGGTTTAAAGCGTGATGTGTATTTTTAAAAAGAGTGTTATTTTCAACATTTTTTCGTTTATAGAGGGTTTCGAAAAATAATCGTTGTTCTTCTAGTATTTGAGTTCTGTTTGTTATATATTTGCCATTGACTACTAATTTGTGTATAGTTTTTTGTTCACTTCTACGTTTTTCAATGTTTGCGAAATATTTTGTATTCTTTTCATTTGTTTTCTACTTAGACCGAGTTCCTACAATTGTTTACACCAAATGCCTCAGATTCGCGATCGGATGAGACATCAAATGTTCTGACCTAGTTTCGTGAAAATTTGGAAATTAAAAGACTGTTCATACGCTAAATGTTGGCAAAGAACGACGAATAACAAGGCAATACCAAAAGCTCAAAATGAACGTGTCGATCTCCGGTGAGATAAAACGAGCAGGTACCTACTTTCATGTTAGTATGTACACTACGTTGTCCTTACGTCATATTTGCAATTGGTAGCGGTAATAACAACAATTTCTTTTCAGGAATAAGACGTTTAAAATACACCTGTTGCCTCTTCGAAAAACAGATTAATCAAGTGGTGTTATGTACGGTTAATGAATTGATTTAACCTTGTTAAAACTTCGATTAATGGATTCAAACTGATCATCTTACAAAACAACATTACCATATAGTTCGCCGAGAACAGGCACACGAGGAAACAAAATTTTACACTACAATCAAAATCAAATTACAGATTAACGCATTTTAATTCCATTTATGGCAATCGAGTTTCGTAGCCATAGTAACCATATTGTAGAAACCGCATGACAAACCAAGAATAGTTTGAGACAATGTTACATTATTTCTGTTACATAAGTTCTGGAGTAACATTATCTATTGGGAAATAAATCAGCGCCAGTAATGTAAGTTAATGGTACTTCATTATAAATTGATAGTGTCATACGTAATAAGTTTTATCGAGCGTGTAAATTACTAGTAATTACTAAAGCAACCATGACACACTTTCCCAATGTCCATATAGTTCTGGGTAAAACAATCGCCATGCACGGCGAAGAAAACCAATTTGTCAAGATAAGAGATTGCTTATGCGAGTGTAAGAGAGTTTAGGAGATTTTAATATAAGACATCGATTTTGGCATACATAAGCTTACATGAATAATAATGAAAATAATAAAAATATGTTGTATATGATGTTAAGTCATCGATCATCAAATATTGTTTCATTCAATAAAACATCGAAACAACCAAGTTAAAGTCGATTCCGGCAAGAGTGTTTACATTCTTATTACATTTAATGTTCAAATGACGTTCACGATTACAAGTTTGGTACAATAAAATTAACGAAAGAAGAGTTTTATTCCATTGCGAATACTGGTGTGCTGTACAGCCCAAACTATTTCATGTTCACTCGTCACTTCACTGCGCTGATTTGTTTCAACGAAGCGTAATCACACTTTTAATTCTACAACAGTACGAGCCAACGTATCTGTATCAACGTATACTTGTTCGTTGCAAATTCAATGAAGTAACTGATGGTATGAATATAGTAAGTTAATATTATAAATCACTCCTTGTTCATATTCATTTGTTGGTTAAAGCTTGCTAGAATAAACTCTTGACTATGCAATCGTATATACTGGCAAAATCAAATATTGCGTGTTAGTGTCGTGAGAACAAATATGCACAGAATAATGTCGATTAACCAATATTGAACATTTTACTCTACTAAAGAATATTATTTGCAATTGTGTAAACGCTAATTACGATGATTATCGTTATCACGTTTGCATTTTTATTCTTGCGTTTTATTTATTATCTGTTTTGCAAAAATATAGCTAAGATAATATGACTCGCTTTTATGAACAGAAGCAATTTTTGAATTATGCTATTCAGTGCAGATATTATCAAACAGGTAACGTTGACCAAGAATTGGCAAAATCGTATTGTCTGTGGTTCAAGGAAAACAAGGCAAACAAACGAATAGTATAGATACTAAAAAGAATTTGTATTTTTGTCCGCCTGCTGCCTCAAGTATCTTTCCTAAATTGAACAAACAAGTAATCCACAGGCAGGAGGAAAGATGCAACAAAGTAATTAAATGCAACAAAGTATTACAAGGAGTAATATCGTTGATCATGAATATGTGTTACCTCTTTACAAAACATTACCAAAAATACAGTCGTATAATTCGTGACTGAAGACTTGTTTAGGAATTTACGACTTAATCAATATAACAAATCGGTAGGTCTACGGTTTTCAGATTGAGACGAATAACACTTCAACTGTGCGTTCTAGAAATGGAGGGAATGAGTTGTGTAATAACTGCAATTACTATTTATCGGTTTTACCAAAATAGCCGTTATTATCAGATAATAAATCAAACTCATTCATTCTCACGATATAAATCAACCTGGTTTACACACAGTCAACCACGGTAAGTAAACACACCCACAAACACTTGTTGTTTTTTTGAAAATATCATTACATACTTAGATACTTTTCTAAAATATGTATAGCGCATTCGAGGTCCATTGTTATGTTTAGTTAAAAGAATAACCTTTAAACTCAACGCAAATTGCTAGCAAACTTGCGAATATTTGGAAATGCGCGATATAAAATTTCATCAATAATTCAGGTTTGCTTATTGAAAGTATAAAAATTGCTTACTTGTTTACATGCCAATATGCGGAAATAAATGCTTCTATAAGCGTGATATGAATAATAAACGTAATTCATATCAGAAATTCATCTTAAAACAAACACTTCTGATAAAGTTGTTTAAGTTTTTTAAACTGTACGACCTCCCCATCATCCAGCCTCCACAGTATCACGTGATTCAGTACCTTTATTTCGGTTTCGAGGATTGTTTTTGATCGATATTTGTCGATGTAAACTGCACAGCATAATGATTTATCGAATGCATATCATACCTTTTAACATGTTTATTATTTGGGAATCATTTATTTTCATAATATGCTTTTAAGATCTTGACCTCATATGCCTCATCTGAGATTGGATTGAAATAAACACCTACCTACATATTAAAGTTAGAGCGATCAACATATAGTTACTGATCAGTAAGCCCTATCGAAACGAAATAAATTACATATTCTGTAATTAGAATGAAGATGATTGCAGAAAAGTACATAGCAACAGATATTAACAACATAACGATACACAATTTATAAACATATAAACACATCAATTATTTCTCAGTACGATGAATACAGTTAAACGTAAAAATCAAAACTATTATGAACATCTGCAAATATATTATTGATATTAACCTAGCAATGAATATGCACACCATAAATCATTTAATTGAAACACTACCACACTGACGTACCAACCTTAGGTAAACGTGTTCATTGAAGTTAGTTCAAATAACGACAATTGCTTCTTTGAACAGGCGCTTTGACTGGCTTTGTGGTAGAAGTTAGAAAATCTGGTTAAACTAAAAATTCATGGAATGGCGCATCATCTGTCGTAATCTTTACAAGAAGTTTATTGTTTGTCATTTAACTGTGGCATTAGAAATAATACGTTATATTTATAAGACTGAATACAAGCCACGAATAGTAAGACGAAACGGAACATTATATCTTAAAGCAAATGCGTTTGACATTCTGGTTCAACATAATATGAACCTTAATCCATCGGCACAAAAGCAATAATGAACACTGATGTAAATGTATTATTACTCAAACGCATCACGCCGTAAACATAATTATGCGTAAACAAATATATATCGCGATATACTTTCGCAATAATTACTAAAGTCCCTCGAGCTAGACAAATGTTTATAACGTGAAAATATATGCGTGAAGCACAGCTAAGCCATTTGTAGAGATGATGTGGTGTCTGTAGTCAACCATGTGAACCTCGTCCATAAAATGCTACACTAAGCAATTTGCTTAACATAACATAACCCAATGACTATGTAGATTCATTATGTATTGTTTTCAAGTGTGTCTTTCCGTACGTTGTTAGTTGTGCTTCAAAATGTACACAATGTTAAGTTCGAACTGTTGGCTACATCAACGTCGTTTTCCAGTTTGTTTCATGTATCCACCATTAGTATAGCACACGCGCATGTTCTACTTTCAGTACAATTGAATGCACATCTATTTAAAAACGCATTCTTCTACAAATGCCATTTTTAACTCTTATCATATCGCTCTTTCATGTTTTCAGCGTGCTAATAAACGCGATAAAAAAAATAACGCGCTAATTCTGCCACGTAGTTTTTATTATCAGACATGAAATAAAATATACTAAATAACCATGATATTGTAGCACATTACACATAACCTAGTTTTGGTTAAATATGTGACTCGAAAGCGTCTGAGCAACATACAATTTATATATGAGCGTCCCCCTGGGAAATCCGGGCATAACGCATGTGCGTATAGTGGCGTCCCAGATAAGCCTGTGCATTCCGCTGTTGTGGTATTTTCGTAAAAAGATGCTATTACTTATACTAAGCGGAAAACTATTTCAAGCCCCGTTTTTCCAGGGCGAGACGCTTATATATTAGTAATGATTGCAATGGTGCATAATGGCGGTGTTTGTTGTACCTCTCACAATGCACTTTAGTACTAGTACCCTCAATGTGACGGAACGTCTTACTATTCACTTTAGTTTCCTCAATGTGACCGTGTTTGTTTCACCTCTTACTATGCACTTTAGTGCACTCAATATTACGGCACGTCTCACTATGCACTTTAGTACCATCAGTATGACGGTTTTTGTTGCTCTTTTCACTGTGCAATTTAGTACAATAGTGTGACGGTGTTTGTTGCACCTCTCTCTGTGCACTTTAGTACCCTTAATGTGACGGTGTTGGTTGTGCACGTCTCACTATGCACTTTAATACTATCAATGTGACGGTGTTTATTGCACATATCACAATGCACTTATTAACCCTCAATGTGACGGCGATTGTTGTATGGACATTCACCTCGCATATAGGTAACTCACTCAAGATTTGAGCAAGTGTAATATCGATATAGTTGTTAATGTCGACAGTGCATATTAATGAACTTACGTCACCACCTCGTTCTTACGAATATGTACCGATTTGGCCATAAAATATTCTCAGCTGAATGTAATATACACATATTACATGTGCTTATTGCGTAATACATTAATAAATATTTTTGACTGGTTCATGTTATGCAATACGTGTATTGCCACAAGAACGGCTTCAACAGAGAAGCTTTTGTTTCTTCAAAAGAACACTTCGTCGTAAAAGATTTGGCATCTGTTTAAAGTGCAGATTAATGTTATCACTCATCAGCTGTCGAAGAGATGATCTTCCAAGAAATATTCGTCATAGTAACAATCTCCCATTTTCTATTTAAAAAATCATTGAAGCTCATATGCAAATCACGACGATCGCACATTTTATCATGATATGATACGTATTCATGATAACCAAGTAAAAGAAGTTGGATACAAGATCCAGAATGGCAATGTTTAGCAATGTTTAGCAATAACTAAAAATCGAATGCGTACAATAATTTGGTGGTATATTTCTCCGTGGTTAATTGTGCACCACTTGCGCAATAATAAGTTTAAATTAAAAATACTAAATGATATAATTAAAAACGAACATTCAGGCGCGCGAAATATATTACAATTCGCGAGCATTAAACACATTGTATGCCTTTGATCTTCTAACCGTTTGCACTCTGTATATTTATAGCAATTCCAGCAATGTATTACATTCAGCCAAAGCTTAAACATCTCGCAATTAAAATGTGAAAAAAACGTGTACTATCAACAGCGTTTCGACCACACCTATCGAATCAAAGGACCGTTTGGTGATTGATAGAGTCAGATTTTATTACAAACTGTCCAGGGCTAGACATTAAAAATCTGTCTTCTTTGTTACAATCATTACAAAAAATCTTATTTTATTTTAATTCAGTTTGTTTAATAATGCCGTGTTTAGTAAGTGTCATCTTGAATTTATTTGCGTTACTTCATAAAGAAAATTGGTGTAGTGCCTGTAAGAGAAACATTCTTCTATGTATTTGCTCCTGGTGCCCGATGTACCTTAATTGCATTTACGTAAGCTGACCGTTTAATCAAGAGGGCCCGTCGACGTAATGTTAGCAATTGCGGAGACGGTATGTGGACGGACATGTTCGAACCTACTAGATAGTGTATATTTTAGCATGCGTTCGCATGTTTTATTCAATGTTAATTATGCTGATTTTCTGCAAAAATGTATGAAAAAGTGCAACATAAAGTGTTCAAGGCCACTCTAGTTACAAAGGTTGGCAAAGATTGGGCCATCATTTTTTTCTGAACATAGTGGTTTACCCTATGCTTCTTATATCACGTGGTTTTTCGTTTCATCTTAAATAAAATTAATTGCTTTATAAAGTCGCCTTATCCATAATAAATAAGCTATTCATGTATTGCAATTCATTTTAAAACGCTCTCAACTGCGTGGAACTATGATCCGCAATCCGTTATCATATACATTTTGTTAAAACAGTATGTTTCACGTCCTAAAATGTAACACGCAATATGTAAGTTTTAGTTGACATATTCATCAGTAACACTTACAACGATCCTTATGTTCATCTTTAAATATAAGTTGCAAGTTTTGGTTGGGAATATGTCTAACAAAATTACAGATTGTCGTGTTTCATTTAGGACAAAAACATACTTTTATATACCTTCTATTCGATATCGCGTTTCTATACGTCCGTGGTATTAATTATCGTCGCATTTACATAGTGTTGTAGTTCGTATTATCTTATGTATATACACCGTTTTCTCCATCATTTTCTTGTTTTCAAACATGCATACTGAATGGTAATTGCGTCAAAATAGGGTATGTTCACGACCTTAACAGTGCGAACTGCATGATGATCATAATGCCATTAATAAAATTACACTGACTATTCACGCATGTTGCATGCAATCTTTTAAAGAAACATAATCTTTTATAACTTTATCGTCTCGTCCAAATTCCTTGTCCATATGTTTAAGTTTACTAAATTTATACTGTCGTGAAGTTTGTTGTTGCGCTTACACGTTTGTGTTGTGTTACAAAATTGATTTGCATTATGGCAGCTGATTTAACTGCAACGTAAGTAAGATAATCCCTCATAGTACGTTTAAATGAGAGAAGAAAATGCTGTTTTGACCGTCTTTTTATATGAACATTAAGAATGTTGACCAGAACATGTTATTTAAATCAACGCTTATACACTTAATTGCAATTGAAATATAGAAAGAGGATTATTGGAACTGTAACCATTGTTTTATATGAACTTCTCCCAGCTTGTTTGATAGTAATAAATGCACTGTTGAATGTCGAAAAGTCTGTTCTTCATGAACAAGTAAATGTTATCAGATTGTACGAATCGTGTTCTTGACATCCAATTCTGGGACATTTATGGACGCTGACGCAGTTAGTACTTACAATATCGATCAAGCCAGGCGAGCTGCAATGTTATGTAATCGAGTAACGGCACGGTATATTCAGCTAGCATCACTGATAAGGTTTATAAGAAGCATTTGTAACAATTTGTCTAAATGTTCTTTTGTGCTAAACCTGTCCAGATTAATATAGAACAATGTGGAATTATCCAAACTCGTTTCGTCAAATTTACCAAACTCGTTTCGTCAAAACTGGTCTACATTTACGTGATGCCAATTGTATTCAGTAACTCTGTTTATATGTATATTTATAAAGCATACTGTTCGCAATATTGCAGCAGCCCGGGTTCGATCCCAATTGACAGCGTTGAGACGTTGGTAGACTGATTTCTCATTATGGTGAATGCTTAATATATTTCAAGAATGCATCAAGTGTTAGGTACAACAAGAAACAGACTAGATTTTGTCTGTAAAAATGCGACACATATAAAATCGAGTACATATACGATGGAGTCCAATATTATTTTGTTTATACAGTGATTAATTTGTTTTTGCTTCTGCATTTAATATTATGCCATTTTTTAATACTGCGTTATCGACAATCAACTTATGAATTGTGTTCTTTTCGGCTTTCCGTTGTTCTATGTTGGCAAAGTATGCTTATTGTTTTTTTCGTTTCCTTCGACTTGAATAGCTTTTAATCTTAAAATATATATATTAACCGTATACTAGTTTTTATCATATATCTGTTACTTGTCGTGTTATTAACGTGTTTGTGTTTGTTATATTCAACATAACATCAGCAGAGTTGCAATGCATTAAATTGTGTTGTAGAGTTGTGATTTCTGCAATTACCATTTATTTTTCCCTTGTAGATTGTTATTCTCAATTTAACTGTTTCGTGATGTTTTATTACGAATTGAACCTTTAATTATTTCTTACAATGGGTTGGGATAAAAACATTATTTAAATGCCCAAACATTTTGTTTGATTTTGTGATGGTATTTAACTTTTAGTAAAACGGACTTAAAAAGTTTTAAGTATTTTCCTAAAAGTAAATTATCTATGTTAAAGTGTACAAGAGAGTTGATCGTTTTATATCCAGGCTTAATGTTACATTTCAATATAATATTACATAAAGTATTTGACATATTGAAAAAGTCAAGTCAGAATATAAAATATGTAAAATACAGTTAGAATGCCATGTAAATGTGTTTTTGTCTTATGTTTTATCCTCCACATGTCAAGGAGTTCATTGGTGGCCATTAAATCTGTTAGAAGTTTTCTGCAGTGTTTATGGGCATTACAATTAGCGATTTTCTTCTCAATTCATGTTGAGATGGTATTAAAATCACCGCCTATAATAGCAGCTTTGTCAGCATATGACGATAAATAGCTTTTAAGATTTTGTTAAACAGATAGGTCTGTTTGTTTGACGCATAAATGTTTACTAGTGTGTAGTTAATAGCTTGTACTTAAATGTATACAGCTATTACCCTTCTATAACAATTTCAGTGAAGTTAGATAGTTCAATGTCACTATTTCAATGTAAAAATACCAAACAATGATTTGTTGTTTTTAAGTACAATTAATTTATCCCTCGTAGTTTTAAATTTAGTGGCTTGTATTTATGAACGAAGAATGATTTGTTTTTACAAAATTAATGATGTTGTTGTTCTTGTAACTTGAATAAAAAATAAATGAATACCATGCTATTGTTTCACATTACTTTCAGACCACTTAACTCTGTCTTCTACATGTGTCATCTGTGGAATCTGATAATCCAGTAGCACCGGGCCTAAAACGAGTTTCAGTACACAAGGAGAGTCTCGAAATGGCGTTGCACAATGTATCATGATGGGCTTCAAGGTTAGGATTGTGAGCTTCATTGCCTGGCTTTAATTGTTTTAGCCTCTTGCTTGGACAGCTTGGGAAGATGCGTGTGCTTAAAGTGTCGTCAATACTAGCCTGTGCAATCCACACTGGCTTATCAGGGAAAACACGTTTCGCCAAAACTGGAGTATCCTCAAGAAGATACTTCGGAACGCAATGTGTCGTCCCTGAGTAGCATGTTCAGATTGCACAGGATTATCTTTGACGACATTTTACGCACATGCATTATACCCAAATTTCTCAGATTATACACCTTACTGTAAGGCATATTGATCTGAACATTGTTTCTTATTGTAACTACGCTTTATTTCTTGGCTTGAGTTTAAGTCGACGCCCATAGCTCGAGGTTATTAAGCTAAACATTTTTAAACGCATTGGTGGCAGTTTAGAGAACCTTTGAGTACTTATAGCTTTTATGTCCGTGATTGATATGTGGCGTGGAAATGAAGTGTGCTATTATGATCGTTCGTGATTTATAAGAGGCATGGGAATGCCGTATGTTGATTAACTCAAACTTGTGTTTCACGTTCATGGAAACATATGCCAGTTTTTTTATTTATTTGTCTTTGTGAAAACGGAAATATTTGGCTGTTCCCTGCTTAGTTCAAACGCCATGTATCCACTATATTTTTATTAAATGACTTGTTCATTCCCGTGAAATTCTCCAGTTTAACCTCGTCATCAAAGGGGTCTACGTCACACGTGAAAGTATTATTTTATTTGCACACTCGCGAATTAAATAGGTAATATGCTGATGCCCGTCTTATCAAACATCGCACAACATTCTCACCTTACAATGCAATTTTCGAAACATTCGGATCATAATCGCTTATATTTTAAATCTACAAAATGCAATCGTAAGTAAACAATGTCGTACGATCTTTGATAAAACGGACCCCAGAAACCAATAAATATCCTCCTTTTAGCCCTATCGGTAAAGCTGCTTTCAAGCTATTTAAAAAACGTGGCCTGCTGGAGTGCATATTTAATCAAATAGGAAACGAACTGTTGCAAAAGAAAGTAAAACATATTTTTTGAACACGTAGTCAACCGTATACAAATTCCCAGTCATGTGTAATTCAACATGTACTGTCTTTAAACAGAAATACATCGTTGGTATGCATGTGTTGCCAAAATCACATATGGTATTCGCATGCACGAGTATGAAGTATGAAACTTAAAAGGATCATTTTTAACCATTAAATAATATTTACACACCGCTGTGAGAACATGTTCTTCCTTTCAGACTACTTTTCAATGGCTATGAAAATTGCTGCTACCCTTTGTAATGTATTGCCTCTAATAAATATTAATGTGAGTAGAATGCATTAGATTTTAGTAGTGTTTTATTGTCTGCCAGGACAACGTTTACTTTCGTATGCATCTCATGCTGCTGTTTCCCTAAAGGACCCGAGGCGTTTAACGGCTCTTCACTGTTTGATAACGTACTTACGGACGAGATCAATGATACGCTGAAAATGACCTCAAAGACGCTGTTTCCAGTCCGGCGATTGAGCCTCGCGACGATCAAGCGGTATCTTGATTCAACCTATTTACTTTAGCTAAATTGCATCTAAAGCAAATGGCTCATTGAAACGCTATCAAGTGAGTTTCTTGGGTAGTACTTGTTGGCTTAAGGAAACATTTGATGAGCTATCCCACAGTGGGCCTTCCTGATCGCTTTGCTGGCACAATATCAACTAACGCCACGGTGTAATAATTTAGCCTATTATACTGATGCTGCGTTTCGTATACTATACCCTTCGTTTGCACGTGTGTTAACTGTTGACTTTATTATATGTATATGCTGTTATAAATCTGACCATAGACAATTGAAACGTGTGTAATTTATGTTTTATAAATAGTATATTAATAAGATAATACACTGATAATAAATCGTTATGGCGAGGTAATAATCTGTTTCCGCGCGAACTTGATGAACTGTGGTGAACAGCTTTCTGAATAATAGCATGGTTTAATTCACAACCGTTGTAAATAGCATGGTCATTTGCACAACTAGTTCATTTACATAAATTACAAATTAAGCGGATAATTTAACGAGGACTTTATGACGAAGCGTTTCTCTTCATTCATCATCTGCGAATGACATTTGTGTATATGCGTAGCACTTACTCAAGTTTCAATGAAGCAATATCTAGTATGTATGTCTATAATGTATTTTAGCTCACCTGAGCACAACGTGTTCATGGTGAGCTTTTGTGATGGCCGTTTGTCCGTCGTTCGTGCGTCGTCTTTCTTGTTGTCAACATTCACCTGGTTTACACTCTAGCGGCAACATTAATAATCTAATCTTAATGAAACTTGGTCAGAACCCGTGTCATAATGATATCTTGGACGAGTTTTAAAAACGGAGTGTTCGTACAAATGCAAATTATCAACCTGACTTAAGTGTTATATTGTAAATTTGACCTTAATGCGCTAATAACAAGAAACGCTTTCCGTCAATGGACATGAATTGTGACTTCTGCAGCCTACGTCTTTACCAACAATATGTATTCAAATGAATGTATTCTACATTATTTCTGTCACTGCCTTTTTATTGCGATCTGCTCGATATTATCTCTGAAATACAGAATACAATTGTGTTGAGAACACTTGAACCTAACGTTGTCCAATTTGAATAGAAGTTGTTATTATTTTGTCATATAAAATATTAGGTAATATACAAGCAAAGAAAGGTGAAGCTGATGAAATGAATGCAGTGAACATGACCATGTATATAACTAGTCATTTATTCAACAACACACGCTAAAAGTTTATAGGTTAGGCATTTAAATGTCAAAGCTGGAATCATTTTTATTACACAGGTGCCACAAAAAACGGCGGGAAATTTAATTACATAATGTCTATCCCACTAACAAATGCGACATGTGTTCATCGAAACTATGCCGACAAACATAATAATTTGTTCTCTAACTCTGGCAGAATAACGCAGGTTCCTGACGTCTGGGCCGAACTATGTAGACCATTTGACAGACTTACGGTGACCCGCACGCTGCAAAGTCCCAGCCATGACGATGTAGGTTTTTGAAGGGAGGTTGTAGAACTCAAAAATACTGATATATAACAAAAAGCTGGCAAGCATGAGTAAATACGTGGAAAAGGAGGATGGAAAATGTAGAATATTGTGTTAACCAGCGACTAACTCGAGAAATATCGATTATGCACGAGGGCAATGGTTTTAAATAGTAAACGAGTCTAAGTGTTACTGTAGACTGTGACGTATGGGTTAAGCAAATGGAGTTTTGGGTTTCGGCCTCCCCTAATGAAAATTGCGTTTGCGTTGAATAAGACATTTTATTGAGCAAACAAACATGATTTATTTCACAAATGACAGCCTTGTATCTGGCTATGGCGTCCAATATACCTCTGACATACACATGTATTTAAATGTACGCAATTTTATCATTGCGGCGGCTGTCGCGCAAAAAAATTGAGACATCCTTCAAGTGAATTGATTCCCCTGGTTTCTTTAGGGAAATAAATGGGATAAGTAAAGCTCAATGACATAATGTCGATACGATATCATTTCACTTAATTGACAACTAACTTCTACTTCCTGTTAGGAAATCTGTTACACCATAATGCATATATTTCCAGTACCATTACGTGTAAATATATTATATGCATACCTCAAATCTTCCAAACAGGATTATACTTTAAGAACAATCTCGTATTCTGATGTTGAGAGGCGTTGATTAAATATTGTCTATGAAAATGGGTTTGTTAGAGGAGTGTTTAACGCTCTTTAAAACGATTTACATAAGCCCAAATATTGTCCGTGTATTTGTTGGCTCAACTGTTAGCAGTAAATCTTTTGTTTCTTCAAAACAACACTTCTTTATGGTTTTGTGGAAGAAGATTTTGCATATGTTTAATGTGCAGATTGATTTAATCACTCATCAGCTGTCAAAGATATGACCTTCAAAGAAACATTAATCATAGTAACAATCTAGTATTTTCAGAATCATCTTAAAAAATACGATGAAACATTGTAGCTCAAATGCAAATCGTACAAATACATTCATGAAAACATGGCAATTGTGCATAATAACTCAAATACAGAAGTATTTGGTGTTATATTTATCCAGGGTAAAGTGTGCACAACTTGCGCAATTACAAGATTGTATTTAATATACAAAATGGTATCATTAAACACGAATACTAAGGCGCGCGAAATATAATACACTCGCGAGCAGAACACACTTCATGATGGTCTGACTCTGATATATGTTCTTGTACGCGCATAAATACGTCATGATTAGTACTGATAAGTGGCTATAAATTTGACCTGTTAAGATTTTAATGCCTTATTCAACCGTTTGCACTCTGTATATTTCTCCAACCTAAGCTTCTAACATCTCGCAAAACAACTGTTAAAAACGTGTGCTATCAACAGCGTTTAGACCAGACACATCAATTCAAAGGACTGGTGGGTGATTGATAGAGTACGAGTTTGTTGCAATATGTCCCGGGTTAGATTACATTAAAATGTGTCTTCCTTGTTATAACAATTATTTTAACAATCAAAATTAAACAGTGTTTTAATTAAGTTTGTTTAATAATGCTGTGTTCAGTAAGTTTCCTCTGTAATATATTTGTGTTACATCATTAGGAAAACCTGTGAAGTGCCTGTCAGAGAAACATTCGTTTTTGCATTTACTCCTGGTGCCTCATGTACGCTAATTTTATTTGTGCAGGCTGACCTTGTAAGCAATAGGGTCATTAGCCAGAATGTCAGTGATGGCGGAGACGGTAGGTGGACGGACATGTTCAACCCTATTAGAAAGTGTATATTTTAGTATTCATTCGCATGTTTTAGTAAGTTTTGAAATGCTGATTTTCTTCCAAAACTTATGAAGAAGTGCAATATTAAGTGTTCAAGGCTACTCTTGTCACAAAGGTTGGCAATGATTGGACCAGCATTTCGTTTTTGAACATAGTGGATTACTTTATGCTTGTTGCGTCACGTGGCATGCCATCTTACCTTAAATTAATTTAAATAATTGCCTTATCCATAATTAAGAACACATTCATTTACTGCAATTAATATTAAAACGCTCTCAACTGCATGACACTATGATCCGCAATCTCTTATGATGTACATTTTGTAAAAGTAACATTTCCCGTCCTGAAATGGAACACGTAACATGTAATTTTAGTTGACTTATTCATGAAACAAAACTAACAACGATCCTTATGTTCATCTTTTATTATAAGGGCCGTTGTTAGTTGTGTATGTGGATATGTCAAACAAAATTACAGATTGCTGTGTCTCATTTCAAGACAAAAAGATACTTATATATACCTGCGATATCGCGTTTCTAGAATTCCGGTGGTAATATTCATAGTCGCATTTACATCTTGTTGTAGTTCGTATTATCTCAAATATCGACTACGTTTAATATCATCGTCTTCGCAATCAATTTTCTTGTTTTAAACATGCAATATGAATGGTAATTGCGTCAAAATGTGTACCGTTCACGACATTAACAGTGCGAACAACATGATGATTATAATGATACTTAATAGAATAACGCTTGCTCTGCATACATGTTGCATGTCATCTTTAAAGAAGAATTATTTTGTATAACAGTGTTCTCCTGTGCCAATTTCTCGCCAATGTGTTTTTTTTACTAGATATATACTCTCGTGTATCTTAGATGTTGTTTGAAGTAGGTGGAGTTTGTGGTTACACTCACACGTTTGTGATGTGTTAAATTGTAATGCGGCAGCTGCTTCAACTGAACCGTTAGTAACATTATCACTTACTGCAGTTTATATGTGAGATGAAAATGCTGTATTGACCGTCTTTTTTATATGAACATTATATAGAATGTTGACAACAACATGTTATTAAAATCTAAGTATTTGCACTTAATGGCAATAGAATGAGAGAAAGGTGTTGTATTGGAAATGTTACCATTGTTTTATATGCAGTGCGTACCGCTTATTTGATAGTAATAAATGCACTGTTGAAAGTTTGAATGTCTGTTCCTCATGAATAAGTGAATGTAATTAGATTGCACGATGCGTGTTCTTGTCATCAAATTTTGAGGCATTTATGGACGCTGGCGCAGTTAGTACATATACTATCGATCCCACCAGGAGAGCTACACTTAAATTAAATTGAATACCGGAACGAACTATACAGCTATCATTGCTGATACGGTTTATAAGAAGCATTCATAACAAATTTTCTAAATTTTCTTTTGTGCTAAACGTGTCAAGAATAATATAAAGCATGGTATTTCGGTATTTACAAAATTCGGTTCGTCAAAACAGGTCTACATATTGCGTTCAATTACTCTGTTTATTATGCATCTTTAGTCATACTGATTGCAATAGTGCAGCACTCCGGACTTGATCCCAATGGAAAGCATTGCGACTGGGGTTGTCTGGTTTCTCATTGTAGTTGCAAGCTCAATGAACTAGTGTTTTTTTTTGGCTTTCCGTTTTTCTATGTTAGTAAAGTATACTGATTTTTTTCATTTCATTCTAACTATAGCTTTTAATCTTAAAATATATCTATTAATCTTATTATAGTTTTTATCACATATTTACTATTTTTCGTGTTATTAACTTGAATTGGGTTTGTTATATTTACCATAAAATCAGCAGAGTTAGAATATATTCAATTTTGTTGTAGTGTTGTGATTTCTGAAATTACCATGTATTCTTTTTGTGAACATATTTATTCTTTATTAAACATTGTTTTATTATGAATTGTACCTTTAAAATTATTCCTAACATTGTGTTTGTATTGAATTCTTTATTTAAATTCGTTATGTCATTGTTATTTTGTTTAATTTTGTTTTGGTATTCAACATCAAGTAGAATGGAATTAAAAAAAAATATCCACGTCCTTTTCCTAAGATTATCTTTGTTTAACTGTACAAGAGAGTTTACCATTTTATATCCAGGTTTAATGTTACAGTTGATATAAGATTACATAAACTATGTGATATTAAGTTACAGTAAAAATGACATGTAAATAGGGTTGTATCTGATGTTTTTTCCTCTAGATGTCACTGAGTTCATTTGTGGTCATTTAATCTGTAAAAGTTTAATGCAGTGTTTATGGGCATTAGAATTAACGTTTTGCTTGTCTCAGGGATTCACAGAGCTGGCTTTAAAAACTTAACACACCGCAGATTCTTCATAGAATAATTCTCTAGATCGTGTAAATCGCTATCATAATAAGAATATTGCTTGAACGTCAATACAATATGCAGACATCTGAATAAGCAAAATGTTCATATATCATCCCGCATAAAAGTATGAAAGATATTAGGATTTACACTAGTTGAGTATGAGCTTTGTAAAAATTGTGTTGAACCTCATTTATAAAATATTTATTTGATTTACAACGTGAATTCGTGTACATTTGGCTAAAAACGATCATATTGAACAGTTTTTCCTGAATTTCTATTTCGACTGAGTCCTGTAAAATTGGGCTTAATGCATGTGCGTAAACGTTGTTCCAGATAAGAATGTGCAGTCAACACATGCTAATCAGGGACGACAATTTCCGCCGTATCTGGTGTTTTGTTTTGAAGCGATTCCTGAAAATTCCCACAAACGCGTCAAGTGTCGTCCCTGATTCAGGATTGAGCCCAGTTTTCCCAGAACATGTTTTCACAGACCAAAGCTCATTTAATTGTTTTGGTTTCAGTGCAATCTCAAGTCAGTAGCAGTCATGAAGGTTGAAGACGACGACGGCACTCCATTTAAATCGCCACTTCCTTCAAACCCCCTTCTACAAACTTTCGACGCCGCAGAACAAAATCGTTTTACAGTGAAAGGACGGAAGATTAAAACTTCAACACGGAATTAAAAAAAAAACTTCCTTACACAAGGTCAGATAAGAGCAGTAGAGATTTACATGACAAAGAAACGAAATATTTTTTAAAGCAAATGTACATTTTCCAACGGAAACGCAAGCAATATAGAGGCAAACTACCTGAATACACTAACAATCTAAGACGTGTCCGGGGACCATCTGAAAGAGATGTATAGCATCCCAGAAATGGTAACACGATAACAATATTAATTAAAAAATATCCATCTTCCGTTAGTTCTGATTGATTTATTGTGGGTATTTTTTTAAACAAAATAATCGATCTTTTTTTTTGTAACTGGAATACAAACTCAATTAATACCATGCTATTGATTCACATTTCTTTCAGAACACTGAACTCGGTCCTATATATTTGTCATCTGTGGAATCTGTACCAGCGTACTTAAATTGAGTTACAGTACATGGAGAGTGCCGAACCAGCGTTGCACTATGCATCCTGATGAGCTTTGAGGTGAGTATTGTGCGCTTAATTTCATGGCTTATTTACGTTTTGAGCCTCGTGATTGGGCAAATTCGGTACATGCATGTGCGTAAAGTGTCTTCCAATATTAGCCTGTGCAATCCACACTGACTTACCAGGGCACACATGTTTTCTCTAAACTCGATTTTTATCAAGAAGATACTTTGTCTGGCAAACAAACAACGAAATATCTCGAAATATCTCGTCCCTGATTAGCCTGTTCTGATTGCAAAGGCTAATCTGGGACAACATCTTACGCACATGTATTACACCAAAAACACAACGTACTGTTACGGCATATTGATCGGAACATTGTTTCTTATCTTAAAACTACGCTTTGTTACCTGGCTTGAATTGTTTTATTCGACACCCATAGCTCAAGGTAATTAAACTAAGCATTTCAAAACGCATCGGTAGAAGTTCAGAGAACGTTTTTATACTAATACGTATTTTGTTCGTGATTGATGTGTGGCATGGAAATGAAGTGTGTTATTCTGTTTGTTCTTGATTTATATGAGATATGATAATGCCGTATATTGATTGACCCCACTTTGCGTTTCACAAGCATGGAATCATATGCAAGGTTATTTGTCAAATTTGAAATCTAAATAATTGGCTGTTCCCTGCATATTTCAAACGCTTTGTATCCACAATATTTCTACGAAATTATTTTTGCATTCCCGTGAAATTCTTCAGTTTAACCTTGTCATCAAAGGCGTCTTTGCCACTCGCGAAAGTATTATTTTATCTAAACGGTCGCGAATTAAAATAGGTAATACAATGAAACCAAAATATATCCTCGTTTTATCGGTTAGTTTCGTGTATGTTATGTCATAAGTGTTGTCTGCTGGAGTGCATATATAATCAATTAGGGAAGGAACTGTTGCAATACAAAGTTTAAAATATTTTTTGGAACAAGTAGTCAACGTTATACAAATTTCAATTGTGTGTTATTCAATATATATTTTCTTTAAACAAAAATACTTCGATGGTATACATGTGCTGCCAAAATCACATATGGTATTCGCACGCACGAGTCCTGTTTTGAAAAATGAAACTCAAAATAATGATGTTTAACCATTAAATAGATGGCACACCGCTGTGTGTACATTTTATTCCTTTCAGACTTCTTCTTATTGGCTAAGAAAATGACTAACACCCTTTGCAATTTAGGGCATCTTATACGTATTTAGGTACGTATAATGCATTTGATCTTCATATTGTTTTTTTACTACCAGGACAACGTATAGTTGACTTTCGTATTCATCTCAAGCTGCTGTTTCCCTACAGGGCCCGGCTGTCCACTATTCGATCAGACATCACGTTCTTTCAGACCCCGCGGACGAGTTCAATGATACGCTGATGATGACCTCAAAGACGTTGTTTCCAGTCCGGGGATTGAGCCTCGCGACCAACAAGGGGCATTTTGTTTCAACCTATTTATTTTAGCTTAATGGCATCGAAAGCACAATGCTTATTGAAACGCTCTCGATTCAGTTTCATATATAGTACTTGGTGTCTTTAGGGGACATTTGAAGAGCTCTCCCACAGTTGGGATCGAACTCGGGCCTTCCCGGTCGCTTAGCGGACACCATATCCACTAACGCCACGGCGTAATAATTTAGCCGATGATACTAATGCTGCGTTACGTTTACAATACTCTGCGTTTGCACATGTGTTAACTGTTGACTTTTTTATATGTATATACTGTTATAAATCTGACCAAAAGACAACTGAAACGTTTGTAATTTATGTTTTATAAATCGTATATTAATAAGATAATACATTGATAATAAATAGGTATGGCGAGATAATCATCTGTTCTCGCAACGAACATCATAAATTGCGGTTAACAACTTTCTGAATAATAGCATGGTTTAATTCAAACTTTGTAAATAGCATGGCTACATGCTTAACCAGTGTATTTCCATAAATTACAAATTAAGTGGATAATTTAATGAAGATTTAATGACGAAGCGTTTCTCTTCATTCATCATCTGTGAATGACATTTGTGTATATGCGTAGCACTTACTCAAGTTTCAAAGATGCAAAATCTATAATGTATTTTAGCTCACCTGAGCACAACGTGTTCATGGTGTGCTTTTGTGATGGCCGTTTGTCCGTCATTCGTGCGTCTCCTTTCGTGTTGTCAACATTCACCTGGTTAACACTTTAGCGGCAACATTTATTATCCATTCTTTATGAAACTTGGTCAGAACCCGTGTCATTATGATATCTTGGACGAGTTTGAAAACGATTCCGGTTGATAAAAATAAAGTATTGCTGCGTGGCAGTGTTCCTTATATGGCTTGACTCAAACCTTGAAAATACTCTAGAAGTCACTTTTTTGTCCAATCTTCATGCAACGTATTCAGATCATTTGTTCTCATGATATCTGAGTTTTGCAATAGTTCCGGGCCGTTAAAAACATCGCCGCCAGGAGAAGGCACCTTTTCCTTATATGGCGAAAGTGAAACTTTGTTAGCACTCTAGAAGTTACATTTTTAGTGCAATCTAAATTAAACTTAGTAAGAACTCTTGCTCCAATAGCTTCTCGGCCGAGTTCTGAAATTCTTTTAGTTTATTGAAAACATGGCCGTCAGGGGGCGGGAAAGTTTTCCTTACATGGCTTAATTGAAAACTTGTTGATGGTATATTTGTCACATTTTCTTGCCAATCGTCGTGAAAGCTTTGTTTGAACAAAACGATTTTGTTTCTTTTTCTTAAATGTAGCCCATACCGGAGTAAGTTACTTCACAATATTGTGTATTAGCAATACCTGCATTTTCAGCAATATTTCAAATGTTTTAGTACCTGATATTGTGTAAAGTAGCGTACAATGAGTTTTAAGACACAAAAGGGACCGTATTCACAAACTAATTCTTAGACAAAAGACTGATAATAAAGCCATAAGTCCCCAACCCACACCACAACATAAGTGTACACTCTTATAAATATCGTTACAAACAAATGTTTATGTTAATGTTTCATAGTGCGGTTATGTTCTCAAAATTATGCATGGTTGAGTTTGACTTGGCATGTGGCACATCAAATTACATTATTTGCATATAGAACAGCGTGCTCATGACAAAAGCATGTTTGATAGCATGCGTCAGTTAAATATTAAACTCTCTGATAGATTTCTTTTAAGTATTTTCGTTATTCTAAATTTAAACCCTTAGCAATTTTTTCTCGAGTCTAAGTCTTTTCTTTATTCTTAGGCCAGAGAATTGATTGGTGAGTATTTCCTACAATCTATTTTCTTCCTATGAGTATTTCGATTGAAAGTCAGAATTTGGTTGTTAGATTTATTGTACTGAACAAGCGATGTAGTCATTCAACGTTAAAATGAATTGAGTAACTTTTACAATATGTGTTCATTGGAAACGAGAATATAAACAGGAATCAATCAAATTAATTCGCTTTCTTTCACATTATTATGAACTAATTAGTTTCCTTTTTGCAAAACTGCGGTTAAATCATGGTCTATTCGCTCAGTGCTCTGTCAACACTTTCACTAGATCGTTGTCAATAAATATCACTTCATATATTATTCACATAGAGAAACGCGTGCAAAAAGTTATACAACAACCATCGCATTAACCCATTTTGCAAAACCATAACATGGCTGTACTTTTAACTTTCCGTTCTTGAAAATACATTAATTTCATTACCTACCCCGGTTGGAGATTTTTTCGTGAAATATATGTCTGTGTTGCGTTTAAAAGGTTAATGTATTTGCACCATTTAGATTTAAAATAACTAAATTAGAACCTACGGGAATTTAAATTTCGTTTAGAAACACAGCTACTCATAAAAAGTTCTCGCGACACAGGTCAATCAATAAAGTAATACAAGAATATATACAAGACTATTCACAATGTCTTTAGTCACGACATTTGGGTTTGCCCGGTTATACATCACTAGCTGAACAAACGCATGTTTGATATCTTTGTTGTTCATAAAGAGAACGTTTCAACATGTGATCATGGTGGACAATCAGATAGCTATAGCTGGATGCAAATACAACACGGCGAACACATCAGGAACATTATTAAAAGTAAAATACAAATGTTCCGAAACATTAGCTCTGACTGACAATAAAACACGGACAAGATGAACATCCAAAAACCTGTTCACAATTCAGAGCGGTGTTATCAAAGTTTGTCGGCAGTCATAAATCTCATATTGCGCAACAGCCCTACATGTTATCAACCTTAGCGTCTTCCTATTCACAGTGGTACATGGGAATAAGACTGTATATTGCATCCGACAGACCATTACTGATTTTGACAATCGGATTCAACGATCGTGGAAATGTCGTCATGGAAACCAAATTGAAGATACCAGATAAAACTAAATTTAAGTTATTGGCAGCGCAATCTTATAACAACGTTACCAAATGTTTTGGACATTCTGATATCACACAATTTGGTGCTCTAGGGTTATAAGTCTGCGTCAGAAAACTGAAAGTAAAAATAACAATTCACTTTTAATCATTATGCATTATGTAGATTGATAAATCCGAAGCGAACAAATAACGTACTAATGAGATTTTTTTTATACACACTAATTTACATCATATAGAAGTTTGTTCGAATATCAGTAGAATAATCAACATCATGTATACATTGGATGTTTCTTTGCATGAGGTGCGTAACTTCTGCGAATAACTATATACACTCAAAAGATAAATTAACAATGCACGCAAATGCAAACCATTAAATTGTAAAACAGCTTCTTGCTTAACCGGTTGTGTCCACAACATGAGAAATTTCTAGATGCAATAACGGTTGAACATTCAACAGTTGTTTTATTATGTTAATCAGTACTTAAAAGCAGTTAGCATACAATTATCAACCTGACTTAAGTGTAATATTGTAAATTTAACCTTAATATGTGTAACACTACACGAAAACCATTTACGCTGTATTGACCTGGTGCGTTACTAACAGGACACACTTTCCGTCTATAGGCATGAAAGGTCACTTCTGTAGCCTACGTCTTTACCAACAAGATGTATTCACATGAATGTATTCTACATTATTCATATCACTGCCTGTTGAATGCGATTTGCTCTGAAATACAGAATAAACTTGTGTTGAGAACACTAATGTTGTCCAAATTGAAAATATGTATTTATTATTGTGTCATAGTAAAGATTATGTTGTTAGGCAATAATAAAAGCAAAGAAAGGTAAAGCTGAGGAAATGAATGCAGTGAACATGCATATAACTTGTTATTTATACAACGACACACGCCAAAAGTTATAAATGCACACTTTATTAGTTTATAGGTTTGGCATTTATATGTCAATGCTTGGATCATTTGTATTACACAGATTCCCCCGAGAACGGCGGGAAATTTAAGTATATAATGTCTATCATCCTGACAAATTGGAAGTGTGTTCATCGAAACTATGTCGATAAACATAATTATTTGTTCTCCAACACTGGTAGAATTACGCAGGATCTTGTCGTCAGGGCCGAACTATTTAGACTATTTTACAGACTGTAGGTGTTCCGCACGCAGCAAAGTCCCAGCCATGACGATGAAGGTTTTTATGGAAGGTTGTATGACTCGAAAACACTTGAAAATAACAAAAAGCTGTAAAGTACAACTAAATAAGTATGCAAGAGGGTGGCAAATGTAGAATTGCGTTAACCGGCGACCTACTCGAGAAAGATCGATCATGCAAGAGGGAAATGGTTTAATAAGTGGACGAGTCTAAGTGTTACTGTAGACTGAGTAGAATGGGTTTTGCCATATGGATTTTGGGTTTCGGTGTTCCCTTATACAAAAAGCCTGTTCTTTGAATAAGACATTTTATTATTGAGCGAATAAATATGATTTATTTTACAAGAGACAACACAGACACCGAACTGCACACTTCAAATAATAAAGTTATCTAAGCCCGTAGTATTTTTATATCCACTAACGTAGGCAAGAAGCTTAAGTGTAGTCATTATTCATGAAATAAATGTTGTTGTTGTTGTTATTGTCTTACATGCTGCGAACTTATGGTTAAACATTACTCAATTATAGTACACTTCCACATGGATCACAATCGTTATATCTGGATAATCACTACAGTGCCGAACTTAACCCTTTCAGTATTATCTCTATTAAATCTTTTATTCATGCTATCTATCTTCTTGCTTTTTTTAAGCTTCTACATCAACACAACTGAACTAGCTTTAATTTGTTTTTGAACGTGGCATTAGCACTATCTGTTCCTGTTTTTACGTTGTTGTTTTTTAAATTTGACAAATAGTTCCATCAGATATGAACAGCAGCAGGTTCTCTCTCTGCATTACAGAGGTTCGACATTTTATATAAACGACCGATATAATCGGAAAAGAAACGGTTGTAAGAAAAGAATCCTAGCTACGTTCACCTTTGTAATGCTAAGTAATGAAATGTCAAAGAATTGTACAGAAATATTTCCTGATATCATTTCTTATTTGCCTGACAAAGAAATACTTTCGTGAACGTTACTATTATTTGAATGTGAATGTCCTGTAACATTTTTTATAGTAAACCATCAAACAGTACAGAAGAAACAAATAGATAATGATTATGGGTCCGTAGATACGTAAAGAAGAACAATAATATTTGAATATATTGATATGAAAATCATTTTATTAACATCTACGAACATGAAAATAACATGTTTTATGAGTTACGAACTAAACATCCTTAGTGTTTACATTGCAGATGTGAATCTTTGTAAAAAAAAAGGTGATGCGCCATGTAGTAACGAAACAATTAACATCTTGTTTTACACCGAAACCTTCCGCCACATAGCCCTGTCTCTAGCTATGACGTCCAATATACCTCTGACATATATAATATGTAATTTGTTCCTAACAGGATTTAACTTTTTGAACAATGTTAAATGTAAATGTTGACAGGCGTCGATTAAATATTATCTATGAAAATGGGTTTGTTTGAGGAGTGTACCACTCTCTGTAAAACGATTTACATAAGCCCGATTAATTGGCGTATATTTGTTAGCTCAACTGAGCACAGTGTGCTAATGGTGAGCACTTTTTGTCATCTATGTCCGTCGTTTTGTGTAAACATTTACCTTTATTAGAATACTAAAGGCATGTTAAACGCGCAAACGTGTATAATTTTGTTGAACATTGGGTTGAACATTTATATAGGTTGAACAATTAACAGTGTTGCTAAAATAGAGAATGTTCATCAACTTTGTTCCAGATTTGCCTGTGCACATGTTCAAAACCATCCTCAGTTTTCCCAAGCTGCATATATGTCTATAATATGATGGCGATAGTTCATTTTTTATTTTATTTTATTTGTATATCTATACACATAATTTACTATGCGTGATTCACCTATACTCTACCTACACGCCCACAAATGTCATTTAATTTGTTAATTGTTTCCTTAATTTTGATCAGGTTACTGGTTACTGTATATTTAACTGCCTTTCTTATTATCATTGAAATATCGCAAACATATGATTATGTGTTATAGAGGCTGAAAGAAATGGTAAGACGAATTAAGTTGCTGTAAAAATATGAACATAATGATCCGAGCAAGTAGACAAATACTTGAACATATCTTTTTTACGAAAGAAGATAAAATTAACGAATGTTGTACGTGACAAAGTTGTCTGAAAACGCGTCTTCCCGCTCTGAACTCAGTTGTCAATGTGGTTGATACATCACTACACTCCTCTAGGATAATTACACAAGTTATTAACCAATCAAATTTAAACTAACAATAGAAATGATTACTCGAGCTTCGAAACCGGTCTCATATAAGTTCAAGTTGGAGTGGACTCGACCTACATAGTTATTCTAAAGTATGGTAAAATACGATGTGGTCACATTTCCCATTTGACAAAGTGCCCACAGCTCGTTACACCGAATGCTTCAGTTTCGCTATCGGATGAAATATCAAATGTTCTGACCAAGTTTCCTAAAGATTGGGAAATAAAAAAAAATAAGCTAAATATTGGCCACGCAAAAAGAATTGCAATGCAATAAAAAAAAGCTCAAAATGAACATGTCGAAATCTTGTGAGGTACAACGAGCAGGTCTCTGCATCTAAAACAGTCAGTCTGTACCCTTCGTTTTCGTTATATCTCTTTAAAGGATATCTATCCTTTAGTGTTAGTGGTAATAAATTCTTCAAATATGACGTTTGAAACACACATGTTGCTCCTTCGAAACAACGATGTATTAAATGGTGTTTTGTACGGTTGATGGATTGATTTAACCGTGATAAAGTCTCGATTGATGGACCATGTAGTTCGCCGAGTACAGTTGCACGAGGAAACAAAACTTTGCTCTACATTTGAAATTTAATTATAAATTAAGGCATTTTATATCGATTTATGACAATCGAGGTACGTTACCATGGTAACCGTAATTAAGAAACCGCATGACAAACTAAGAATAATTTTTTCGTTGCCTAGAGTTCTGGAGTAATAGTATCTCTTTGGAAATAAATCTTACAGCGCCTTTAATGTAAGGTAATAGTTCTCCATTATGAATTGATGGCGTCATACGTAATTAGTTTCATCGAGCGTGTACGTTACTAATTATAACTTACGCAACCATGGCACACTTTCCCAACAATGTCCATTCAGTTCTGGATAAAGCACGCCATGCATGACAACGAAAACCAATTTGTCAAGAAAATAGATTTCTAATACGAGTTTAAAGGAGTTTACAAGATTGTAATATAAGACATCAATTTTGGCATAGTTAAACTTACATGATTAAAATAAAAGAAATGACAAATATTGTGTATATGATGTTAAGGCACCGATCATCAAATGTTATTTTATTCAATGAAACTCTAAAGCATCCAGTTAACGTCGATACCGGCAAGAGTATATACATTCTTATTACATTTGATTTTCAAATGACGTTGACAAATACAGGTTTGGCACCATAAAAAACGAACGAAGAGTTTTATTCCTTGCAAATACTTGTGTGTTGTATAGCCTAAACTAATTCATGTTCACTCGTCACTTCACTTCACTGATTCGTTTTAACGACGCGTAAATACAATTTTGTCTCTATAACAAATACGAGTCAACGTGTCTGTACCAACGTAAACTTGTTCGTTGCAAAATTCATAGCAGTAAACATTATTTGATTGATGTCATGAATATAGTAAGTTAATTTTATATATCATTCATTGTAAACCACAGCTAAGCCATTTGAATGGTTGTGATTATCATCATTTAAATGATTTAAAAAGATTAAGCAATGCCTGTAGTCAAGCATGTGAACCTCGTCCATAAAATGCTGCACCATGCAATTTGCTTAACATAACCCATTGACTATGTACATTTATTATATATTTTGTTCACGTTGTTCTTTACTAACGTTGGGAGTTGTGCTACCATATGTACAATATGTTTAGTGCAAAACGTTAGTTATATCAAATGATCGTTATTTTTTTTGTTTCATGCATCCATTATTTATAGCACATGCGCATGTTCTATTTTCAGAACTATTGAATGCTCATCTATATAAAAACGCATTCTTCTTCAAATGCCAATTTAAACTCTCATCATATCGCTCTTTCATGTTTTCAGCATGCTTATAAACGCGATAATAAAATTCACGCTACTGCTATCAAGTAGTTTTTAATATCAGACATATAATTGCATATGCTACTTTACATTGCTAAATAACACGAAATTGTTGCACATTACCTCACATAGTTTAAGTAAAATATGTAACTCGATTTAATTAACTCTTAAAACAATCACTCGCACCGCCTTCTGATCAGCGCCTTGATAACATGCAATTTGTATATAAGTGTCCCGCTGGGAAAACCGGGCCTAACGCATATGCGTATAGTGTCGTCGCAGATTAGCCTTAGCCTTTTTGTGTTTTTTCCGTAAAAAGATGTTTCTTCTTTTTAGGAAAGCCATTTCAAGCGCAACTTGTCGTTCCTGATGAGCCTGTGCGGACATCCATTAATCCCCGTGTGAAGTATCGATATAGTATATAGTCGGTCATCTCGACATTGTATATTAATTTAATGATGTAAATACACCGTTCTTACGAATATGTACCAGTTTTGTATTAAAGTTTATCACAGCTGAATGTTTTATAAATATATTACGTTTGTATATGGTGTCATACGTTCATCTTTTATAATTAACATTTTCACTTGTTTGGTTCATGCAATATGTGTATTGTCACAAGCAGGGCGTCAGCAAATTCTTGGTTTCTTAAAAAAATACACGTTATTATTGTGTTGTGGTAGAAGATTTGGCGTCTGTGAAAAGTGCAGATTAATGTTATCACTCATCAGCTGTGGAAGAGATGATCTTCTAAGAAATATTCATCATAATAACAATCTCCTATTTTAAGTATAATCTTGAATTATACGATGATGCATTGAAGCTCACATGCGAATCATGACGATCGTGTACATATATTTATGATGATAACCAAGAAAAAGAAGTTGGATAAAGATCCAGAAAGCAATGTTGCATAAAAAAACTAAAATACCGAATGAGTACACTATTTTGCTGTAATATTTATCCAGGGTAAATGGTGAAACACTTGCGCAATTAAAAGTTAATATTACATATAGAACATGTTAGTATTTAAAACGAATACTAAGGCGCGCGAAATATAATACAATCGCGAGCAGGACACACTTCATGATGGTCTGACTCTGATATATGTTCTTGTACGCGCATAACTACGTCATGATTAGTACTGATAATAGGCTGTTAATGTGACCTTTTACACTGTAATTCCTTAATCCAACCGTTTGTACTCTTCATATTGATAGAAATACCAGCAATGTAATATATTCAGCCTGAGCTTAAAACATCTCGCAATACAACTGTAAGCAAAGCATGTACTACTAAGAGCATTTAGACCACGCACATCGAATCAAAAGAGTTTTCGGTGATTGATAGAGAGTCATATCTTGTAACAAAATGTCCCGGGCTAGAACACATTAAAAATCTGTTTTACTCGTCATTAGATTATTTGAAAAAAAAAATCAAAATGAACAGTGTTTTAATTCAGTTTGTTTAATTATGCTGTGTTCAGTACTTTTAATCTGTAATTTATTTGCGTTACTTTATTAAGATAACTTTAGTAGTGCCTTGCAGAGAAACATTATTCTATATCTTTACCCCTGTTGCCTGATGAACGTTAATTGCATTTGTGTAGGCTGACAGTTTAATCAAGAGGGCCAGTAGCCGGAATGTTAGCAATGGAGGAGACGGTATGTGTAATATAAGTGTATATTTTAGCATGCATTTGCATGTTTTCTTCAATTTTAATAATGCTGATTGTTTTGCAAAACGTATGAAGAAGGACAAAATTTAGTGTACAAGACCACTATAGTCGCAAAGGTTTGCAATGATTGGAACATCATGTCGTTTCTAACATAGTGTTTTACTTTATGCTTCTTGCGTAACGCGGTATATCATTTCGTCCGACCCTTATCCATAATTAAGAAGCCATTCATTTTTTGGAATGTATTTGAACACTATCAACTGCATGACACTGTCATTCACAGTCCCTTATGATAAACCTTTTGTTAAAATAGTAAGTTTCCCGTCCTAAAATTGAATACGCAATATGTAATTATAGTTGACTTACTCATGATCAAAACTAACAACGATCCTTATGTTAATCTTTAATTATAAGGGCCGTTGTAAGTTGTGTGTAGGAATATGTCACACTAGATTACAGATTGCTGTGTTTCATTGTAGGACAAGACCATACTGATATAAACCTGCTATGCGATATCGCGTTTCTAGAATCCGGTGGTAATATTCATCGTCGAATTTACATCTTGTTGTCGTTCGTATTATCTGAAATATCGAAGTAGTTTAACATCATTGTCTTCGCAATCAATTTCAAGCACGCTATGGTATTGCGTCGAAATGAGTACTGTTCACGACATTAACAGTGCGAACTGCGTGATCATCATTATGACACAGAATTACGCTGGCTCTGCAAACTTGGTGCAAGGAATCGTTAAAAAAGAATAATTTTGCATAACTGTATTATCCTGTCCCAATTCATCGCCAATTTGTTTTGTTTACTAGATATATACTTTTTTGAAGCAGGTGAAGTATGTCGTTGCACTTACACGTGTGTGTTGTGTTACAAAATCAGTTTGCATTATGGCAGCGGATTCAACGGAACCGTATAAGATAATCTCTCATCTCACGTTTAATTGTGAGAAGAAAAGTCTGTATGAACCATCTTTTTTTGTATGAACATTAGAATATTGACAAGAACATACTATTAAAATTCAAGCCTTTACATTTAATGGCAAAAGAAAGGTAGAACGACGATGTATTAGAAATGTAACCATTGTTTTATATGCAATGCGTCCCGCTTATTTGATAGTAACAAATGCACTGTTGAATGTCGGAATGTTTGTTCTTCGTAAATATGTCAAACTTATCAGATTCAACGATTCGGGTTCATCCAAATCTGAGACATGTTTCTTTCTTTGTTTGGCCAATAAATGTTAATACATGTGTAGTTAATATTTTGAATTTTAATGTCTACAGCTATAAGCATTCCAATAACAATTTCAGTCAAGATAGATTGTTCCATGTAACTAGTTGGATGTCAAAATGCCAAACAAACACGTTTTTGAAGTGCAATTAATTTATTATTCGTATTTTTAAATTTTAGGGGCTTATATGTATAAACGACGAAGGATTTGTCATCGATGATAAATAACGTTTTAAGTGATAAATTGAGTTTTTATGCTTTTCCAGTATCTATATGACTAGAAAAAAACAGCAACTTACCTTTCAATAAATAATGTACATGATAAGGCATATTTCATAGTATTCGTTGAACAAAAAATTATATCCAAAGACTTTAAAGACTTACCATACAGCATGTTCTCCACACAATAACTCTTAATATCGTGTAAATCGCTATCATAATAAGATGGCTGAATATTGCTTGAACGCCAATAAATTTAGAGACATCTGAATAATCGAAAAAATGCTTAAATATTATCTCGCATTAATGTATGAGCTATAATAGGATGTACAATAGCTAATTATATGTCTCTTAATTGTATCGCTGTTGTATATGTTATCGTTCTACTGTTATGCAATGTTCTTCGCAAGGCTGCATCTGCTTTCATATTAGTAGCTGTGTAAGAATTGTGTTGAATCGCATTTATAAATAGATATTCTCGTATTGTATTTACAACGTAACGTAACAACTTAGAATTAGTGTACATTTGGCTGATTACGATTTTATTAAACTGTTTATCCTGAATATGTATTTCGGCCGTGTCATGGAAATTTCGGTTTAATGTATGTGCGTAGAGTGTCGTTCCAGCTAAGCCTGTGCAGTCCACATATGCTTATCAAGGACGACATTTTTCGCATTATCAGGATTTTTGTTTGGACGAGATGTTTGTTAAACGAACAATCCCACAAAAGCGTCAAGCGTCGTCCCTGATTAGCCTGCATACTACACAAGCTATTCTGGGACGTCACATTACGTGCATGCATTGAGCCCTGTTTTCTCAGAACAAGTTTTCTCAGAACTCGGCTAATTTTGTTGTTTTGTTTTCAGTACATTCTCAGATCAGTACTGAAGGTTTTCGAAGACAAGTGCACTCTTATTCAAACGCCACATTCTCGAAACGTTCTTTTACAAAACTCCGACGCCGCAGAACAAGTTCGCTTGACAGTAAATTGATACAAGTACGGCAGACGAATATTTCAACAAGGAATTAAAACATTTTCTTCCTTATACAAGATCAGATAAGAGCAGTGGAGTTTTACATGTTACAAAGAAACGAAATAACTTTTCAAAGCAAATTACCATTTTCGAAGGGAAACGCAAGCCATATAGAGGCAAACATCCACTACGTGATAAAAGTAACACTCAAGACGTTTCCGGGGACCATCTGAAAGAGATGTATAGCTTCCCAGAAGTGGTAACACGATTACAATACTAATAAAAAAATCCATCTTCCATTAGTTCTGATTGATTAATTGTGTCTCTTTTTTAGAAAATTAATGATGTTTGTTTTTCTTGAAACTAGAATAAATAATATATTAATACCAAGCTTTTGTTTCACATTTCTTTCGGATCACTGAACTTAGTCCTCTACATTTGTCATCGGTGGAATCTGACATCTCAGAACCAGCGGACAAAAAAGGAGTAACAGGACACAAGGAGAGTGGCTAAACGGCGTTGCACAATGCACCCTGATAGGCTTCGAGTTGAGAATTATGCGCCTCTTTTCATGACTTTAATTTTTTTAGCCTCGTGCTTGGACAACTTTGATTGATGCATGTGCGTAAGATGTCGTTCAGTATTAGACTGTGCAGTCCACACAGGCTTACCAGGAAACACACGTATTGCCTACACTGGATTTTACTCGGATTGCAGAGGCTAATCTCGGACGACACTTTACGCACATGCATTAGACCAAGTGCTTTCAGAACACAACTTACCGTTAAGGCATATTGATCTCAACGTTGTTTATTACCTTAAAATACGGTTTGTTAAATGGATTGCGTTGTTTTATTCGATGATCATAGCTCAAGGTAATTAAACTAAACATTTCTAAACGCATGGTTGGCAGTTCACTGAACCTTTAAGTACTAACAAGTATTCTGTTCGTGATTGAGACATATATGAGACATGGAAATGAAGTATGTTGATTGACTCCAACTTGCGTTTCATATTCATCATATGCCAGGTTAATTCGTAAATAATTGGTTGTTTCTTGCATAGCTCAAACGCTATTTATCCCATTCCCGTGAAATTCTCCAGTTTAACATTGTCATCAAAGGCTTCTTCGCCACTCGTGAAAGTATTATTTTATCTGAACAATCGCGATTCAATATAGGTATTACACTGAAACCAATAAATCTCGTTGTTTCATCACTATCGGTTAGTTGCTTTCATGTTATTCTAAAAGCTTCGTCTGCTGGAGTGCATATTAAATCAATTAGGAAACGAACTGTTGCAATAGAAAGTTTAACTTTTTTTAGAACAAGTCGTTAACCTTTTACACAGTTCCAGTATGTGTAATTCACCATGTAATATCTTTGAACAGAAATACTTCATTGGTATAAATATGCTGCCAAAATCAAATATGGTATTCGCATGAACGAGTCCTGTTTTTAAAAATTAAAAGGATCGTTAGTAATCCTTAAATGTTTATACACAGCTGAGAGTATGTTCATCCTTTGATACTTCTTCCAAATGGCCATACAAATGACTGCCTACCTTGGTAATTTATGGCATCTAAGACGTTTAAGACGAGTTTAATGCATTTTATCTTCACATTAGTTCTTTTTCTACCAGGGCAACGTATACTTGAATTGCGTTTGCATCTCATGCTGCTGTTTCTCAACAAGGCCCGAGACGTTTGCCGGTTGTCCATTGTTCGAGAACTTACTTTCAGACCCCGAAGACAAGTTCAATGATACGCTGACGATGACCTTAAAGACGCTGTTTCCAGTCCAGTGATTGATCAGTATTTGCACTTGGTTTCTTTAGGGGACATTTGAAGAGCTCTCCACTTCGGAGATCGAACCTGGGTCTTTCAGGTCGCTTGGCGGACACCACATCCACTAACGCCATGGCGTAATAATTTATCTGATTATACTAATACAGCGTTACGGTTACAATACCCTACGTATGCACGTGTGTTTGCTGTTTATATTATTATATAAGCCTTCCTCAAAGAAAAATACCATAAAAGCGGAAAGTGTCGTCCCCTATTAGCCTGTTAGGACTGCATAGTTTAATCTGGAAAGACACTTTACGCACATTCATTTAACCCTCATCTCACAGAACACGGTCCATTTGTATATGATGTTCTAAGTCTGACCAAACACAATTGTAACGTTTGTCATTTATATTTAATAATAATCTTGTGGCATGGTAACAACTTGTTCCCGCAGCAAACTTGATAAATTGCGGTTTAAAACTGTCTAAATAATAGCATGGTTTAATTCACAACCTTTGTAAATAGCATGGCTACTCGCTCAACTGGTGCATTTCCATTAATTTCAAATTAAGCGGATAATTAAATAAGGATTTGATGACGAACCGCTTCTCTTCATTCATCATCTTCGAACAAACATATGCGAATATGCTTATATGCGTAGCACTTAATAAAGTTAAACTGATGCATTATATTTTATGTATTTTAGCTCACCTGAGCACACGATATTCGTGGTAAGCTTTTGTGATCGCCTTTTGCCTTCGTGTGTCGTTTGTCGTCCGTCGTGTTTCGTCAACATTGAGATTGTTAACACTCTCGCGACATTTATTGTCCAATCTTCATGCAACTTGGTCAGAATCCGTTTCAAAATGATATCTTGGACGAGTTCGAACATGGTTCCGGTTGGTAGAGAAGTTTGGTTGCGTGGCAGTTTCCCTTATATGACTTTAGTAAAACCTTGTTAATTTTCAATCTTTGTCCAATCTTCATGAAACTTATTCAGATCATTTGTTCTCATATTCCCTGAGTTCGAAAATGGTTCCGGGCCGTTGAAAAACACGGCCGCCAGGTAACCGTACATTTTTCCTTATATTGCTATAGTGAAACATTGTTAACATTCCAGTTACATTTAAGAACAATCAGATTAAACGTCGAAAGAAAACTTGCTCTTATGGCTTCTCGGTCGACTTCTTAAATGCTTCTGATTTATTAAAAGACATTGGCCGTCGGGTGGCGTAGCAGATTACCTCATATGGCTGAACTAAAAACTCGTTGATGGTATATTTTCCTCATTTACTGACTAATCTTCATGAAACTTGGTCAGAACATTTGTACCAAACGTATAAACGTATGTTTTTACTTTTTGCCTGGATGAACCTTTATAACACGTAAATGGACACTAAAACTATGCAAGCTATAGCCTGTAAACAGTATCTCATCGTATCTTATATGCAATGGCTTTTCAATACCACATGATAACATTTAATGTTAAATATTAGTACATGCTTGTCGGTTCGTGTTGTAAAACGAAACAAGACCGCTTCAATCTTATCCTTTTTAAAATGAACCTTAATAGACCAGCGCAATTTTTTTTCTGAAAGGACTGTTACAAACTATTTATACATAACATACCAGGGAACTTCGGCAGTGATTCACATGGAAGAAGACTTAAATAAGGGTGTGGTGATTTTTATCGGCACAGGTTTGAAATCAGTCCAGAAGATGGTATGGGGATGACGATATATATATCAACAGAGGCAATCGTGGATTAAGCTTCGGGTTTGAATGTAAAATGCTCGTCAGATAATCGTCATACGGAACATATCGTAGAACAATTTTGTAAGAAAATATTATATTAATATAATTGGACTATATGAAACAAATTTAAGAAGATATGTTTTCTTTAAATTGCATGATTATGTTTGTTTTGGGAATAAGAGAAATAATATACATACACATGAATGCGAAGACTGGGTAAAATATGTGGGTGCTTTATTAAAACAGGGAATCACAGCTGAAGTTATAGTAGGCTGAAATGAAGAAATGATATGGAATTTATTTAAATATGAGATAATTATACAATTGAATATTCGATGTATATGTGTGCTAGTTTTCACCCTTTGGGCTATCACGAAATGACGATCCGCATGATTGTTTTGATCAAATTTGTGTATTTATATATTCAATTAAAACTAGTTTATACTTGTCTGTGCAATTGGAGATAGCGAGAATAGGTGTTGATGTTGATTTTATATAAGAAGCCAATAATGAAATTACCAAAAGGCGTATGACGATTAGTTGTGATGTCGTGATATTGTTTAGCAAATATTAATTGTTGTGTCTTCACTAACGGAATATCTATTTCGTTGACTACATCAGTGCTCTATGAAGCAAGAGATATGTTAGACCATTTATATGTTAAATAGGTAAATTTAAGAGTTGATATATGCTATGAACCTCGATTATTTGCAAGACCACTCTCTCTAATGTTAAGTTATATGCCAAAATATAATGAAATTGTTGATCCGGTTACAGACAAACGGGCGAACGGACGGGCGAACCGAGGGAATGACGGGCGAGCTGGCGGGCGGGCGGTCGGGCGGGCGGGCGGACAGGAACACTCGGAGATAACATCTTATTTCTAGATGTTTCTTCTTCCATTTTGATTCTGAAATAAATTGCAATATCCAGCGTAGTATAATTCGTGCGATGTCGAACAACCTCTAAAAGTAATAAAAACTAGATGATTGACACAATCGCTTTTGTATTTCAACCGTTTTATTGCCAGGAATATACGTAAACAGATGCTTTGTACTTTATCATTGAATACAATATTACTAGGGAATTAAGAATAAATGGGTTATGGGAAATAGATGTGTTTCCAGAGCTTAAGGGCAAGATCGTATCGGAAGTATCTTCGTGTCGTTTATTATTGATAAATATACTTGGAAAGTATATTTTTTATTATGTAAGTTAATCAGTACTTACAAGCTGTTCGCATACAGTTATCAACCTGACTTAAGTGTAATATTGTAATTTTAACCTTAATATGTGCCACACTGCACGAAAACCATTTTCGCGGTATTGACCTGGTGCGTTAATAACATGATACACTTTCCGTCTATGGACATGAATTGTTACTTCTGCAGCATATGTCTTAACCAATAAGATGTATTCACATAAATATATTCTACATTATTTATGTCACTGCCTGTTTAATGCGATTTGCTCGATATTATCTCTGAAATACAGAATAAACTTGTGTTGAGAACACTTGAACCTAATGTTGTCCAAATTGAATATAAGTATGTATTATTGTGTCATAGTAAATATTATGTTGTGGCAATACTAAAAGCAAAGAAAGGTCAAGCTGAGGAAATGAATGCAGTGAACATGCATATAACTTGTTATTTATACAACGACATGCGCCATAAGTTTTAAATACACACTTTATTAGTTTATATGTTTGGCATTTAGATGTCAATGATTGGATCGTTTGTATTACACAGGTTCCCCGAGAACGGTGTGAAATTTAAGTACATAGTGTCTATCCCCCTGACAAATGGGAAGTGTGCTCATCGAAACTATGTCGATAAACATAATTATTTGTTCTGCAAAACTGGTAGAATTACGCAAGATCCTTCGTTTGGGCCGAACTATGTAGACTATTTGACATACTGACGGTGTTTCGCACGCTGCAAAGTCCCAGCCATGACGATGTAGGTTTTTAAGGAAGGTTGTATAACTCAAAAACACTGGAATATAGCAAAAAGCTGGCAAGTACAGTTAAATAAGTATGAGGAAGGGATAAAAATGTAGAATTGCGTTAACCAGCGTCTTACTCGAGACCTGGGTAGATATCCTTCTGCCCAAAAACGAAACCGATACTTTGTGGAGTCATCTATAGACCACCGAAGCAGTTGAACTTCTACAGTATTTTAGAAACTTCGTGCCATTCTTGTGATGATTTTATTTCATGTGAAACTTTAATACTTGGTGATTTTAATACAAACGTTGGTGGTATCAAATGCTCATTATTAAATAGTCTGACATCTGTTTGTGAACTATTTGGATTTTCACAGTTAATTAAAGAACCTACCAGGATCTCGAACTCTTCTTTCACGATAATAGATATTATACTTGTGTCAGACAAACATAACATTTTAGACAGTGGAGTTGTTAATATTTCTTTGAGGGATCATTCAATGATTTTTTGTACACGCAAGGCTATTCGTTCTGCAATTGGAAAACATAATAGTGTAAAAATTAGATCTCAAAAGAACTACAATAGAGAAGACTTTCAACAGTCATTACTTTCATCAGACTGGAGTTCTGTTATGCTCAATGATAGTGTCAATTACGCCTGGTTTAATTTTAAAAATATCTTTATATCTGTTTTAAATCAACATGCTCCTGTTAAGGAAGTTCGTATTAAACAGCGAACAGAACCATCGATAAATGATGATAGTTTACAAAGTGTTAATGCTAGGGACAAAGCTTTTAATTATTTTAAGAACAACAACTCTTCTGAAAATTAATATGTTAAATTTTAGGAACTCAGATAAAGCACACAGTCACTTATTCATAATGCTAAAAAAAGTTATTTTAAAGAAAGTATAGAAAACAACAAATCTGACTCCACGTCTCTGTGGACATGTTTGAAACAGCTAGGTCTACCATCCAAGAAAGGTGTTGGTTCTACTGGAAATATTGGGTTGAAAATAAATGATGAAGTCAGGTTTGAGTGTTTAAATGTTGCTGAAAAATTCAATAGTTTTTATACTACTGTAGCAGCTAAAATATTTGAAAAACTGCCCGTTAGTTGTTGTAATTATGGTAAATCTTTGGTTACTAATTTCTATTTGTCTAAAGGTATTTCTCCAAATAGTTTCTCTTTTTCAGTCGTCTCAGAGAATACAATACTTAAGTATCGTAATAGATTAAGTGCTAACAAGGCCACGGGTTTGGATGGTATCCCATGTAGGTTCCTTAGAGACAGTGCAACAGTTATTGCCAGTCCATTAGCCCACACAGTTAATCTTTCCATTATACAGGGTTCTGTTCCTGATGATCTAAAAAATGCCCGAGTTATCCCTTTATATAAGAAGAACGATAAAACCGAAGTTGGTAATTATCGACCAGTTTCTATTTTGTGCATTATTTCAAAGATTTTTGAAAGGGTTATCAGTTTGAAGGTTATTTAAATGAGAAAAATATTCTATACAGTTTTCAGTCTGGTTTCAGGCGCGGGTTTTCAACAGATCCATATATATATATATGTTATTTCTCATAGCGGCGGCTGTTCCGCAAAAAAATAGGACATCATACATGTGAATTGATTCCCCGTGTTTCTTCAAGGAAATAAATGGGATAAGTAGAGATCGATGACATTATGTCGATACGATCTCATTGCACTTAATGACAACTAACTGCCTGTTAGGAAATGTGTTAGACCATAATGCAGGAAAAGCACCATTACGTGTAAATATGTTAAATGCATAGCTTAAATGTTCCAAACAAGATAAAACTTTTTGAACAATCTCATATGCAGATGTTGAGAGGCGTTGATTAAATATTGTCTATGGAAATTGATTTTTTCGACGACTGTAACGAGCTTTGTAAAACGATTTACATAAGCCCAAATAATTGGCGTGTATTTGTCAGCGTATCTGAGCACAGCGTGCTCATGGGGCGCTCTTTTGATCATATTGGGCCGTCGTTCTGCGTCAATATTTGCATTGTTTTAGAATGTTAAAGGCTTGTTAAGCGCGTTTTCGTGTATCATTAAGAGTTTTGTGTTGACTATTTAACTTGTTTAAACAATTAAGAGTATTGCTAAAATAAAGAATGTTCAACAATTTCGTTCCAGATTTGGCTGTGCACATGTTCTATGCCTGCCTCAGTTTTCGCACCCTGCATTTATTTCTTTTTATATACACATTTATGCCTAGTGGTCCTTCTAAATTGGATTAATTTATTTCCAAAATTAGGGATGTCTAGTATATGTATTTCTATATTTAGAATATTTCTTACGGAAATTCATTTTAGCAAACAGCGCAGACCCTGATGAGATGCCGCATCATGCGGCGTCTCATCTGGGTCTGAACTGTTTGCAAAGGCATTTTGTCTAGACGCTGGGCATAAATGGGTTAATATAGTATTTTTTTGGTATATTTATACACATAATAGGCGTCATTCAATTATACTGTACCGACATGCCCACAAATGTCATTGAAGTTTGTAGTTTAGACAAAAATTTAAAACTTGGTTGATTGTGTCCTTATTTTTTATAAGGTTACGATACATTTAACTGTCTTTTTTATTATTATAGAAACTTCGCATGCATATGATTACGTGTAATAGAGGCTGAAATAAATGTTAACACGAATTAATTTGCTGTAAAAACATGAAAATTATTTGTTTCTTTTTCTTATATAACATTATGTCGGCTATGTTAAACCAAAGACACAGTTGGCATGACAATAATGCGAAATCCCGTCACATTATACGCTAAAGGGTGTTCAATTATTCAAATTAATCTCTTATTTGAAAAAAGGTTGTGTTTAATTTTTTTTTTATAATGACCATTTATCTTCTACTGCCTTCATAATATTATTGCCCCGGGCGGCCAAGGCTCAATATAAATACCAGGAGCAACATGTTTGGATTCACTTTTGTATTTGATACAAACATTATGACTTTTAGAGTACTAAGATGGTTTGTATTCACCTAGACCTTGCCCACAATTGTTCCCACCAATTGCCTCAGTTACGCTATCGGATGAGATATCAATTGTTCTTACAAAGTTTCGTAAAGATTGGGAAATGGAAAGAGTGTTCAACTAAATTTTTGCAACGCACGACGAAATACAACTCAATAACAAAAGCTCAAAATGAACGTTTCGTAATCTGGGTAAAACGAGCAGGTACCTGCTTTCATATTTAACAGTCAGTATGTACACTTCGTGGTCCTAACATACTATTTGGTCTTTCAGTGGTAGTGGTAATAACAACAATTTATTTTTACAATTAAGACGTTTAAAATACACCTATTGCCTCTTCGAAAAACCGCTTTATCAAGTTTTGTTGTGTACGGTGAACAACCTTGTTAAATGCTCGATTGATTGATTCAAACTGATCATCTTAAAAAACAACATGACCATATAGTTCGCCGAGTGCAGTCGCACGAGGAAACAAAACTCTACTTTACCATCGAAGTCCAATTACAGATTAACGCATTTTAATTCGATTTACAATCGAGTAACGTCACCATGGTAACCGTATTGTAGAAACTGCATGAAAAGCCACGAAAAGTGTGAGACCATGTAACATTTTTTGCGTTACCGAATAAGTCCTGGAGTAACATTATCTCTTGGGAAATACATCTATCAGCGCCATGAATGTAAGTTAATGGTACTCCATATAAATTAATAATACGTTATACGTAATACGTAATTAGTTTCATCGAGCGAATAAATATCTAGTAATTACTTACGCAACCGTGACACACTTTTCCAACAATGTCCATACAGGTTTTGTTAAAGCAAAAACGCCATGCAAGGCAAAGATAACTCGTTTGTAAAGATAATAGATTGCTAACGCAAGTGTAAGGGAATCTGCAAGCTTTTAATATCAGACATCGATTTTGGCATACTTAAACTTACATGAATGATATTGAAGAAAATTATGATGTTAATGATTATAAGGCACCGATCGTCGAATGTGTTTTCATGCAATGTAACATCAAGGCAAAGTTGACGTCGACTCCGGCTAGAGTATATACCTTCTTATTATATTTGATTGTCAATGCCGTTCACAAATACAAGTTTGTTACGATAACAAAACGAAAGAAGAGTTTTATTCCATTGCGAAAACTTATGTGCTGTACAGACAAAACTAATTCATGTTCACTCGTCTATTCGTTTTAACGACGCGTAAACACAATTTTAATTCCACAACAAATACGAGTCAACGTGTCTGTATCAACGTAAACTTGTTCGTTGCGCAAAAAAAAGTTGAAGTAAACACTATTTGTTTGATGTCATGAATATAGTAAGTTCATTTTATAAATCTTTTTTCGTTTATATTTATTTGTTGGTTAAAGCTTGCTCGAATAAAATGTAACTGCAATCGTATACACTCGTTTTAATCGCATTTGTTGCAAAATCAAACATTGTGTGTTAGTGTCATGAGAGCAAATATGCACATAATAATGTCGATTAACAAATGTTGAACATGTTTATTGTACATTAAAAATCGAATGTATTAACGAATATTATTGAAATTGTATACACGCTAATTGCGATGATTACCTTAACCACGAAAGCTTTTTTATTGTAGCCTTTTATTAATTATATGTTTTGCAAAATAAACTAAGATAATATGGCTCTGTTTTATGAACAGAAGCAGATATTATCAAAAAGGTAACGTTTAACAAGAATACCGATGCAGCTGACTTATTATTTTTGTATATAAATGTCTGAACACAAGAAAAAGCCTGAGGGCAGATAGCGAAAAAACACGTATTTTACTTCTTTTCTGCAATTGTGCGAATCTGACGCTGACGTCTAAGTATTCTGATCTCCACCATTTCCGTTACTCTTACTCATGCTTCATCGCTTAATGTTTCTGACTAAATAAGTGTATACAAACTTGGAGCGTAAATTGATTGATAATATATTATTGCATGCGCGTTTTCATTAACGCTGTTAATAAGAAACAATTCCATGAATTAATACCAACAACCAAAATTATATTTTTACCAAAGCGATATATTTGTTCGATACAATGTCATTGAACACTTTCATTATGCTTTGTGATGCATACGTGAAATATTAAACGTTGTTGAATGTGTCCTTAAATTATTATATAATTTTCCAGCAAATATAATGCATATATGTACTTTAAAATGCTTTTCCATTCCATCATTGTGAAACTGAACAAAACTTTTATATGCTCATTTAACGACAGTCCATCTAATGCGGAATAATTTTTTTTATGAAAATATGTTGTTTTTTTTTGTGTGATAGTACATCCATAAATGAACAATTTAAATATGTTTAGTATATGCTAGATGCATGATTTAAGCACATATAACATAGGTATGTATTTTTCCGGAAATAATTCCAAAAGCTTCACAATTGTATCTTTTTTATTAAAATTGACGAGGAAATGAATTAAAATTATGTAATAAGTAATGCACACTTTAACATATGTGAACATGTTGTATTCACAGTTGTCTTCTGTCGACGTTACAATAATGATTTAGCGCAATGAGCGTTTGTTTAAATAATTAAACAAGAGTTGTAATACGTCTGCTTGTGTTATGCTAAACAGATACACATACATGCAAATGACATTTAACTGATGTGCGCATTGAAAGCTCGCATTAATGGCTGTAGTTCTCTAGTTACCGTTCAACACTATTAATAATTCTCTCCCTACTGTGGAAAAGCATTGTTTTGTGCAAAAAAACACTATTTCGTTGGCAAACGGATTCTTTGTTTTTGAATATCAACGCTTAGCGAGAAGATGTATGAGAAACACAGATCAGATGCGCAGGTAAATTTAAAGTGCGGATTGTTTGCAGTATCCCTTTAAGCTTCGAACTTTCCAGCACCCGAACTATACCGCCAGATTTCTCGTGCCACTGTTAATATATTGATTCTTATCGTGATAAATTACAATGTTGCCTGAAAAGATGAGTACTTTAGTAGCGCATGTCATCACTCTTCAATTGTATAAATGCTTCATACGATAAATGACTTAACCAGATAAATAGGTTGTAATCTATATGGTGTATACATTGTCAGTCTGAGACATTGAACGACACAATGACGATCACGGATTCTCCGTCAGTATTTTTGGAGTATCACATTTTGTATGACCAACGCCCGAAACATGTAAATGTCATCATGTGATTTGTATACGCATTTGATAAATCTAAGACCCCACACACATAGCCAGCATTCGTTAAGTATTGTTCAAGTGTTAACAGGCTGTTTTTGATGACATAAACTGCCTCACCCCGAGTGCAATAGCGGGTACTGTACATTTGTTCTCAATAAAAGCCTAACAAAAACAAAACAAACCGCGATGATGTGTGTGTTTGTGTAAATGGATTTACAAATATTGAGTTTCAATGTTTGTCATGACTCCACAAGTTTTGTTCAACGGTATTTAATTCATATTATGCTCGGTGAAAACATGTTTTCTTAAATGCAAACCCTCAATTTCAATTCCTTGCAAAGTAATATTCAAAATGCTTCATCTAGTGCCGATGAAAAAAATATGTAAAATACCAACACAACGAACCTTCCGGTTGTCCAAAACATTTGTATCATGGACCGCGAATTCTTCAAATTTTACATACACGTCTTCGCACCAATTGTTGTTCTCTTGCTGTCCATCTTTTCAACAAAACATCATTGACTCGACTAACTGCATTTCTTGTGACAAAATTGAAGAATGCAACCACTCTTTCTTTCGTTGTGCTAAGTTCAATGTAGAACGAGTTCATCTTATAAATAGTGTATTGCAGATATGATCTCCATTATGTTATGTGTTTCTGTTTGGCGATTCTTCGATTTATGTCGATGAAAATTGTATCATATTTAACCATGTTCAGCGCTTCATTAAATCAACCAAGAGATTCTAGCCGCCATCCATTTTCTTTTCTTCTCTCTGACATTCTTAAAGTTCATAAATTTCTACATGACCGTTTACTAAATCGAAATCAATACTATTGTTCTGTTTATGTTTCCTTTTTTGCCCTCAGTTTTCATGTCATTTCCCCTGTAAAAATGCTTATGTTTCTTTTCATCAATTTTAGTGGACGATGCATTTTGTATTTTGTTTTTGGACTTGTGTCAGTTGCATTTTGTATTTTGCATTGTCAATTTACTACGAAGTAATGACATACTTACATGCGTAAATAAAGTATGTATCGGGAGAGGACTCCAATAAGGTTCGCTTTTCAGTCCAATCCTATGTCAATGTCATGTAACTTGTGAATATGTTATTGTGTCGTAATAAATAAGTTTAAACCAAATGCAAACCCGCAAGCAATAATCATAAAATACGATGAAATCGTGTTTCACGTACATTTGTCCTATGTCGGTTATGATCCTATACATGTATCATAAATGAAACAAATGATGTACACGTTTATTATACATATAAGCTGTGTATGAATTATAGGCATTACAGACGCACATGGTGTGTGAGAGTGAGTCACCAAGACTATTAAACCATTATTGTGTAAGTCTATTAGGTTTTATTGATGGATATACTATTTTTTTTAACATTATACCTATAATTGATAAATGGGGATTTATTAGGCTTTAACATAACTGAAATGTCAATTGGATTCAAATAACAATATGACTTCTTTTACTTGCGTTGCAATTTCTTACATTCAACATATGAATCCAGCTAAAAGATCTACAAGTGCATATATGTATATTGTATTTTACTTTTATGGCCTACATACGCCAGAACAGAAAATAATAAGGCAATAGTAATTTAGTTACAATTAATATTCAACGGACCATACACTGGTTCTAAAATAAAATAATAGATATATAGAGTCATACTTATGTTCAAAACGTTCCCGACTAGTTTTGTATAACATCTTCCTCGCCGCCTTACCAGCTGACTAAATCATGTGTAGTTAGATATATTTCTTCCTACAGTATTAAATAACTTCCAGATGTTTCATGGAAAGATATTTTGTGCCAACATGCTATTGAACAAATCAATTATGCCGATATAATGATTATACTTTTCTTTTTAAACATTCCTTCTCATACTCACAACACCACTATGTGTTTTAGTGGAATTATGTTCACGGTCAGCTTTGTCAATCGGCCATGATACAGAAAGACCTTGAACATTTTCTAGAAGTAACATTTTTAGAACATCTGAAAGCATGGATCAGTAAATATCATGGCCACGAATTGACGGGCAGTTTTTCTAAATATGTGGCTTGAGTAAAACGTAGCTATAAACACTAAAAGAAACATAATCATAAATGAAATTGCTAAGACGATTTTGTATACTTATTTCTATGCCGAGTTTGAATTGGTCCCTATCCATTTTAAAACGCCGCTGTCTATGACATGGTAGTTTTGATTATGCGAGTATGATAAAATCACATAGAAAAATAAATATGTACAGCCAAATAGTAAAAGCACATGTTCAGGTCATTTTTTCAATGATTTTTTGGCTGAGTTGAAGTATGGTTTCGGTCTGTTTACATACATTACTTCCAGAAAGTGGAAACATTTCGTTTAATTAATTGAGTAAAACTTTATTGACAAGATTATATATCATTTATTACCAAATATTCATGAAACTTTATCAGAATATGTTTTTTTTAATGATATCGCAGCCGATTTCAACAAGGTTATAGTCTAATGAAACAAAACAGGGATACCAGGTATAAGTGGGCATTTTACATTATATATATGGCTTATGTGAAACCGTGTGCATAATGTTAATATCCCAATATAATATTCCAAATTTGTTTTTATCAATCTTCACAAACAAGGCTAAAAGCATTTCTTCTATCGATATCTTTACTATAAACGTTTACAAATGATCCCGATCCGTTGGAAAACATGGCTGCTAAGTATTTAGAGAGCAATAGGTTGGTGACGTGGATGGATAATGGCTATCTGGCTCGTCGGAGGATCTTATCGGGTTCGCCGAATATATTATTGTATTTATCATGTAACATTTATTTATTTTATTGTATGCTTTTGTTCATCGTTTATTTACACGGTAAAAGAGTTTAACTGGAGAGTTTCACTGGAATAATGACGTCATTTCGTCAAACAATGACGTCATTTCACAGTAAAACAGAGCGACTGACGGATATTCGAGGTCAGGTGGTCATCTAGCACAATATATTTTGGGATATAAGGTAACCTGGTTATCGGGCTGATTTGAAGGCATGTGACAGGATAAAATAGCAATGTTTCGTATATGGCATAATGCCTTTTGACAATTAAGAAGTCGTATTTTAGCCCTTTCATCATGACACGTGTTTAGCATATTTAACAATTGGGTAATTTAGTTTTGTATCTCCCGTAGGTAAATTCTATCGGGCTATGGTCCTTTTAAAATGTATGCAAATAAAATTTGGCGGTTCCTATTAAATTATACATTTAATAACGTCGTATTAAGCATCCGTCGAAAAGACAGGTGGATATAAAACGTATTGTATTGAACAGGAATTGAGAAAATGGTTAATAATTTGAATGCTGAAACACGAGTTTTAAAGATTTAAATTTGTAGCAAACTTCGTGTAATATCTTTCGTTTCGTTGCATTACCCTCAAATTGTCGACGAGTATGTATTTTGAGACTAAGATATTTTTATTATTTGTTAACAAGTGGCAGAACTTATTGTAGGCTAAATACCTATCATGGTTTTATAAATCAATGACGCACCGAGACGGTGTAAACACAAACCATTTACAATAAAGATCGGCTCTTCAGCACAACAGCAAAGAAGGGAAAATTATAAACGGACACCTGTTAGCTGCAATTCGTCAGAATAGTGTATTGTGTGCCATTTTGAAAGGATCTGTATGTATGTTTCTTTTAGAAAGGACGTTAATTAAAACGCCCAGATATCTAAATGTGGCAATTTGATAATTTATTTTATACACTTTTATATTTTATGGGGAGATCAATATCTTACGTACTTGGTGCGCAAGCAAACTAGAATTAAATTGGGAGATGCAAAAACACGAAAATATAAATAAGATTAACATTCCGGCTTCTCAAATAATAGACATAATTATCTAGCTCGTAACAATCCTGAGGGGAAGATAATTGTGTTGTAATAATAAGGTTGCGTGCATTGAAACGCGCTGAATTGGTTTAACAACGCAGATTCGCAATAACTGAGGAAAGTTTAAGATTCAATTAAACCATGTTTTTTTTAGCACTTTCATTTTAGATACATGTAAGTGCAATTAGGTTTCAGGGTCATGCTAGTTATTTATCAGTGGCAATGGCCGACGATTTTTATACAATTTTTATCGAGGCATACAGCATTTATTACGAATTAGTAACTTGTTCATTAAAAAAAAAAATCACCACCAAAAAAGTAATTTTGACCATCGCGAGATAATCATGCAATATTTGTAAACATTCATTTTGGTAAGTGAGATACATGTGAAAATAACAATCGACTTTGTACCAGAAAAAAATGTATTGCCCATATATAGTCAGTATTAGAATGAAAACCAGGTACTAGCGATGGCAATCCGATAATGCTTGGACTTTGAAGAAGCTTTTATCCTCATTGCATTGACGTAACCAAGTAAATTCGTTATCTCTTTCGAACAAAAATAGTTTGGTGTCTATGTTTCAGCTGCTCTACTCAAAGGTCTTTTTGTATATGATAAACATGCATAACCAATACAGGAAAAGGGTCATACTTCGTTTAAGATTAACGTCTGTAACTATATGTTTGCTGATTATTTTATAGCTTAGGTAGAACTAAAAATCCAAAAGGCTAAAGCCATGATGCTTTTCATTGACCGTTCTATAACATTGATTCCAGCTTTAGCAACGTGGCTTGTATTATGTTTAATGAATTTCCTTTATCGTATACTACTAATTAAAGATAACATCTCATGATAAAGATCGGGAGGTTATTATTCCTCAATTTAGCTATATTCAAGGTGCATTGTAATACAGTATCACGAAAAGTCAATTGAGGTAATTGAACAAATGAATATGTGTTTCATATAATCTCATCTCAACGATATACTTAGGTAGGTGTTAAGTATGTGAGAAAACATTAAGTAACGTTATGTCAACTTTGAGCTAATGATTTAAAACTATATAATTTACAATTTTCATACTAAGTTCACTGCAAAAGGATACACAAATGTTAAACCTTGACCTCTTATATAAAACAGTTCTTCAAAATATTTCCATTGATGCAAAAATTTTCTCGACAATTATTATTGACTATGTTTGTCGTTTGAAGTTTATGTCCAAAATGTGCTTTAAAGAAAGCCAGTTACAGAAAGTGGTTTTTTTCGGTAATAAATTAATTATGAGTGATAAAAACGTGTCGGCAAAATAAAATAAGTGTTACTTATGTTAAAAGCCACTGCACACATGCGCGTAGACTGTAAATCATAAGAGACAATTATATGTGTACATCCAAAATCTCGAAGGTCAAGAAAATAAAAACATTTTGTGGACGGACGGGTTTCCTTAAATTACTGTTTTATTCCGATGTGTACGATTTTGAAACAAAAACCGAGGGAAGCACAAACACCGCAGAGCCGAAAAGGCTTATTAATTAAAACAAATATCAATAGTCAGTGAATTAACGGGTGCAAATGCATGATACTACTTAAAAAGGATCACAACGACGCCATGTTGTAAGTCAGTTCAACTAACCTCTCTAAAAAGCTGACAGCTCCCCTATACGCATGCCCTCCTTCTCCCCCTCCTAGTATAGGTTGAAAAAGGGTAATATCTCCTCATCTCGTAAGTGTCTGAGTTATAAAGATACAACCGATCATTTCACGCAAAAGTGAAATAGGTTGTTGTTTCTCCGAGAAAATGAACGCCTACGTTGACATGATTTCTAATTGAACTCGGTAACTTAATTTGAATAGGAAATGAAATAAATCATGAAGCAAATAATGTGGACTTAAAACATGTGAACACAGTGTATAAACAGTTGTCTTCTGTTGTAGTGACATTTATTATTTAGCGTGACGAACGTAATGGTTTTGTTTAACCCTTGAACAAGAGTTTCATTACGCAACATGTGTAATAATAGAACAATACACACTAATTCAAATGCCATTTGAATGTTGTGTGCACTGCAATCTTGCGTTAAGCCTGTATTTATTGTTGTAACCTGCTGCTCTTATTAAATATTCCGTCACTACAGATGATATGTAAAAAATTACTTTTGTGTTCGCAAGTTGTTTCTTCTTTTAAATACTACCGTTAAGCGAGAAGATGCATGAGAAACAAAGTCCTTTATCATATACGGAGGTACAGATAAAGTTCACATGTTTTACCGCTTCTATTTTGGCAACGAAATAACTAACATCCGGTCAGTACCGCCTGGTGTTCTCGTGCCACTTTAAACAATTGGATTTTATGCGTGACGTGTTGTTTTAAAATGTTTTATGCTAAGATGAATACTTCAGGCGCTGATTTCCATCAAACTTAAGTTTTATCATGGATACATACGATACATGTTCATTACATAACATATATATGGATATTATCTTTATGGTGTATTCATGGTCAAAGCGAACTTATAAAATCACTTTGTGTTTATATTGTGGGCATCGTTTTGTAGGTCATATGCTTAGGTTTAAAATAAGTTCTTATCCGGAAGATGTGTATGCCATTATTTTTTCTAATACTGACCTGTGTATGAATAATTAGGCAATTAAAATTATAGTAAGTGCGTGTGGGTGAGTGACTTCGATAATATTAAACTATGTATGGCAGGTGTCTATGTTTAATACCCTTAATTAGTTGTACGGTCTTATTTTTAGACCATTATGATAATTGCGTATCTATACAGTTATTTTGGGGCATGCATTATGCTTTTGCGCACGCGAAATGTAACTTTACATATAAAAGAACGTGTATCACCATTCTATAATCTAACATTGAAGTCCAGTAAATATTGATACCAGTAACACTTTATTTATTATTTTGCCAAAAATGCGTCTTAATTGTGGGTTAAAATAATCTAAGTTTCAGCATCGGGTAGAAAAGGCTATGCCAAGTCAGTTAAACTGTTTATTCATAAAATCTACATTAAGGTTTAAAATTTAAATTGCTCAGTGTCACAAAAGTTCAAATTGTATCGAATGCGTTTGATGTTTAAAACGCTTTCGCCGACTTCCCAACTGACTTTTAAGCGTGTTTAAGATTCGCTGAAAGTCAGAAATATAAATAAGACATTTGAGGGAACAGAGAAGAACAGGATATAAATCTTTTTCAGATAATTCCCATAAAGACATTAAACGCTTGAGTACCATCAATGTATTCGACGCTGTCTTATTAACATGCATGTGTCAATTATTATAGCAAATATGTAACTATTTCTTTATTTTTCCCTCTCATATTAACAAAACCACTATTCATATGCCTGTAGCCGTATTGCGTCGAGTTGTTGGCATATGCACTTCGCTTGTTAGGGCACATTTATTGTACAATCGTCATGAACTATGGTTTGATCTATTTTCTCGTTAAAGGTGCGAGTTCAAATCTGGATCACGTTTAAATATTCATTATGTAAACATTCAACAAAACATATTTGAGCAAACTACCCATGATTGGTTCAGTAAGCATCATGTTCGCCAGATGACGGGGCAGTTTGTGTTATGTGGTTTAAGTTAAACGCTGTCACACACTAGAGGTTTTACACTTTCGTATAATCATCGAGAACAATGCTCAGAATATTTCTTCTAATGATATCAAGGCCGAGTTATAAAAAACCGCTCCGGTGAAAAACACTGCTGTCTAGGGGTATGTAGTTTTGGTTGTATGAGTATGGTGAAACCTTTAAGAAACACTCATAAGTCGCATGTATTTCCAAACCGTAATAAAACATACTTAGTGAATTTGTTCCAATTATTTATCTGCTGATATCAAAGGGACCGGTCCGTTTAAATACATCGCTACCACAATGGAAGATTTCCTTATCACAATATGAGAGAAACTGTGTAGACACGATACCAGTAACATTGATTACCAAATATTCATGAAACTTTCTCAGAACATTGATTCCGCTGATTTCGCAGCCTAGTTTGTTCACATGATTTTTTACTAATAAAAATAAATGTCTTACTGACATGAATGAGCAGTTTTTTTATATATCTTTTTGAAACCTAATGTATAATATTAATGTCATAATAGTCTGTAAACGGACCGTGTACAAACATACCTGCCAGAGCTGTTAAGTATTTATCCATATTGCTATAATAAAAAATTAAGGATTACGATAGACTGAAGAAGAAACACGTATTGCCAAATCATCACATCACATGCTCCAAACATTTGTGCTAACGATTTCTTAACTGAGTTCGTAATAAATACTGTACGTTAAAAATGTCAAGCAGGATTCATAGCTATATTCCATATAATACATGTATTAAACCTAAAAGTGCAATTTTGTCCAAATGCACAGTATTCATTTAAAACGAAACTCAATACGTATCGATCATTAATAATAAATCAATAATAACAATAAATAAAAGCCCACACTGTATGCGTTCATCAATATCAATCAAACGTATTGTATGGCAGAGGTTACAAATGAATGAATCAACGAGACGATGAACGAATATTTACTATAAAGAAAAACCCTTCAGCACTTGTAATTAGATTCACATCCTGGCTTTTCAAATAATTGACATAAGTATTTTCCTTGTAACAGCCGCTTAGGGAAAACTAGAGATTTTATAATCAGGCTTCATGCATTACAGCGCGCTTAATTCGTTTACCAACACGAAGGCGCGAATATCTCACTTCGGTACACTAGGGTTTCAGGGTTCATACTAGTACATTATCAGTGGCAATGACGAATAATTGATATACTGAATATCAATATAAAGAAGAGAAACTCCAGCTGCTGGAGCAGTATTGAATTTTCATTAAAAACAATTAGTTGGTCCTTTATTTAAGGCAAGTGACCGATTGCCCAAACAGTACAAAACAGCACAATACAGCACAATACAAACCAACATAAACACAAAATATGAATAAAGCTGGGGTCACCGCCTTGGAACGGTCAATGCAAAGCATTGGGGGTTTAAACCTGGTTATAGAGCGCTCAACCTCACACTTAGCCCAGCAATATTCATAATACATTTAAGTGTAAATAAAATTTAACGTCATAGCATTGTAACTCAAATTAAACAATAATAAAAGGGAATTAAAACGCATTCAATTTAATTACTATTTAATTACTCAATTGCATTGAAGATACAAGAGTAACAGAATTACAACTTTTTGACGAACGATCAAATAAAACTATTAACAATTGTCAACTACATTACTTCTTTATAGAAAAGATTTGAGAATATAGAATCATATAGTTAATATCTCAGATAATCATCGCGCAAATACAGGAAGAAGCAGCAATAATGGGTGTAAAAATTCCATATTACATAGCTTGGTTGTTTATGTGACTGCTAAACAAATTAAAAATAATTAAATCAAACAAGAAACGCCTATCAGAGAGAAAATATAAATAAAATGGAACGTTATAAACCCAATGACCTATGCATGAAGATTACAACTGGGAAAGTCGGTCGTATGACGTCACAAAAATCCATAATGACGTGAACAAATTCCAAGGGCAGTACTAAATAAAAATATTAATGGGACTGTGCTACTCATAAAACAAGTTTAGGTGATTTAATATTAAGAAGCAAATGAATAAAAATGGTAATTAGGCATAATGTATCTTACAACCACTTTTGCAAATCAGAAACGTGTTCATGTCAAAATCATAATCAAAATTACATTTGGAATGTTGTTGTTCATTGCGAGATAACCGTTTGATATAATATCATGTGCGAACTTTCATTAGATGTATTTGAATATATTATTTTACTTATTTTGTCTTTGAAATAAAGTGCTACACATCATCTAGTCCGTATTAGACGAGGCAAGCAAAAACTGTGGTGGAAATGTGAATTCGATAACGATGCGACGTTAAAAAGGTTTGTGTATACATGTATGCGCCATTCTTTGAATGCTGCAACAACATTACTAATGATGGCGACGTTGGAATACTCACGAAGAATAATTTATATTGTAAGATTAAAAACGTTATAATCTCTACTGAGTACATGAGTGATACAGTCTATAACTTTAGACTACATAAGATTAACTTTCGTCTTATAAGCTTGTATTATTAGATCGGAGTGACAATTATCAAGTACAATTAGCGTTACGTTTGTTTGAACTCTTTAATAACATATATAATATGTTACTGATGGAATACTACGACGTTAAAGAAAAAGCACTTAACCTGAATATATTATGCGTAAGATTCGCTTATCGTCAGTTTGTGCACTTTCTTACCGACTACTCGAATTAGCCGCGTACTTATGACAGTCAAATCAGATGAGTGTTTGTGTAAATGATGTATGTATCTTGAATGTTGTTTGCTGTATTTCAATCCCATGGGCAAGATGTTGCATGTGAAACACCGAACGTCATTAAAAACGTAAGAAAAATTCTAGTGCGAATGTAAAAGCGTCGTTGAACATGTGTAATAAAGGTCAAGAAGAATGTGTCACAAGCAACAATTCTTAAAATAACGAGCCACATTGAGGGAATATTTCTTAAAATAAGACGTTGCTGTTATGAAAGTTCTAGGCTTAAATATTGATTGTAAGTTAGTAACACATTCATACCTATATTTACGTCGTCAATAGGTATGTGTAGGTCGAGGCCATCCTACTCCATACCGTACAAACATTATGCGTTAGTAGCAATTGAATACAGTTGTGTTATTAAATAGCTAAATGGTTTGCAAGTTTATAGACAGGATGCAAGTTAATAAGCAGTGTACAATGTATGCATGTAGACATAGTAAATGTAAATCTTTGTAAAAGCAAAGAAAATACAAGTAGCAACTATACATTCTATATAACACAGGGATCTTTATACGTAATATGGAGATTTGTACTATACATATCATTATTTACTCGTGTTAGTGGTAAATAAAGTGTAGATTTTAAAAAGTATATGTGAAATCAAGACCACAGTGTATAGTTGAAATATTCATTTCAGTGCACATCAATCTAAAGCAAGTACATATTTTAATTATGGGTTCATTGTATTAATGATTTTACAACTTACCAACTTGAAAATTACGAGTCTTGGCAAATGGTGTGTTTTTCAATTTCCCATGCAAGTTGTAAACTCCTTTTTAGCCCTGGTATTGTTGGGATTTTACTATGTTTTTTACAAATAAAAACAAACCTTTTTATTTCAAGAAATAAAATATAAATAGGAGGCATTTTTTCAGAACAAATGCCAAGGAGCATATCTTGGCAAGAACTGTTGGGCAAATTGATGTTGTTTAGAATCATTGAATGTTATATATAGTTGCTAATAGGTTGAATGTGTTCACATTCCCAGAAAAGATGAGTTAAGGTTTCCTCATGTTTTTTACATAAAGAACATAGATCGTCGTTCACAATTTTCATTTTATGTAACAGAGCTTTTGTACCCAGGATTCTGTGTACAATTCTAGTTTGAAGCCATTGTATATATGTATCTCTGGAGTTTATAAAAACAAAGTTATGTGTAAACCTCCAATCAATATTATTAAATATTTCATTCCATTTATTTTGACATGTAGGTTTTTCATTATTAAATGTATATGTGCTATATATTGATTTATTTTGGTTTTGATTTAAAACAATCGCATTCAGATAGGAAGAGATAAATACTACAGTGGTGTTTGTCTTGTTAACAGAAGCAAAACTTAATTTTTTAATGAAATCTGATACAGTTCTTTTCACTCCTTCATAGAATAAAATATTTAGCACTTTTCCAGTGTAATTTTCAATATCATTCTTGGTCTTGAACCCTCCAGAGATACATAATATGTCTCTTACAAGTCTAATTCCTCTGTCATACATGCTTTTTTAATAAATATAATTAAGACCAATTTTAAAGTTGTCGTTGTAAAATAATGGCATGTTTAATACATCATCAAAAGTACAAACCTTAAATTTATTAACATATATGCTATAACAACTAAGAACATCTTTCCAAGATGTGTTACTTAATCTTTTAACAATTTTTTGCACATATGCATTTGAAATGCATGCGAAAGACGTCGGACCTCGGACATTTCCGATAAAATTTGCTAAGGTCCGGTATCTTTCCCTAAACTGGCGGTCCTCGTGTCCGAACCGAAAAAAAACAATAAGTAAAACTTTGTTTTGGTTGGATATGAAAATGAAACTACGAATATGTCAAAAATACTGACTGGTATGAATTAATGTACTTTGATAGACGGTTTGACGATGAAATAGAAAGATTTGTTAGAAACCAGTCAAACTTGCTATCTTTACTTGTGACGTAACAGACTCGTAGTGCTATTCTTTGAACCTGTCAAATACTGCGCGTTGTTTTGTGACTGAAGCGACACAACAAATTTTTTATTGGTTGAAATGAATTTTACTGGTTTCAATCCTTGTGATGATCGTAAAGCGAAAGCGGGGAACCATACGACCTTTGCCTGTTCCATGTCAGCATTGAAAGCGAAAATCAGCACTTCAACCGGTTGCGAATACGTGTATTTTTTATCAGGTGATTTTGTTTCATATTGTATTTGTTTGACGTGTTTGCAATACCTTTTATTTGTGTAACGTCTTAATCTATTAATTTCTGAGCCTGATTATCATTTTTTAACTAAACACTAAAACTAGCTGTAAAGTGTGTCACTGTCAGACGCATAATGTCATTTTCATTGCTACGTTTTTTTGACGGGGCTAAGTCTGGTGAAAAAAGAAAAAGCCAGTTGAGTATTAACCAAAGAGCAGAGGAAAATAAAAAGAGGTGGAAGGCTTATGAAGTAGAAAAACATGACGAAAGAGGATTTCAAGAGGTTTGGAAAAAGGACAGGCCATGGCTTCAATTTAATGATGTAATTTGAATTGTAAAACATTGTGAACGAAATAATGATACCAAAAAACTCTATTAAAGGTATTATCTGGTATTTGGTTAAAGAAGAACAAGGTCTGGTAAAATCTGGTGAGGTCCTGTAAATTTTTAAAAGTTATAGGACCTCATGTCCTGTAAGATTTTTTTGTCTTTCGCATGGGTTGTGCAGCATTTCCCATATTTAACATTTTTTTAACATCAAACAATGAATAGACTAATACAAAGCATTTACCCGTACATAGTGCAAGTTTCTTTATCCATGTCGAAAATGCATTCTCACCAGATTCATTCCAGTTTTATATTTCAACACTGTTATTCACATTCATAATACTATATTAATCCATCGTAAACACACACACTAATCGTTCGATGCTTAACAAAATATTTAACTGTTAGTGTTAAATAAAACACTCCAAGTCCGATTTTTTGTTGTCCTAAAATCCAGGGAGTCTGGTAGTTTCGTCATTGAAATGACGTCACATGAGGTACGTCATAAATTGCGTAATCAATTGAATGAAAATAAAAGTACGGAAAGCTGTTTTCGTATAAATTTTCGTGAAGGAAAAAAATAGTATTATATGTGATATAAACGATAACACACGACAGAGCTGGGCCGGGCGTCTACAATCGGCCCTTGCCGAATAATGGCCCTCGGACCAAAGGCCCTCAAGCCGTTATGTCGGCAGCGGGCCGATTATAGACGCCCGGCCCAGCTCTGCCGTGTGTTATTGTCTAATTCATTAGAATGAACGGTCGCATATTCTGCTTTTAGAGTCAAACAAAAATTGCATTTTAAAACCTGTAAATATCAAATAGTAATGAAATTATTACCGGCACATTTGTATATGTTTTTTTAACATTCAGCTATCGCTTCGTTATAAGATACTAACTCCTTAAATCTACACTATCAACTTCAAAATCCGGAAATACGTATAACTTTGTTTATTTTACAAACACCTTAAAGTTTTATTAAAATACACTCGCTTATAAGGCCCTATTCCACTTTGAAAACAAACCCACGATTCGCTACGATTTATCACATTTATTGAATCGGGAAGACTCAGTCTACGATTCAGTTAAGACACTGGTACGATTGAGTTACGACGAATCGCGGGGTTTGGTTGCAGTCTTGCGAATAGGATCTCGACATCACTACGATGTGTAAAAATCTACTGCGACTGTACTACGAACGATGCAGATCGGTCACGACTAAGCTAGGACCTCAGCGAACGCACCCATGAATTTGGCGCCAATATCTATTGATATTGATCGTTCTTACAATGTGACCTTAATTCTTTTGTGTACATGTACATGTTTTAGAATTCCTCCGTCCCTTTTTTGGCGCCAACTTAAAAAGTGGAAGTTCGACGAATAGCAGCTATAGTATGTACTAGAGCTTGAACATCAACACCAAGTGTTAATTGGAAGAAGAACACTAAGAAGGAGGAGAAGGCGATCGGCAACTAGTTGGTGGGTTAGACCATGGATTACACCGACGAGAAGGCTAGAATATGGACATTATGTCCAGCTAATGCACGAGTTTAGGGTGGAAGACGATAATTCGTTTGGAAATTATGTCAGAAACCAAAACTGGTTGATGATATACTCAACAGGATAACTCCGTAGATCCAGAGAAACACCACACATATGAGGGCACCATTAGAGGCCGGAATCAAGTAGGCGTTGACCATCAAACATCTTGCAACAAGAGATAGTTATATAACTCTGCAGTACAATTTCTGATGTGGCTACTCTTCCGTGGTATGGTGTGTTCCGGACGTTTGTCAGGCCATTATACAAAAGCTGAAAGGCGAGGTCATGCCGCTTCCAAGGACGAAGAAAGACTGAAAATTATTGCACAGCAGTTCCAATACAGGTTGAATGTTCCCCATGCCCTTGGGGCATTGGATGGAAAACACATTGCCATCAAAAAACCACCAAAATCGGGCAGTGTGTTCTATAACCACAAAGGTTTCTTTTCTATTGTGCTTCTGGTACTAGTGGATGCAAATTATAAATTTATTTGGATAGATACTGGCGGAGACGCACACCTTTACGGTGCATCAGAACTGAAAGAGAGCATTGATGACGGCAACATCAACTTCTCTGACAGCGATCCGCTGCCAAACGATGACAACTCCCTACTTCATGCTTGGGGACGATGCATTTCCCTTGAGGACATTTCTAATGAAACCTTATGGCCGTAGGGGTCTGGGCAATGACACGAGACTCAGTGTAAGTCAATCGGAAGCATTGACAGTCGTCTCTGTGGCCTGAACGTCATCAGCTGTCGGATCACTGTTCATCATTTAAGCAGACAAACTGAATGGACCGTCATTCTGAGACCCAGAGGCACCAGAGGATCTATGGCGCTGCTCCCTTTCGACAGAAGGCGATCATTCGGCTGCAAATGAAAGTCTGCGAAGGCATCTGACGAGACAGTTTCTGTTGACTTGGAGACTGTGCGTATCCTGGGAACTGTTTATTCGACCCAGGCTGGTTCCTCGGAGTGCCAAACCGACTGAGCTGGAGATACATGCCGGGACGGCCATTGCGAGAGATCTGGTTGTCACTGCTCATATTGTTGCGGAGGAATGTTGGATAGTGCCGGTACAGACATTCTTGATTCCATATCTGCCTGTTTCTCTTCGTTAAACATAAGGTCGAACATTGACTTCTGGACAACACGGTATATGGTTATCAGGAGGTTCTGAAACGCATGTTCAAGGCACTCAGCGAACCGTAATCTCTCGAGATGGGGAAACTGTGGCACGGCAGGGGTTTGCAATAGCTGTTACAGTTTTTCCTGATGAACTTTACTGGTTTGACATTCCTTGTCCAGGGTTTCGGTCCCTTTCGCCTTGGCTCCTTTCGACATTGAAACTAATCGGGGCTCATCGGAACCTAGTTGAGGACCCTTTGGCAACGCCTGAGAAACATCGTCCTCAGAACCCCCTCCCTGGCTTGTGGCAGCGCCATTCCGGAAGCTCTGAGCTGTGCGGCGGTTGACCTGTCCGATGTTAGGCACAAGGAACTGGAATCGTCTCCATATCAACTGCAGGCGTTCTGTCAACAAAACAAGTGCGCGTCCACTCTTCTTCATCCTGAGTTTTTCCAGATGGGTGCGCATGCTCTCAAAAAAAGTCCTTAGTACCTTCACATCCCTTTCTATTTCCTTAGTTAGATCTTCCCACGCCTTATTCTTTTTGGACACAAAGGTGTGGACATTTCGCCTCTTGTTGTAGATGCAGTCATTTTTTCCAAGAAGAGTGCCACGTTCTCTTGTTCATCGTCCGTGAGCTTGGCTACGACCCTTGCCTTCTTATTCTTGGATTGTGAAGGACTCTCTATGATCGCGAAGAAGTATTCGGCTCCTCATAAGCAGCATTGGTCACTAAATCACCAGTCATTGTCACCGCGCCTTCACCGGTTGCACCACAGGTCTCTGAATCTGCAACATCAATTTTCGCATCTTGATCTTCAAAATCCATAGGAGGCGGAGTTGCTCCTTTCGGAGGACTTTCTGTGCTTTCTTCTCCGATTGTATTCTTACTTATCTTCTCCCTGCCCGTCCCTTTTCTTGCCATTTTTTATTTTAAACAAATTACTTGTTATTCATACAAAGCCCAAACAACTGAATGACTGAAAAAAACGAGAATCTGTGTTTATAAACCACACCCTTTCTTCGAAAATGGTAACTGTTTCGTAACTAAATTGCGAGAATCTTATCGGGATCGCAACTAACTCGGGTTGAACTCGTGAGAGTCTTGACAAAATCGTAGCTGATTCGTAGACATATCACGTGATCACCGATTTCCCGATTGAGTCACGAATTACTTACAATAGCACTACGACGCCCGAGAACGCGATTCGACGCTGTTACGAGTAAACCGCGATTAAATTCAGTCTTGGAGGTCCTGGTCAAATTTTAAACACGTCAAAAATCTGGCAACATTTTTTGGGTCGGGATCTCACGAGTCGCAGGAATCACTTACGACCAGCCCACGACTAGCTACGAATGAGTTAGGACCTTCGCCGATTGAGCTACGAATGTCCCCGACCTCAAAATATTGAATGTTAAGATTTACATTAACCATGGTTGTGAAATTATAAGCATTTTCAATAATCTAAAAAGGAGTACCAGTCCTGAATAAAATGATGAAACCTTTTATTTTACTCGAGATAGACTTAACTTGTTTTGCTATTCATTGACTGTCGAGCATGATGTTATATTTTATAACGAATTCGGCAACAAGAAATATATATATATCGAAAACGCGCATAATGTATTATGTATTAATGGCTTCGTTAGAATAGTGTAATCAAGGACGTAGAAGAGTGCAAGCATGACCGGAATGTGCTTTCAGTATAAACGGAAATTAGTTTAACTACCAGATATACGTTTGTGGCAATTAGGAAATCATCTCAAAATGTGAATGCATTCACACGAACCCTGAACAAGATTTACACCACGGTTTCTCATATAACAAACAATATTAGACATGGATCTAAATAAAGTTTCTTTGAGAAGGAACATTGTGTTGTTATTATAAGTGAATACAAATAGTGTTTGTTCATTTAACAATTTTCATTTCTAATGACACTCATATGTTAAAGGTATAATCAAACCAGGTGATAGGACTTAGCGCTGATGTATTAATGTAACTATTATACTGGGTTTACAATAATACGTCGTCTGAGACTTGTATTGTATTACCACCAATCCTGAAATTAGATTTACATCACGGTATCTCAAATAACATACAGTATTGTATAGTTTGGAAAAACTGTTGTTTGAGAAGGGAAATTGAATCGTTATTTTAAGGCCTCATAACAAAGAAAATACAAGGCGTGTAACCTTTCATACAGCCACATCAATTGTAACACAATACGACCAGTTGGTATTGAGCGTATTCATATTTGACACCATGTGGTACACGTATTCGTCTTTCAATGTATTCAGGTGACATATATTCGAGTTTACCTGTGGAATTGCAGACATTTTGTACAAAAACATGACCTTTTGCTACCATTAAATAAGTGACATCTGCTTTACAATTGCTGACATAATGATTTTAATATCCTACAGAGTTAACATTTAATAAGGGACATTTGTAACGGGTTGAGAAATATTTCAAACTTTGCAGTATTTTAATTATATTTAAAACGAAGGCCCAGTTACACTTGTTTTAAATATCACTTCAAAAATGCGTTGCTCATAACATTATTTAAGAAATAGTAAACCCCACTGAGGTCCCTATGGCATTATTTTGACCAGCAAGGCAGCCACAAACCGTAAACGGCTTTGGTCCTTACACCGAAGAGTGTCCCCTGTATCATTGTTTAATGTTGTAACGGCTTTCCGTTCTTTTATTTTTCATGCAACTGAATGCGTAAACGATGACGTAGTGTCTCTGACAAAACATTCCAGTTGGAGCTAAATTCTCTGGATGTTAAGGATATGTCAGACGTGGTGTTTTTTTTAACATTAAGTTACTTGTTTAAGGCATCGAACTAACGCAAAACGTATTTCGGATTGTGTGTTTATCAAACATTATGTAAACTTCGATATGAATACAATAAAATAGTGTAATTTAAAAAAAAAAGTTTCGATAGAGGGATGGAAGAACAGAAGATGGAAGTGAATATCGTTTCGACTTTATTGTTATAAACATTGGATTAACGTTGGCATTGAGGTAAGCGTGTCGTTTATTCTAAATTGAGTTTTTTTTTACTCGTGTTAAAGCTGAAATAGTGTCAATGCTAATCAATACAGCGCTTCAACACAGTGCGCATTTAGTGGTGTGTAACCCCGAACGGTCCATATACAAAAAATAGTGACCGATTCATATACTCTTAGGTTTCTCTATCGCAATTAACAGACAAAAACCGATCATATAGATATAGAAGGACCAATATCTCTGAGGTGTAATATATCAAAATAACTGCTAGCAAGTGCTTCTACATAGGGAATAACATGTTACTGCACATAAATCTGTTTGCCTGTTTATCATTCTTCCAAGTCCCCATTACGAAATGAGTCTTAGAATCGGTACGGCACTTTTAACGGGAAAGAATATGTTATTTGACGTTTGACGTTTAAATAATGACGTCGTGAGCTCTTACGCTTTATTACTTGTGTAAAAGTTCTTTTGCTGTTTTTATTGCTTGTTATGTCGTACATATATTACATATTGTTATCAAATAGTTTGTTTTGTCGAATCTGATTCTCGATTTACTAAAATGATGACTTTATAGTTGATTCCAATTAATATGACGTATCTTCAAACATCGACTTATAAAACAACTTCCTGTTGAAATGATGTTACTGTTGCATTATGACTATATATATATATATATGAGCATAAAAATTCCTTGAACTACATTTATTGTTCCGATCAAATAAGATTAAGTATACACAATCAATAGGGTTTGCATTTTCAATATTTATTGTTCAACAAATGTCTGTCTCCTGCGTTCTGTGGCCGAGTAAAGCGTCCATGTTTGGCAGCTATTCAATAGGAGGGTGACTTCTAGAGATTTGAAAAGCCTGTACTTGGTCGCGATGCCAATATTTATGACGTGAATGTGTAAATGTCAATGTCAAAAATGCCACAACATCAAAGTTGGGCTAATGTTTTTATCAAAAAGAGATATTCGTCCGATATAATGTCTTTCAAAATGTTAATGTTGCTAATGAAAATAAAACGTTTTTAACTACATTCAAAACAATTATTTTCATTATATATCGTCGAGTCAGTATAATTCTTAGTAGTACTGTAATAGCATTGACCATGAAGTAACTTTGAAAAAAATATCTCATTTAAGGACCATACCGATAATGCGGCTTTTATATTTGTTATGGCAATATGTATTTATTACGTCATTATTTGAGGCGACGAACAAAAGGGATAGCTTTTAATAATACGTCAACAACGTATGTAGTGATTTGGTGCAGTATCGATTAGGAGCGTGATTTATAAAGTGAACAACCGATCACGCCACGCAGAAATGAAATAAGTATTTAGTTCTCCGGTAACACATCGACGTGTATGTTGAAATAATTCAACAACATCTTATTGCATTTTAACTAAGCGTTTCGAGAAATTGAAATATACAAAAATGAACTTAATAATAATGTGGACTAAAACATAGAAAACATAGTCTTAACAGTATTCTGCTGTCTGATTGACAGTAAAGATTTAGCACAAGAAACCTAATGTTTGTTTGAACGTATAAATAGTTATTATGCGTGTACTCGTTTATCACTAGAAATATACTCATAAATGTTAAGAGATATTTGTTATGACAGATTATGTGTGCACTGTAAGCTCGCATAAAGGCTGTACTTTTCTTCGTTAACAGCTACCTACTGTAATTATTGCCTGACGCCCGACGAAACAGCTTTTTCTGTGTGATGTATAACTATTTCGTCTGCAAACGGCTTCTTCGTTTTAATACCATAGGTTAAGCGAGAATGTGCATGTTTTGTCGTTCAACTAAGACTCCAAGCGTGATGACGTATTAAACAGTTATATGATAACATTAATACTTCAACAGCTGATGCCATCGATCTGAAGTAAGTGAGAAAACCAGATAAATAGGTTTCCATCTCTTTGTTTTATACATTGTTAGTATGAGCGAAGCAGCATCACCTTTATTGTATGTTTTTTTTTTTTTTTTTTTTTGGGGTGGGAGAGGGGTTAACTTATGTAGGTCATATGATTAATTTGGTATTTATTGAGGACGATTCCTGAACAGGTACAGTTGTACGGTTTGAATATGTATCTTATGTTGCGGCATACATTGAACGGGAGCTATCGTTATTACGATCGTTATGTAACGTTGGTAAATATTACCAGTGCTTGGTAATTCGTATATTATTCTTTGTGTTGTCAAAAATTCAAATTGTCGTTACAGTTGTGTACCAACTGTGATAGGAAAAAAAGCAGTATGGTTATCCTCCGGCTTCAAGTTAATGTCCGAACCGGGCGACTGCGATGTTTGTGAGAATATTTATTTTCAATTTAACTTTCCAGCGTTACTAATGCGGCTTTATTGAAAATGTTGTTATTGCACTAGTAGTAACACTTTCGCATACTTAAAATGAAATTTGCTTAGAATATGTGTTATAATGATGCCTATGCGTAGTTTGAAATCGGCCCCGGTCTGTTGAAAAGAAAACAACCGCTGCCCTGAAGTAGATGTGATCATATGAGCATGGTGAAACAATTTTAGGAACACTCTAGAAATCACATTTTTTGCAACATATTTATATAAAAAATGTACAAGACAGGTGTTCCAATGATTTCTAGACGGAGTTAAAAAATAGGCCCGATTAATTTACATGAATGGCGACTAGACAGATAAGACCATTCCTTGTAATAGTAGAGTGCAAATGTGTTGACACGATTAACATTTATTGCTAAATGTTAACGACACTCACTTAGAACATGTAATCTTTTTTTTCAGCCGAGTTCGAAAATGGTTGTTGCCAAATAAAAAAAAACATGAATTTCAGATAGGGAAGGGATCAGTTTACGCAAAATCTAGTTTTAGCAATTATATCCAGTTTCCGGAACATTTAACACTACAGCTACCAACACTGCAGCAGATTTCTTCATATTGTTATAATTAAATTGTTTGATAAAGAAGGTAGTAACATGTATAACCAAGTATTCACTCACCCTGCTCAGAGCATATATTATAGCAATATCTTAATTGGGTTAAATTGCTTCGATCGAGAAGGGCACTGAACCATGTATGACAAAGTAAAACCTTTTGAACACTATAGCAGTTGCATGCAACCTAATTATCACTTCGAGTGTTCAGACTATCAGAACAAACGTGTTGTTATGCTTTCAAGGCTAAGTTTGAAACTATTAATTCCGGTCAGTTCCAAACATAACCTAGCGAACATTATCTACTCAATAGCAGCTTAGTTGGTTGGGGTATCAGTTGAATTCCGAAGTCTTTGTCCCTTTAAAAAACATATTTCCTTAATATTGACTGTTCGTATTGAATAATGCACTAAGTAAATTCCTAGACAAAATATGTACAATTCCAGTCATTGATGTGTTTGTTAAAGCACACAGTACTTGCGATCAATTTTAATCAAACGTATTGACTTGTACAGGAATTGTGATTCGAACCAATATATAATGAAGAAACACAATCTTTATTTTATTACACACTGGGCCCTAAAACGTGAATATAGTTGTCAAGTGCCATGTTTGGGAAAGGACAGCATTTAGATTATAGCATCCTTGATTTCATGGAAATAAATATAATGGTTCTGTTTTCGTGCAATATCCTGTATGGGCTATAGACAAATGATGCTCTAAACGGACATATCTACGGCTGATACACGATTTTCCTTCATGTGTTTTTTCTAATCGACGGCTTGCCATTTTTATCACGTGATCGTACATAACTATGAAGGGCCAGCGTTGAGCAATGTAGAAAAGATGTCCAAATGATAAATAACCGTGTAACCGGGGTTTCACATTAAAAGTGTTTGTTTTGGCATGGTTAATCTGTATCTACGAGTACGCATGCTGATGAAAGGAAGATATTAAAGGGGCCTTATCACGTTTTGTTCCAGGTTCGCAAATTTCCGATTTAGTTATGATATTTGTGAGGAAACAGTAATACTTAACATTTACCATGCTCTACTATACACATTATATGCATCTTTTGACGATTTAAAAACCTGAAAATTATAAAGCGTTACAACGCGAAACGATTGAATAATTTGGAGAGTTCTGTTGTTTCCGCTATATTTTGTGAAACTACGATGATTGCTTATATAAACATCTGACATTATATGCGTAAGAATGGTCGAGGGGCCTAAGTCGGAGACTTTTTACGCCAGGACTCCAGGGGTGGTATTCCATAAACATCTTAAGTCATTTCTTAAATAAGTTCACTTAAGTTCAAAATTACGATGTTTTGTATTTCTTTACAAAATAAGGAATCACATGTTTCTTTTGGTATTCCAAAAATAACATTGACAAAATGATGTCATATTAATGTAATGCTTGATGCTAACTATTGCATTAGGAAATGAGACACTTAAGAAAATTTCCCAATTTAAGGATAACATTTTTTTTTTACTTAAGATGCTTCTGGAAAACGACCTCAGGGGTCAGTGGTTCGAGTCCTGTTCAGCGTTTCATTTTTTTTCTTTTTTTAATTTTATTCCTGATTTTTTACTGCAACTTTTTTAGAGCAAATGTTTACATCAATCAATAGAAAGAATTTAATGACAAACTTCAAAACGTGCCAAAATCTGTGAAAATGCCCCTTTAAAAGGCCGAGCTTAGCGAAAGTGGCATTTTCTTCAATGAACGTTTACCTTTAATGGACACATCAATAACTTACGTATTTTGATGCGCATGCAAACGGAATTTATCACAGAATTGGATTGTCAAATAGTTGACAAAAATATCTAGATCGTAATACCTTTCAGCAAAAAAAACCCCACATTGTCATAACGCGGCTTCGTGCATTTTAGCACGCTATATTCGTTTAACAATACGTCTTTACGAATACCTAATACTGTTTAAAGTTCAATTGATTCATGTGGTATTATTTAGCATACATTTTGGTTCACGTTGGCGTCCGGGGCTAGTGAAGTATCAGTCACATTGATCAAATAATACTAGGTGTATACATGCATTTTGTACCCTAAACCCGCAATACCGCATCAGTTTCGTGTCATGTAAAAATTATAAATAACCACAAAAATTAAGTTTGGATATTCTTTGTTTAACGCGAGAATCGTCCGATAAAACATTGTAGAAAACATTCATTTAATGAGATTTACATGTGTATTTGAAATGGCAACAAACTAACGTTTTCCCATCAATAATGTGGTTTAATTCATCAAGTAAATGTGAGAGGGAAAAAGCAAGTTCTTGGATGGCAATTCCAATCCGATGATGACGTTTTTTTAAAGAAAAGTGTATAATCATTTATATGCAAATCTTTAAATGCGGCAACGTTATTATTGTATGAACACATTATGGTGGCGTTTGAATAAAAAACTAACATTTAAGACGACAATGTTCATGAAGCGTTATTGGTTGTGAAAGTGGTGAAAGTGGCAATTATGATGAAGCAAAAGCAGCGTGATTTTTCTTAAACAAAATACATAACTATTGTAATATAAGGAAGATTCACACAAATGCCAACGGTATTAATTTTATGTGCAATCTGACAATTTGCTCATTGTTTATGCACTTTGTTACATACAAGCCTAATAAATGTTTACTATACTACAGGCAAGTCAGCTGTATGATAGCTTGAATGATTTATATTTTGCTGTAAGTGTTAACCCAATCGAATATGCTTGATATTGCGTGCAAAACACAGCACGTTATACAATTCGGAGGCACAATTATTTGGCGGGCGCCCAATAGGAACATGCTGCCTTGCAAGTATCGTCCAGACATTGCCCGATTTATGATAAAACAGACGCAACCAGGAGCTGTTGTATATCTGTATCTATGGAACGAAACACCGTCTTTTTTTTACATTGTTCTCACCAACTCCGCATTATGTGTACGACAGGATCGTATTAAATATTCAACTAAGTACATTTAGTCAGGCATATATAACTGAGCATAAATACGATTGAACACATGCGAATGCGGATATGTCTCATCACTTCCTCATCACTTCGATATAACCTTGGAACCTTGCATTTACATTCGATCATTCAAACAAATTGCACGATGTTCGGCGATAAAAAAGCATTGACCTCAATAGCTTCGCCTTCAACGTCGCACGTTAGAAACGTGTTTAACCAACACCATTTCAGTTTTTTTTCCGTTTTGATAAGGTTTCTGTTGTTGTTCTTGTTTTTGTTGTGTTTTTTTTTGTTTTTGTTTTTTTTTGGGGGGGATTGGGCATCGTCCTCAATGTGGTTTGGATTTAATTTAAGAAATTATAAAAGCGTTTTGTTTCTCACGATGTCGTGTCGACATCAAATAAAGTGAGAACTAAAAAAATTAGAATACATTTGAACCAGAAGAATGATGTAAATAGACGTCTACAATTTAAGCGTTGATCAATTTTAACGAAATGTATTGCATTGCGTAAGAATGGAAAAAAAACAATACGAAATGGTATGCATCAACACGATCCTTATTTAATTAAATTTAATAAAGTATTTTACTATTAAAGTAGCCTATATATTGCGTTACGGCTCTTTGATGAGAGCAGTTTGTAAGAAGAATGATGCTATTATTCCAACATAATTTAGTATCGTGATATTTCAATTGATTAGCCTGCATTTAAATAACACTTTGTTCATAGACGTAACATAGTATTACATGGTATCATATTTTCAAAAATACGATATTTAATGACGTACAATATTACATTATTCTTTATACATCTATATCGTCTTTATAAACGTATAAATGTTAAGCTCAGTAGATAAACCACTCTATAATTAATGAATACCCGTATGAACTGTGTGACATGGATGTATTGCTCTGTTGACTTATAACGTATTGGATCTGAATAATTTTATTAATATATTTACATGATTTGCTAGTTATGCTTAGATTTAAAAAAAATAGGTAAATATTTGTTTACGAATTATTCTTACAAAGCGCGTAAGAGTGAATAGAATGAACTAAAATTCAATTAATATTTGTATAGATACAAATAAAGAACGCCCGGGCAATATTGTAAAAGTTAGTAACTTCATGTAATAGACGTCGATAGCTTTGATTTTAACATAATTGGTATATTATTGTGACATTGATATAATCTATGATATATAATATATTACTCAATAATATAACAGAGCAATACTAGTGTTACGTAATCTTGTTAATTGTTCATATTTCTAAATAAGTTTTATAATGATAACCATAATGTGTTACATGTGTTACAATTATACTGAGAGGTCGGTCATACGTGTTTAAAATATATTTCAAGTAACACGTTATTTACTCTGATATGAAATGAAAATGTTGATAATAACTTAAATTATCAAAACAATAATGTATATCGTACAGTCGTATTACTGCTATTCAAATTTATGAAACTTATTTGGATGTTCTCACTTATATTGGCTGAAAATGCATCTGTACTTGTATTAATAAATGCGGACGGGTGCAAATGGCTTCAATGACGTCAATGAAGATGAACAGGTCTGAGAAATGTGTCTTTGTCCGGTGTGTATTGAATACAAACATAAGCAATACGAAGCACTTCGCTCATATTTCATAAACAGAACATACCAGAATAGTTAATTTTTGACTTAAGCATGTGAAGCTCATCATCGTTAACATACTTAGACATAAATAACAGCATGCGTTGAAATACACACACACAAACACATCATTTTAAAGAACAGTAAATCCAAATAAACACGACATAAACATATTTCGTGAACATATTTCGTGCGAATGACACACATATGGGGTTAATACATAGTGATAAACACAATGTTATGCGTAGTGATAAACACAATGTTATGCGTATAATTTAACAAATATAGCAATAATTACATAATGCAGACCTTATATTCTTTGTAAAGAATTTATTACTATTTTACACTAAATATATATGACATTTTCTCTTTTTAAAGCATTTTAAACTAAACAAGGCTAGCTTTCTTAATACAGTTTTATTTGAACTATTAAGAAGTTTGATAAACTTTAACATATTTGGCCGGATTCTATAATATTTCGGCATTAATGCATTACTAACATCATTATAATAAGGGAAATTATAAACAAAGTGAAATTCATGCTCGATGTCATTTAGGTTACATTACATTATGGTTTCATTGAACTGAGGATTTCCAGTAAGATGTATTATTAAATGAAAATAGTTCGTAGTCCATTGCGCTAACGCAGAAAACACATTTATCAAATTTTAACAAAACTTACCAATTTCAATACACATTTGCGTACTGATATATACAACGAGGGACCTTTTTTGAAAATTATATTTGACATTCGTTTTTCATATGAGAGTTTAGAATGTTACAACATGTACAGTAGAACATACCAAAGCTGTTTGAATAAGTATTTAGTATTTACTTAATGTCTATTGAAGATATAGATCTAAGGAAATACTTCATCAAGTCGTATGAGTTCAATGAATTCATTCATCAAGTTTCCTGTTTTACGTCCGTGTTTAGGATGCATATATTAGCAATACCAACAGCTTTACATATCGATCTGCACCATGTCAAACAGCACATACCAGCAATAATTATTTACAGGGTCCGATATTGTCCGATATTGTCGATATATACCAATACTCGTCGAATCAGGTTTGATAACAACAGTTACAAAACAAATACGCCGAAATCAAACGCGTTCAATGATGGATATGCAGTTTCAAAATTGTGTATATTGAAATACTGACAAATTGGACGACAATGCAAAGTTGGAAGGAATGTATCAATAACATTCCGTGATGGCAGTGATGTCTCCAAGCAAAACGAACTGGCCTAACGAGTCCAGCAAAGTCAATATTTTTTTTTTAATATTAGTTTTAGTCTTATAGCTAGATCTGCTCTTAACGTATTCGAAAATATGTTTCAAAACATAATCAGCTTACGAAGGCTACACTTGTTCTAGGTCGGTTTTTTTCTGTACTTGACTCTTTATGCCAAAAGTTATTTTTAAGCTGACTATCATGAGTTCTACATCCATTCACGTCATCGACTTCTAAATAAGCTTGTTCGTATCATTGTGTATTTATGTTAATGTATTATATATTATGACGTTAACAATTACACAATATTTTATAAACATACTCCACGTTTGTATTGATTTTCAAGTCGTTATGAATGAATTTGTTTTGTTGTAAATTGTTTATGATAGATTATATCCACATTGAAAGATGTGTTGATTTGTAAATTCATACACATATACTTATAAGCATTTAATTATTGTATGTCATGTTCAATTTAATTATGTTTAGGTCTGTTAGGAAGCACCGATTCTTGAAAACAAAATAGCCATATAAGCTACCCATCTAAATAGGTTCAGATAATGGTTGTCATTTAGCTTTCTCTTCGAACGTAATAATCAGTCTACATAGCATCTCTATGAACTTCTCTTAATAAATCCGAGATTTGTTGCATAAAGCTGCCTGGTTTGTTTCTGTGGAATGCCTGTAGGAAACAACACACGCTGGGTTTGTATTTTCAATCTGTATATACCACATAAACAGGCTGATTTGTGATTATGAAAGTTTAATTGAACTTGCATAATTGGGATTGACTTAGTACATTATAATCGGATTTTATTACTTCTCTTAATCTCTCCATTAGCTTGTTGCATAAAGCCACGTGATATGTTGTCTTTAAGGCAAAGAAGGTCTCTCCTGGTACAGATGGAGGCACACGACTGTTATTTCGCCAATTGATCGACGATAGACTGTTGCTAATATCAACAGTCAAGTGCATGCGTATGCGATGTAAATGACACATATTTTATCAGACCATATCGAAACGGCACGCAAGCATAAACAACGCCTACAGTAGGCGGCGTTGTTACTAAATATCCGGATATGCGCTTTAAAAACATATTGATTGACGACTGATGGGAATGGGAGCGATGGGAAACTCATACTTGCCAGGGAGAACACGAACCTTAACTTTACATTTTAGTAGCTACACCAAGGTGATAAAGCGGTCGAACTATTCGCTTAGGACGCTGTGTCTAACGTTTTATGTCTCCGACCATTTTTGTTCAAATAATAAATGTGCCAAGAGAGAAAGTGCAGTCGTCCTCAGCATGTATTTGCTTTAGATCGCGTAATCAACGATCGATTTAGTACAGGAGACAAGACTTACAACACAGCACTTGCTATTCAACTGAATAAAGCTGTTGTACCTGTTTATGATATCTGTTTATGTTTCGAGTGAGTACACCTGGTTGTAAATAGGTTCTATGGCATCATATGATCAATAAATTGCCCCAGTATAAAATTAGGTTATTAATAACTAGAAAATGTATCGTTGTATAGGGTTGAAAATACACCCCCAATTCTGATACCGCTTTAATTTCCAAAGCGATGGGCTCAGTTTTGTTCACTGGTTAGTGTGTTTGTCATGTGTTTTTTTTCCATGCCTTGTCATCTATTATTTTCTTCAATTTGGAAAAGATTGAATACACTTGAACCCTGATACAGAAATGCGTGTTTGGTTATTAGTATTCCTCTGCATCCATGTCACTTAAAGATATGTGCCATGGTTATTAGTACGTAAAATTATCAGTGCAGCACCAACAATAATGTCAAACAAAACTGAATATTTCATTTATGACAGTATATGGATATACTTACATAATTTGGATATAAGTAGTTCTAAATTGCACATGAACTGTTTGCGGCCATGCTGCAGATCTTCTAATATCACATGTATAGACATTAAATACCTGTTTGGTTTGTTAATATGTATATTTATGTTTGAATTTTCTTACAGATGTTTCAACAAGACGGATATATACCAAAGTAAATATAAAGTGTGTCGCACAAACGACGGTCACGGTTGTCCATACTGGAAACTTTAAGATAATTAAATATTAAAAGTCTTTTAGAAGGACATACGCCAAACAGAACTTGGTCCATCCGGCTCTTGATCACATATTGATCGATACCACGACGCACAAATCACAACCAGTCCGTGTCTGTTCATGCTTTTAATGTCACCACGATATTCCCCACACCGTTGTCGTTTCAATCAGACAACATATCTAAATAAACAAAATAGTAAGAAAGTTAGCCTTTAGAGAAATCGCCGTTATGCGAACATGCTGTGCCAGTATCACGTGTATTAAAATTAAATGAATTTACACTTTCCACTTTTATGGTATTTTTTGTTTACAGAAAGTCTCTTCTTAGCAAAATCCAGTTAAGGGGTGTTGCGGCAGTTTATTAAACGGAGAATATATTTATAGCAACACCGATGGTGCTATTATCACAACTCAATAATTTTGTTATCAGTATCATCAGAAATGACCGAATTGGTTTATAAATCAATTGTCAGTGGTTCGATCCCAGGTGGGGTTAACCTTTTTTACTTCTTTTTTTTTTCTTTAATTTCATTCTTGTTTTATACTGGAGCTTTTTAGTCATGTCGTTTAAATTTATCAATTTAAAGCATTTAATCACAAACTTCAAAACAAGCCGAAATCTGTGAACAAGTACATGTAAGTTATTAATGATTAAGCTCGAGTTTGATACTGTATGGTATTATGTTTGTGATTAAATATTGTTTTTTATTTATGTCTTTTGGTAAGCTGATGTGATCCCAGTTAAGATTCAAAACAATTTCTAATGTTTATGCATATTTCTTACAATCTATGTACCGGTACTTGGGTTTTGCCTAATTGATGTATTTTATAAAATTTGACGTAGACGGTAGGGATAGTTAAAACAAAAAATCTCTGTTAAAAGTGCGGTGACCCCCTTTTTTATTTTTGTTTCATGATAACCATACATAGATGAACATATTTTAGAAGTTTCGCAAAAAGTTATTAGATAGAACTTTTTTAAATTCCATTTTTGTGGTAAAAATAGTAAAAAAAAGACGTTTTTTGGGTGACATAAACATTATGAAAATTAAATTTCTTAAAATTTAACATGTGTTCTCCATTTTTTGGGTTGTTTGTGGTTTATTTAAATGGTATATGATATATATTAGCTTATATAATCTCTACATGTTTCCAATTTCATAGGTTATTAATCATTATTATGAAATTAGAGATTTTTCAGTTTTAATGAAAAAGTACATTTTATATAATGGTGAATAAAATCCAAACAAAGCCATTGACCCTATGTTTTTATTGCATTTTTTATTTAGTATTTGTATGTAGTAGTTGAACAAAATTTTTGAGCAAAAGTTACTAGATGGAAAAAAATCATCAAAACTGAAGCAACACCCCTTAAGGCGGAAAGTGTGGTCCCTGATTTACCTGTGCGGATAAACACAGGCTAATCTGGGACGACACTTTACGCACATGCATTAAACCCCCTTTTCAAAGAGTACGGCTCCTTATCTTACACAGTCGCCAAACATCATTGTTGAAGTATACTTGCTTTCAAACTTAACAATTACTCATCTAATTTATTTGAAAAAGAATGACTGTAAAAATGTGCGGGTGTCTAGTTCTTTCAAAATATGTTTCATTTCATCATTAGTTTATGTATTAACTACAAAAACAGAAAAGTTTTACTGAATATAAATAGTGTGATATTGGGACGAACTGCATCAGCATTAACCATTTACTGGCACTTCATTAAATAAAAACATGCATACATTTGAATTGAAAAAATATCCATAACCACTTTTTTCTTTCATCCATTTTTAGGCGTGATGCGGCGCTAATTCATAAGGCCGGACAATGTTCAGAGAGTTCAAAAATCAAAAAAGGTAGAAAGGTTGTGGTCTTTAAACAAACGACCCCCCCCCCGCTTGTTTTACCGGGCGTTGTTTATGGATCTGTACTAAAAATTATACAATCAAGAATCAAGTAAAGAGCAGAGGGAAATACAGCGGACACTTTTTGTAGCGAAGGTTGTATCAACTGTGGATTGCATAATATACTATTGGTTGGTATACGTAATCGTTATAATAAACGGTGAACTGAAATATTGCTTCTTGTGGTTAATGTGAAGATGTATTTAAAGATTACCTGCTCATATTTTTTTCTTGAATGTAAGCACTCCAAGATCGTAATTAGAAAGTGTGTTCGCAACGTTTACCTGTCATTGCCCTTTTCGTCTGGAAGCTCATAATTTATTACTATAACAAACGCCTCGTTTTACTAAACATTTTTCCAAAGGTGCAAGTAATTTATTTCCCACAGATAATTACTTTCATGAATTTACTTTTCTTCTTGGATCACAAAATAAATTACTGCGACGTATATTGTAAATAGAGAATCATTACTATATTTGATGCGTTTCATGCTTGGGTTATATGCGTAAAAAAATTGACAAATGTTTTGTTTCAATTAATGAGTTCATCCGAGTGATGTGTTGTCATAATCGGATAAGTGATTGCTAACATGCGCTAAGGAACAAATTAAACCAAATGAGACTGAAGGTTTTCGAACATCAAATAAGTTTGAACTTTTATTAAATGAAAAAAAAAACTTAAAAATAAATCACAAGACTATGCAATAGCGAAGTGTATAATATTTTCTCAGAAAATTGTATTCACTTTATAATTGAATTTCTTTTTTGGTACCAATCAAAAACAACCCAAGACAAAACATGTTTGTTGTTAATTTCATTTAAGAGAGCAGCCAGTGCACATATGTTTCCCAGTAAAGCTTTTATAAAAATATACTTCGTTAGATATTTCATGTAGCGTTTGCCAATTACCTGAATTATTCATTATTCTAATCTAATTAGGAAATACATTTCTACATAAGTTCGCATTCGTTTTTAAATTAATACTGTAAAGCTATGAGTCAAAACAGATTTATGCCACATATCAGAGCATGTTTATACTTCCAATGCTTTTTTAAAACTCTTCCGTAATTGCATACATTTATCTGAAAGATTTTTAAAAATATATATAAATGAGTCGCGTTTTGAGAAAACTGGGAATAATGCTTGTGCGTAAAGTGTCGTCCAAGATTAGCCTGTGCAGTCCGCACAGGCTAATCAGTGACGACACTTTCCGCCTAAACTTGATTTTCAGTAAGGAGGGACTTCATTGAAACTAAAAATACCATAAAAGCGGAAAGTGTCGTCCCTGAGTAGTCTGTGCGGATTGCACAGGCTATTCTGGGATGACACTTTACGCACAAGCGTTAAGCCAAGTTTCCCAGAACGCTGTTCAAATAATTAAATGACAGCCGGTCACTGAATACTAACCGTGATCTTTTTATAATAAACTACAGAACGAAATTGCAATTAACTTGATAAGAGTGTACAAATATGAGTAGTTTGACGAGATAATATGCCTGATTTGACATTGGAATATTAAAGCATGAAAGAAGAGCGCACGCGGAAATTAATTTTATAGTGTTGATGACGTTGACATTTTCAGTTGACGAGCCATGCAAATCTAGAAAGTGTGATGGAACGTCAAAACCGTTATTAAAATCGTTTGTGCATTGGATATTTGAAAAGCAAATATTTTAGTCAACAACAAAATAGCCAAATTAGACTTAAAAATGTGCTCCAGTAAGGATTATGTTTGTTGGCTTTACTCTGAAGCATTTTTGCCTTAGTAATGGCTGCATATAATTTTGGACAGTTGGTCATTAAAAAATATCCCGATAACGATATATTTGTTTGAAGAAATGTTCAATTAATACATTCGTATAGGAAACCAAATGAACGCAACAATTCATTCGCCAATTTAAAGATAACAAAACTATTGCTATGGAATTCAGCAATAGTGCGTGTAAAAAACTTATCTAAATGAAACCCATGCATTCTCTCTGGAATGCAATTATTTCATCAAACTCAACTAGTAAGAATTCAACATACGAGTTACAATACTTTTGACTACGGAGATATGCTTAGCTATTTTTGTGTAAAGTAAATAATTATATTGTTTCTTGTTTATAAGTCAAGTTAAAACAATACACATTTAACCAAAAATAATAACAACATCTATAACTGTGAAATCGCAGTAACACAATGTTTTTTCTTTCCAACATGCGAAGTTATTACTTAATGTTTTAGCTACTAAACTTGAAGAATTGCTTCCAATAATTATCACATGAAACCAATTTTTACAACGCTACATTTTAGACGCCCCTTTTACAGATTGAGATGGCTGCATGTGTATGTTTTGTGATTAATTGTTATCAAATTATAATCGGCAATTGTTTGCATTCACCGTCCTAAGGCATTAAATCAATCTTTAATAATTTGACATATTTTTCGTGAAAAGAAAGTTTCCAGAGTTTCATTATTACTATCCTTAGCGTTACATAAAATGGCGTGCATTTCAATATCACGAAAATAGGTTCAGGTCAATGAACGAATGATTTTGTCTGTCCAATAATCACATCGACCAAAGATAGACTTCTAATTATTACAATAAGGATCAATAAACTAGTGGCGTTCAATAATCCAAGCACTGAAACGTAATTATCTAGAGTTTTCTTTTGTGTATTCATTATACCGCATTTATTTATAAGATAACTTGCTCTAGGTGGCCTCATGGTTTTATGATTGCGATATAATTTGATCTGTAATACATTAATAGCAACAAACAGATTTTTGTGATCAGGTTGAAGAAGCATTTTCTGATCTGAATTGAAGGATGTTGAATACGCATAAATAATGTACACCCTCTAAACTTTGTCATACATATTGTACAGTCATCAGTTGATTAACCCATTTATGCCTAGCGTCAAAAAAGGCATTGGCAAACAGCGTAGACCCAGATGAGACGCGCCATTTGCGGCGTCTCATCAGGGTCTGCGCTGCTTGCTTAAAGGAATTTCTGTAATAAATATTCCAAATATAGAAATAAATATACTAGACATCCATAAGTTTGTAAATAAATTGATTCAATTAAGAAGGATGGGAGAGTCCACTAGGCATAAATGGGTTAAGCGTCATGGTTTCATGTATTTATGTACCATTTTCTACCACTTTTTAAGTTGGTAAATGTGTTAAGTGGTAAGCAACGCAATATTTCTTGACGAAACGATAATAAGAACTTGCGAACAATTTGTCAATATGATTATAATATTAACGTCCCTTGTTTATGAAAATAATGTTAATAATTGTATTTTGCTAACAACAAGTGACTAGGAAATGAAATAAAAACTGAAATAAATACTGTTGACTCAAATGTGAAAACATAGTCTAAACTGTCCTTTGCGGTCGCAGTGTCTCTTATGATTTAGCACCAAGAGCGTTATGCTTGTTTTAACAATGGAACATTAGTCGTAATTTGTATAATCCTGTAAAACTAGAAAGATACGCATAAACATGATTATGCACTGAACGCTCAAACAATGGTTGTATTTGCATTTGCTACCGGCTAAATTTATCGACTATTCCCTTACTACCGACAAAACAGACCTGTATTTGTGTATATAATTATTACTTCGTCAGCAGATGGCTACTTCATGTCAGTATAATCGGTTTAGCGATTATTTAATATATTATGTACAATAAACAACACGTATTCTGTAATGCAAACCCATAAGCGATACCCAAGGAATACTTCATCAATATATTAATAAACCTAATATGCGTCTCTATACCACCGGATCCTGTTCAACGCAATCCTGTTGTGTATGAACAACACGGCATTTACAAATCAAGCAGGTGTATGAGAGAGAGTCAGCTTACATAAAAGTAGGCATGAGTTTATGTTTACATTTAATATATTGTGTACTCATTGTTTTAAATAACTTATATGTACTATTAATTGAGGAATTTATTACGCTTTTACATATGTAAACTGCTATTAAAATTGTTTTCCCATTTCTTACATGCAACGTATTCATCAAATTAATATGATTGTAATACTATGGGCATCTCGTGTCCAAACAAACGTTATAACTAACCAAAGTCAACAGAAAGTAAAGAAATCAAGTTTACCGATCCACCGCTATGACTTTTAGCTTTCAATATCGAATACAAACGGCAAAGTGATCAGTTTGAATGTATATTTACCAGATCTACAGAGGTGTTAAAATTAAACCATAAATGTTTAACGACACTAAAGTCCTAACTGACCTAAAACGTTTTATGTTAAAAATAGGGGGACGAAAACATGTATTAGCTTCGCTGCTAAGGAGAAGTCAAACTTACAAAATAAACAATTGACGGAACCAATAGCTGTAAATTATTTGAAGTGTACTTTCTTTATGGAGGATATAAATATATAAAGTTCAAACATTTCCAGGAAATAGGGTGATCTCGAACTAATCGACGCTATCGTATTAACACGCCCTTTTCCATTTCAGCATACTAATATGAAAATAATATATATTTACTTATGTTCAGAATATAAAACAATTTTGTTAAAATGGTATCTAGGCTGAGTTTGACAAAAATCCGGTCCGTTAAAAACCTGACCTTACGAATACTACCTACTCAAACATTTTGAGTGTGTTATGGCCTCAAGTGACATTGGCCTTTATAAACAATTCTCCATAATTTTGGATGCTCCTACTAAATAATGCATTCAATAGCGTCATTTTCATGCATCCAGAAAAGATTTTGTCGAAATGACAGAAAAATATGGAAATATGTGTCGATCGTTTTCGGTAAGGTACCGATTCTACAAATCATATGTTTTTGTATTGCAATAAAATTAAACTTTTTTGTTTTTCGTTTTAATTATGATTCAAAACTGATTTGGTTTGAAACATAACACGCTCGTGACTCTTGAAATAATGCGCACATGTGCGAAATTATTTAGCGATTAATGTTATCTTTCTTTAAGCCAAGTACTTTCATAATAAATGTCCATGCAAAAGCATCGCCCTATTCTTCGACAATATATGAGCTATCTTACCCATAGGCTTAAACTAAAGCAAACAATATCAATCATAAGCAACTGCATTATTTAGGCAAATATATGACACGTTCTAAGAAAATACAACCGTATGCACTCACCAATGTTTTCTTAATATAAAAATCTTTATAGACTCACCTGGTGTTACCACATAAACAAGAATAAACAGGGTAATTTGGTATGTATGGGAATCATAAACTATTCAGTACAATACCCTTTAATATTGATTTTGAATGCAGTTAACCATGGTTAAAGGAAACGTGCGAATAAATAACCTCGTACGTTTTGTTTACTTCTTAGATGCTATAAATCTGTATATACTTTCTTTACAAAAAATTCACGACATATTTCTCTCCGTATGTTTTTTCAAAATGTTTTCTTGCCATTGTCATCAAGTGGCTTATGTTAAACTTTTTTTCATTTATTTTACCATGTTTACCATTGACATATACAGAATTTACATTTTCCTACATAACACATTGGTAATATAATATAACATATATATGGATCACTGGTTCAGAATTGTCTTTAGATTTTCAAAAGAGTAAAAAAATATACAGTGTATTTATTCAATATAGTTCACACACATACAACATATATTGTCAGTATAAATCATAACATGTATGAGGCAAATAAAAAGCATGCACTCGGGCTGATTCACACTCGCTGTCACACACGCACGCACACGCACGCAAACACATTCGCACGCGATCACGCATGCACGCACGCACTTAAATACATACAAACAACGCAAATTTTGTTTAAATAGTTCAAGAAAAATACATAGCAATTTAAGAGCATATTCAATACATAGTAAAATATTTCTTGATTCTGTAATTGTTATTATTTTGCGGTTGACATTTTAAAAATAAACATGTTCTAATAGATGAGAGCATGGGCACTTTAAATAAAATATTGTGTACTTAAAGTGAAATTTAATCTGCCAAAGAAGGAGATGAGCCTTATAAAAGCATATGTGAACATACTTATGACAAAGAACTAGTTGCAAAACGTCAGATATATCTTCAACAGTTACCGTAGCAGACAAGACAAAACACACACATGAATTAAACTTTGGCAACCCTTTAAAACGGTCAAATCAGACCATTGATGGGTTAAAGCATTTAACGTTGCTCCAAACCTCATAATTTGCGCACCGTTATTCAGAAAACGCTTAAGAGTTTTAAAAATAACTCATATAATACAAAACCAAATAAGTTAGAATTCAGTTCAATTTTACAACCATTTAAGTACGAATTAGCCGGACCAAAACCAGAGAACATAATTATAATTATTAAGGCACGATCATGAAACTAAAACAAGTATACAACATATCTCGTTTTTCGCAAAATATCTAAAGAGAAATGTCATAACATACTTGAATATACAGATATTTGTCATGCAGTGTAAGGATACAGCGATTATAATGGTTGTCCTAGACCCATTTACATAATTTTGATATGTACTGTAATGTGAAACTATTCAAACCAGATCTCCTAAAGAGTTCACACAAACAAATCTATTAAAGACAATTAAATAATAATAATAATATTAATACAAAGTAACGAGATTCACTTCAGGAAAATTTGTATATGAAGTTGTTCACATGCATCATCGTCGAAATCCAGGATATATATTCACTGACAGAATTTGCTGTTTTTCATTTTCCGCATATAAGTTCAAAAAGTAAGGGTTATAATAAACCTAAGAAAGCATGTAGGTGTGTGTATGTTGAGCAGAGTACGCAACACACAATCTTCAACCGCCATCTGGTAAAGTTAGTATACTCCTTTTTGCCACAAGATATTGCTGAAATGCCTTGTTTTGTTATTAATACACGATTCAGCTAGCCTCAAGTCGTATAGTCCATTGAGACGCCAGTGCACTTTTGCAAACCTATTATGCGCCAAGTCATGCTGCTTTACAATATAGATTTGGCAACAGCTGCAGACACATGTTCTCGACAATAACATCGTGTACGCATCAATCATGTATGTTAAATGCGGAAACTATAAATAATAAGTAAAGTAATATCATACATTCCAATATACTGCATCGTTAAATCTATATACCAGTTTTTGCACCGGTCAATTGAATGACCTAAAGACAGCAATACGGACAGAAATGAAATTTGTTACTCACATAAGCTAGTATTTTCATTCTATTTAATTGTGTCATTTCGATAGAACTTATGTCTTCATAGTACTGCACATCATCGCAATGTGTGACTTTTTTTAACCCTAGACAGTATTTGGAAAGAGATTTGCAAAATCAGAAAACACCATTTTAAAATTCATACATACGTTATATGCCTGATTTATCAGATAAGCTCAAGTGTTAAGAGAAGTGTTTCTGTTTATATCAGGAACTAAATTGATCCTCTGCGAGCTCCCCAACTGTTTACATTATTCTGATTATTAAGATCAGTGCGTAGACACGAGCATTTATATTGTTATTTTCTCAACAGTACATATACTTGTCTAACAGAACGAATTTCCAAACAGCGACACTTTAAAGCCCCATTAACACCCACAATAAACGAAAAGTTCGCAACATATTTAGTAAAATTAAGTTAACCAATAAATAATCAGTGTTCTTTATATCAATGACCAACATTTCAATACTAGTTGTGGTATGGTAACATTGATTTAACAAGATACAAAATGCTCGTTTTTATTTGTGAGCGAAGCAATTTTGCAAATCAGAATGGGCTTAGCTACGCTAGGAACCGTAACCCGTGACTGCCTGTGCGGATAACTCCAGTTAACTTTAGCAGACGATGAATGCTTAAAGCGTAGTACATATAGTGTATTTAACAGCTTGTAAGACAACGTTGGCCAGTCAAGTATTTATCATTGAAATCTGTACATATTGGCTGCTTTCAGGGAAAACGGGGCTTAAAGCATGTCTAATAAGATTAGCCTGTGCACACTGATTAGCTGTATCAATGTCCCGAAACCAGAACAATACATTTAATAGCATAAAAATGCGAAAATAACGAATAACACTTGTACTTTGTAAAAGAAGGTATACGCTATAAATCAATTTATTCGATTGGTCAGGGTTAAGCTCTTCTGATCAGCTGCAATTATAAATAATTTTGATTCGAAACGTAGTGGGTAAGCCGACTTAAAACTAGCTTTCATGTAACAGGCTAACAGAAGCAATCGACGTATTATAATGCTCAGGGTAGCATACGGCACGTATCTGTAAATTATATACAGCAGAAACATCTCGTATATTTTTTTTTGTACAAGTTGAATAACAATACAATACCTACACAGTTCGCATGGTCAAGAAGCGTCGACTGTTTACTATAATGTAACGCATCATGAATCATAACAATAGGCTTGTACTTCAAACAGTATGTAAAAATATTTTACACATTGAATGAACGACGTCGAAGACGTCTTAATAAATGTCTTCCGACCGTGCATAAGCAAAGTACTAGTATTTCATAATTGAAGTGCAAAACGTTTACGCTTTCTTATTTTAACTTAAAAAATAAACAAAAATCTGAAACAGCGCATGCGACGTTCCTATATATGTGAAATGTCAATCGAAATCAATATCCCAAGTTTGAACTACAAAACCTGATATCTAGGCAGACTAGAAAAATACATTGCAATAGGTTCAATGAACGTTCAAATCATCGCTTGATATTAGCGTACATGATATTGAATTCCTCGCGCATTGATTTTAACATGTTTTGGGTCGTTTGTCAGCCTTTCCTGCTGCGAAATAGCAAAGACAACCCGCCGCTAGAACAGGGGTATCGTATCGAGATATAACGGAAATGGAATGCACTAGATTTCTGCTAGGAGTATAATTGCACAATATTAAATCGTTAATATTTTTATCTCTAACAATAAGCTATCAATCTTTCACTTGTTCGCCAAAATATTATGCAAATTTGAGATGCTTTCGGACTGAATTGTTGCCATTTTTATTTGTGAGCGTCAGCTGTAAACTACTACATAATATTGATTGCAAAGTTAAGTGCAGGGATGCATTAAATGTGTTAAAGATAATTAATTGCCATTTTGGAATGCTGTAAACAACTACATTGTATTAATTGCAAAGTTAAGTGCAGGGATGCATTGAATTTGTCTAAGATAATTAATTGCCATTTTGGAATGCTGTAAACTACTACATACTATTCATTGCAGATTTATTAGTACAGGGATGCATTGCATTTTTTTATAACACAGGACACAATCATAAGCATTGAAGAATGCTTTATATGAACATGATATTTTATTTATTTTCCATATGAGCCAGACATATTGGATATTTGCATGGATGATTAAAATGTCTTCCACGACGTAAGCCTGAATGGACCAGCTGATCTTGCACTATAGTTTATGTATGTGCATTCAGCCTTATAAATTAAACACTTTTTATTACGCTCACAAATAATGCAGACGCAATTTTGCAAATCAGTATGGGCTTAGCTACGCTAGGAACCGTAACCCGTGACTGCCTGTGTGGATAACTGCTGTAAAATTAGGCAGGCGAATGCTAAAAGCGTCTGCTCTAACCACCGCATCAGCCTCACTGGTACAGTACATAGTGTGTATATAACAGCTTGTAAGACAACGTTGGCCAGTCTAAGTGTTTTTCATTGAAATCTGTACATATTGGCTGATATTCAGGGAAAAAAGGGGGCTTAATGCATGTCAAATAAGATTAGCCTGTGCACACTGATTAGCTGTATCAATGATTTGAAACAAACACAACACATCTCGACCTGTGTTTCAAGACACACTCTTTATAAATTTGAATGGGTTGTGGTCATTTCAAACTTGCGATTTAAAAAATATAACATAATTTAGAAAAATGAGTTGCGTCTAAGATTGTACAACAGCGAACAAATTTAGTGCCTCCAGCACTGATTATCAAGTAGCATCACATAAGTATATATGATAAAGAAGATATTATTTTATTTCGTATGAAACATATTTTCAAGAGTGTTTTGTATGAGCACAAATAAAATGATGATACGATCGTTATCTGAAATGAACACATATGTGTGTTCTGGCTTGTGTATTGTGTATTGCTATAAGCTGCAATTTGATATGAAGTTATTTTATCACAATCAATTCGCATACTGCTGAAGTAAGAATATAGCGCTTTAGTTTCTGTAATATTTGTATTGTTTTTGAAAAATAAAAAAACATGCCAGAGCACGACGATCAAATCTAAATTTCACTGGAGATAGAGTGAAAATTTCGTGTAATTAATTTACTACCTAGCATGAAATATTTTAAAAAGAAATATCATGATATGCACAACAAAAGACAATGAACGGAAATTTACAATTATAATTACTTACCGTACTTATACAATAATGACTTACCCTTCAGCTCTGTCTCTCTAAGACCTAGTAAATGGCATTTGTTTCTACTAGGGATGGCAACGGTTATTCGGTAAAACGGTTATCCGTTTCAGCATATTTCGCATCATTGTAAAAATCAAGAAATGTAGTGCGGTTCGGCGACGATTAATTCGTCCACAAATGCACAGAAACATACATTCACAACTTATTTGGTAAAGTGAGAATCTTTATAAGTTGTGGATTGTCGGAGTTTTTAAAAGCAAGTCGATAATTTTTGCCTGTGTGACGATCAAATTTAATCGTAAACATTTAACTATTGCTTACAGCATTTACTACATGAAGCTGTTACACGCACAAAAACATTGGCTTCTTACCTATCTTATACATAAATTTGCACTTTTCAAACGAGATAGAGCCAATGCTTAGGAGATGGCGCTAATGATAGGAGGTTGCGCCGATGTATGAATAAACAGTCTTTTTGCAATGACATCATCACATGATTTACATTGATAGATGATGTTATTTTTTTATAAAAACAATTTAAACGTACATACCAAGGCCCAACTTTTTACAGAACATATACACATTATTGAAAATATCATTTTTAAATACACAATTTTTTAACTCAATTAAGAAGTCAGCAACCTGAATACATTAGGTTATATGCTATATACCAAAAGTATGTACAACACAATAAAACCAATTATTTAATTCTCAAAATAGTTCATTTACAACATTATTTAATGAAATAATATATGAATAATGAAATAATTATACAAAATAAATGCTTATTCACGAACTAAATATAAGATGATACTTCTGCTTGATACGATGATTTGTTTCCCTTAATCCAAATGCTTAATTTACTTAAAGGTCAATGTCAACGAATTTAATTGAGCTTATATATGTTGTTCTACAAACTCCGTAACTGTAGATAGCTCGGTCTTTTTCCTTTAACGTATTTTATTACCTCACGAAGACGAACGTTTCAATCCATAAAGGCATAATTAGAAAACTACTTGTTGTAATTAAAATCATACGCTACTCATATGTGTTGAATAAGTCAATTTACAAATATAAATATAAGTCCTGTAAACATAATACGTAGAAACTATACATAACATATGTCAATTTTAAGTAGATATATGTGTGCATTAGCGCAAACTCCAATTCTTAGCGAGACCGCTTTTGCATTGGCTGCATCTCTTTTTGAAGAATGAAAAATAATTTATAAGATCGGCTAGAAGCCGATGTCTTTTTGCATGCATTTATGTGTACATGTTCAAAACCTTCGTTTTATGTAATATGAGATTTAATTAACTGGGAATGTGCTTGTCACACAGAAAAATACACCGGTTTGCTTTTACAAACTATACCATCCAACAACTTATAAAGGTCCTTACGTTTCCAAATGGACTTCGATTGTATGTTTCTTTACATTTGTGGATGCATTAATAATCTCTGAATTGCACTACATTAGCCGATTTTTGAAATAAATCGAAATATGGTGAAAACTACATATAAAAACCTTCCCACCCTGTAACATTATTCATGAAATTTCAAAACGAACGATCCTTAGCGCAGGTTCGGAAATGGCATGGGCTCATTTATTAATGCATTTAAAAAAGAGATGATTAACGACCGTGCTTGTGTACTGTAACTTGTTTTAGGTCCACATGTACTGAGCTATCAGCCTCCACAGATGACGAATGTAGTAACCGAGTTCAGTGATCTATCAGCCTCCACAGATGACGAATGTAGTAACCAAGTTCAGTGATCTATCAGCCTCCACTGATGACGAATGTAGTAACCGAGTTCAGTGATCTAAAAGAAATGCGAAACAATAGCATGCTATTTATTAAGTTTTTACTAAGTTACAAAAAAAAAATCATTAATTTTGTTTAAACAAAAGACACAATAAATCAATCAGAAATATAGGGCGATGAATACATTTTTTACATTACTAGCCTATGCTATGACATATGACTTGTTTTTTTTAAATATTCGTTTAGATACTTGAGCTGACTTCAATCTCCATTTTCCACGTTATTAATTGTCGATTACAAATCATTCGTCGTTTATAAATACATGCCACTTAAACGTAAATTTACGAAGAATAAATTAATTTTACTTAAAAACAGCATCATATTGCGGGGTATTTTTATATCCAAATAGTGATATGGACATATCTAATCTCACTGAAATTGTTATTGGAAGGTAAATATCTGTAGACATTAAAATACATGCTATTAACTATAAACTTATTAACATATATAGGTCAAACAAAAATCCATATGTTTTACAAACCTAAATGGCTATGTGTCGTCAAACGCTGACAAAGCTTATTATAGGCGGTGATTTTAACACCATCTCAAAAGGAATTGACAGAAAAACGGTAATTTCAATGCCCATAAACGATGCGGAAAACTTCTAACAGATTTAATGACCACCAATGAACTCAATTACATCTGGAATATAAAACATCAGACAAAAAACTATCAACATGGCATTCTAACTGTAATTTTTATATATTCTGCTGACTTGACCTTTTCTTGATATCAAATAATTGATTTCATCGTATTTCAAAATGTAACATTTAACCTGGATATAAAACGGTCAACTCTCATGTGCGGTTTTACATTGATAATTTAGTCTTAGGAAAAGGACTTATATACTTAAAAATTGATAATTTCCTTATTACTAGATGTTGAATACCAAAACAAAATTAAACAAAGCATAAATTTCACAACGAATTTAAATAAAGATTGATATCCAAACACAATGTAAAAAATAATTAAAGGTACACTTGGTAATGATAACACTATAAAGCACTGATTTTTAAAGAATGACAATATAAATAGGTAGAATAAATGGTAATTGCAGAAATCACACCATAATAACAAAATTTAATACATTTTAATTCTTCTGTAAATATAACACACACAATACAAGTTAATAACGAGAAAAGTAACCAATATATGATAAAAACTCGATAGCTATTCATGTCGAAGGAAATGAAAAAAATCAGCATACATTAGTTGATTGTCGGTAACGCAGTATAAAAAGATAAAAACATAATATTAGATGTAGATGCAGAAAAAAAAAGAATCACTGTATAAACAAAACCATATCAGACTCCATTGCATATGTACTCGATTTCATATGTGTCGCAGTTTTACAGTTTTAGGTCGTTTCTGGTGGTCCCTAAAACTTGATGCTTACTTGAAATATATTTAGCATTCAACCACAATTAAAAAATCAGACGAACCAAGTCTCAATGCTGTCCATCGGGATCGAACCCGGGATGCTGCACTATTGCGAACAGATTGTTTAGAAATACATATAAACAGAGACCTTTTTTGATGACACGAGTTTTGTAAATACCGTTATACCATGCTTCATATTATTTTCTGGACGGGTTTAGCACAAAAGATCGTTTGGACAAGTTTTTTATGAATGCTTCTCATAAACCTTATCAGCAATGCTAGCTGAATATATCCTGACGAAACTTGATTTCATTAAAGTGCAGCTGTCCTGGCGGGATCGATAGTTTATGTACTAACGAAGCTTTCTTCTAAGTATAAGTAAAAAAGTATTTTCACGAAAATACCACAACAGCGGACTGCACCGGCTAATCTGCGACGACACTATACGCACATGCGTTAGGCCCGGTTTTCCCAGCGGGACGCTTATATATAAATTGCATGTTGTCAAGGCGCAGTTCAGAAGGCCGTTCGAGTGATGTGTTTATAGTTAATTAAAACGAGAAACATATTTCAACAAAACTAGGCGAGGTAATGGTTAGTTAGCAATTTAAAGTATACAATAATTATGCAACTATATGCCTGATATTAAAAATTACGTAACAGCAGTAGCGTGAATTTTATTATCGCGTTTATTAGCGTGCTGAAACATGAAAGAGCCAAATGATGAGAATTTAAATTGGAATTTATAGAATAATGTGTGTTTATACAGATGTGCATCTTATTGTACTGAAAATAGAACATGCGCATGTGCTATAAAAAATAATGGATACATGAAACAAACTGAATAACGACCATTTGATGTATCTAATATTTCGCACTTAACATAATGTACATATGGTACACATGTAGCACAAATCACAACGTAAGGAAAGAACAACATGAACAACATACATAATACATGTACATAGTCGTTGGGTTATATTATGTTAAGCAAATTGCTTGGTGTAGCATTTTATGTACGAGGTTCACATGGTTAACTAATGGCATTGCTTAATCTGTTTATATCACCACGACCCTTCAAATGGCTTTGCTGTGGGTTACAATGAATGATTTATAAAGTTAACTTACTATATTCATGACATCAATCAAATTGTGTTTACTTCAATGCATTTTGCAACGAAAAAGTTTACGTTGATACAGACACGTTGGCTCGTACTGTTGTAGAATTAAAAGTGTGTGTACGCGTCGTTAAAACCTATTAGTGCAGTGAAGTGACGAGTGAACATGAATTAGTTTGGGCTATACATCACACACGTATTTGACATGGAATAAAACTCTTCTTTCGTTTGTTATTGTACCAAACTTGTATTTGTGAACGTCATTTGAAAATCAAATGTAATAAGAATGTATATTATTCTCTTGCCGGAATCCACGTTAACTTCGTTGCTTTGGTGTTTCATTGAATGAAATAACATTTGATAATCGGTGCCTTAACATCATATACAACATTTTTTTAATTTCTTTGATTTTAATAATGTAACTTGAAGTATGCCAAAATTGATGTCTTATATAACAATTTTGTTAACTCCTTTAAACTCGCATAAGCAATCTATTATCTTGTCAAATTGGTTTTCTTTGCCATGCATGGCGTTTTTTCTCCTAAACTGAATCGACATTGTCGGGAAAATGTGCCATGGTTGCGTAAGTAATAACTAGTAATTTACACGCTCGATGAAACTCATTACGTATGACGCCATCAATTTATAATGGAGTTCCATTAACTTACATTAATGGCGCTTTTTGATCTATCCCCAAGACATACTATTACTCCAGAACTCTAGACAACGCAAAAACTATGTTACATGGTCTCAAACTATTCTTGGTTTGCCAAGCGGTTTCTAAAACTCGATTGTCATACATCGTTTTAAAATGCTTTAATCTGTAATTGGATTTCGAACAGCAAAGACTTGTTTCCTCGTGCGACTGTACTCGGCGAACTACATGGTAATGTTGTTTTATAAGATGATCAGTTTAAATCTATTAATCGAGATTTTAACAAGGTTAAATCAATTCATCAACCGTACACAACACCACTTGATGAAAATACTCGGTTTTTCGAAGGGGCAACAAGTGTGTTTCAAACGTCCTTTTTAAGAAAATGCATGGCATTTATTACCACTACCACTAAAGGATAAATATACTTGAAAGAGATGTAAGGACAACGAAGTGTACAGACTGACTGTTTTAACTGCAGGTACCTTCTCGTTGTACCTTACACGATTACGACAAGTTCATTTTTAGCTTTTATTATTGCATTTGAATTATTCGTGCGTTGCCAATATTTAGCTTATGGACGATCTTTTCATATCCCAATTTTCATGAAACTTGGTCAGAACAATTGATATCTCATCCGATAGCCAAACTGAGGCAGTTGGTTTTACGAACTGTGGGCACTAGGTCTTGTTTAATACAAACCATGTTAATACTCTAAAAGTCCAAATGTTTGTAAAAACAAAATACGAAAGTGAATTCAAATATTTTGAATAGACTTGAATAGAATATTGAGAGACTTGGCTTCCCGGGGCAAAGGTATTATGAAGGCAGTAGAAGATAAATGGTCATTATTACAAGTGCTTTTTTTCCAAAAGAAGATTTTGAATAATGGAACACCTTTTACCGTATAATAAAACAGGGATGCGCATTATTGTCATGCCACCAGTGTTCTTGGTTAAACATAGCCGACTTAATGTCATATTAGAAAAAGTCATAAATAATGCTCATATTAAAACAACAAAATAATGCGTTTCAAGATTTCTTTCAGCCTCTATAACACATAATCATTTGTATGCTATATTTAAATTAGTAATAAAAAAGACAGCTAAATACACAGTAACCTTACCAAACAAGGACACAATTAAGAAAGTTTTAAATGTTCGTATAAACTTCAACATTAAATTACATTTGTGGGCATGTCGGTAGAGTATAGGTGAATCACGCCTACTAAATTATGTGTTTTACATATACAAAAAAATAACAAATTGTATGAACTGTCGCCGTCATTTTATAGAAATATATGCAGCTTGAGAAAACAGTGGTAGTTTTTGACAATGTGCAAAGAAAAATCTGGAACAAAGTTGTTGAACATTCTCTATTTAAGCCACAGTGTTTATTGATCAAACTATTTAAATATTCAACACAATTCTCGAAATTATACACGTGTATGCGTGTAACAAGCCTTTACAATTCTAAAAAAGATAAATGTGGACGCAAAACGACGAACCAATATGAGCGCTCTGTGCTTAGTTGAGCCAACAAATACACGCAAATTAATTTGGCCTATGTAATTTGTTTTAAAGAGCGTGTTACACTCCTCGAACAAAACCATTTTCATAGACATTATTTATGCGCATGACATTGTTCAAAAAGTTACATCATGTTTGGAGCATTTGATGTATGCATCGTACATATTTAGACGTAATATTACTATTCCTGCATTAACGTCTAACACATTTCCTAACAGGAAGCAGAAGTTAGCTGTCATTTAGTGCAATAAGATCGTATCGACAATATACCATTGAGCTCTACTTTTCCCATTTATCTCCCTTAAGATTCCCGGGGAATCAATTCACGTGCATGAAGGATATCTCATTTTTTGCGGAACAGCCGCCGCAATTAGGAATTATAAATAAAATAAATAAAATGTATATCGTTAAAAAATAGTTTATATATGAATACACGTGTAATTTTAAAAATCGTTCCTATTAATCTCTCAAAGATATATTATAATAATTGCATAATTTTGATTATCAAGTAAAAGTAAGTCGCTGCCATTTAAAGCTTAGCAAATTACTTGTATATGTCAGAGGTAAATTGGACGCCATAGCCAGAGCCAAGGCGGTGTCGAATTAGACGTTAATTGTTTCGTTACAGCAAGGCTTATTCTTTTTACAAAGTTTTACATCTGCCATTTAAACACTAAGAATGTATAGTTCGTAACTCATAAAATATTATGAATTCTTGTTCGTAGCAATAAATAAAATCATGTTTATACTCAAATATTCTTTTTCTTCTGTACGCATCAACGGCACCATAATCATATTGCCCTAAAAACATTTTTCTACCAGTAATGACACATATGAGAATCTTTACTATTTCAAAATATTTAACACGTATATACAAATTGGAAAACGTTAGGTTCAAGTGTTCTCAACAACAGTTTATTTTGAACTTCTGAGAAAAAATATGACGATCAGGTGTTTTAATATCGAGCAAAACGCATTAAGCAGTGACAGAAATAATGTAGAATACATTCATGTGAATACTTATTGTTTGTAAAGATGAATGCTGCAGAAGTCACAATAAATGTCCAAGACGGAAATTGTTTCCTGTTATTAAAACACCAGGTTAATACAGCGATAATAGTTTTCGTGTAGTGCGACACATATTAGGGTCATATTTACAATATTACACTTAAGTCTGGCTAATAATTGTTCGCGAACTGGTTTCCTTTACTGATTAACCGACATAATACAAAAAAGTCTATTGAAGTGTATAACTGTTATTGCATCTTGAAATTGCTTATGTTGTTGACACAATCGGTTAAAAAAGAAGCAGCTTTCAAATTAAATGTTTTACATGGGCGTGCATTGTTTATGTATCTTTTGGGTGCATATAGTTGACCGCAGAACTTACGCACCTCATAGAAAGAAACATCGAAAGTATACATGATGTTAATTTCTCTACTTTGATGTAACATTATGTTAATGAAAAAAGTCTCGCCTTTGTACGGTATTTGTTCGCTTCCGGTTTATCAATCTACATAATGCGTAATGATTTAAAGTTTATGGCTATTTTTGAACTCAGTTTTCTGACGCAGATAACCCCAGAGCACCAAGTGTTGTTTTTTCAGAATGGCAAACACATTTGGTAACATTGTAATTAGGTTTCGCTGCCGCTAAGTTTAATGTAGTTTTATCTGGTTTCTTCAATTTGGTTTCCATGGCGACATTTCCACGATCGTTGAATACGATTGTCCAAAATAGTAATTGTCTGTCAGAAACAATTAACAGTCTTATTTACATGTGCCACTGTGATTAGGACGACGCTAAGTGTGATCACGTTATTACTGGCGAATTTTGTTCACACCGCTCTAAATAGTGAACAGGTGTTTAGATGTCCATCTTGTCGGTGTTATATTGTCAGTCAGAGCGAAGGTTTCGGCACAATTGTATTTTAATGTTTATAATATTCCCGATATGTTCAACGCGTTGTATTAACATTCAGCTAAAGCTATCTGATTGTCCACCATGATCTCATGTTAAATTTCTCTTAATGAACAACAAATATATCATGCATGCGTTTGTTCAGCCAGTGCTATAACAGAGGACAAACCCAAATGTCGTGACTTAAGACATTGTGAATAGTCTTGTATATAGTCTAGTATTACTGTATTGCTTGGCCAAAGTCGCGAGAACTTTTTGGGAGTTGCTTTGTATCTTAAGTTAATTTTGATTCCCGAAATTCTTTTCTTTTTTTTTGTTATTCCATTTTTTTATTTCCATCGTAATATATTTATTACATAATTGCAGAACATATAATGTATGAAATACATAGTTTTAAATATATTTGTTTTACATTTTTCTCGATATAATTATGATACAAAGCATCAGTGAAGACTATGGTTGGTGTGAATAAATATGTTTTAAGGTTCATCAACATGGAATAGAATCACAAAGTTACATAAATATATGGATAGAAACACAAAAACCAAAAATAAGAAAAAGAAAAGTGTATGCTGCTTTTGGGTAGGTGTACCTATGTTACAAATGTCCAGTGAGTATAAAATATATGTAATTTATTTTGTGTTGTCGCTATTAATTCCTCGAGTTTAATTCGATTAATAAAAAACAGATACAAAAGCATCTATTTGCGGTGTTGCTTTTTCCTGTTTGCAATTAAAGATAAAGTATTTAGCCAATAATATTACGGAGTTTATAACGTGTGCATTTTTGGAGTTAGCTATGGTGAAATTACAGAATGATATTTTTGCAAAATTTAGTTCAATGTTTTCTAACCTTTTTAATTTGTTGTCAATAAAGTTTTTGATATCCATCCAACATTTTTGGATGAAGTGACAATCCCAGAATACGTGAATATTCGTTTCTGAGTACATATAACAAAAATCGCATAAGGTTGACGGAACGAGATGGCATTTATGTAGGTCAGTGTTGTTTGGTAAAAATGTGCATGATATATTTATATTGGAAATTTCTAAGTTTGGTGTGAATAGTTAATTGGACAGATTGACTGAAGATAGTTCTTTGATTAATGTCTGGATTATATAGCGTGTCTTTCCATTTGTCAAATTGTTTGAACTTTTCAGGTTTGTGTTTTAGTAAAAGAGATTTATAAACTAGTTCGCAAGCTTTTGTATGTTCTGTTATTTTGTAAAGCATGTATTCCGGGGTGTTATAAATGATATCATTTACTTTTAGTTTATTTTTCCAATGGACGGGTATGCTTTTGACAATTTGATGGTATTTTATAAAGTCTGCTTTATCTATTTCATAAAGAGTTACTATATCTTGGAAACTGTAAAATTCTCTTTTTCTAAAATCATATATATGTTCAATATATTGAATACCTCTTTCGAACCATGTTTTAATAAAAAAAGTTTTATTTTCGTTTTTTATAAATGTATTATTCCAGATAATTTGCTTTTGTATTGGTGTTTCATTTTTTTCTAATGAGTCACTGAGCCATCCACAGAGGATGTTTTTTAAGAATTCGGATTTTATGTTAAGGTCTCTAACATCTTTTTCATGGTAAAATTCATTTGAAAATTAACATTCCTGCATAGTTGTTTAGCATATTGGTATATATTCTAATCCGTTTTGAATCGGGTTGAAATATAAACCTTTTCACCCAACTGGCTTTGAGGGATGTTAAGAATAGGTCAATGTCTAACATTTTTAAACCACCATCGGCATAATCTTGTAGATCCGCTTTCTGGCAATTTTATCAGGTTTTTCATCCCACAGAAATTTGAAACATAGTGTATTTATTTTTGAAATGATTTCTTGAAATGGATTTGGTAAAACTGTTAATGGATATACAAGCTTGGGTATTGCAAAGTTTTTTAAAACTGTGATTTTTCCAATTAGCGATAGTTTCCACCGTTTCCATTTATTCAAAAAAGTTTCAAAAGCATGCATTTTTTCAGGAAAATGTAATGACATTATTTCTGTTGGTTCGTTACTAAATTCTATCCCTAAAGTTGAGGCGTGTTTAGAGTTCTAGATGAATTGTTTATGTTTGCAAAACTCGATGGGGTTATTTTTGAATGCCCCTATTTTAAGTATTTTACATTTATGTCTATTTAATGTAAGTCCGGATATTTCTGCAAATTCTTCTATGATTTTTATTAATTTTTCGAACGATATACGAGAACCGTCTAGTATGAAAAAAGCGTCATCATCAAAAAGTGACTGTTTTAGTTCTACATTATTAATGTTTATTCCTTTTACTTCTGTGTTAAGTTCTATGTCTATCGGCATTAATTCAATTCAGATAATAAAAAGGTACGGCGATAAAGGACATCCTTGTCTCACCCCTCTTTTTATACAGAAAAACTCCGAAAAATGTCCATTATTTGTAACACGCGATGCTGCATCTTTATAGAATAACTTAACCCACTGTAAAGTGTGTTCGCTAAAACCCAAATGGCGCAGGCATTTAAACATAAATTCATGATCAAGACTGTTGAACGCTTTATTAAAATCAGAAAACAATATTAGGCCGGTTTCGTTAGATTCATCAATTCGTTCAATAATTTCTTGTAAAAGTCTTACATTTTCGCAAATGTACCTCCCTTTGATAAAGCCGGTTTGGATTGTACTAATTATGTGATTTAAGAAAGGTTTTATGCGATTGGCAATGGCTTTTGTAGCTATTTTGTAATCCACATTAAGAAGTGAGACAGGCCTCCAGTTATCGATCAAAAGGGTGTCTTTTCCGGTCTTGGGTAGTAAAGTAATTATGCTTTGTTTTTGCAATTCTGTAAGGTTATTTGTGTCTTAAGAGTAATTAAGAGAATTAACAACATATTCCTTAATATCTGTCCAAAATATTTTATAAAATTCTGCAGAGATACCATCAGATCCTGGACTTTTATTGTTCTTCATGTCTAACAATGCTTTAGCGCATTCATGCTGTGATAGATACTTTTGTTCATTTAGCGTTTGTTCCGGACTTATCTTATTGCATATATTCGTAAAGAAACGTGCATAATTGTTTTTATCTATATTGGTGTCCTTTTTATAAAGATCTTTATAAAAGTTTGCTGTGTGATTTAGTATGTCTTTTTAGTCTTGTATTATGCTATTATTTTTAGTTTTTAGTTGTTGTATACTTTTGGCTTCTGCACGTTTTTTTTCCAGATTTGCAAAATATTTTGTGTTTTTTTCGGAGCATTCAATCCACTGTGCTTTAGCTCGTAGCAGTATTCCTTTTATATTATTTTCAATTAGATTATTTAATTCACTTTTTGAGTCGATCAGTTTTTTGCATTTATCTAAATCATTGCTATTTATTATTAGTTGTTGTGTTAGCTCTGTAATTTTCGATTTAAGTGTTTCTTCCTGTTCCTTTTTCTTCCTATTTATTTTGCTGGCATATTTAATTGTCTCTTCTCGAATGCTCCCTTTAATTATTTCCCATAAAGTATTTGGATTAGCTTCGCGATTGATGTTTGCGATTTCCGATATAGACGCCCGGATACAACTTTGATATTTTGTTCTAATAAATATGAATTATTTATTTTAAAGTACCCTGGACCTCTGCAATATAATTGTAGATTTAATTTAATTGATATTATTGAGTGGTCCGATTTGAACCCTGTGGAAATGTTGCAATCTGCGAGACAATTTACAATGTCCTGAGATATTAAAAAATAATCTAAGCGACAAAATATAGGCGGTCGAGTGTTTGAATGCCATGTGTAAACTTTTTTATGTGGATTTTTTAAACGCCATATATCATATAGGTCATTGTTTTCTATTATTTCTTTTATTTTTTCGTTACATTTTTTATTTGTATCTGATCGACCGTTTAGTTTATCTAACTTATAGTTAATAACAGTGTTAAAATCCCCACCAAGGATTAGTGAATGATCATTATATTTCTGTATATGTATATCCAATGTGTTTAAAAAATCCGTATTATCCGTGTTTAAACCATAAATATTAAACATAACAATTAGTTTCCCTTGTATTTCTATTTTCAATAACTGTAGCCTGCCTATTATAAAATTCTAAAATTTTATATTTAAAGTCTAAATCTTTCTTGATAAAATGCCAATGCCTAGAGAGTTAGAACTATTTCCGCTCAAGAAAAGGTCTCCTCCCCATTGATTACCCCAAGGTATGTTATCTACATCTGCGTTACAGTGTAGTTCTTGAAGAAAGCATATATTAAATTTGTTTTCCTTAAGCCATTGAAACATAATGGTACGTTTTGCTGATGATGCTAACCCTTTTGTGTTATAACTACATATTTCGACTGTCATTAAAAAACATATTCGTCGTTCTCATCTTTTTAACCGACACTGTGTTATAAGTATTTGTAACTCGACCCTTAAAATAAAAGTTTTGGTTACATCCCGAAAAGCAACAGGTACACATGATAAATAAAACTGTTTACAATAACAAAATGGAAGGGTTTTGCCATAAAAATATATATATAATAAATTGTATAACAGACACATTCAATAAACATATGAACTAATACACTCGGACTAAACTAAATAAACTAAATAGAGCGAGTATGTGTGTGCGCGTGCGTTTGTGCGTGCGTGCGTGCGTGCGTGTGTGTGCGTGTGCGTGTGTGTGTGCGCGTGTATGCTTTTGTGTCTGTGTTGTTATGTGCAAGTGTGCTGAACTTAATATCTAAGAACTGTCCCGTTAGTTTTAGCCACCTAGTGGAAGCTAGATTGCTTTAACGGTTACAGAAAAAGCATTATTTCCGAAATTCTTAGCGAGTTATTAAAATCTAAATGGTCAAATACACAAGCCTTGTAAACCACAACACAGACATCTATTTCAACGACACGTTCTCTCACCGACAGAGGCAATGTAATTGATGTATTTGCAAGAACAGAAAGTTAAAAGAACGGCTATATTATGGTTAAACAAAAAAAAACAACAACAACAGTTTAATGCGATGGTCGTTGTATAACTTTTCGCACTCGCTTCTCTACGCGAATAATACGGACCGATGTTGATAGATTTATTAAGATCTATAGAATGAATGTATGGACAGAGCTCTGAGCGATTAGAGCATGCTTTAACTACAGTTTCACAAATAAAAAGCTTAGAAGTTTTTTCATAGTGAGAAAGAATGCGAATTTCATTGCTTGCCGTTTAGATTATCGTTTCAAATGTACAAAAGATATTGTACAAGTTGCTCAATTATTTTTTGCATGGCATGACTACATCGCATGTTCAGTACAATTAAGCTAACAACCAAATTCTGACTTCAAATTATACAACACCGGCCCATATTCACCATTCAATTCTCAGACCTCAGAGTACCCTGTTCTATATGAAAATAATGTAATTTCATGTCAACAGTAAGACTCAACCATGCATAATTTTTAGAACATTACATGACTTTTGAAACAGTAACATAAACATTTGTTTGTAACGATAGAAGGAAAAGTATTCGCCCATGTCGTGGTGTGGGTTGGGAACTCATGGCTTTATTATCAAACTTTACTCTAAGAATTAGTTTGTGAATACGGTCCCTTTTTCTATATTAAAGCTCATTGTACGCTACTTTACACAATATCATGTTAACGTATATTTAATATATGGCTGTTAATCCAGGTATACACCAATATTGTGAATTAACTTACTCCGTTTAGGGTTAGATTTTAGAAAAAAAAGAAACATAATCGGTTGGTTCATCAAAGCTTACATATTTAAAATCCATTTAAAATCACAAACCTTTTTAATTTGAATTAAACGCTTATTGGCGGACACCATAAGTCTGCATTGTTCTTACCTACAGCGTTGTTTTTACCTACAGATAAGGTTTTTGGAAAACAAAATGCGGTGTGTTGTGATACAATATCATGGTTATTTAGCAATGAGAAGCAGTATACGTTAATATTTATCTGATATTTAAAACTACGTTTCATCAGTAGTGGGTGATTTGTATTATCGCGTTTATTACCATGCTTAAGTGCTTAAGATAAATGATGAGAGTTAAAACAGGCATACGCATGTGAATGTGATAGAGGAAATAATGGGTACATGAAATAGAGTTACTAAGGACCGTTTGACTTGACCTTCATTTCCCACTTAAAAGCATGTACAGAATTAATATACAAGGCCAAAGGGTTATGTTATATTAATGAAATTTGCTCAGTGTAGCATATTATCTACGAGGTTTCTATGGTTAGCTACATGCATTGATTAACCTGGTTAACTCATCTTCACCAAATCATGTCTTTAAATTTCTGAATTGTACTTGACGAAGTTAGTTTTGCACTGAATACATTTTAGCCCAAATGTCATGAGTAATAAATGCGAAAGTGTATCAAGGTCCAATAATATTAATGTCGTTTTTGCACGCACAATTATCATCAAGAAGTGTTGCGTATTCAAGGTATAATACATTTCAACCAGTGGCAGTATGTTTCTTATGCAGATTGATTTATTACCCCATGGATTCGTGTTATGTTAAACCAGAATGCCTACCCTATTGGATTCTGACATAATGTTACCTTGAGCCTGTTCGTAACATTTTTTTCAGCCTCATTAAATCGGTTTCCATAGCGATGTTTCGCCTAACTGCACGAGTCCATTTGTACTGGCTTTATATGTAATGGTTTGTCAGATGAAGTATAACGTACTATTTCTCTTGCTACTGAAACCGACATACAATTAGCATTAAGATGTGCATCTGTTTATGAAGATGTCGACAGCGGATTTGCAATTAAACCAGGTGTTCCTATGTAAACCACAAAACAAGATAGAGCGCCTATTTAAAGAAGCAATGACCGTTATTTGAGCTTAATGTTTGTGGAAACGTATCTGTTGGATGTCTTACCGCGTGCGGAAGTGTTTCACTGAAAGGTTTTATGTTGTGCTCAACAACCGTAATCTTAATAACAATAATGTTAAAGTTAGTTTGTTCACGTTGAAATTTGATAAAACGCCAGCATGCGCGACTCAAAGATAGCTGATTTTAAATGAACTTTGAACATAAACGTTATACAAGTAATACACACTTTAACTGAAAGGATATGCATGCGATAGGTCATTCTGCTGTGCATTTTACATAACACATAGGAACACACTGGTTTTGTTTACAAATTGTTGTGGTTTGCCAGACATGAGGTGGTACTCATTAATGAGTGTACATTGTTGCAAAAGTATGTCATGGTGGCAAAAGTAACATACTATATACGTGCATGATATAAGTAACAACGTATGGCGAATTTCATTTATAATGTATTTCAATGAATATACATAAATATCCCTGATATAATATTTTCCCAGAGAAAATGTCGCTCCAGTAATTATTAGGTAACGCAGCAATTATGTAACATGGCCACAAACCTTTTTTATGCGATGTCTGTAATATGGTTGTCATGGTAACGTAATGCATTTGTCGTTACTCGAATTGAAGTGCGTTAATCTAGTGTCTGTCGATTGCAGTGTTACGTTATGTTACCTCGTGAAAATCCACTTTGCGAACTGCATTGGAATGTTGTTTTGTAAGAAAATAACTTAGACAGCTTATTTTGTGAATTTCGGCACTCTAACAAAATTTTAAAACTGAAACAACACAACCAGAAAAAATGTACTTTAAATGTCTTGTTTGTGAGAAAACATCAATTTGATTAGCTACCTTAATAGTGCAATGATCTTTTAACGAGATATGAGCAACTTTTAGCTTACATACGAACTGTTTCATTTGAGCCGCGCTCTGTTAAAAGGGGGTTGAATGCATGTGCGTAAAGTGTCTACCCAGATTTTCCTGTGCAGTCTGAACAGGCTAATCAGAGACGACTTTTTACGCAAATGCATTGAATCTCATTTTACCAGAGCAAGGCCCATATAGAATCATGCATCTGTACTTTAGCTCACCCGAACACTACACTTACATTCTAGGCTTTCGGTATCGTCATGAGTCGTCATTATTAAGCCTGTGAACACTATTTATTTCCCAATCCTCTAAATTGTTTAGAACATTTGGTCTTTCAGCCGGATTCTGAGCTGAGGCATCCAATGTCAAAAGGTAATGGTTACGAGGGCTAGTTAAATAAAACACAATGTGAACACTGGGACACATTCTGTTTTCAGGTGATCTTTCTAATGCCAGGTAATTAAGATGTCATATGCAGGCCGTCTAAAAGAGCGTGTAAGGCTCATATCATAACCCTATTTTTGTAGTATGGTCTAACATATTTCCTTACAGGAAGATGCAGAAGATATTTGTCAGAGCAATGAGATTTTATTGACATCATGTCATTCAGCTTAATTTATCCCATTGATTTCTCATATTTCCCCCGTGGAATCAATTCAAATGCTTGTAGTGTGCTCTATATTGTTACAGCAACAGCCGTGACTATGAGAAATTACTTCAGTATAAACATGTCTATAGTGAATACACTTTTTTATTGGTGCATACACGTGTAATTATATAAATCGTTCTAATATTCCTCGTAAATGTACATTTTAATAAATGCAAAATAATACTATGAAGTGAATGACATGCGCATACATTTAAAGCCTAGCCGATGTAAAAGCTGTTTAAATGTCAGAAGTGCATTTTACGCCATAACTAGCCAGAGACATGGCTTTGTGGCGAAATGTTTCGGTGTCAAAGTATATGATTATGTTTTATTTAATGCTTGGCTAATAACTTTATTTAGTTTAACACATTTAAAGTAATCAATATGGATGCATAGTAAGTATGCCATAAAGTATGTTATATTCTGTTTAATAGATATTATTAAAACATACTCATGACCATAAATATTTTCTTTAAATATTTCCCAAGCCACACGCTGGGTTGAGTGGTGAAAGTTACGGTGTACAATTCTATTGTTATCATTTCTTCACTGTACTGCTGATAACCTTAAGTTTACATCTGTCAAGTAAGCAATACGGATGTAAACTTCGTAAGTCATAAACTTAGTTATATTCTTGTTAATTTATATTAATAAAAACATGTTCAGATTCATTAATATATTCTTATAAAATTGTCTTATCCACACGATTGTTATGACACTCAGGAGAAAAACCTATGACACATAATAAACTCATAAATACAAATTGGACAACGTCAGTTCAAGGTGGTATTAACTTCAGTTAATTCTGTATTTCTAAGATAAATATGACGGTTGGGTCTTTTAATATCGACCAAAAAGCATTAAGCAGGAACAAGTAATAATATTGTGGAATGCATGGTATTGGATACAGTTCGACTTCATGTCCTTAGAAGTAAAATGTTTCCCTTTATTACAGCATCCACTTCATATTGCGATAAAGCCCTTCGTGTAGTGCGAGTATTAAGGTCCACTTTGCAATGTTACACTTAAGTGACGTTGATATTATTCTGTGAACTTCTCTTCTTTACCGAACTATTACCGGGATAATAAAAACAAATATGTTTATTCGAGTGCGTAATCTTTTTTTCTCTGAAAAATGGCTTCTGTTGTGAACAGAATGAGTTAGGAAGCAAGTGTATTTAACGGTTAGTCATACTGGTTTGCATGTTTATGTATCTTTTCAGTGCGAATAGTTGATTCAGAACTTTCGCACGTAAGAGAAAGCATAATACAATCTATATAGGATATTACATATTATATATTATATATTGTACTGTTATAAAAACCCATTTTTAATTAAGATGAGAAATACAATCGCATTTTTGCATTGTACGAACATCCATTAAGCCCGGTTTTTGAAGATCATATCTTAATGGCAGGCTAACCTGGTGTTGCTGTGGAGTTTGTTCATATGATTGTTTAGTTTAATAAACGCGAGTGACATATTTAACCACAACTATATATTAGATTTTAGATATTGTATTCCGTTTCGCCTAACTATTCGTGGCATTTTATTCAGTCTCATTAAATCTGTTTCCATGACGACGTTTGTCCATGCTTTATGATTCCAATTGTATTGGCTTTATATGTAAGGTCTGTCAGATGAAATATAACGTCTTATTTATGTTGCCACAGTTAAATGGCAAACAATAAGCTGTTTGTAAAGATTACGACAGATGATGCGGCATTCCGTATTTTTTTATTTTGACCAGGTTTTCCAAAGTCAACCACAAAACCAGATAAAACGCCTGTTCAAAGAAGCAATTGCCGTTATTTGAACTAACTACATGTTTCTTGAAACGTAGTAGTCCTAAGGTTGATACGTTGGTGTGGCAGTGTTTCAATTAAATGATGTATATTGTGCTTATTAACTGCAATGTTAATTTTAATTATGTATTTGCAGATGTTCATAACAGTTTCAATTCTTACGTTTAATTTTATTTTTTGTACAGAGTAAAATATTATATGTTTATATATTATATAGAGTTATGTTTTATATCTCTGGTTCAATGTAAATTGCTGTAATCATATTGGTTCTTATTACCAAAGAAGTACTTTATTTGGTTTCGATAGGGCTTACTGATCAGTAACTTTATATTGATGTCTCTAACTTTAATAAGTAGGTAGGTGTTTATTTCAATCCAATTTAAATGCGACATATGAGGTAAAGATCTTGAATACGCATTATGATAATAAGCTATTTCCAACAATAAACATGTTAAAAGCTAGGATATTCATTTGCTAAATCACTGTGCTGTGCATTTTATATCGACAAATATCAATTAAAACAAACCTCAACAGCACAATAAAGGTATTGAATCAGGCGATACTGGGGAGGCCGGGGGAGGGGGGTCAGTTTTAAAGGCTTAAAAAACTTGATCAAATGTGTTTATATATTAATTTATAAGATGAATTACATTCATTACTCATTTAATGATTATAACTGCATTAAAACCGCATATGGATATGTGAACAAGTAAGCAATGTCTATATTTACAAGCAGTAAACCTTTATTATTGGTCAAATTTTATACCGCGCATGTCTAAGTATGTTTAATGTGCGTTGAGTTTAGATGTTTATTTTTTCAAGTTAACATAGCAATGGTCTTCGAACGCGCTTTAACTTTTTTAGAAAAGTATCTAAGTATGTATTGATATTTAAAAAAACAACACCAAGAAAACATCTCTTTTGGGTGTGTTTACTTACCGTGTTCGACTGTGTGTAAACTAAATTGATTCATATCGTTAGAATATCGTGAGAATGAATGAATGTGTTACTGAAAATAACGAATATTTTTTTAAACGATAAGTAGTAATGGTGGTTATAACACAACTCAGTCCCTCCAGTTCTAGAACGCACATATCAATTATTCTTAGCCTCATCTGAAAACCATACACCTACAAATTTGTTATATTCATAACGTCGTAAACTCCTAAAATAATCTTCAGTCCGAGTTATACGACTGTATTTTGGTAATGTTTTGTAAAGAGGTAACATATATTCATGACCAACCATATTACTCCCTGTAATACTTTGTTGCATTTGCTGAATTAGGTGTGTTTTTCCCTCTGCCTGTAGTTTACCTGTTTGTTCAATTAAGGACTGTATTGATACTTTTTTGTTTCATTTAATTATGTCATTTATAAAGTCAACGATCTTGCTCGCATTTAACAGTATTTTTGCCATGAACACGGGTGATATTCTAACACATAAGGCAAGCATGAAAAACAATGGTTTCTAGATTCTTACCTAGTGGTGCCTTCACTGCATTTACAAAATTATTGTCATTATTATTAACCTTATTTAACAATATGAATGTCTAAATCGTGGTTTATCGCATACGTTTTATGTTCAGCACAACTTAAGCCTCTGTTAAAGCACACGCGCTCAAAATGAAATGATTTAATGTGTCCAAGCATCTATGGAAATATACATGGAATGTTGATGACACTTTTCAGACACCGTACCGTAAATGACATTCGTTTAGTGACATTGCTAAATGAATACAAATATATATTTTTACAGGTAAAGTTTAATAGGTGTATATTGTATTAGGTTAACTAGTATGTACATGAACAGTCAAAGACAAATTTTTAATATCGAGGTTTTAAATATGTTTTTAATTATTATCATTAGTTTTCATTACATTTCTTTGCAAGTGTCTCGAAAAACTCCCTGAACGAACCAGGGGAAATTAAGGGGATCTTTTTTAAATGTCCGGTCATTTATCTGTGTTTCTCAATTTTCTAGTGGTAATGCATGTTTCCCAATGAATCTATGTAAAAATACATGTATGCTACATTAGGTGTTCACTAACCTCCCCAACTATTAAAAAGTAGCTAAACAAATTAAATTGTGATGTTAACATACTTTTAAGTGTATATACGTGCGTTCATATCAATAACTTATGTCTTAATTCTTAATAACATTGCGGAACCAATGCTTCATATAGTTTTTACGTGTTTATCCGCCATTTGCCCTCATGTTTTGCCTAGTGTTGAGACATTTCACGATGCCTAACCAAAACGGATAATACTGGAAACATTTGTACTATTCCGGATAAAAGGCGAAACGGCAACGGATCATATCGGAAAAAAACAAGGTAAAATGCAGGATGCGCCTACTATTGGAAGCGAAATTGGCCACAAAACCGCGTTAAAATGCCAAATACTATTGCTCATGGAACATTATGGTATTTCAACTAATGGTTTACTTCAAAATTCGGTATGTAAATAAAACATTTTATCAAAACGAACGAAAACAAATGAACCATACCTACCTCATAGTCATGAAATAGTTAAAAATACTTGCTTTTTTGTAACTGGAGAGAAAAAAAACATATAATACTACCACTTTATATTGTTGTTATAATCATTCAGAATTATAACGAAATTGTAGGAAATTACTGGCAACTTCAAAAACGTGAGTATTTGCGTTTTAAAGGATCGCATATTGATTTCACGGGCACCAGATAACACACGAAACCACAAAATACTGGCACCGGATAAAGTCCGGAAACACAACACTGTATAATACACGAAATTGATTGATACATGAACAGATTATTACGTGCTTTTCAGCATAATTTATAAACAACATGTTCACATCGTATGATCAACGTTTTATATAGTACTTGAAGTTGGTGAAAAATTTTGAACTACCGGTATGGGTGCAATTTCCAGCTATGTGCTTGTAACTGAAATATATTCATAACGACATGCGTATATAGGTTTCCAGATTATGGGAGACAAAAATCGTACCGTAATCATTGAACGCAGATATTTGTTACGCGTATTATTTCTTGTTAGAAAGGCTTATGATCTTAACTTCCGGGTAATGCGCAATAGACATTAAAGCTACCATGAAATGTCATTTCACTAGTACCACCTGTCGTATATTTAAATTCCAATTAACCGCTAGATTTATTTACATTTTACTCTGATTTTTAGGTGATGGCGGCATTAATGTAATTGGTTTGGGTATGTATTTCTTTGTTTACAGAAATCATGCATTTAATTCACCATCGAAGCGCGGCAAGCGGCAACGAAAATCTAAACGGTCCAATATAAGTAAACCGAATAGAGTCGCAAGGGGCTGTTTGCCAACACGCCGCCACCACAAATGTGATGAATCGAAGATTCTGCTACCAACCACTCGTCTAGGCATAACATTGACGGACAATAGGATAGTGTAAATTTTATTCTGTCAACCTAAAAAGAGACATTGAAGCTAACTTAATTAGGTTGAGTCAGTGTTCGAACCTGCAACTACTACATTAGGAGACCAAACTGTTCAACACGGAATAGAACGAACTATGTTTGACACTGTAAAGAACAATTTTATTAAGAACAATGTTTTGGTTGTAGCTAACTTAACTAGGTTGAGTCAGTGTTCGAACCTGCAACTACCACATTAGGAGACCAAACTGTTCAACACGAAATAGAACGAACTATGTTTAACACTTTAATACACAATTTTATTCAGTACAATGTTTTTGGTTCATTCATGCTTGCATGGTTTATACAAAAAATTCATTACTTTACAATCACTTCAAGAATGTGTCTTTTAAAGTAATAGGCATACACGTTTTAAACGTATAACTACACAATTTCAACATATGTTGTACAAATCAAATTCCATAATGTTAAACTTTACCTCAAATCATAGACTTTTGTCACGTAGTGAAACTCTTTTTTTAATCAAATCAAATCTTTGTTTTAAATATTTTCTAAAATTAGTTAAATATATAGAGAAATGAATACGCTTTTTTATTATTAAAATATTTCAGAGTTCATAACATTAATTTTAAAATAATGTCATTTAACATTACAATATTTTTGAAATGGTAACAATTATGTACATTGTAAACATGACAAGATCAGGGATATCATCTATTTATGTTGATATATTTCTAATTGATATGCACACTGTCTACTAACAGTATTACGAAAATAATTATGGCACTCGGCAAATACAGGATTCCAATAAGTAGTACACTGTATACCAATGTCGGCACAGCTTCACTATTTTCATTAAAGTGATAAATGATTCGGTCTACCCACATGCACATAATCATTTGCGTATTTCCAAACATTATTTAACTACCGGCAAATCTCTATAATTTCAGTAACATTGGCCTTGACAGATTTCAACAAAATCTATAGACAATAACAATACATAACAAAAATTATAATTATGTTTTTTGTATCTACAACAAACCTTACATTTTGATGCAAAAGATGTTTTTGCAAGCTAAAACAAATATCTTCCAAATATGTGGCTACTAAAATTCGTTTGAAGCCAGTTTTTGTCCTATATTTGTTGTCACATATTTTGCACTGATATAATTTTACTGTCGACAACAATTTCAACTGAACATTCTACATGTAAACAGCTATCTAATGGTTGATCGGTGGTTATTTCATCCTCATGATTGATGCAGTCCACCTCAAAAAATAAATTATCCACTCCAGACTCTACATTGTATCTGTCTTCATTACTAGGGGGAACAGTTACAGAAAAAACACACAACTCTCCTGCTTCTCTTCAGTCTCTGCAGTTTCAAACCCGAAAAAAACATCGGTCGGTCGTGACATTCTGAAATAAATTATTATAATTATAGCAATTGACATGTGCTAGTGTTCCGACGTCATGGGTTTGAGCCTATCAACTGGCACACTTTTCCTCCGTGGTTACTTTACACATGCCATGGGCATAGCAGTTAATCAAAGCAGGATAAATTGTTCCAATAAAGTTTAAAGTTAATGAAACTCAGAAATTGTACAATTACTTAGTCCACTGCTATACCCAATCTAAGAAATGTTAAAAAGTAGCAATAAGTCCATTTAACTAACTTATCAACTGACACTATACTTACCATATTCTATATCAAACTTCAAAGTAAGATGTTAGGGCACTGAAGTCTGAAACAAAAATAATACAGTAATGAGTGAAATATGAAATGCAAACCTTTGTATGTTAAACATACATCGTGTACAAATAAAAGAGATACTAGCTTTACATGTTGATAATGGATTAATCCAAAAACGACAAATACCTAACTTTGTGTAATTTGAAGAGCGCAATTGAAAACAAGGGAAGTATCACAATTGGGAAAGTATATCTAACTTTAAACCGTAGGTTACACACAACTTATTTCCCCTAATATTAAATATAAAAATCAAATATAATTATAATCCCACAAAAGTTAACAAAAATGGTTAAACAGACTAATTATTCAACAACCGTATTTTACAATGAACACTGCTAAACTGGTCTTAAAACATTCTTTTTCAAATTTTTATCGAATCGTGTATACAAATTTTATATTTAAACAATCAACGGGTTCTTATATCTTATAAATATTATTGCTGAATCGGTCGTTCAACAATAGCACGTGGTCTACATCAGATTTTTAAGAACCAATACCATGTGTAACCTTAAATGCCTAGTTTTAATAACCTTTTTCAGTGTAGGGTCAAGACATCTTTCATGCGTGAAGACAGTGGTCAGGGCTGAGGGACGAGAAGTAACAGACCCATTTCATTTAACAATATAAAATCAAGAAATTCTTAAAATGATTACCATATCAGCAGAATCCAATAAATTCTTTAAACGTGCTATACATGTACTTAAATTCATTAGTCTCGGTTATTATCCGGTGCCTACTTCATGCATTATCCGGTGCAAGCAATCGACGCATAAAACAGATGTTTTTTCTACAAACTAAACCGTCACTCATCATGGCAATGATTTAATAATAATAATGCTGCCGTTTTCATCAGGAAACTAGCTCCGAAATGTGAATTTCATTGTTAATATGGACCAATATCTGTATTTTACTTCCGATTCCACAGGTTTTGTGCATAAACTGTTGGAAAATATTGGTTTCCACTGCATAATGACGTTAACACTTTTTGTTACTGAGCACAAGTATACAATTTGCTGAATGAATGTCTTCGTTGTTCCGTGGAATATTAGTTTGGTGAAAAATGTTAACGTAAAAAAAGAGAATATTGAAATAAAAGAACACACGTACCTCAAAACAGTCAATATATTTCTGATATGATCCGGTGCCGTTTCGGGTATTATCCGGAAACGTTTAAATGCTTCCGATATTATCCGTATTGGTAAGCCAACGTGCATTTATATACAAAAATAATAAGTAAGCTGCACCGTTATTCTTGTTAAACGTTACCTTTTTGATAATTTCTGCTTCTGTTCATAAAAGCGAGCCATATTATCTAAGTTTTATTCTGCAAAACAGATAATAAATAAAACGCTAGAATAAAAAAGCGTAAGTGGTAAAGGTAATCATCGCAATTAGCGTTTACACAATTGCAAATAATAGTCTTTAGTACAGTTTATTTCTTATGTACAATAAACATGTTTAATATTTGTTAATCGACATTATTATTTGCATATTTTTTTTTATGACATTAACACACAATGTTTTTGTAACAAATGCGATTAAACAGAGTATATGCGATTGCAGTGTAAACATTTTATTCTAGCAAACTTTAACCAACAAATAAATATGAACGATGAATGATTTATAAAGTGAACTTACTATATTTATGACATCAATCAAATAGTGTTTACTTCAATGAATTTTGCAACGAACAAGTTTACTCGTATTTGTTGTAGAATCAAAATTGTGTTTACGCGTCGTTAAAATCAGCGCAGCGAAGGGACGAGTGAACATGAATTAGTTTTGTCTGTACAGCACACAAGTTTTTGCAATGAAATGAAACTCTTCTTTCGTTTTGTTATGGTACACAACTTGTATTTGTGAACGTCATTTAAAAATCAAATGTAATACGAAGGTATATATTCTTGCCGGAGTCGACGTTAACTTGCTTTGATGTTTAATTGAATGAAACAACATTCGATTATCGGTGCCTAATCATTGACAACATAATATTAATTTCTTCAATATCATTCATGCTAGTTTAAGTATGCAAAAATCTTATATTTAAAGCTTGCAAACCCCCTTCAAACTGGCGTAAGCAATCTATTATCTTGAAAAAAGGGTTTTCTTTGCCGTGCATGGCATTTTTGTTACCAAAAACTAAATGGACATTGTTGGGAAAGTGGTTTCGTAAGTAATTACTAGTAATTTATACGCTCGATGAAACCAATTACGTATGACGACATCAATTTATAATGGAGTACCATTAACTTAAATAAATCGCGCTGATCGAGATAATGTTACTCCAGTACTCATTAGGTAATGAAAATAATGTTACATGGTCTCAAAGTATTATTGGCTTGTCGTGCGGTTTCTACAATATGGTTACCATGGTAACGTTACTCGATTGTCATAAATCGAATTAAATTGCGTTAATCTGTAATTGGATTTCGATTCTTGAGTAGAGTTTTTGTTTCCTCGTGCGACTGTACTCGGCGAACTATATGGTAATGTTGTTTTATAAGATTATCAGTTTGAATCCATCAATATATATTTTAACAAGGTTAAGTCAATCCATCAACCGAAAACAACACCAATTGAAAAATCGTTTTTTTTCGAAGCGGCAACAGGTGTATTTTAAACGTCTTATTTGTGAAAATAAATTGTTTTTATTAAACACTAACACTAAAGGATAAATAGGATGTAAGGACAACGAAGTGTACATACTGACTTGTCTTATATGAAAGCAGGTACCTGCTCGTTTTAACTCACCCGATTTCGACACGTTCATTTTGAGCATTTTGTTATTTACTTGTAATTTGTCGTGCGTTGCCAACATTTAGCGTTAGCACTCTTTTCATTTCCCAATCTTCACGAAACTTGCTAAGAATATTAGATATCTCATCCGATAGCGAAACTGAGGAATTTGATGTAAACAGTTGTGGGCACTTTGTCTAATTGAAAATGTGACCATATCGTATTTTACCATACTTAAGAATAACTATGTCGGTCGAGTCCACTCCAGCTTTAAATTATACGTGACCGGTTTCTAAGTTCGAGTAATCATTTCTATTGTTAGTTTAAATTTGATTGGTAAATAACTTGTGTAGTTATCCTCGAGGAGTGTGGTAATGTATAAATCACATTGACCACTGAGTTCAGAGCGGGACGACGCGTTTGTCAGACATCTTTGTCACGTACAACATTCGTTGACTTTATTTTCTTTCGTCAAAATATATGTTCAAGTATTTGTCTACTTGTTCGGATAATAATGTTCATATTTTTACAGAAAATTAATTTGCCTTACCATTTCTTGCAGCCTCTATAACACATAATCATATGTATGCGAAATTGCAATGATGATAAGACAGTTAAATATACAGTACTTTGATCAAAATTAAAGAAACAATTAACAATTAAATTATATTCGTTGGCGTGTCGGTAGAGTATAGGTGAATCACGTCTAATCAATTATTTGTATACATATACAAATAAAGTGTCATCTATCGCCGTCATATTATAGAAATATATGCAGCTTGAGAAAACAGCGGATAATTTTGAACATGTGCACAGGCAAATCTGGAACAAAGTTGTTGAACGTTCTCTTTTTTAGCAACACTGTGAATTGTTCAACCTACTTAAATTTTCAACACAATGCTCATCAAAAGTATACATCTTTGCTCGTTTTACAAGCCTTTAATATTCAAAAACAGTTAAATGTTTACGCAGAACGACGGACATATATGATCAAAAGAGCTCCCCATTAGCACGCTGTGCTCAGTTGAGCTAACAAATACACGCCAATTAATCGGGCTTATGTAAACAGTTTTACAGAGAGTGTTATACTCCTCAAACAAACCCATTTTCATAAACAATATTTAATCGATGCCTGTCAACATTTAATATTGTTCAAAAAGTTAAATCCTGTTTGGAAGATTTGAGGTATGCCTCTTACGTATTTACACGTAATGGTACTATTCCTGCATTATGGTCTTTCACATTTCCGAACAGGAAGTAACGGTTATTTGTCATTTAGTACAATGAGATCGTATCGACAGAAACCCGGGGAATCAATTCATAAGCATGTAGGATCTCTCGTCTTCTTTGCGCAACAGCAGCCGAAATGAGAAATTACATATATAATTAAATAATATATATCGTAAATAAAATAGTTTATATATGCATACACGTGTTATTATAAAAATCGTTTTTATTAATCTCGCAAAAATACATTAGAATAAATGTTTAATTTTGAAAATAAAGTAAAAGTAAGGAGCAGCAAATGAAAGCTTAACAAATTAGTTGTATATGTCAGTGGTAAATTGGACGCCATAGCCAGAGACAAAGCTGTGTGACGAAAGTTTTCGGTGTCGAATTAGATGTTAATTGTTTAGTAACTACATTGTAAATGGCATATTACCTTCTTTTTACACAGTTCTAAACCTGCCATGTAAACACATAGGATGTATAGTTCGTTACTATGTTATATTCGTGTTCGTAGATGTTAACAAGTCATTTTCATATTTATATATTCATATAATCGTATAATATTTGTATTCTCTACGCATCAAAGGCACTATAATCATAAGTTGTAATTTTCTCTGTACTGTTGGATGGCTTACTATGATAAATGTGACAGGACATTCAAATTCAAACAATAATAACATTAAAAAAAGTATTTATTAGTATACAAATGAGCACTGACATTAGGAAATATGCTTGAACTATTCTTTGAAATTTCATTACTTAGCATTACATAACTGAAAGTAGCTGTTTTGTACTAACATGTATAACCTTTTCTTTTCCGATGATATTAGTCGCTTATATAAAATGTCGAAACTCTGTAATGGAGAGAGAAGCAACTGCTGTTCATATCTGATGGAACTGTTTGTCAAATTTAAAAATACATAAAAACAGTGAAAGGTAGTGCTAATGCTTCATGCAAAAACAAATAAAAACTAAAACTTTTAAGTGCATATAGTTTACCGAAGAACTTACTCACCCTTTAAAAACAAACATCCAATGTATACATAATGTTAATTTTTCTACTGCTATTTAAACAAACCTCTATTTGACGTAAAGTAATGTTAATGAAAAACAAATATCGACTTTGTACGGTATTTTTTCGCTTCCGATTTACCAATCTAAATACTGCATAATGATTACAAGTGTTTTGCTATTTTTGCTCTCAGTTTTCTGACTCAGATAGACTTATAACCCCAGAGCACCAAACTATGTTATATTAGAATGGCGAACACATTTGGTAACGATGAAATGAGATTCCGCTAACACTAACTTAAATGTGGTTTTATCTGGTTTCTTCAATTTGGTTTCCATGACGACATTTCCACGATATTGGAATCCGATTGTCAAAATCAGTAATGGTCTGTCAGATGCAAAATATAGTCTTATTTCCATGTGCCACTGTGCATATGAAGACGCTTAGGTCGATAACGTTAAGGGCTGTTGCGAAATGAGAATTATGACTTCCAAACTTTGATTACACCGCTCTGAATTGTGAACAGGTCTTTGGATGTTCATCGTGTCGGTGTTTTATTGTCACTCAGAGTGAATGTTTCAGCACATTTGTAATTTACTTTCTATAATGTTTACCAATGGGTTGGACTTGTTTTATTTACACAGCTCGAGCTAACTAATTGTCCTCCATGAGCCCATGTTAAATTTTTTTTAATGACCAACAACTATATCATACATGCGTTTGTTCAGCCAGTGATTTCACATAGGGCATACCAAAATGTCGTGACTGAAGACATTGTCAAAAGTCTTATGTATATTCTTGTATTACTTTATTTGTTGGCCAAGGTCGCGAAAAATGTTTAGGAGTAGCTGTGTTTCTTAACGTAATTTCAATTCTCAAAAGTGAGTTATTTTAAATATAAATAGTCAAAAAACATTATCCTTTTAAGCGCAAAAGACAATTATTTCAACGAAAATTCTTCCTCCGTGGAATGAAATTAATGTATTTATTTTCAAGAACGGAAAGTTAAAAGTAAAGCCATGTTATCGTTTAACAAAAATAAAAAGTTAATGCGATGGTCTTTTTGCACTCGTTTCTCGTGTGAATAATATGTTTTGTGATATTTATTGACACCGATCGAGAGAATTTGTTGACAGAGCACTGAGCGACTAGAGCATGATTTAACCGCAGTTTCACAAATACAAAAATAATAAGTTCAGTCATAATGTGAAAGGAAGCGAATTAATTGTATTGCGCGCAGTTTAGATACTCGTTTTCAATGTACATAACGGTATTGTAAAAGTTACTTAATTCATTTTAGCGTTACATCTATCTATCTATCTTTACTGTATAACTCCCTTGCGGGTATTATTGACAGGTGCGCAGTAAGTGCAAGATAAAAGTGTTAAAAGTGAAAAAGTGAGAAAGATAACAGTATGTAAGATTTATCATGCATGGTGAAGTGATTTAAAGATAAAAAATGGATAAAAACATGTCTCTCGAAGTTCAAGGGGCAGAAGGGAAAAGCAGGGACCGCTTAAACCATTCAAGATCAGGATGTAACACTGTAGTGGCATGGAGGTTGTTCCACATCACAATAGCACTTGGGAAAAATGAAAACTAATAATAATTTGCAGTGGTATGGATCCATCTGAACGAGAGGGGGTGCATGTGACGAGTGAATCTGGTGGGTCGCTCCATATATGATGGTAGGGGCACGGCCACTAAATCTTGAACAATTTTGAAAAAGATTATTAGTTATTTATTTAGCGTAAATTTTATTTTTTTGTATATTTTGTTATGTGTGAGGACTCCATACGGAAGAAACATATTCAACCTGTGGTCTAACTATTGTCATGTATGCCAGCTGGCGAATGTTGGAATTTCTTGTCTGTATGTTCCTGCGTAGAAAGCCAAGAGATTTATTACCGTCATGTGTAATTCTATTTATATGAGTGTTCCAGGAAAGGTCTTTTGAGATGTCCACACCTAAGTATTTTGCATTGTCAACAGTTTCTAATATTTGTCCATGGAGTCTGTAATTAAAAGAGACTTTTGATTTATTTCTGGTTATGTTTAAAACTTGGCATTTACTTGGGTTGAAGTCCATGTCCCAAAGATGTTCCAATTTCATTAGTTTATCTAGATCTTCTTGTAGAGTATGACAGTCATGCATATTGTTGATTGTTAGATGAACGCCAGCGTCATCTGCAAATATGCGAACTTGAGAAGTAATAGATTTAGGTAAGTCATTTATAAATAGAAGAAAAAGTAACGGACCAAGCACAGACCCTTGTGGTACCCCAGATGTCACTGGTAACTCGGATGATAATTATCCATCTATAGCAACACGTTGAGTACGACCTATAAGGAATGATTTGATCCATGAGAGAGTATCTTTATCCACGCCATGCTCTGTAATTTGAAAAGCAGTTTCAGATGGTTCACTTTATCGACCGCTTTACTGAAATAAAAACTATATTAGATCAGTTTGTTGTCCAGATTTCATATTTCGTGCCAGGTCATCAATGAGTTGTAGAAGTTGTGTTTCGCAGGAACGCACATACTACAACAAATAAATTCTGACTTTAAATCGGAATACTCTTTGGAAGAAAATAAATTATAGAAAATATTCACAAATCAATTCTCAGACCTCAGAATAAAGAGGAGACTTATACGCGAGAAATCGTACTAAGAGTTTAAAATTAGAATAACGAAAATACTTAGACTCGGGAAATCTTACAAAGAGTTTAACTCTATAATAACAAAAAGACTTAGACTTGATTAATCTTACAGAGAGTTTATATTTAGAATAAAGCAAAGTCTTAGACACGAGAAATCGTACTAAGAGTTTAAATGAACAATAGCGAAAAGACATAGAATAAGTCTTACAGAGGGTTTAATATTTGAATAAACGCTCGCAATCAAATATGCTTTTGTCATAAGCACGCTGTTCTATATGAAAATAATGTAATTTGATGTGACAACTGGCAAGTAAGACTCAACCATGCACAATTTATAAAACATTACCGGACTATGAAACAGTAACAGAAACATTTGTTTGAAACGATATTAAAAAGAGTATAGTCTTTTTTAGTGGCTTTGGTTGGAGACTCATGGCTGTATTAACAGTCTCAGAATTAGTTTATATACGGTCCGTTTTTCTATCTTAAAGCTCATTGTACGCTAGATTACAAAATATAAGGTTTTCGTTTATTTCATTTGATGCTCTAAATGCAGGTATTACTGATAATCAAAATTGTGAAAAAACTTGCTCGGGTAAGGGCTAGAATTTTGAAAAAAGAATCAAAGTCGTTTGGTTCAAACAAAGCTTACACATTTTAAATCCTTTGTAAAAATCAAAAACCTGTGAATGTCATTCAAACACTGATTGACGGACATCAGTAGTCTGCGTTGTTCTTATCTACTGCGATGTTTCTACCTACGGATAAGATGAGCTTTTGTGGAGATCTGGATACTATTTATTGCTATTTTTTTTTCAATGGTTTCATGTCCCGTCGTCGACACGCCGTGTACATGTTCATTACCACTTCATTATAGACCGTGTGAGAATCGGCTTACCATATTTCGTTTTCATAAATTGAGTCACCTAATAATCACTGAAATTGTAGCGCAACTGTAAATAATGGTTGAATTTATATAAAGTATGGAAAACTATTAGCATATGAACGCATATCGGTAAATATGACAAACAGACATACGGACGGACGGACGGACTAACGGGCGGGCGGCAGGAACAATCAGAGATAGCATCTTATTTCTAGAATTTTCTTCTTCAATTCTGATTGTGAGATAAATTCCAAATATAAAGCGCAGTATAATTCGTGTAATGTCGAACTACATCTAAAAGTAATACAAACTAGGTAATTGACACAATCGCCAATCATGGCTTTTGTATTTCATCTGTTTTATTGCCATGGAAATACGTGCACCATATTTTTGGCGAACAAGTGAAAGATTGATAGCTTTTTGGTAAAGATAAAAAAGATAAAAGATTTAATATTGTGCAGCGCGAGCCTTACACTCCTAGTTGCAATCTAGTGCATATCATTAAAGAACTCATTTCCGTTATATCTTGAAACGATATCTCCGTTCCAGCGTCGGAGTTTTCTTTGCTATTTTGCAGCAGAAAAGGCGGACATACGACCCAAACATGTGCAAATCAATGTGCTAGGAATTTTAGATAATGTGCGCTATTGTCAAGCGTGGATTTAAACGTTCATTGAACCTATTGTAACCTGTAATTGTATATTCTGGCTAGATATGAGGTTTTGTGGTTGAAACTTGGGATAATAATTTCGAGTGACATTTCTCATATATAGGAGCGTCGCATGCCCTGTTTTAGAATTTTTTGTTTAACCAAAGAAAGCGTAAAATTTCTGAACTTATATATTAAGGTTAGCAGAACTAATAACTTTCTCATTCACGGTCGGACAAAATTTTATAACACGCCTTTGACGTCGTTCATTCAAGTTGTAAAATATTAAAAAAATACTGTTTAATGTACACGCCTACTGTTATGATGCATGATGCGTTCGTTACATTATAGTAAACATTCGACGCCTATTGATCATACAAACAGTGTAAGGGTTATATTGTTATACAACTCGTATACAAAGAATATACGAGATGTTTCTGCTGTATATAAATTACAGATAACTGCCGTATGCTACCCGGAGCGTTGTAATACGTCACTTGATTATATTAGCTCTGCGATATCTACAAATTTGTCGTTATTTCAACATTTTTATTTTATTATAGTATCGTGACTGATTCGGTACGTTGTTGAACATAACTAAGCAACATACTATACTGCATATGTATTTTGTGTAAATTTCGTTTTAAGGTGCACATTCTGTCATATTGTAAACTGCAGCGCTAATCAAATTGACTAACGACTACTCAACGCAGATACATTTGCTACATAATTATACAGTTTTATTACAATATGAAGTTTACTGTTTGATTATTTTTTGTTAACATATGCATCAAGGTAACACTAACGATACCAGTTTTAACATTCGCCGGGTTTCATCATGCTTCCGACTTTGTCCGAAGCTAATCTAGCGTTCGCTCGTAAATGTTAGGATATCGTCGTAGGAAATTCAAATGAAACGTAAACAAAAAACAGGAGCATTTGGTATCGCGTTTAATCTAAGTAACCATACCACATCTAGTGTTGAAATTTGGGTCATGCTCTAAGGAAAATTGATTTTGTATTTCTTAACTTAATTTTACTAACCATTTGGCGAACTATTATTTGTTGTGTGCGTATGGAGCTTTAAAGAGTCACTGTTTGGGAACTCGTTCTCTTAGAAAAGTACTGTTGAGAACATAACAATATAAATGCTCGTTTCTACGCTCTGCACTTAATAATGTGAATAATGTAAACCGTTAGGGAGTTCCCAGAGAATCAATTTGGTTCCTGACATCAACACAAACACTTCTCTTAACACTTGTGTTAATCTGCTTATTCAGACCGAGAACGTATGTATGAATTGTAAAATGGTACGTGTTTCTTGATTTTGCAAAACTCTTCCCAATGTACAGTACTACGAAAACTGTTAATTCTATCGAAAATAAGCAATTAAATCGAACGAAATTACTAATTTATTTGAGTAAAATTGTCATTTCTTTCCGTATTGCTGTCTACAGTTCGTTGAGTTTGCCAATGCAAAACAACATATTAAACTTCAACGATGCTGTAAATTGCCTCTTATGACGTAAGTATGTCTTTATACTTTTATTTTTCGGAATAAACATAAATAATTGATGTGTACACGATGTTATTTACGAGAACATGTGTCTGCAGCTGTTGCCAAATCTATATTGTAAAGCAGCATGACATGGCTCATAACAGGTTTACAAAACATGAACTGTCTCAATGGACTATAGAAAATGGGGATAGCTGAATCGTCTATTCATTGCATAACAAGGCATTTCAACAATATCTAGTATATGGCAGAAAGGGGTATACAAACTTTACCAGAAGGCGGTGGAAGATTGTGTGCTTCGTACTCTACTAAATTCTTTATTTACCTACATGCTTTGTTAGGTTATTATAACCCTTATTTTATACGCTAACACTTGCTGAAATGATTTGCGGACAATGAACAACAGCAAATTCTTCCAGTGAATATATATAGTGTATTTCTTACTTCACTTAACTTAATACGCACATTTTCCTTAAGTTAATCGTGTTACTTTGTATATTTATATGTTTGTAATTTGCTTGAATATATTTTTTACTGTTAACTGTTAAGGAGATCTGTCTTGCATAGTTTTACATTAAACTACACAGCTAAATTATGTAAATGGGTCTTTAACAACCATTATTACCGCTTTGTCCTTACACTGCATGGCACTTATCTTTATATTCAAGTATGCTATGACAATTCTCTTCAGCTATTAGGTCAAAGACGATATATTTTTTATAATTTTTTAAGTTTCACATGATCGTGCCTCAATAATTTAAATTATGTTCTCTGGTTTTTGTTCGACCAATTCGTACTTAATGGTTATACAATTAAACTGAATTCTAACTTATTTGAAATTTGATACTATGAGTTATTTGTGAGACTCTTAAAGTGATATTATGCCCATCTAACAGTATATGCTATGTTTACAGGTGTCTGTTGCACCCGTTGTTTATTTTTAGTGTTTTCACTTCAAACACACTTATATTTGTTAATGCAGCATCAATATACAAATACAATATCCCGGAAAGAGAAAAATAATGCAACTGACGATAGAAATGATTCGATATACGTTGTGAATCTATATTAAGCTTTAGTGCAGATTCGTTCGTACGACACAAACACACTATTTTATTTTACGGATCATTTCGGCTTAGAGGTCTGGACAGTCATGAAAAATATCGAGCATAATATATATTTTTATAAACAACTGGTAGCAAGATGAGTTGTAGATAACTGGTCAGTTACCACATTTTTACTAACTCTTTTGACCTTTTAATTCTTTTCAGCTCCATTCAACAGTAAAAAATGCGCATAATATCAATTTAACCGTTTTATGAATAACGGTGGGCAAATTATGAGGTTTGGAGCAACATTTAACGATTTAAACCCTAAATAATTTTATTTGACCGTTTTAAAAGGGTGACCAACGTTTAATTCATTTGTTTGTTTTGTCTTGTCTGTTATAGTTGTGTTTTGTCTGACGTTTTTGCGATTGTGTTTTGTCATAAATATGTTCACATATGCTTGTAAATGAATCATGTCCTGCTTGTGCAGCTTAAGTTTCACTGATGCCACTTGATGACTATGGGTGGACTACATTAATATTGAACGGAATTTAAAAACAAATGATATATAGGAGATAAATATGTCACAGAAACATTATGCGGAGAAACTTTTAAATAGTTATAGCTTCCACGAAGTGAGCAACAAATATGAGTTGCTGTAATCGAACGCTCTGTGTACAATACAATCCTAGTTGCATGAAAGAGAACTCTTCATAATTCAATTTATTGTTCTTTGTCACCCACCTACCCACAGGCTTTTCACTCATAGTTAGCTAAGAAATCAAGCAAACGTTTACCTAAATAGTCTCATGACTTTCAGAAAAATACAATATATTTGAATACATAATTATTCGTAATTTTATTGAGGTTTAACAACGCCATTTCCTTCAACCATGGTTTACTGCATTCAAAATCAAGATTAAAAGGTAGTGTGCTGAATAGTTAAGGATTCACATATATTCCAAGTTACCTAACCTAATCCAATAAAGATTATTATATTCAGAAAACATTGGCATGTTCATACGGTTGTACATCTAGCAATGTGCTCTATATTTGCTTCAATAATGCATATGTTCATGATTGATATTGATAGAGAGTCAGACTTTGTTACAAAATGTCCCGTGTTTATCCATATTGAATAAACAGTTTTCCGTGTTATAAAAATTATTTCAAAAATCAACATAAAAGTAATAGAGGTAGTATGTTGTATTACTGTATTCTCCTATCTTAATGCCTCGCCCATTTGTATTTATTTGATTAGATATATACTATCGTGTCTCTTGGATGTTGTTTGAAGTAGGTGAAGTTTGTGGCTACACTTACACGTTTGTGTTGTGTAACGAAATTAATTTGCGTAACGGCAGCTGATTCAACTGAAGCGTTAGTACGATCATATCTCATTGCACGTTTATATGTGAGAAGAAAATGCTGTATTGTCCGTCTTCTTTATATGCAAAAAAGGAATGTTTACAAATAGTGTTTTTTTAATCTTAGCTTATAAACTTATTGCAATATAAAGGTAAAAAGAGGATGTATTGGAAATGTAACCGTGGTTTTATATGCAGTGCTTCCCGCTTATTTGATAGTAATAAATGCTGTTGTAGGTTGGAATCTCTGTTCTTCGTAAATAGGTAAATGTAATCAGAGTGTATGATTCGTGTTCTTGTCATCCAATTCTGAGGCATTTATGGACGCTGGCACAGTTAGTACATAAACTATCGATCCAGCATGGAGAGCTGCACTTGAATGACATCGAGTATCGACACGATATATTCAGCTAGCGTTACTGAATTTCTGTTATGGTTTATAAGAAGCATTCACAACACCTTGTTTATACGTTTTTGTGCTATATCTGTCCAGAATAATATGAAGAATGGTATAATGATATTTACCAAACTCTTTTCGTCAACACAGGTCTACATATACGCGATGACAATGGCGTTCAATAACTCTGTATATATGAATATTTAGGCATAGTTTTCGCAATAGTGAATCATCCCGGATTCGATCCCGATGGACTGCATTGAGACTTGGGTAGACTTATTTCTCATTGTGGTTGAATGCTTAATATATTTCAAGTATGCATCAAGTTTAAGGTACCACAAGAAACGGACTAGATTGTGTCTGTAAAAAGGCGACACATATGCAATCGAGTACATATATAATGGAGTCCAATATGATTTTGTTTATACATCTAGTAATATTTTTTCGCTTCTGCATCTAATATTATATCTCTATCTTTTAATACTGCGATATCGACCATCATCTTATGAATTGCGAATTGATTTTTTTCGGATTTTCGTTTATTCTTGGTTTTTAAAGTATGCTAGTGTTTTTCCATTTTATTCGATCTGAATAGCTTTTGATTAAAAACATATCCTTTAATCTTATAATAATTTTAATGATAAACCAGCAGAGTTACAATGCATTCAATTTTGATTCAATGTTGCGATTTCTGCCATTACCATTTATTCTTCCTTTTTAGATTGTTAGTCTTTATTGAACAGTGTTGTATTGTTTTTTATCCCATTTTCACCGCGACATTGACGGTATAACACGTTGTGGAATATACTTGCTTGTATTCAACACTGTGGAATATACCTGTCGCGTGCACGGACTACTTTTTAAATGACGTCATGCGATATGCGCTAAAATTTGGTCGATATTGTTTGGTTCATTGATCGAATTATAAGGTCACCCATTAGAAGAAAATGTGCACATTTTGCAGGAATATATATATATAACATATTCACCAAAAGAAATGTTGAAATAAAATATAAAATTACACGATTTTTGTTTTGTTATTTTTTTATTTATATTTACTTTACCACTGAATGATTTTTCATAAGAAACACAGTCGACAAAACTTAAGCTTCAAAATTATACGACCTTCAACCTTTAAATCTAGTAATATGACAAAATTTTTCGCCATCCGTATAATGAATCAGCTGATTGATGGCGTCATAAAATAACAAACTTATTGCGTCATTGTCCCCATTTTTTGACGATTTATTATAAACGCGACTTACTTCACATGTTTTCTACATGTCGAGGGGTGAACGGAAGACTGTTGAAACTCATATTATATTAAGAAGGAGATACTGCAGTTTTCCGTTCAGCCCTCGATGTACTGTATGTCGACATATCTGAATTGTCAATTGATCACATTTTCCTTATTTCGTGTAATGTGCATTGTTTATAACCAAAGCATATACTTTTGACATTTAACTTAAATATTCAGAATGTACAACAAGCCATACACATATCGCACAGTTCATGAATAATCTGCTATGTTTGCTTTCCTATTTAATTCACGTTATGCATAGAGCTGTGTAAAGTATAAGATGGTAAAAATAGCACCACACTGGAATTTGGAACGTCCCATTTGTACACGGGTATTTTCTACTCATTTATCTGTTGTGTACTGGAATGTTTTCCATTCTTTGTGTATTTATATATTAAATTATTTTCTCGTACAATAGGGGCATTTACCATAGATATATAAAACATTGTGCAAGTTTAAACATAATTATGTTTGTATGCAGAAATCTGCAAATGCAACCGAGTTTACCAACGGCTATTATTAGATAAACTGCTCCGGTTCATTTGAACAGCAGTAATGTAGAGTACATGACGTAGCGTGTGACGAAGAAGAAAGTTTATCGCGTTCATAAACTCATTTGAATAAAGTGATAGAATGGCATAAGGGTCTTTATTTAACTATGCTCAAGTAATTATTAAAGACCCTAGATGCAATATCGTCAATTATTGAGTTAAATGGATTATTAGATGGATTTTAAAGGATTATTAAAGGTAAGATACTAGTTCTTACGTGTTTTGATTTTTGTTTGTACTTTGGTCGTTCCCTGTTCTTGGGGAAATGATTTTAACATGGGCGCCATTGATGCATCGGATCACACACGGCATACCCATAACATTATATAAAAACACGTTATGCGCGTCCTTAAATTCGTCGTCCGAAGTTGGAAAACATATTGCCCTGTATTTTGTCAAATAAAGTGTCAGTCGCTGAAATTGTCTGTTTACTCGTCAAAATTGTCAAGGTCTTCCATAGCTAAAGAAACTTCAGCGTACAGTTTATTTAGTATTGACAGACCTGTACAAAGTCGCGCCAGTCAAAAATCATAAAAAGCGACATTTAAAGTTATGGTAGCCAGAACTAGGTCGTCGATGGTGTACATACATGTTGACATCGACAGCATTTTGTCAGGAGCAATCGCCGCCATATTGGATTTTGATCATTTTCTTTCGAAAATAAAATGAATTATAGTAAAGTAAAATCTTCTTTTCGCGGTCGTAATGTGTTAAAATTCGCATACTGCGTAAAATTGAATGTAGGCATATGGTGATATTTTTACTTGTTTTACAGTTTGTGTGTGAATTTTTTAAAGACTATTTTGCGTACCAGAACAAATACATGTATATCACTACGCATGGTTACATTTGTCAGATTTTAAGCGCTTTTATGACTGAATTAAAATTATTGTTAAGGTTATTAGATCTATTTATGTTAAATGTCACGTTGAAAAAATCAAATGGGATAAATAGAATACTAGGATTAGCGTTGAATACAGAGAAGTTTATGTTGCTCGGCTCGAACACCGAAAGCGCTCGCCAAGGCTCGCGCTTCCGGCGTTCTAAGCCTCGCAACATAAACTTCTCTGTATTCAACGCTAACCTAGTATTCTCTATATTACGAATGGTACCTTTAATTATTTCTGGCATTGTGTAAGACCATTCAGCAAAATATATGTAATTTACAGTTAGAAAGCTATATTCATAGTTTGTTGTCTGATGTTTTATCCTCCAGATGCCACTGAGGTCACCGGTTGCCATTTAATCTGTATGAAGCTTTCTGCAACGTTATGGGTAACATTCTTGTCAATTCCTGTTGAGATGGTATTAAAAGCACCGCCTTTAACATAAGCTTTGTCAGCATTTGATCATAAATAGCTATTTAGTTGATGTAAAACATATTGGTATTCCTTTTGTGAACAATAAATGTTCATAAGTGTGTAGTTTATATTGTGTACAGCTATTAACCTTCCAATATCAAGTTCAGTTAAGTTATATAGTTCAATGTCACTACTTGGATGCAAAAATTCCGAACGACATTTTTGTTTAGTACAATTAATGTATTATTCGTATTTTTACATTTCAATGGCTTGTATTAATAAACGAAGAAGTATTTGTAATCGATGATGAATAACATTTAAAGTGGTAAATGGTTTTTTTATGCTATTTAAGTATCTATATGACTAGAAAAAAAACTAACCATACATTCAGCAGATTGCAGTTTAATGCATATTTTATAGTACTGATTGAAAAAAATGCAAAGGTACCATGGGGTTAAGGCCAGGGATTCACAGAGCTGGCTTTCAAGAATTTACACACAGCAAGTTCTCCATAGAATAAATCTTTAGATCGTGTAAATCTCTATCATAATAAGATGGCTGAATATTGCTTGAACGTCAATAAAAGTACAGACATCTTAATAATCAAAATGCTTAAATAGTATCGCGCATTTATGTAAGTGCTATATTAGGATTTACACGAGTTGATTATATGTCTCTTGCTTTTATTGCTGGTGTATATGTTATCGATCTTTTGTTATGCAATGTTCTTCGCAGGGTTGCATCTGCTTTCATTTTAGTAGCTGTGGAAGAATTGTGTTGCAGTAGATAATTATAAAATATGTATTCTCATATTGTATTTTGAGCGTAACATACACACTTAGAATTCGTGTACATTTGGTCTAATGCAATTTAATTAAATAGTTTTTTTCTGAATCTTTATTTCGGTCGTGTCCTGGACATTTGGGTTTAATGCATGTGCGTAAAGAGTCGTTCCAGATTAGCATGTGCAGTCCACATATGCTTATCAGGGACGATAATATCCGATTTATATGGATTTTCGTTTTGAATAGATTTCTGTTAAACGAAATGTCGTCCCTGATTACGTGCATATACTGAGCCCAATTTTCTCAGAACAGGTTTTAACAGAACGAGGCTGATGTGGTTGTGTTTTTTTTGACAGTACAAACTCAGATCAGTAGCAGTCATGAAGGTTTAAGACGACGGCGGCAATTGTATTCAATTGCCACTTTTTCAAACGTTCTTCCACAAAACTCCGACGCCGCAGAACAGTGAAACTATGAAAGTTCAGACGATACTTATTTCAAAATGCACTTAAAACATTATCTTCCTTACACAAGATCAGATAAGAGCAATTACAAAGAAACGAAAGAACTTTTATTTTCAAAAGTACGTTTTCCAACGGAAACGCAAGCAATTGTGAGGCAAACATTTACTACACGAACACACTAACACTGACGAAGTTTCCGGGGACAATCTGCAAGAGATTTATAGCTTCCAAGAAGTGGTTTTACGATTTCAATGGTGATGTAAACGATGTATTCATCTTCCATTAGTTCTGATTAATTTATTGTGAGTTTTTTTTTACAATATGATTGACGTTGCTGTTTTTGTAACTAGAATACAAACTTTATTAATACCAACCTATTGTTTCACATTTCTTTCAGAACACTGACATCGGTCCGCTTCATTTGTCATCTGTGGAATTTGATAGCCCAGTTCCGGCGGACCTAAAACGCGTTTCAGTACACAAGGAGTGTTTCAGTACACAAGGAGTGTAGCCCAGTTCCGGAGTGTGTCGAAACGGCGTTGCACAGTGAGGCTTTGAGATGCGTACTGTGCGCATCATTTACTGGCTTTAACTATTTGAGGCTCGTGCTTGGTCAACTTGGGTAGACGCATGTGCGTAAAGTGTCGTCCAATATCAGCCTGTGCAGTCCACACAGGCTTATCAGAAAAAACACTTTTCGCCTAAACTGGATTCTCTTCAAGACGATACTTCGTTTGACAACAAAAACGGAATATGTCGTCCCTGATTAGCCTGTTCGGATTGCACAAGCTAAGCATGGACGATACTTTACGCACATGCATTAGGCAAAGTTTTCTCAGAACACAACTTAAACCGTGAAGGCTTATTGATCTGAATAACGTTTCTTATTTTAAAACTTAGCTTGTTTACCTGGCTTGAGTTGTTTAATTCGACGCCCATACATCGAGGTAATTACACAACACATTTGTAAACGCATTGGTTGCAGTTCAGAGAACCTTTTAGTACTTATAAGTGTTATGTTCGTGATTGATTTGTGGTATTGAAATGAAGTGTGTTATTCTTTTCGTTTGTGAATGATATGAGGCATGGGAATGTCGTATGTTGATCGAATCCAACTTGCCTTTCACGTTCATGGCATCATATGCCAGGCTTTTTGTCTTATTTAACACGTAAATAATTGGCTGTCCACTGCTAACTATATTTTTACGGAATGACCTTTTCATTCCCGCGAAATTCGCTAGTTTAATATCGTCATCGAAGGCGTCTTCGCCACTCGTGAAAGTATTATTTTATCTGAACACTTGCAAATTACAATACACTGAGGCCAATAAATATCCTTGTTGTATCCCTATCAGTGTGTTGCTTTACTGTTGTTTCAAAAGTGGGGTCTGTTGGAGTGCATATTTAATCAATTAGAAAACGAACGAATGCATTAGAAAGTTTTATAATCTTTTCAACATGTACTTTCTATAAATAGATATACTTCGATGGCATGTGCTGCCAAAATCACATTAGGTATTCGTATGCACGAGTCCTGTTTGAATTATGAAACTTAAATGGTTATTTTTAACCATTAAATTGATATTTATACACCGCTGTGAGCACATCTTCTTCCTTCCAGACTACTTCTAAATGGCTAAGAAAATGACTCCCACCTTTTTGAATTAAGGGCATCTAATACGTATAGTTGAGTATAATGCATTTGATCTCCAAATGTTTTTTTTACCAGGACAACATATACTTGACTTTCTTATGCATCTCATTCTGCTGTTTTTCAAAAGAGCCCAAGACACATAGCGATCCACTGTTCGATCACGTACCCTGAGGATGAGTTCAATGATACGCTGACCAGGACCTCAAAGACGCTGTTTTCAGTCCGGAGATTGAGCCTCGCGACGAACAAGCGGTATTTTTATTCAACTTATTTAGTTTAGCCTTATAGCTTAATTGCATCGAAAGCAAAAGGCTAATTAAAACGCTCTCTAGTCAGTTTCCTTGGTAGTACATGGTGACTTTAGTAGACATCGGAGGAGCTCTCCTACAGTGGGGATTAAAATACGGGCTTTTCTGGTCGCTTGGCGGACACAATATCCTTAGGCGATTATACTTATTATGCGTTTCGTTTAAAATAATCTGCGTTTTCACATGCATTTACTGTTTACTTTATTATATGCATATGCTGTAATAACTCTGATGAAAGACACTTGGAACGTTTAATTTAATTTATTATGTTTAATAATAAATCTTTGTAATATAGTAATAACCTGTTTCCGCAGCGATTTGAGGAATGGTGGTGTACAACTTTCTGAATACTAGCATGTTTTAATTCACAACGATTGTAAATAGCATGGCTATTTGCTCTACTAGTGCACTTCCATAAATTACAAATTAAGGTGATAATTTAATGAGGAGTTGATGACGAAACGCTTCTCGTCGTTCATCATCCGGAAAACAAATATGTGTATCACTTACTCAAGTTAAAATTATGCGATATCTATATTGTATTTTAGCTCACCTGAGCACAAGGAAATAATGGTGTGCTTTTGTGATCGCCTTTTGTCCTTCGTGTGTCGTGCGTAGTGCGTCGTCTGTCGTGTGACGTCAACATTTACCGTATTAACACGCTAGCGGCAACATGTATTGCCTAATCTTCATGAAACTTGGTCAGAACCCGTGTCATAATGATATCTTTGACGAGTTCGATAATAGTTCTGGTTGGTTAAAAAGTGTGGCTGCTTGGAAGATTTCCTTATATGGCTTTTGTTAAACCTCGTTAATACTCTAGAAGTCACATGTATTGTCCAAACTTAATAACACGTATCCAGATAATTTGTTCCCACGATATCTGAGTTTGAAAATGGTTGAAAAATACGAAGGCCGCAAGGAGGCGAGACGTTTTTCCTTATATGGTTATTATGAAATCTTGTTAACACCCTAGACGTTACATTTTTAGTGCAATCTAAATAAAACTTGCTCTAATGCTTTCTCGGTCGAGTTTTTTAATTCTTCTGGTTTATTGAAACACATGGCCGTCGGGGGGGGGGGGGGCAGTTTTCCTTATATGGCGTAATTTAAAACTTGTTTACGGTATATTTTTTACATTAACTGCCAATTTTCAAGAAACTTGGTCAAAACATTTGTCCCAAACGTATTAACGTATGTTTATACTTTTAGCATGGATTACCCTTTATAACACGTAAATGAACACTTAACCTTTGCAAGATATAGACGGCAATCTGTATCTCATTGTTTCTTATATGAAAGGGCTTTACAATAACACATGGTACAATTTAATGTAAAATATAAGTATATGCTTGCCGGTTCGTGTTTTGAAACGAAACTAGGACGATTCAATTGAATTCTATTTGAAATGTACCTTAAATAGAACAACGCAATTTTGTTCTGAAAGGACCAAAAAAAAAACTGTATATTTATAGCATCTCAGGCGACTGTAGCAGTGATCCACATGAAAACAGCCTTAGTGAAGGGTTGAGTGATTTTTATAGGATTAGATTTGATATCAGTCCAGAGGATGGCAGTGAGATGAAGCACAAATCAACGAAAACAAACGTGGGTAAAGCTTGGGTTTTGTATGTCAACGGCTGGTCGCTAATCATTATTAGGACAAATTCTTAGAAAACGTATGTAAGAAAATATTATATTGATAAACGAATTTAAGAAGAGATCTACTTTTTAATTTTCATAATTTTGTTTAATTTTAAGTAGGTTAGAGACAGACAGAAAGACAGACAAACAGACAGACAGACAGACAGACAGACAGACAGACAGACAGACAGACAGACAGACAGACAGACAGACAGACAGACAGACAGACAGACAGACAGACAGACAGACAGACAGACAGACAGACAGACAGACAGACAGACAGACAGACAGACAGACAGACAGACAGACAGACAGACAGACAGACAGGCAGGCAGGCAGGCAGGCAGGCAGGCTGGCAGGCTGGCAGACTGGCAGGCAGGCAGGCAGGCAGACAGGCAGGCAGGCAGGCAGACAGGCAGGCAGGCAGGCAGGCAGGCAGGCAGGCAGGCAGGCAGGCAGGCAGGCAGGCAGGCAGGCAGGCAGGCAGGCAGGCAGGCAGGCAGGCAGGCAGGCAGGCAGGCAGGCAGGCAGGCAGGCAGGCAGGCAGACAGACAGACAGACAGACAGACAGACAGACAGACAGACAGGCAGGCAGGCAGGCAGGCAGGCAGGCAGGCAGGCAGGCAGGCAGGCAGGCAGGCCGGCAGGCAGGCAGGCAGGCAGGCAGGCAGGCAGGCAGGCAGGCAGACAGACAGACAGACAGACAGACAGACAGACAGACAAATAATAAATAAATGCACACAATTATTTCTAGGATTGAACACCCGGAGAGCATATCTTATTTCTAGATGATTCTTATTCCGTTCTGATTCTGATATAAATTCCTATATCAAGCGCAGTATAATTCGTGCGATCTAAAAGTAATAAAACTAGGTAATTGACACAAGCGCCCATCAGGGCTTTTGTATTTCATCTGTTTATTGCCAGGTAAATACATGAACACAGATGGTTTGTACTTAATCATTGAATACAATATTACTTGGGAATTAAGAACAAATGGGTCATGGAAAACAGATTCAACTCGATCGCAAAGCCTAAGGGTAAGCTCGTTTCAGAAGTATCTTCAGATCGTCTATTATTGATAAATAAACTTGGAAAAGCCTATGATATCATGTGATGCATCTTAATGAGAATGGCGTGCAAAAAAAGTTATACTCTAACGTTCATTTGTCATGGAACATGTTTCAGAATTATTACTTCCGGGAAGTGGCTAAACGTAATAGCTTTGTTGTTTCTCGCGGTGCGCCTTACAATCCTAGTTTCAGGTCGTGTATACAATTTCAAAACACAATCCTGTATTATCTCTTTTCTGCATCCCTGTAAATACGGTATTTGAAAGTAACCTATCGAATAAAGGAAACGTATGTCTTTTAAATGCTGTAACTCAGATGTGAGGTTTTAATTACAATTATTTAACTGCTGTGAAGTGTTGCTTTTTATAAAACTATCTTACACATAGACAAACACGATCGACGCCAATGTGCGGAAAGCACTGGGGTAGTTTTCATTTTTATTGGTATTGATGGACAATACATCAATTTGGTGTTCGCGGTAATATATTTGTGCCCGTTCGAATCCGTAGCTATAAGATTTGCTTGCCTAAACAAGTTTAGCATGTTGCAAAACTTCTGTCGAATAAAGTTTCCGTCAAGCACTCTCTAAAATGCATTTCATAACGGCAACACATCGGACCGTCATCGATGAGTTTTCGTCGACTGGCTCGAAGATTACACAATAGTCGTCTGCTGGTCATCATTTTGTGCTGTTCACAGTATTACATGCACTCGTTCATATGAAACGTGTATAGTATTAAAGAAGAAGTAGTGCACAACCTCGTGTCAGATCTAAAAGCGCCTTATAATGCATCATGATTGGATTGAACCTCCAACATTCCTGTGTCGTTACAAATGGGTGCTGTTAAATGAGAAAACAACGTTTTCTATTCTCTTTTAAAAAAGTGTCTAAAACAATTAAATTATTCTTCTAAAAAAATCTTATTTCACTCTTTATAATAATGTCTCTAATTTGAAAACAGCGACGTAAATCTACTATGAGGGTTAATGCATTCTAATTATGAGGTAATATCCTAAATTATTCGCAATATAACACTTAGCTTTTCGACTCAGCCATAAAAACCATATTCTTTAACCAATAATATATTTAGCATAATATCACATCTGGCAATTTTTAATGGTTGCCTTTAATACTGAAGAAAAATGCGTAGATACAGATGATTTTTTACAACGCCTTCATTACACTGTCCCAACGGAACCCAAAACACATGGGGTCTATATATCTATATGTAATTCATCTCCATTGCAGAGCTGAATGGTGAGCCTTTGTTGTAAATTTTCGTACATCGTCTCTTGTTGCGCATTTTATTATAAAAACTATTTCATGCTAGTAGTTAATTAATTACACGAATTTTTCACTCTAAGTGATCATTGTGGTCTGGCTTGGTTTTTGGATTATTTAAAAAGAATACTTATTTTACAGTAAATGACCTCAGTTACTTGACAACGAAACTAAAGCGCTATTTTCACAATTCAGCGGGATGCGAAGAGAATGTGATCAAATAACTTCAAACAATTGCAGCTAGTCGCAATTTACCATACTCAAGTCTGTAAAAAAAGGGTTCATTTCAGATAACGATCGTATCATAATTGCATGTGTGGTCATACCTCTTGAAAATAAGTTTCATACGAAATAAAATGTTATCCTCTTTATCATATATACTCATGTGATGCTAATCGATAGTTATTGCAACAATGCAATCCGAAAGCATCTCAATTGTGCACAATATATATGGAAGATTAAACGCTTCTTGGTAAAGATAAAAATATAAAATATTTCATAATGTGCAATGCGAGCCTTACACTCCTAGTTGCAATCAAAAGCATACCTTTTAAGAACTCCGTTATATCTCGATACGATATCCCCGTTCCAGCGGTGGGGTTTTCTTTGCTATTTTGCAGCATGAAAGGCGGGTTAACGACCCAAAATATGTGAAAATCAATGCGCGAGGAATTCAACATTATGTTCGATATTATCAAGCGAGGATTTAAACGTTCATTGTCCCTATTGTAATTTGCAATTTTCAATTCTGGCTAGATATGAGTTGTGTAGGTTAAACTTGGGACATTGATTTCGCGTTTCATTTGACATAATTATAAAGGAGCGTATAAACATACGCTATTTCAGATTTTTCATTTTAAGTTAGAATAAGAAAGCGTAAACGTTGAACACTTCAATTTTGCAAAACTTGAACCTTGCTTATGCACGGCTAGACGACATTGTATTAGACGTCTATGACGTCGTTCATTCAAGGTGTGTACGTTGATGATTTTATATAACAATGTTGCAATCTTCTGTTTAACGTACACGCCTACTGTTATGATGCATGATGCTTTCGTTACATTATAGTAAACATTCGACGTTTTTTTATCATACAAACAGTGTAAGGGTTATATTGTTGTACCACCTGTGTATGAAGAATATACGTGATGTTTCTGCTGTATATAATTTACAGATAACTGCCGTATGCTACCCTGAGCATTATAATACGTCGATTGCTTCTGTTAGCCTGTTACATGAAAGCTTTTTTGAAGTCGACTTATTTACTACGTGTCGATTATTAATTATTGCAAGTGATCCGCGGGACTTAACTCTGATCTATCGTTTACATTTTTTCATTATTTCCGCATTTTTATTTTATTATATATATCGTTCCTGATTCGGGGCGTCGTTGAACATTACAAAACAACATGGGTTGACCATATACAATACTGCTTTGTATTTTGCGTACATTTCATTTTAAGAAGTACATTCTGTCATATTGTAACCTGCAGTGCTAATAAAATTGACTACTCACGACTATACGCAGATACATTTGCTACATAATTATATAGTTTTATTACAATATAAAGTTAACGTTTTGATTATTTTGTTTTGGCGTTAACTAATGTATTAAGGTTACACTTATGATAAAAGTTTAAACATTCGCTGAGTTTCATCATGCTTCCGACTTTTTCCGAAGCTAATCTCGCGTTCGCTCGTAAAGGTTTTGAAATCGTCGCAGAAACTTCATATTGAATGTGATCAAATAATTAAAACGAGCATTTGGTATCGCGTTTAATCTATGTTCACAAACAAAATCAAGTGTTGAAATTGTGGCCATTGCTATAAGGAAAACTGATTTTGTATTTTGTTTGATTAATTTTACTTAATTTTTTTGCGAAATATTAGTTTATATTTGTTGTTTATGGGGCTTTAAAGAGTCATAGTTTGGAAACGTGTTCTGCTAAAATAGTACTGTTGAGAAAATAGCAATATAAATGCTCGTGTCTACGCTCTGAACTAAATAATATGAATAATGTAAACCGTAAGGGAGTTCCCTAAGAATCAATTTGGTTTCTGAGATCAACACAAACACTTATCTTAACACTTGTGTTTATCTGATTATTCCGGCCGATAGCGTAAGAATGAATTGTAAAATGGTTAGTGTTTCGTGATTTTGCAAAACTCTTCCCAATGTATAGTACTATGAAGACTGTTAATTCTATGGAAAATAAACTATAAAATAGAATGAAAAACTAGTTTATTTGAGTACAATTTTAATTTCTTTCCGTATTTATGTCTACAGTTCGTTAAGTTAGCCAGTGCAAAACAAGTATAAAACTTCAACGATGCTGTAAATTGACGTATATGACGTAAGTATGTATTATTATTTTTATTTTTCGGAATATACATATATAATTTATGTTTACACGATGATATTAACGAAAACATGTTTCTGCAGCTGTTGTCAAATCTGTATTGTAAAGCAGCATGACTTTGCGCATAACAAACATGAACTGTGCGTCTCAATGGACTAAATGGAGATGAGGCTAGCTGAATATTGTATTCATTACATAACAAGGCCATTCAATAATATCTTACATATGGCAAAAGGGGGTATCAAAACGTTACCTGAAGGCGGTGGAAGATTGTGTGTTGCGCACTATGCTCAATTCGTTATTGACAGTATTGCTTCATTTGGTCCATTATAACACTCACGTTCCTACGTGAGCACTTGCTAAACTGTTGTGCGGAAAAGTAAAAACAGCAAATTCTTTCAGTTAATATATATCGTGTATTCGGCGATAATGCATGTGAACAACTTATTACACACATTTTCCTGGAGTAAATCTCATTATGTTGTATTGTAAGAATAATCTGTTTGTAATTTGCTACAATAGATTTGTTGATGTTAACTATTTAGGAGATCTGTTTTGAATAGTTTCACATTACAGTACTCATACAAAGTATGCATATGGGTCTTTAACAACCATTATTAAGTTATTAATTATTACGATCATTCCTCATCGCACGTTTTATGTGAGAGGAAAATGCTGTTTTGACCGTATTTTTATATGAAAATAAGGAATGTTGACAATAACTTAATTTTTTTTAATTCTAAGCTTATACACTTAATTGCAAATATGGAAAGATGCTGTACTGGAAATGTAACCGTTGTTTTATTTGCAGTGTTTGCCGCTTATTTGAGAGTAATAAAAGCGCTGTTGAAGGTTGGAATTTCTGTTCTTCGTAAATAAGTTAATGTAATCAGATTGTACGATTCGTGTTCTTGTCATCCAATTCTGAGGCATTTATGGATGCTGGCGCAGTTAGAACATAAACTATCGATCCAGCCTTGAGAGCTGCAATTGAATGTCATCGAGTATCGGCATGATATATTCAGCTAGCGTTAGTGAATTACTGTTATAATTTATAAGAAGCATTCATAATAACTTGTCTGTACGATCTTTTGTGCTAAATTTATCCAAAATAATATAAAGCATGGTATAATTGTATTTACCATTTGGTCAAAACAGGTCTACGTTATGCCAATTGCGTTCAATTACTCTGTATATAGGTATCTTAAGTCATACTGTTCGCAATAGTGAATCACCCCGAATTCGATCCCGATGGACAGTGGTGAGACTTTAGTAGACTGATTTCTCATTGTCATACACAGTGGCTGAATGCTTAATATATATTTTAAGTATCCATCAAGTTGTAGGAAACAGACGAAACGGACTAGATTGTGTATGTAAAAATGCGACACATATGTCATCGAGTACATACACAATATAGTGCAATATGATTTTTATACAGTGATTCATAATTGTCTTTGCTTCTAAATTTATCATTATGCCTTTATCTTTTAAAACTTTGTTTCCAACAATCAACTTATGCATTGTGTTCTTTTCGACTTTCAGTTTTTCTAGGTTGGCGAAGTATGCTAAGTTGTGTTCATTTCCTTCGACCTGAATAGCTTTTGATCTTAAAATATATCCATTAATCTTATACTAGTATTTACCATATTATATTTGCTATTTGTGGTGTTATTCGTTTGTATTGTGTTTGTTATATTAACCATACAATTAACAAACTTACTATTTTTTAAGTTTTGTTGTACTGTTGTGATTTCTGCAATTACCATTTATTCTTCCTTTTAGATTATTATTCTATATTGATTTATCATTTTATTGCGAGTTGTACCTTTAATCATTTCTTACATTGTGTTTTGATTAAATTCTTTCATTTAAATTCATAATAACATTGATAACATTGATATCGTGTTTGCTTTTGTTTTGGTATTCAACATTTAGTAAAATGGAATTATAAATTTTTAAGCATCCACGTTCTTTTCCTAGAGTAAATTATCTATGTTCAACTGTACACGCGAGTTGACCGTTTTATATCCAGGTTTTATGTTACATTTTAATATATGATTACATAAACTATATGTAAATAACAGTTAAAATGCCATGTAAATTGTATTGTGTCTGATGTTTTATCCTTCAAATGTCACTGAGATCATCGTTGGCAATATAATATGTTAAACGTTTTCTCCAGTATTTATGGGTTTTAAAAGTACCGTTTGTGTTGTCGATTCCCCATGAGATGGTATAAAAATCACCACCTATCATAAAAGCTTTGTCAGCATTTGACGATGGGTCTTCTTTGTTTAACCCATAAATGTTGATAAGTGTGTAGTTGATATCTTGTATTTTAATGTTTACAGCTGTTAATAACAATAACAATTGCCATGAAGTTAGATAGTTCCATGTCACTATTTGTATTTATAAGGTAACATTAAATTTCAGTGTTCACTTGCTAAATACGATCATATTGAAATGTTTTTCCTGAATTCTTATTTCGGCCGTGTCCTGGAAAATTGGGCTTAATGCATTTACGAAAACGGTCGTTCCGGATTAGCATGTGCAGTCCACAAATGCTAATCAGGGACGACAATTTCCACTTTATGTGTATTTTTGTTTGGAAAAGATTTCTGTTAAACGAAAAATCCAACAAAAGCGGCAAATGTCGTCCCTGATTAGCCTGCGGACTGCACGAGCTTTACTGGGATAAGACTTTACGTGCATGCATTGAGCCCAGTTTTCTGAGAACAAGTTTTCACAGAACGAAGCTAATTAGGTTGTTTTGTTTTCAGTACAATCTCATATCAGCAGCAGTCATGAAGACGACGAAGGTACTCCAATTCAAACGCCACGTCCTTCAAACGCTCTTCTATACAACTTTGACCCGCAGAACAAGTTCGCTGGACAGTGAAAGGGTAAAAGTATGAAAGTAAAATATTTCAACACCGAATTTTCTCCTTTACCTACAATTCGATTAGAGCAGTGGAGATTTACATGTTCGAAGAAACGAAATAACTTTCCAACGGAAACGCAAGCAATATAGAGGCAAACATCTAGTACGTAAATGCACTAAGACTCAATACGTTTACGGGGACCATCTAAACAAGATGTATAGCTTCCCAGAAGTTGTAACACGATTACAATAGTAATTAAACAAATGTATGGATCTTCCATTAGTTCTGATTGATGTATTGTGAGTCTTTGTTTTACAAAATTAATAACGCTGTTTTCTTTTACCAGAATAACAACTTAAAAACTTAATTAATACCATGCTAACGTTTCACATTTCTTTCAGAACACTGACCTCGGTCTTGTAAATGTGTCATCGGTGCAATCTGACATCCAAGTACCAGCGGACCTAAAACAGTTACAGTACACAAGGAGTGAGGCGAAACGGCGTTACACAATGCATTCTGATAGGCATATTGATCTGAACATTGTTTATTATCTTAAAACTATGCTGTGTTACCTGGCTTGATTTGTTTAACTCGACGCCCATAACTCAAGGTAATTAAACTAAACATTTCTAAATGCATTGGTGGCAGTTCAGAGAACATTATAGTACTAAGAAGTATTATATTCGTGATTGATATGTGGTTTGGAAATTAAGTGTGTTATTCTGTGCATTCGTGATTTATATGAGGCATGGAAATGCCGTTTGTTGATTGACTCCAACTTGCGTTTCACGTCCACGGAATTATATGCCGGGTTATTTGTCTTATTTAAAACGTTAATAATTGCCTGACCCCCGAATAGTTAAAACGCTATGTATCCACTATATTTTTACGAAATGAATTTTTCATTACCGTTAAATTCTCCAGTGTAACCTTGTCATCAAAGACGTATTCGCCACTCGTGTAAGTATTATTTCATCTGAACACTCGCGTATTAAATTAGGTAATACACGGCAAACACAAATATACTCTCGTTTCGTCCCTTTCGGTTAGTTTCGTTCATATTATTTCAATCGTGTGGTCTGCTGGACTGAATATATAATCAATAAGGAAACGAACTGTTGCAATAGAAAGTAAAAAAAAAATAAACACGTAGTCAACCTTTATACAAATGTCCATTATGTGTAATTCAACATGTACTATCTTTGAACATAAATACTTCGTTGGTAGGCATGTGCTTCCAATATCACATATGGTATTAGCATGCACGAGTCCTGTTTTAAAATATGAAACAATCATTTGAAACCAATAAATAGATAACTACACACCGCTGTGAGAACATGTTCTTCCTTTGAGACTATTTCTAAATGGCTATGAAAAAGACTGCCACCCTTGCCAATTTAGGGCATCTTATACGTATTTCGGTGATTATAATGCATTTGATCTTCAAATGATTTTTTTTCACCAGGACAACGTATAATTGACTTTCGTATGCATATCATGCTGCCGTTTCCCTACAGAAGCCGAGGCGTTTACTGGCTGCCCACTGTTCGATCAGACATAACGTAATTTCGGACCCCTAGGACGAGTTCAATGATACGCTGACGATGTCATCAAAGACGTTGTGTCCAGTCCGATGATTGAGCCTCACGACGAACAAGCGGTCTTTTGTTTCCACTTATTTATTTTAGCTCAATTGCATCGCAAGCACAAGGCTCATTGAAACGGTCTCTATTCAGTTTCCTGGGTAGTACTTTGTGGCCTCAGGTGCCACTTGAAGAGCTCTCCCACAGAAGAGAACGAACCCGGTACTTCCCGGTCGCTTGACGGACACCATATCGGCTAATGCCACGGCGTAATAATTTATACTATAACACGAATGCTGCGTATTGTATACAATACCCTGTGTTTGCACGTGTGTTTACTGTTGACTTTATTTTATGAATATGCTGATATACGTCTGACCAAAGACAATTGAAACGTTTGTAATTTATGTTTAATAAAAAATCTTTGGGGCGAGGTAATAACCTGTTCTCGCAGCGAATTTGATAAATTGCGGTTTTCAACTTTCTGAATGATAGCATGGTTTAATTCACAACGTTTGTAAATAGCATGACTACTTGCTCAATTGGTGCATTTACATAAATTACAAATTAAGCGGATAATGTAAAATGAGGACTTTAATGATGACGAAGCGCTTCTTGTCATTCATCATCTGCGAATGGCATATGCGTATATGCGTAGAACTTTCTCAAGTTAACATTGTGCAATATATATTATGTAATTTAGCTCACAAGGTGTTCATTGAGAGCATGTGTGATCGCCTTTTGTCCGTCGTTTGTCGTGCGTCGTCCGTCGTGTGACGTCACATTTATTGCCCAATCTTCATGAAACTTATTGAGATAATTCGTTCTCATGATATCTGAGTTTGAAAATGTTTACCGGGCCGTTAAAAAATACGGTCGCCAAGGCGCAGGACATTTTTTTCTTTTCTTATATGGCTGTGGTGAAACATGAATAGCACTCTAGAACTTACATTTTTGCGCAATCTAAATTTAACGTAGTAAGAACAATTTCTTAACTTCTTCAGGATTATTGAAAAACATGGCCGTCGGGTGGCGGGGCAGTTTAACTTATATGGCAAATTAAAAAAAAATTGTTGATGGTATATTTGCCACACTTGCTGGCCAATCTTCATGAAACTTGGTCAGAACATTTGTACCAAACGTATGAATGTATGTTTATACTTTCTGCCTGGATGAACCTTTATAACACGTAAACGGACTCTACAACTATGCAAGATATAGACGGCTTTAGGTATCTCATCGTACTTTATATGTATAATACCACATGATAAAATTTAATGTAAAATATTAGTATATGATTGCCGGTTCGTGTTGTAAAACGAAACTATACCGCTTCAATCTAATTATATTTGAAATTAACCTTAATAGACCAACGCTATTGTTTTTTCTGAAAGGACAATTTCAAACTGCATATACAAAGGATCACACGGACCTTGAGCATTGATCCACATTGAAGAAGACTTAAAGAAGGGTGTGGTGATTTTTATAGCGATAGGTTTGAAATCAGTCCAGATGATGGCATGAGGATGAAGATATATATCAACAGTGGCAAACTTGGTAAAGCTTTGGGTTTGAATGTAAACGGCTCGTCAGATAATCGTCGTACGAAAAATGTCATAGAACACTTTTCTAAGAAAATATAATATTCCTATCATTAGACCCTCTGTAACAACTATAAGAAAAGATGTACTCTTTGAATTGCATGATTATGTTTGTTTTGGGATCAGGATAAATAATATACATACACATGAAGGCGAAAACTGGATTCAAATATTTTAATTTGAGATTATTATACAATTGAATATTCGATGTATGTGTGTGCTATTTTTCCACCCTTTGAGTTTGCACGATATTACGATTCGCATGATTGCTTTTATCGACTTTATGTATTTATATATTCAAGTTAATCTATCTTATACCGATCTGTGTAATTGGAGGTTTAATAGCGAGTATAGGTGTTGAACATAAGTTGTGAGTTGTTGTCATACTTTTAGTAAAAGAATACAAGTTAAACTCTTTAACACCATTCTGTGTAATCGGATATGTAATTGCAGGAATAAGTGTTGGTGGTGATTTTACATGATTTTGTATATAAGGAGCCAATACACCACAGCGGAGAGAGGTAAATTACATTACAAAAAAGCGTATGACGATCAGTTGTGAAGTAATGATATTGTTTAGTTAACACTTAGTGTGAATACAATGCAGGAATAGCACAAGGGATCCAATTACGATATATTTGTTTCGTTGAATGAATTAGTGCTTAATGAAGCCATTGATATGTTACACCATTTATATGTTAAATTGGTAAATTTCATTATTGACATATGCTATGAACCCGCTGGCGGGCGGGCAGGAACACCATGATATACTATTTTATTGCTAGATGCTTCTTCTTCTATTCTGATTCTGAGATAAATTCCAATATCAAGCGCAGTATACTTCGTACGGTATCGAACTACATCTAAAAGTAATAAAAACTATGTAATTGACGCAATCGCCCATCAGGGCTTTTCTATTTCAACCCATTTATTGCCAGGAAAATACGTAAACACAATTGCTTTGTACTTTATCACTGTATACACTATTAATAGGGAATTAAGAACAAATGGGTTATGGAAAGTAGATTCATCTCGATCGCAAAGCCTAAGGGCAAGCTCGTTTCGGAAGTATCTTCAGATTGTCTATTATTGATAAATATACACATGTATTAGGAAAAGCCTATGATACCTCGGATGCTTCTTATTGAGAATGGCGAGTAAAAGGTTATATTCTAACGTTGTAAATTTGTCATGGAACATCTTTCAGATTATTACTTCAGGAAAGGGGTAAAAGGCAAGAGCCTTGATGTTTCTCGCGGTCCGCCTTACGAGCCAAGTTTCAGGTCGTGTATACCATTTCAAAACAAAATCCTGTATTATTTCGATTCTTTATCCCTGTAAAAACGGTATTTAAAAGTAACCTATCGAATAAAGGAAACGTATGTATTTTAAATGCTTTAAATTATATGTGACGTTTGAATAACAATTATTTAACTGCTGTGAAATGTTGCTTTTTATAAAACTACCTTACACATAGACGAGCACGATCGACGCCAATGTGCTAAAAGCACTGGGGCAGTTTTCATTTTGAGGATTACAGATGGACAATACATCGTTGGTGGTGTTCGCACAAAAACATCGTCGTTGGTGTTCGCGGTAATATAGTTGTGCCCGTTTGAATACCCTGCGATGATAAGATTTGCTTGCCTAAAAACATTTTAGCATGTTACACAACTTCTGTCGAATAAAGTTGCCGTCGAGCACACTTTAAAATGCATTTCATTACGGTAACACATCGAACCGCCCTCGATAGGCTTTCGTCAACTGGCGTTAGAATACACAATAGTCATCTTGTGTACATAATGTCTTGATTTTCACAGTAATACTCGTTTATATGAAACGTAAATACAAATAAAGAGGAAGAAGTGTACCACATCATGTCAGATATATACTAGCGCCTAATAAACAACATGATTGGGTTGTTATATTTTATCAAAAATATAATTACCATTATCAAACATCTGGCATTTTTAATATTTGCAGTTAATACTGAAAGAAAAATGCGTAGATAAAGACGCCATTTACTACGTCATGATTACACTGTTCCAACACATGTGGTCTATATATATATAGAGAGAGAGAGCTGAAGGGTAAGTCTTTATTGTAAATTTCCGTTCATTTGTTGCGTTTATCATGATAGTTGTTTTTATATATTTCATGCTAAGTAGTAAATTAATTACATGAAATTTTAAAGATTCGCAGTATGGAAACTCGTTCTGTTAGAAAAGTACTTTAAACCGTTAGGGAGTTCCCAGAGAATCAATTTGGTTCCTGATATAAACAAAAACACTTCTCTTAACCCTTGAGCTAATCTGATTTTTCAGGCCGATAAAGTATGTATGAATTGTAAATTGGTTAATGTTTCTTGATTTTGCAAAACTCTTCCCAATCATTGTCTAAGGTTAAAATAACAAAAGGGACACACTGTGATGGTGTAAAGTACTATGAAGTCAAAAATAGAAAATAAACAATTAATGAGAATGAAAAGACTAGTTTATTTGTGTAACAAATTTCATTTCTGTCCGTATTGATGTCTTCATCTCATTCAATAAACCAGTGCAAAACGTGTATAAAGCTTCAACGATGCAGTATATTTGATTGTATGACATCACTGTACTTATAATTCATAGTTTCCACATTAGACATAAATAATTGATGTGTACACGATGTTATTTACGAGAACATGTATTGACAGCTGTTTTCAAATCTATATTGTAAACCAGCATGACTTGGCGCATAATAGGTTTGCAAACGTGAACTGGGCGTCTCAATGGACTATAGGAGATGAGGCATCACAAGGCATTTCAACAATATCAAACATGGCAAAAATGAGCATACAGACTTTACCAAAAGACGGTGGAAGATTGTGTGTTTCGTACTCTGCTCAATTCTGTATTGACATTCATGCTTTGTTAGGTACATTATTACCATTAAGTTCATAAGTGAGCACTTGCTAACTTGATGTGCGGAAAATGTACAGCAGCACATTCTCTTTCAGTGAATATATATCGTAAATTTCGACGGTGATGCATAAGTACAACTGAATGCACGTAAATTATACAGGATATCTGTTTTTAATAGTTTCACATTTTACTACACAGCTTAATCATGTAAATAGGTCTTTAACAACGATTATTAACGCTTTGTCCTTACACGGCATGACAATAATATTTACACTCAAGTGTGTTATGACATTTCTCTAAAGCTATTTGGTCATGTTATACTTGATTTAGTTTCATATGATCGTTCCTCAATAATTACAATTTTGTTCTCAGGTGGTTATTCGACCAATTCGTACTTAAATGGTAATAAAATTGAACAAACTCTAACTTATCCATAATTAGATTTAATAATTATTTTGAAACTCTTAACCGTTTTAAGAATAACGGTGGACAAATTATGACGTTTCGGAGCCACGTTATGATACAAACTCTCAATGTTTTTATTTGACCGTTCTAAAAGTGTGACCAAAGTTTAATTCATGTGTGTTTTTGTCTTGTCTGCTACAGTTACTGCTGTGATATGTCTAACACTTTTGCAACTGGTTCTTTGTCATAAATATGTTCACATCAGCGTTTATAAGGCTCATCTCCTGCTTTTGCAGCTAAAGTTTCACTTAACCCACTTGATTACAATCGCAAAAATATTTTTAGAAAAACATTAAGAGAGAAAAATGTCGTGAAATATTTTGGAGATAAACTATATAAAGATGTATAGCTTCCACGAAGTGAACACAACGTTAATTGTAATCGAACACACGATGAACACTAACAATACAAAACTTGTCGCAAGCAAGAGTTCTCTTTTTCCAATTCAATTGTTTGTTCTTTATAACCCACCTACATGTACCCGCGGGATTTTCACTCAGAGTTCACTTAAAAATCAAGCATTTGTGTACCCAAACATTCTCATTTCTAAATGAAAAATACACAATATTTTTATACATAATTAGCAATTTCATTCGAGTCTTACAACGAGCAATAAGACATTGTGATCTTCTGTTATTTCTTTGCACATTTCCTTCAAACATGGTTAAATGCATTTTAAATCAATATTAAAGAGTAATGTACTGAATAGTTAAGAATTCTTATACATACCTAGTTACCTAACCTGATTTTTAAGGTAAGACCAGTTGAGTCTATTAAGAGTATTATATTAAGAAAACATTGGCGAGTTCATACGGTTGTATATTAAAAGAATTTGCTCTAGCTTTGCCTCAATAATGTTTATGTCATAGAACCTGATTCATGCTTTCGTCTGCCGATTTTAAACATAAAACGTTTTTGTCAGGTTAAGACTTAAGTGTCGTTAAACATTTATGGTTTAATTTGAACACCTCTCTGTATATCTGCTAAATATACATTTAAACTGACTTTGCATTGCCTTATGTATTCGATACTGAAAGTTAAATGGCATAGCGGTGGATCGATAAATTAGGTCTCTTGAAATTATGTTGACTTTGGTTATTTATGACGTTCGTTTGGACAAGTAATACACATAGTATTACTAGAATATAAATTCGATTAATATGTTACATGTTTGAAATGGGTAACCGTTTGTTATGTGATTTCATCAACCCTTTACATATGTAAATGCGTAATTAATTCCACAATGAATAGTACATTAACCATACACACATGCAATATCAATGTTATAAAAACTGACTGTCTTTCATTCACCTACTTGATTTGTAATGCCTTGTTGTTCACAAACAACAGGATTGTGTTGAACAGGATCGGGATGTATAGAGACGCATATCAGGTTTATAACTATATTGATAAAGTAATTTTGTATTATCGCTTATGGGTTAACATTAACGAATACGAGTTGTTCATTGAAAAGAATATGAAATAATCGCTAACCGATGTAAACTAAAACGAAGGAGCCATCTGCTGACGAAATTATAATTATTCACACAAGCACACGTCTGTTTTGTCGGTAGTAAGGAAATTGTCGATGCAGTTAGCCGGTAGCAAATAAAAATACCGCCTTTGTGCGAGTGCATTATCATGTAAATGTCATTTGTGTTTATGCGTATCTTTCTAGTATTACAAAAGTATACGTACTACGACTAATGTTCCATTGATAAAACAAACGCTTTTTGCGCTAAATCATAAGTGACACTACGACCGCAGAGGACAGTTTAGACAATATTTCCACATTTGATAGTCAACAGTGTTTATTTCATTTTCTATCTCATTTCCTCGTCACTTGTTGTTATCAAAGTACAATTATTCAAAATACACTTCATATTTTTTAAGGTTTGTGTATGTACTTAGCAAGCGACGTTAATATAATAATCATATTAACACATTGTTCGCAACTTCTTATTATTGCTTCTTCACGAAATATTGCTTTGCTTACACACTTAACACAATTGGCAACTTTAAAGGTGGTAGTAAATGGTACATAAATACATGAAACCATGACGCTTGATCGACACCTCTTCTGATTACTGTACAATATGTATGACATAGTTCAGAGGGTGTACATTTTTGTGCGGTATTCAACATCCTTCAATTCAGATCAGAAAATGCTCCATCAACCTGATCACAAAAACTGTTTGTTGCTATTAGTGTATTACAGATCAAAACTTAGCGAAATCATAGAACCATGATGCCTCCTTAAGCAAGTCATCTTATAAATAAATGCGGCATAATAAATATACAAAATAAAGCTCTAGATAATTACGATACAGTGCTTGGATTATTGCATTCGACGAGTTCATTGATCCTTATTGTAATAATAAGAAGTCTATCTTTGGTAGATGCGATTATTGGAAAGACAAAATCATTCGTTCATTGACCTAAAGTGACTTTTCGCGATAGTGAATAACAATGCACGCCATATTGTATGTCGCTAAGGATAGTAATAATGAAACTCTTGAAACTGTATCATGTATAATCCACAAGGCTTGGATTATTGCATTCAACGAGTTCATTGATCCTTATTGTATTCATGAGAATACTATCATTGGTCGATGCGATTATTGGAAAGACCAAATCATGTGTTCATTTACCTTAACTGACTTTTCGTGATGTTAAATAACAATGCACGCCATATTGTATAACGCTAAGGATAGTAATAATGCAACTCTTGAAACTTTATCATGAATATATATACCGTTACCGAAAATAAGTATTTTACGACATTCTTTTCATGAAAAATACGTCAAATTACTACAGCTTGATTCAATGCCTTGGGACGGTCAATGCAAAGAATTTCGGACTTTGCTTTATTTTTAATCTGACCAAACACTTAAACTCATAATAAATCACAAAACATACATATGCAGTCATCAATATGAGAAGGGGGTGTGGGGACGTAACTATGCGTCTAACATTTAACGTTTCAATATTTTTTTATATACATTATTGAACACATTATCTTTAAATTTAGTAGCTAAAACATTTAATGATAACTTAGCATGCTAGAAAGAATAAAAAATTTTTAACTGCGATTTCACAGTTATAAATTCTGTGAATGTGTTTGTTTTTAATTTACTCTAAGCATAACACCTAAGTCAATAGAATTGTAACTCGCATGCTAAATTCTTACTAATTGAGTTGAGAGAATGCATGATTTTCATTTAGATGAGTTTTTCTAACACGCACAGTTGATAAATAACATAGCAACAGTTTTGCTACATTAAAATGGCGAAATAATTGTTGCGTTCATTGGGTTTCCTAATCGAATTTATTTATTTATTGTTTTTTTGAACAAGTATATCGTTATTAAGGCATTTTTTAAATGACTAACTGTCCAAATTTATCTCCAGCCATTAATAAGGCAAAATGCTTCAGATTAAAGCAAACAGACAAAAAATCCTAATTGGAGAACATTGTGCAGTCTAGTTTGGCATTTTGGCATGTGCTTTTCAAAAATCCAATTTACACATGATTTAAATAATATTTTGAAGTTCCATTATTCCTTGATTTGTATAGCTCGTCAACTGAAAATTGCCACATCACATAGTTTCTAACATTACTTTGCATGTGTGCTCTTCTTTCATGCTTTAAATATTTCAATGTCACATAAAACACATTATCTCGTCATCTCACTCATATGTGTACACTCTCACGAAGCTAATATCATTTTCGTTCTGCAGTTTATTATCAAAAGTCCACGGTTGTTAGTATTCAGAGACCGGCTGCCATTAAATAATTTATATATGAGTCGTGTTCTGAGAAAACTGGGTATAATGCATGTGCGTAAAGTGTCGTCCCACATCAACCTGTGCAGTCCGCACAGGCTAATCCGGGACGACACTTTCCGCTTTTATGACATTTTTCGTTTAAATAAAGTATCTTCTTAGCAAAAATCCAATTGAGGCTGAAAGTGTCGTCCCTGATTCGTCCCAGTTTTCTCAGAACGCGACTCATATTTTGAAACATCTTCAGATAAACGCATGCAATTATAGAAGAATTGAAAAAGGCACTGAAAGTAATATAAACATCCTCTGATATGTGGCATAAATCTATCCTGACCACATAGCTTTACAGTATTAATTTTAAAATTTCTTGTGCAGATGTATATTCCAATCAGATTAGGATAATGAATAATTCAGGCAATTGGCAAACGCCACATGAAATATCTAACGAAGTATATTTTTGTATAAGCTTTACTGGGAAACATATGTGCACTGGTTGCTCTCTTAAATGAAATTAACAACACACATGTTTTGTCTTAGGTTGTTTTTTATTGTTACCAACTAAGAAATTCAATTATAACGTGAATACAATTTTCTGAGAAAATATTATTCACTTTGCTATTGCATAGTCTTATGATTTATTTTAAAGTTTTGTTATTTGTTTTAATAAAATTTTAAAATATCTTATGTTCGAAAACCTTCAGTCTCATGTAGTTTAATTTTTATTCCTTTGCACACGTAAGCAATAACTTATCCGGTTATTAGCAAACACATCACTCGGATGACCTCTTAAATTCAAACAAAACATTTGTCAATTTTGTTACAAATATAACCCACGCAAGAAAGGCATCGAATATGGAAATCATTCTCTATTTACAATATACGTCGCATTAATTTGTTTTGTGATCCAAGAAGTTGTACCTTCGAAAAAATGTTTAGTAAAACGAGGCATTTGTTGTGGCTATACATTATGAGCTTCCAGACGAAAAGGGCAATGACAGGTAAACGTTGAGAACACACTTTCTAATGCCAACCTTGAAGTGCTTACATTCAAGAAGAGAATTATGAGCAGGTACTTCCGGGAATCTTAAAATAACTCTTCACATTATCCACAAGAAGCAATATTTCAGTTAATCGTCCGCTGTATTACCCTCTGCTCTTTACTTGATTCTTGATTGTATAATTGTATAGATCCATAAAAAAACGCATGGTAAAATAAGCGAAGGGGGTCTTTATTAAGACCGCCACATTTTCACCTTTTTTGAACCCTCTGAACATTGCCCGGCCTTATAATATAGCGCCACATCCTTCCAAAAAATGGATGAAAGAAAAAAAGTGGCTATGGATAATTTTCTAATTCAATGAAAGAACAAGACACCCGCACATTTTTACAGTCATTCTTTTCCAAATAATTAGATGAGTATTTTTTAAGTTTGCATGCAAGTATACTTGAACTATGTGTGGGCAACTGTGTAAAATTCTGAGCCGTGCTCTGTGAAAAGGGAGTTTAATGCAAGTGTCGTTCCAGATTATCCTGTGCTTATCTGCACAGGCTAATCAGGGACCGCACTTTCCGCCTTAACTGGATTTTTGCTAAGAAGATACTTTCTGTAAAAAAAAAATACCATAAAAGCGGAAAGTGTCGAATTGATTTAATTTGAACACACGTCAAACTGGCACAGCATGTTTGCATAACTGCGATTTCTCTAAAGGCTAACTTTCTTACTATTTTGTTTGTTTAGAAATGTTATCTGATTGAAACGACAACGGTGTGGGGAATATCGTGGTGACATTAGAAGCATGAACAGACACGGACTGGCTGTGATTTGTGCGTCGTGGTATCGATCAATATGTGATCATGAGCCGGATGGACCAAGTTTTTTTGGCGTAAGTCCTTCAAAAAGACTTTTAATATTTAATGATATTGAAGTTTCAAGTATGGACAACCGTGACCGTCGTTTGTGAACTTTATATTCACTTTCGTATATTTCCGTCTTGTTGAAACATCTGTAAGAAGATTCAAACATAAATATACATATTACAAATAACAAATAGATATTCAATGTCTTAACATGTGTTATTAGAAGATCTGCAGCTTGGCCGCAAACAGTGTATGTGCGATTTAGAACTACTAATATCCAAAGTAAATAAGTATATCCACATGCTGTCATAAATATAATATTCAGTTTTGTATGACTTTATTGTTTGTGATGCACTGATAATTTTACGTACTAATAATCATGGCACTTATCTTTCTTATTTCTTACAGAAATTCCTTGAAGCAAACAGCGCAGACCCTGTTGAGGTGAAACATCATGCGGCGTCTCATCTGGCTGTTTGCCAAGGTATTGTCTCTAGACGCTTGGCATTAATGGGTTAATCGACCGTAGATTACGCGATCTAAAGAAAATACATGCTGAGGACGACTAGACGTTCTCGCTTGGCACATTTCTTATTTGAAAAAAAATAGTCGGAGAAATATAGCGTTAGCCACGGCGTCTAAAGCGAATAGTTCGACTGCTTTATCACTTTGGCATAGCTACTTAAAATGTAAATTTAAGGTTCGTGTTCTCCCTGGCAAGATGGCGAGTTTCCCATCTCTCCCATTCCCATCAGTCGTCAGACAAAATATTTTTAGAGCGCATATCCGGGCGTTTACGACGGCGCCTACTGTATGTGATGTTAATGCTTGCGTGCCGTTTCGATATGGTTCGATAAAATATGTGTCATCTACAGCGCATACGCTTGTACTTGACTGCTAATGTAAGTGACAGTCTATCGTCGATCAATTGACGAAATAACAGTCATATGCCACCATCTGTACCAAGAGAGACCTTCTTTGCCTTAGAGACAACAAATCACGTGGCTTTATGCACCAAGCTAATGGAGAGATTAAGACAAGTAATACAGTCCGATTATAATGTACTAAGCCAACCCCAATTATGCAAGTTCAATGAACCTTTCATAATTACAAATCAGTCTTTGTATTTGGTATATACAGATTGGAGATACAAACCCAGCGTGTGTTGTTTCCTACAGGCATTCCACAGAAATAAATCTCGGATTTATTTAGATAATTTAATTAGAGAAGTTATTAAGTCTGATTATTACGTTCGAAAACAAAGCCAAATGACGACCATTATCTGAATCGATTAAAGGGGCTTTTTCACAGATTTTGGCATGTTCTGAAGTTTGTCATTAAATGCTTTATTGACAAATGTAGTCATGGGATATAAAAAGCTCCAGTAAGAAAATCAAGAATAAATTCAAGAAAGAAACAAAAGGTAACCCTCAGCAAGACTCGAGCCACCGACTCCTGAAGTCCTGGAGTACGCCTACCACTTAGACCACTCGACCATCCTTCCGGATTCAATATCACACGTATTTAATAACTTATATAAGCAATCCTCGTAGTTTCACAAAATATAACGACAACAACAGAACTCTCAAAATTATTATTTCGTTTCGCGTTGCAACGCTTTATAATTTTCGGGTTTTAAAACCGCCAAAAGATGCATATAATGGCTGTTTTAGAGCATGGTAAATGGTCAGTTTCACTTTTTTATCACAATTATCATAACCAAAACGAATATTTGCGAATCTGAAACTATTTTTTTCATTTCTGAGAATGTACCCAAACGTGAAAAGGCCCCTTTAAGATGGGTGGCTTATTAAGCTATTTTGTTTTCCAGAATCGTTGCTTCAAAACAGACCTCAACATAATTAAATTCAACATGAAATACGATTATTACATACTTATAAGTAATTGTGTATGAATTCACAAATAAACACATCTTTCAATGTGGATATAATCTATAATAATCAATTAACAACAAAACGAAATCGTTCATAACGATTTGAAAATCAATACAAACGTGGAGTATGTTTATATAGAGAATAATAGGTTAGTGTTGATTATAGATCAGGTTTATCATGCGAGGCTTAGAAAACAAAAAGCACGAGCCTTGGCGAGTGCTTTTTCGTTTTCGTGCCGAGCATGATAAACCTGATCTATAATCAACACTGACCTATTATTCTATTTATCCCACTTTTTATTCAGTAAACATTTTTTATTTAAACAAAATAAGTTTTCACGAGTGTTTGTCGTACTTTGATAATGACTGTAGTGTAACCAAGGTCAGTGTATTACTCCGCGTTCCAAAAATAACCGCTGATCAAATAATCATTTTTTTAAATCAGAATATCGTTCTGTAACAAAGTGTCGAGCGTTATTAATTACAATTTTAATCATATTGAATTGCAAATCTTTAAGTTTTATGATATCAATATGACATTAAGTTGTTATATACAAGGAACTACATTTGTTTACAACGTAGCCTAACACCACACACAATTCACTTTCGATATCAAACTATCGAGTCGATCACGAGGTGCACATTATTTGCTTCTTTGTTATAATATGTGGTTATTTCGTGACGAAATAACAAAGATTACTTGGATTTAAGCTAATTATATACATTAACATTTTGAATGATGAAAGTGGCACCAAAGAATTGTGAGGCAAAGTTGTTCGAACGCTGGTGAACCGTGAAGTGACTGGGTGGGGCGAACATCAAGATCAACTTGTTCGACGGTAGACAGTGGTTGTCTAGGCTGCATTTCGGCCATAGTTTCGGTGCGTGAAGGTGTACAAGAGGAACTGTTGGATTGTTACATTTACTGGACTGAGCAAGAATGAACACTTTTGCAGCTGTTCAACAGATATGTTGGAATAATTGGTTAAGGACTGGACATTTTTGTGCCCTGTTATTGCCATGGTTTCAGTGGGTGGAATGTTTGCATTTCGAAATTTTTGGACCAGGAATTTGCGAACTGAGTGGTTCGTTATTCTCTTGTGCTTGAGAAAGCCGGAGTCTTTTGCCATGGCCTTCAGTGTCTGACCTAGCTTGTTGACACCCAATTGTTGACGCAAGAACCACTGGGATGCAGTGTCATTTGTGCGTATTGCCAGGTTGAAAAGATGCTTTGAAGAAAAATCAGATGGACGCATATCCGAGTTTTATATCATTATCTATTAACACAGGATTTCTTGGTCCAGACGATTGTTTTCTACGGTCAAAGGGGAGCAACTCGAACTGACTTCTTCAAAGGGGAGCAACAACAACAGAACCTATTTGCATAGTGTTAAATGTACCTAATACTAGAGGTTTTTATAAAAATAAATGACAAAAACACGTTTTTTTGCTACTTTTCTTTGTTTTAAGGTCATTAAGATTGAAAAACTTTTGAGATTGTTTTTATTATTGATGCACTTGGCAAATACAGGTGACGAGGTGCGTGGGAAAAAGTAGTCCCGGTTCGGCAGTTGATGACGTCATTTCGTGCCATTGATTATTGATTACTTGAAAACTGATGAATGCATTTATTTGAACTTATCCAACTTGATGAAGTATTTCCTTAGATCTACATCTTCAATGGACATTAAGGAAATACTGAATACTTATTCGAACAATTTTGGTATTTTCTAATGTACATATTGTTACATTCTATACTCTCATATAAACGAAAGTCTAGTATAATTTTCAGAAATAGGTCCCTCGTTGTATATGTGTATAAATGTATTTATTATAGCGCAAAGGACTACGAAACATTTTCATTTAAGAATACAAATTACGTGTATGGAAATCCTCAGTTTAATGAAACATGAATCGAGTACTTCGTGTTGCTTATGCTTTTATACAAAACACACCGGTCTTAAAGACAAAGACACATTTCTCAGACGTGTTCATCTTAACTAACGTTATAGAAGCCATGTACATCCGGTCCACATTAATTAATACAAGTGCAGATGCATCTGCAGCTATTATAAGTGAGAAAATCCAAATGAGTTTCATAAATTGTAAGCGCATAAATACGACTGTACGATGTACATTATTGTTGTGATTATGTAAGTTAACAACAATTTAATTTCATATCAGAGTAGATGCTACTTGAAAGAGATTTCAAATACGAATAACTCTCAGTATAATAATAACACATGCTAAGGCGTGTACATCATGATATAAACTATTTAGAAATATGAACAATTAACAGGATAACTTAACACGAGTATAGTTCTTCATATTACAGAGTAAAATATAATAGATCACATATTAGAATAATGTCATAATATACCCATTATATTATAATCAATGCGACCGATGTTTATAACATGAAATTAATAAAACCTTAACAATATTATCGGACGTTCTTTTTTGTGCCTATGTGACACCATGTAAGTCTTCGACATGTCTACAAAGTATTATGTAAATGCAGGCTAATCAATTAAAATATACCGATACCAAATTTAGTTGAAAAATAAAAGCCTCATTCTTCTTACAAAATCCTCTACAGCAAAGAGCCGTAACGCAATATATAGTCTACTTTAATATAACAATACTTTATGCTATTTAATTAATTAAAGTTCTTGTTGGTGCATACCATTTTGCTTCGTGTTTTCCCTTCTTACGCAATGCAATACATTTTAATAATATTTATCAGCTCCTTAATTGAACACGTTTATCAACACCATGCTTCTGGTACAAACGCATGCAGACTTTTGTACTAACTTGATTTCGACACGACATCGTGTTAAACAAGACGCTTTTTATGACTTTCTTAAATTAAATCTCTTCCACTTTGAAGACGATGCCACCCCCATCACGGAAAAAACATAAAAATAGAAACCATATCAAACAAGCTTAAATAACTGAAATGGTGTTGGTTAGAAACATATTTCTGACGTGCGATGTGGAAGGCTAAGCGTTTGAGTTACATGTAGGTGCTTATTTTACATCGCAAAATATCGTGTAATTTCTTTTGAAGTATGCAAATTCAAGTTTCCTAGGTTATATCAAATTGATGAGGAAGTAATAAGACATATCCGCAGCCGTATGTATTCAACCGTATTTATGCACATTTATATTTGCCTGACAAATTGTACTTAGTTGAATATTAAATACGATCCCGGCGTACACATTATGTGGAGTCGGTGAGAACAATGACAAAGAAGACTATTTGGTTCCATAGACACAGATATACAACAGCTGCTGGTTGCCTGGTTGTCTGTTTTATCATAAATCGGGCAATGCCTTCAAGTTGGCGATACTTGCAAGGCAGCAATTCCTATTGGGCGCCCGCCAAATAATGATTCCTCCGAATTGTATAACAGGCAGTGTTTTGCACGCAATATTTAGCTTATTAAATTGGGTGAACAATAACAGCAAAATATAATTAGTCAAGCTATCGTACAGCTGTTTTTTTCTGTAAATATTTATTAGGGTGGTATGTAACAAAGTGCGCACACAATGCGCGAATAGTCAGATTGCACATACAATTAATACCGTTTGCATTTTTGTGAATTTTCCTTGTATTACCATAGTAATGAATTTTGTTGAAGGGTTTAATAAAAAATCACGCTCCTTTTGCTTCATCATAATTGTCACTTTCATCACATTCACCAAAAATAAATTGCCGCACTGCTTTTTTTTATTTAAACGTCGCCGTAATTTGTTCATACATGATAAAGTTGCCGCATTTCAAGATTAAATAAGTATACACTCTTCTTAAAAGGACCGTAATTGTCGCATTGGTAATGCAATCTAGCACCTTGCTTTGTCCCTCTCACATTAACCTAATAAATGATATCACATTATTTGTGGGAACACGTTTATAACTTAGTCAGTTGCCATATTCAAATACACATGTTAATCTCATTAAGTGAAATGAAGCTTTTCTACAATGTTATGTCGGACGATTCTAGCGATTAACAAACAATATCCAAACTTTAATTTGGTGGTGATTTATGGTATGGTTTTTACATCCAAATGCAACTGATGCGGTATTGCGGTTTTAGGGTGCACAATGCACATATATACTTAGTATTATTTGATAAATCTTACTAATACTTCACTAGCCTCGGACGCCAAAGTGTTCCAATATGTATGTAATATGAAAGTGAAATAATACCACATTAATAAATTAAACATTAAACAGTATTAGGTATTCGCGAAGACGTATTATTAAACGAATATAGCGTGTTTTAATGCCTGTAGCCGCGTTATGACAACGCTCTAAACAATCATTCTGTGATAATTTCCGTTTGCATGCGCATCAAAATGCGTACGTTATTGATGTGTCCATAAAAGGTAAACGTTCAATGAAGAAAATGCTACTTTTGCTAAGCTCGGCCTTGTAATATCTTCCTTTCATCCGCATGCATACTCGTAGATACCGATGTTTTGACCATGTCAAAACAAACACTTTTCATGTGAAACCCCGGATACAGGGTTATTTATTATTTATTCATCTTTTCTGCAGTGCTCAACGCAGACCTTTTACAGTTAACCCATTTATGCCTAGTGGACTCTTCCATCATTCTAAGTTAGATCAATTTATTTCAAAAATTAGGGATGTCCTGTATATTCATTTCTATATTTATAATATTTCTTACAGAAATTCCTTTAAGCAAACAGCGCAGACCCTGATGAGACGCCGCATCATGCGCCGTTTCATCTGGTTCTACGCTGTTTGCCAAGGCCTTTTTTTCTAGACGCTAGGCATACATGGGTTAATGTGCGTTCACTTGATAAAAATGGCAAGACATCGATTAGAAAAAGCACATGAAGGAAAATAATGTATCAGCCATAGATATGTCCGTTAAGAGCATCATTTGTCTAAAGCCCATGTATGATATTGCACGAAAACAGAAACATAATATTTATTCCAAGAAATCCAGGTTGGTATAATCTAAATACTGTTTTTTCCCAGACATGGCACTAGACAACTATATACACGTTTTTAGGGGCCAGTGTGAAATAAAATAAACCATGTGTTTCTTCTTTATATATTTGTTTGAATCCCATTTTCTGTACAATATAATACCCTTGATTAAAATTTATCACAATTATCGTGTGCTTTAACAAACACGTTAATGATTGGAATGGCATATATTTTGTCCATGAATTTACTAAATTCATTATTTAATACGAATAGTCGAAATTAAGGAAATATGTTTTTAAAAGGGACAAAGCCCTACAGAATTCAATTGATAGCCCAACCAACTAAGCTGCTATTGAGCAGGTATTGTTCGCAAGGTCATGTTTAAAACTGACCAGCATTAATAGTTTCAAACTTAGCCTTGATAGCATAACAACACGTTTGTTCTGTTATTCTGAACACTTGAAGTGACAATTAGGTTATATGCCACTGCTGAAGTGTTCAAAATGTTTTACTATCGCGATACATGGTACAGTGCCCTCCTCGATTGAAACAATTTAACCCAATTAAGATATTGATATATGTTCTGAGCAGGTTGTGTGAATACTTGGTTATACGTGTTACTACCTTCTTTATCAAACAATTGTATTATAACAATATGACGAAATCTGCCGCAGTGTTGGTAGCGGTAGTGTTAAATGTTCTGGAGACTGGATATACTTGCTCAAACTAGATTTTGCGTAAACTGATCCCTTCCCTATCTGGAAGTCATGTTTTTGTTATTTGTCAACAACCATTTTCGAACTCTGATGAAAAATTAGTAGGATACATGGTCTAAGTAAGTGTCGTTGAAATTTAGTAACTACTGTTAATCGTGTCAACACATTTTCACACTACTATTACAAGGAATGATCTAATATGTCTAGTCGCCATTCATGTAAATCAATCGGGCCTATTTTTGAACACAGTCTAGAAATCATTGGAACACCTGTCGTGTACATTTTTTAGATAAAATATGTGGCAATAAATGTGATTTCTAGAGTGTTCCTAACATTGTTTCACCATACGCATATGATCACATCTGCTTACTTCAGGGCAGCGGTGGTTTTGTTTTCAACAAACCGGGGCCAATTTCAAACTACGCAAAGGCATCATTATAACACACATTCTAAACAAATTTCATTTTTAGTATGCGAAAGTGTTACTACAAGTGCAATAACACCATTTTAAATAAAGCCACATAAGTAAAGCTGGAAATTTAAATTGAAAATAAATATTTGTATATCGATTTACACGATTGCCGGCATTGTCGTTGGTTGTGTATTGTGTTTTCGTCAGAAATAAAGAAAAAGAGCCTGTTGACAATTAACGACTTCTCATACAGTCGATATGTAAGGCGTCAAAAAGTGCACACATGGATCTGCAAATCACAGCAAATAATGTTTAAATGTATTGGTGGCTTGTGATCCAATTATCAACGGTTTCATCGGGATTGTTGCGAGCACATTCCTAACGTCGTAGAGTGCCCGTGGAGGTACTGGCTAAGGAGCCGTTATCGTCATGGTATCGTGCGATTCCGGTAAATGCTTAAGTTAAAGACCAGAGTCCCCCTTCAATTACTTTTACCTGCAATTATATTCACATTTCAGTGGAATGGTCCGATTCTCACAAACATCGCAGTCGCCCGGTTCGGACACTAACTGGGAAGCCGGAGGATAACCATACTGCTTCATTTCCTATCACAGTTGGCACACAACTGTAACGACAATATGAGTTGTTGACAACGCAAAGAAAAAATATCCAAATTACCAAGCACTGGTTATAAGTTACATCACAATTGTTATAACGATAGCTCCCGTTCAATGTATGCCGAAACATAAGATACATATTCAAACTGTACCTGTTCAGGAATCGTCCTCAATAAATGCCAAATCATATAACCTACATAAGATACCCCCACCCCCTCGCAAAAAAGACATACACTAAAGATGATGCTGCTTCGCTCAAACTGACAGTGTGTAAAATAAAGAGATGGAAACCTATTTATCGGGTTTTCTCACTTACTGCAGATCGATGGCATCAGCTGTTGAAGTATTAATGTTATCATACAACTGTTGATTACGTCATCACGCTAAGAGTCTTAGTTGATCGACAAAACATGCACATTCTCGCTATACCGCTGGTATTAAAACGATGAAGCCGTTTGCAGACGAAATAGTAATAAATCACACAGAAAAAGCTGTATCGTCGGGCGTCAGGAAATAATTACAGTAGGTAGCTGTCAACGAAGAAAAGTACAGCCTGTATGCGAGCTTAGAGTGCACACATAATTTGTCATTACAAATATCCCTTAACATGTATGAGTATAGTTCTAGTGCTACACGAGTACACATATAACAACTCTTTATACGTGCAAAAAAACATTAGGCTTCTTGTGCTAAATCATTAGCGGCAATCACACAGCAGAAGACTGTTTAGACTATGTTTTCTATCATTTAGTCCACATTATTATTAAGTTCATTTTCGTATATTTCATTTTCTCGAAACGATTAGTTAAAAAATACAATAAGACGTTGTTGAATTGTCTCAACATACACGTCGATGTGTTACCGGAGAACTAAATACTTATTTCATTTCTGCGTGTCGTGATCGGTTGTTCACTTTATAAATCACGCTCCTAATCGATACTGCACCAAATCACTACATACGTTGTTGACGTATTATCAAAAGCGCTCCCTGTGGTTCTTCGCCTCAAATAATGACGTAATAGATACATATTTTTACAAATATATAAGCCGAATTAGATGCATAGTCTTTAAATGAGATAAATCAAGCTTTTTCGAAGTTACGTCATGATCGCAATGTCAATGCTATCAGAGTTCTACTAAGAAGTATACTGACTCGATGATGTATTATGATAATAACCGTTTTGAATGTAGTTAACAACGTTTTATTTCATTAGCAACATGAACATTTTGAAGAACATTATATCGGACGAATAGCTCTCTTAAAAAAAGAGCAAAACTTTGATGTGGTGGCATTTTCGACATTGACATTTACACAGTCATGTCATAGATATGTAATCCCATGCGTTGATTAAACACAAATAAGAATTGGCATGGCGATTGCTGAATGGCTAAACTGAGCAGACTGTGAACAAACAGTTCCATCAGCATCGCCACCAAGTACAGGCTTTCAAATCTCTAGAAGCCACCCTCCTATTGAACAGCTGCCAAACATGGAAGCTTTACTCGCATACAGGCATTTATTGAACAATAAATATTGAAAATGCAAACCCTGTTGTTAATGTATACTGAATCTCATTTGATCGGAACAATAAATGTAGTTCAAGTATTTGTTATGTTTATTTATTTAGTCATAATGCAACGGTACCATCAGTTCAACAGAAAGTAGTTTTATCAGTCGATGTTTGGAGGTAAGTCATATTAATTTGAATCAACTATAAAGTCATCATTTTAGTAAAAAGAGATTCCGATTCGAGTAAACAAACTATTTGATACCGATATGTAATATATGTACGACATTACAAGCAATAAAAACAGCAAAATAACTATTACACAAGTAATAAAGTGCAAGAGCTAATGATGTCATTATTTAAACGTCAAACGTCAAATGTCATTATTATAACGTCACACGTCAAATACCATATTCTTTCCCGTTAAAATTGCAGCAGCGTCGTACCGATTCTTAGGCTGATTTTGTAAAGGGGACTTGGAAGTATGAAAAACAGAAAAACAGACTACTGTGTATTAACATGTAATTCTCTATGTGATAAGCACTTGCTAGCAGTTATTTTATATAATGTTATAAGGAACGCATTTTTGAAGTGATATTTAAAACAAGTCTAACTAGGTCTTCGTTTTAAATATAATTATAATGCTGTAATTTTTTAATTTTTTCTAAACCCGTTACAAATGTCCCTTATTAAACATGAGCTCAGTAGGATACTAAAATCATTATGTCAGCAAGTGTAAAGCAGATGCCACTTATTTAATGATAGAAAAAGGACATTTTTGTGTACAAAATGTCTGCAATTCCACAGGTAAACTCGTTAATATGTCACCTGATTACAATGACATACAAATACGTGTACCACATGGTGTCAGATATGAATACGCTTATCAATACCAACTGGTCGTATTGTATTACAGTGGATGTGGCTGAATGAAAGGTAACACGCCTTGTATCCTCTTTGTTACGAAGCCTTAAAATAACGACACAATTTCCCCTCTCAAAGGACAGTTTTTTTTAAAAGGACATATTTTTTTAAACGAGTTCATGAATTGTGTAAGTAAGCGAGCCTTTGGTGAGCTTACTTACGAATTTCCTTGACGAGTTTAATAAAATACGGTATGATATGACAACGAGTGACAAATCTTTTTTATCACATGCTTTTTAATGAGCAAATTTAATAAATATTTACGCAAACATAATGATAAATCCCGAATGTTGTTTACATTTCGTGACGTCATTTGACTTTGCAACGTCATTTCAGCAAAATAACAAAAACGAATACTTAGCCAATTAAAACGCTTAAAAATATTGTATAACACATGTGTAATTAAAAAAAATATATAATGGTTATATTACATGGGAAACAGGATATGGCATGTGATAAAATAATGTTTGTAATTTGAGATACCGTGATGTACATTTAATTTCAGGATTGGTGGTAATACAACGCTATTCTCAGACGACGTATTCTTGTTAACGCAGAATAATACATTGAATTATCGACAACACCACCATGAAATATGTACTTTAGTAAAATACATGCTTGTAACAAAAGCACATCTTACTGGTTTACTATTTTTCTTGCAAATTCGTAGATATATACTATTTTCTACACTATTTACACTACAATATTCTCACGGGTTCTATGTATACGAAATTCTCCGTTGCAGTGCTTAAGTGTGAGCCTAAATTTGTGTTCGTCGTCTTTGTTAGTAAGTAAATGAAAACACGATAATGTATTTCTAGATCGATAGGGTATTATGAACATAATACTACTTTCACTATATAGAAATAATCTTTTATTTCAAATATAAATCTTTACTTTTGACCTATAGGCGTTAATCATAAAGTACAATAATATAACATAATTAAATGATATGGATGATGACACTAATGGGCGATTTTTTTCAAACTTATGCAGTGAGCATAATGTTCTTGCTTAAATGAATGCATTTCAATTACGTTCCACTAAAGGTATTGCACCTTACAGAAATCAAGCGTACTAAAGCATGAATAAAACGACTTGTTGATTTCAGTTTAATATGATCGTTTAAACTATTTATTCCCTGTCATTTAAAACACTCATGCAAACACGTTTCATAAGACATCAATAGATACCCCCTATAGCATATGCAATGCCTCTTAAAAAAACATTATTACAAGGTCTTTCGATAGCACTCAGATGTGCACTATATTTAGACGAACATCTGAAAGATTTATTGCTTCCGAAAGGAGGTAAAACAAATATCAGATCTAATAGTGCGCACAGTTAGTTAACACAATCCTGGTTGCAATTTAGTGCATAACATTTCAGAACATATTTCCGTAAAATCTAAATGTGATATTATTTCATCAGCAGCGTTTACTATATATATATATATATATATATATATATATATATATATATATATATATATATATATATATATATATATATATATATATATATATATATATATATATATATATATATAATACACTATTCTAATAATTATATATATATATGTAAATGACACGATCGATATAATATATGGGTTATGGTAACAAAATGTATCTCGGTTTAATACCTTAAGGTAGTGCACCTCTAATGATTTCCCGCGATTTCTTCGAAGGTTGAAGAGCCTACTATTAGGTGCCGTAGCCTAGTGGTTAAGGCGATAGACTAGAAATCTTTTGGGATATTCCCGCGCAGGTTCGAATCCTGCCGACGACGTATACTTTTTTGCGACGCGTTTTATTTATTTTCTAACGTAATTTGATTTAATATGGCATATACGCTATATTTATTGTTAAATATGTTGCAATTTTTATGCACATTTTTCAATTATTAAAATTAAAACAACGTTATGGCGAAATTGGGTGATTTACTGTTGAAAATACGAACCATGCATGTTGCATTTTTATTTTTATTTCAAAAAGTAAACGGTAAATCTGTCTAGTTCTTGGTATTTTTGCTGTATATAGTGTTTCTATAAAAACTAAGTTTAAAATATGACTTAAATGATACTATTTTGAATTTTATGACACTTTGTTTTAAACCGACCCAATTTTTACTTGGCTGAAATCACTTACATTTCATGGTGCTCTTCCATAGATAAAAATTTGTAAAAAATAAATGTCTGTAAAAGAATACTTATTTCATCTTGTTTAAACTTTAAACACCTTTACAGCATCTGTACACACCAACTGCATGCCCATATTTGGAAAATTGAATGAATTATGGAACTTTTATATACCCCAGGGGTGAAAATAAACTGGACAAAAGCCGAGCGTGGGGGTGGTTTTGAAAAAATCGGTATATTTTTTTAAAAAACATGGAAAGCCTACCTACAAATTTGCATGTAGTTCAGTGAAATGATGCTGATTAAGAAAATAATTAATTAGATTATATTTGGATATGTGCCCATTAGAGGTGCACTACCTTAAGGGATATTTCTTATTAGAAGTGTTTTCATACTGCGTATTGTCATTTGGAAAAATAAACACTTTGATAACATGTGATACTTATTGATGATAATGGGAGTAAAAAGTCTCGAATGCAAATCTAGATCACTCTGACGTTCAATATTTTTTTCCAGGAACATACCGTATTATCTCGATTCTGCATCACTGTACTAAAGAGTGTTCGAGCATTCGTTTTCATCAAGGACGCACGGTACAATAACAAGTCGGCCGATCTCAATTACACATAATAGTTAAATTCGTTACTGACACATACAATCGGTTAAGATGGATAAAATGATACTCTTGATTAAAACATTAACGTTCAATAATGACACAGATACGGACATAAACAGTAGCGTTGTTATTGTACATGTACTTTCAATTCATACTTTATCATGGAGTTTTAAAATGTTTTAAAATGTTGCTACGTGTCGTGAGTCATGCTTTCCGACGTTTTAAACTATTTTTATATGGAATCACGTTCAGAAACTTACAGTAAAATGTTGTAATCATTGTGTCAGAAGTTAGTAAATGCTATTAAGATGCCACTTAGATCATGCAAGATAAATTGTTATGTGTGTGTTCATTATGTCTCGATGTTTATTGCTTAATTCGTTTGAATGTCACCTGAGTATTATTATTTACAAACATCATATAGAATACATTAGCGCTTCATGATATCACCTGATTAGATCATTCCTTTAAAATACGGATGTCAATAAAAAGGGATATTGATAAATGAACAAACACGTTCGTATTCACTTATAATAACAACAAAATGGTCCTTCTCAAAGGAACATGATTTAGATCCATGTTTAATAGTTTTTGTTATATGAGAAACTGTTATGTAAATCTTATTTCTGGATTCGTGTTATTGCATTCACATTTGAGATGATTTCCTACTGTTAGCGAAGTGCAAGACTAATACTTTCCTCCGAACATACAAATGTTACATCAGTGAGCAATATATATAATTGCCGCAAACGCACATCGTGTAATTTTAATAATATTATTTTATACTGAAAGCACATTCCGTTATGCTGATGCTTTTTACTTCGTCCTTGATAACACTTTTCAAATAAAGCAACGAATATGCGTGTTCAATATATATGAAATTCTCCATTGCACTAGTGAAAGGTGAGCATTAATTTAAGTTTCGGTTCATCGTCTACTGTTGCTGAATCCGTTATACAATATGTATCATGCTAGACAAGTAATGAATACTAAACAAGCTCAGTCTATCTCAAGTGAAATAAAAAGGTTTGACCATTGTATTTAGGTTTGGTACATGTTTGTTTAGATTAATAAAAATGCTTATAATTTCACCACCAAAGTTAATGTTAATATTGACCTTTACACAATATACATACATAAGATAAGATTACAAAATAATAAACTAGAATATCAAACTTCAGCGGTGAGCGACATTTTTGTAATGAAACGTAGCCCCAGATAAGCCGGTGCAGTTCGCAATGGCTAATCAGGGAGTGTCGTCCCTGATTAGCCATTGCGGACTTAGGACATGCTAATATGGGACGACTCTTAATGCACAAGCCTTAACCCCCTTTTCACAGAGCGATGCTCATATTATAATATTAACGATTTAAGTTGTATATGAAGTCCTACTGTCTTAATGCATGGTACGTTACATTATAGTTAACTTACTTCTCTTGTTCAACATACACATTTTACAGCGAGTGTTTCTTTAGTAAACTTTAACTTATTGATATAAACAAAGTTAAACTTTTTTTACGCATCTAGAAGTTGATATGGTAGACTTTAAGAGTTAGTCTCGTAAAACGAAGCGATTGCTGAATGTGTCAGGAATATTTATTTTTTTACTTTTTGATATTTACAAGTTTAAAATGCAATGGTTGTTTGAATTAAAATAGCACCATCGGTTATACTAATGAAATACAAATCAAATCATAACACATACATACACTTTAATATTTACACTGTATACCAATCTTCGTCTTGATTTAAATCTTAATATATAGTTTTGAAAGGAGCATCAAACTATCATTAATTCCAAAGATACAACAGTAATGTTTCTCTTATGTCAATATTCGTGTTCTTCTTTTCCGATTCTGAGATCTGAATTGCTAGCGCAGTATAAATCGTAAAAATCGATCCAACCGTACATGTTAACAACTTAATAATTGACATACTCGCACATCAATGCGTTGTATTTCATTTATTTTGTTTCCAGAAAATACGTAGATACAGATACTTTGAAAAACGCAATTTACTTCAAGATAGCAACGGAATTTAGAATAAATCGATTATATAAACTAAATTAATCACGATTACATAGCTTAAGGTCAAACTGTCACGGGACGAATCTTCACATTGTCTATTATTGCTGAATTATTTTTTAAAAACAAACTATGACATAATGTGATGCTACTTGAAAGCGAGTAAAACAGTTATAAATAAAGATCGAGAGCACTTTAAGATCGGTTAGTGTTACGTAGAACTAATGCAAATTTATAACTTTCTGGACTCTGTAAAACGCAATCTTTTTAAATTTCCGCCTAACAATCCTAGTTCCAGATAGAGTTTGCTATTTCAGAACATAATCCCGTGTTATCTTGATTCTGCATCCATGTACCGGCGGGCGTTAAACACATTCGTTCTCATCAAGGACACAAGCTAATGAACTAAATAATAAACAGTCTTAGAAGTTTGCAAATGGCAATTATAAATAATGAATACAATTCGTTAATGACAAACATTAGAACATTTGGATTCGGTCCAAAAACATATGTCAAAATATGAATAGACATATTTGCTATTATTTAAAATATAAAAATAAACGTTCAAGAATAACATAGATATATAGATAAACTTTAATGTTGTGTGTATATCTGAAACTAAATATAATATCTTATCGTTTATTTTAAAAGCTTTCAATATGCTTGGAATGATCATTCTAAACATTTCTAGTATTATTTCTTGGGAATCACAATTGTTAAACATTCTCCGGATATTGCGCAATTTTCCTGTACATAAAAACATGTATCACGAAGCAGTCATGGCATCCGTTTCATTACACTGTGAATAATATCGTTTTCTATAACGATTTTATTATTTTCCTAATCGAATACGATTCAGTACTTGAAGAAAAGTACAGCCTTTATGCGAGATAACAGCTGGTATTAAAACGAAAAGGCCGTTTGCAGACGGAATTTTAATTATTCACACAAAACAAAGCCGTTTCGTCGGGCGTCAGGGAATGATTAAAGAAGGTAGCTGTTCACAAAGAAAAGTACAGAATTTTTGCGAGCTTACAGTGCACACATAATTTTCATAACAAATAATCATTAACATGTATGAGTATATTTGTATTGCTACACGAGTAAACGTATAACAACTCTAATTCAATTGTTCAATTAAACATAAGGCTCCTTAAGCTAATTCATTCGTGTCACTCGGTTAATAACCTTATAAATCATGCTCCTAATAGATACTGCACCAAACCACTGCATGCGTTATTTATATATTAGCAAAAGCGCTCCCTTTTGTTCGTCGCCTAAAATACTGGCATAACCAATTCATGTTGTCATAACAAATATATAAGTCGCATAAGTTGCATGGTCCTGAAATGAATTACATCATGATCGTATTGTCAATGCTATCAAAGTCTGCTTAGAATTATGCTGGCTTGACGATGTATTATTATAATTATTTATTTTTGAATGTAGTAAATAACGTTTTTCACCTTTCATTATAAAGCAATATGAACATTTTGAAGGAAATTATATCGGGCGATTATTTCGCTTCTTTAAAACATAACCAAACTTTGATGTGGTGTTTTTTTTTTGACATTGGCATTTACTAATTCACGTCGTAGATATGACAACCCATGCATTGATTAAATACAAATAATAATTGGCATGGCGATCGCTGCGATGGGCAGACTGAGCAGACTGTGAACAAGCAGTTCCATCAGCATCCCCACCTAGTACAGGCTCTTCCAATCTCTAGTAGTAACATCCTACTGAACGGCTGCCAAACCTGAACGCTTTACGCGGGCGTAGAACGCAGGGCACAGGCATTTGAACAAAAATATCTCTGAAGGCTTTTCCGCATCTCCTACACTAAGAACAAGACTAACGAATTCGTCCAAAACATGACTGCAACACATGTTCGAAAACAAGAGACCCTATGTCAAATGATGACATATGGCTTGGTTTGGAAACATGACATATCTCCAGTAAACGCTGGAGGGAGGTCGCCGTCGAGGCCGTCAGAAGAAAAAGTGGATTGACACTGTGGAAGAGTGGACATCCCTTCCCATGGATGAATTACTCTCAGCAGCACACAACAGTCCTGACTGTGTGATTATTTCTGTATCGTCCTCTCTGATCCCCCCCCCCCCCCCCCTCAAAACCAAAGGGCAGACCGGTCAAGGTAATGCTGCTGCGGAGGATGATAATGATTTATCATCATTAAAAATCGTAAAAAGCCCTTTCTACATGTATGTCAGAATTAGGTTAAAGATGTACAGTCTAACATAAATATTTTTTTATTGACAAACAGCGTTTTGGAGCCTTGCACAGGTTACCTCATTAATTGAATGAATCAACACGATAAAACATAAGAACAAATACATTGAAATATTAAAAAGAGTATTTGTGGCATTCATCAGAAACGCCAAATTAGGGAGCAAAATGTTGTAGCAGAGCGATTTCATGCTTGTTTTAAAAACAATTGAAACGTATGCATAACGGTCGCGTATGGGAATTGAAAGTCAATAAATACATGTATGCATGTATAAAAAAGCGGATGGCGAGAGGAAATATGGCGTTTTATTATGCCACGACAGCGCATTTACGTTGGAGACGCTGACATGATATTTTAAAGTGTTATCGGATACCCATCCGATAACAGTTTTAAGCTCCGCCCATCAATATCCGTTTTAAAACTCCGCCCATATTTGGTTTACTCAATGATTTTTTTTAGCGTTCCATGTTTTAGCCCCGCCCATTCTGAGAACTACTTTTTTGTAGGCGTGGTATGTCGCTTCTTTGATTTAAATGGAAACAAACAGCGATTCATATTTTATTCAGAAGTTAGAACATTAATAAACAATAAGTTGTTTTTTAAACAAAACTAACACTTTATTAAGTATATATCTATAGGGAAATATAAATTAAATGAGCATTAATCAATGGAAAAAAATTAAACAAATACAAATGTGCACCGCTAGCCTACCATTCATTGGCTGCAGATGAACACAATTTAAAACAGTAATGATAAACATTTAAAACGTAACACAAATATACTTAACACGTTTTAAATAAAATATGACAGATTTGATCAAGTTAAAGAAGAATTTATGACAAATATTCACTAAACATCTCGTCTAAGATTATATAAAAAAAATTAACTAATACTTTACAAATGCTTTCCTTTTTTGTGTCATTCTTATAAAAAGCAAGGCAAACAGGTGAATAGCATACACAATGAATTAACATTGACAAAGTAAAATAATTAATACTTGATTGAGATGTTTTGCTAATGCCTGCCATGCCTAATAATACATGACAATTTCAATTTTTAAGTGTCTGAAATCAAACTTTCACAAAAAAAAAAGATTCTATCTCCACAACCAAACAGGAAATTTGTGTGGTCAACCTGAAAATAAAGATTCCTTTAGAAGAAAAAACATCATCAAACATTCATTGCATAACTGCTTTAACCCTTTAAGTGCTGGAACCGAATTTTGAAGTCCTTTGCAAACAGTTTGGATCCAGATGATCCAAACTTTGCTATTCTGATAGTTATCTTTGAAAAAAATGAAGAAAATGCTTATTTTACAAATTCAGCAGACGACATTTTAGCAGACGACAAATTTTCCAGCATGCAAAGGGTTAAAAATAAAAATCCAGATATATAATTTGTATTAAAATTGAAACTTTATAAATATAGTGACATATAGATTTATAACATGTTCAGATAAAACAATTACATAAATACTCTCAAAAATAAATTTGTCGACAAAAAAGTATTACCTTTCCGACAAATTAATTAGATGGGTTGATGTGAAGCTGTGCCGGGATGCAGTTGGGGGGGAATATCTCGAGTTGGTTGAGAGGCAGAGAAAGACTCGGACAAGTGCAACTGACGAGGGTAGAACTGTGCCGCCAAGAATTTTGGTAGATATCATCACCCATGGAATGTGTGGTCGCAACTTTCTGCCATTAAAAGAAAAACATTTCATATTATAATAAAATAAAACAAATCCAACAGGAGATAACATTTCAAAATAGTGTTTTAATAACATTTTTATGGCACAACTTGAACAAATTACAACTTTAATAGACACAATATTATTAATACAAAATGAAAATGTATAAACTCCACTTTATATTAAAATAATTAAGAATTTCTTTTAACTTAAAATATTTTTATTATGGACTCGGGGCTATTTTTGCTTATTAAGGGAATATGTGTTTGTTTTCTTATTTGAGAAATTTGCGACTAAAATTTTCACAATTTAAAGAAGTTCGGGACTCAAATTTTCACAATTTAAAAAAAGTTTGCAACTCATTTTGTCACAATGTTGATCTGTGGGCGACACAATTTTGAACAGTTTTCGACACATGTTTTCAAAAAAGTTGCACAGCACGCAACTCATTTGTTCACAGTTTTCAACAGTGAATTTTTTTATGAACAGTGCGTGACTCAATTTTTTCACAATTTTGAACAGTGTGCAACTCATTTTTTAAAATTGTGAACAGTGCGCGACTCATTTTTCCACCATGTTGAATAAACAGTGCGCGACTCCTTTTTTTTCCAAATTTTGAACAGTGCGCGACTCATTTTTACAAATTTTGAACAATGCGCAACTCATGTGTTTTCACAATTTGAAGAGTTTGTGACTTATTTTTTTGTAATCTTGAATGAACAGTGCCCCACAAAATTGTCCCCCATTTTTGAACAGTGCGCAAATGATTATTCCAAATTTTGTACAGCGCGTGACATGATTTTTTCACAATTTTGAACAGTGCGCAACTCATTTTTCCACAATTTTGAATGAACAGTGCATGCTTATTTTTTTGCAAAAATTTGAACAGTGAGCAACTCATTTTACAAATTTTGTACAGCGTGTGCCTCATTTTTTCAAAATTTAATTTATGAAAAGTGTGCGACTCATTTTTCCACAATTTTGAAATCATAATGAACAGTGGCAGTGGGCAACTAATGTTTCCCACAATTTTGAACAGTGCGCGACTCATTTTTTCAAATTTTGGTACAGTGCGTGTCTCATTTTTTCACAATTTCGAACAGTGCGCAACTCATTTTTCCACAATTTTGAATAAACAGTTCGCGACAGTAGAACAACTGGCACTGATCATTGGTTCATCAGCATGAGAATGGGTGTAAAAAAATGGCACAAATAATGAAACATGTGTGTTTAAGCATGCATACATAACAATGAAACTTACCAACTATTCGGACAGGAAACATATGGTGCAGAAGCTGCGGGATTCAGCATGCTCTCCCACTGATATTATGTAGATCAGTGGTCAAACTGGCAGTCAACTTATGTTGGGATTTCCCAATTGTGAAGATATTAACCTTGGCTATCTCCAAACACAAACATGTTCATTTATTGTCAGTCAAACAGCAATTAATCCATCATGTCACCCTGACAGTCTCAAAACACGGTGCAAAACCAAAGCATTTTCGTTTCGTCTAACACACAGCTGGTAACGTCGCTGAATATTGCACAAAAGCAGCTTCATTATGAAGTTCCAGCGACTCGAAATACACGTTCTCCACCCACTTTGATTTCGCACGTGAAGGCCTGTTTTTTGGGGAAAACTGTGAACATCTCACAACTAAACGTATATTACGGAGATGGACAAGTTGAAAAATAAATCACTCTTATTACTTCCAAATTGCACACTACGTTAAAATCCCGTTCCATTTGATTATTGTATTTATTGTTTGAAATTTTCACTCTACACATTCGCTTTGAAAATAGCGGTTGGTGTGTACTCTTGGAAGTACATGTCGAATGTGTTATTGTAAAAAAATATTGGTATTGTGTTTTTAGTGCAGAAATTGTTCTTTTAAGTTTCGATTTCTCGCTTTAGTTTTTGTATTATGTGCGTTTAAATTTGATTGATTGTTGCTTACTTTCGAACTATTTTTTTATGTGTAAATATATATGCATAGACGCTAGCGGATGTAATCAGGTTGCTACTAATTTGCATATTTATCAATGAATTTAGCGGTTGTTTGTTTTTGTTTGTTTTGTGAATATTTTCTTATTTACTTTAAAATGTGGCATAATAAATAGAATATATGGTTGGTGACTTTTGATATCATGTGATATAAGACTCGTCCGATATGGCGTGTGAAAAGGCTCGGCAAGCCTCGCCTTTTCCTACGCCATATCAGACTCGTCTTATATCACATGATATCAAAAGTCACCAACCATATATTCTCTATATATTAGTGTTCGGTGCTTAATGGTCGCGGATATATTTCCATGACCAACAAGTTCAAGAAACTGAACACACTTATTCATATCTTCAGTCTCATCGTTACATAATTTATTCGTTGCACAATGTGCTGTCATTATTTGACATTCTGTGTACGAGACATTATTTTTGGACATCACTTTTACTTCCTTTTCTTTTTAAGCGACTTGTGCGCATTTTGAAAAATGCTTCTGTCCAAACAAATGACCTTTTTTATGGAACAAACTATTAAGCAAGCGGAAAATAAGCATAAATAAACGCTTAAGATATATGTTTATGGATTTTTATCAAAGTAAAATGAAAAACACAATCACAAGTAAAACAAACTTAGGCCATCGCCTTAGTATACACAGATGTTTTATGTCTATTTAATCTAATGTTAGAGGCACTGGATTGATCAGGCAACACCATAATGCTGATTTCCAACAAGGTATACTCCGACCAAACATAAAGAGATAAAACAGCTATATTCGGTTGTATAACTAGTGTGTTATTGTATGTTTTGTCCTGTCTTGTATCGGCCGTTGATCACGTGTTATACATAAAAGACGTCATGAAGTATTAAAGACTTGATGAAGTAAAACAGTAGGGTTTCCCTTATTTAAGATAGGTGTTCTGCTTCTCTCATTCTGAGATTTCAAATGCTAGCCCGGTATAAATCGTTAAATATCGATCCAACCGTACAAGTTTAAACAACTTTATAATTGACTTTTTATTTCCAGAAAATACGTAGATATATTCAGATGCTTTGTAAAACGTAATTTAATTCAACATTACAACGGAATTCAAAAAAACATTGGTTATGAACAAAAAATTAATCACGATTTTATCGCAAGCTGTCATGAAAGTGTCTTTACGGCGTCTACTATTGCTTAACTTATTTGCAAAAAATATCTATAATTTGATGTGACGCTTCATGAAAGCGAGTAAAACAGTTATAAATGTAGATCGAGAGTACTTTCACGAACAATTATTGTTACTGGGAACTCATGGAAATTTATAACTTCCTGGAAGAGGTAAAATCTTTTTTGTATTTCCGCCTAACAATCCTAGTGCCAGATACAGGTTGCTATTTCAGAACATAATCCCGTGTTATCTTGATTCTGAACCCATGTACCGGCAGGCGTTTCACACATTTGTTCTCATGAAGGACACAAGGTAATGAACTACATAATAAACAGTCTAAGAAGTTTGCAAATGGCAATTGTAAATAATAAACACAAGTCGTTAATGACAAACATAAGAACATTTGGATTCGGTCCAAAAACATATGTCAAAATATGTCTAGGCATAAATTATTTGCAACTATTTAAAATATAAAAATGAACTTTCGAGAAAAACATAGATATATAGAGAAAACTGCGGTGGCATAGAGGTGACATTCACTTCTCTTTTTTAAATTGCTCTCCTCTTTTTTCTATCTCGTGGCCACGAGTTAGCTATGTCGTGGCCACGAGATAGAAAAAGAGGAGTGCAAAACTAAATAAAATCGGAGTAAAATTTAAAAATAGAGCGGTGCAGTAAATTAAGGCAGAATGCATTAAACAAAAGAGGAGAAAATTTCGAGATCTCGAGTTAGTCAGCCAATCAAATACTATCTTGTTCCCTCAAATTAATCAGCTACTTCTACTACTACTACTACTACTACTACTACTACTACAACTACTACTACTATTACTACTACTAGTACTAGTACTACTACTACTACTACTACTACTACTACTACTACTACTACTACTACTACTACTACTACTACTACTACTACTACTACTGCTACTACTACTACTTCTACTACTACCACTACTGCTACAACTATTTCTACTATCGCTACTGCTGTTACTGCTCCTCCTCTTCCTCCTTCTCCCCTACTACTACTGCGACTGCTACTGCTGCTGTTGCTATTAGTAGCAGTAGTAGTAGTAGTAGTAGTAGTAGTAGTAGAAGTAGTAGTAGTAGTAGTAGTAGTAGTAGTAGTAGTAGTAGTAGTAGTAGTAATAGTAGTAGTAGTAGTAGTAGTGGAAGTAGTAGTATTAGTCGTTGTCGTGGTAGCAGTCGTAGTCATCGTCGTCCGTCGGTCGTCGTCCAGTCGATGATCGGTCGTCGGTCGGTCGTCCGTCGGTCGTCCATCGTCCGTCCTCCGGTCGTGGTCCGTCGGTCGTCCGTCGGTCGTCAATTAATCGTCCGTCGGTCGTCCGTCGGTCGCCCGTCGGTCGTCCGTCGGTCGTCAGTCGGTCGTCCGTCGGTCGTCTGTCGGTTGGTCGTCCATCGGTCGTCTGTCGGTCGTCCGTCCGTCGTCCGTCGGTAAAGAATATTCAATAGGAAAAAAGCATATATCCATGTCCATGGGCATGTGAAATCACGTCCGTGCATATAACATTGTTAAATTAAGAACGTAAAGTTTCGTAAACAACGAAATAAGGGTAGGGTATGATGTACATGTGTTATTAACGATCAGGTCAGGTTTTGTATATATCTGCTGAAACGTAATTTTAATAACCCACAAAAATTTTATTGTAATAGAAAGTTGTTACGAAAAGTGGTACAGAAAAATACACGCCGGTTATGTTTTTAAAGATATTTTCTGTTAGATTTGATCGAAAATGTCACCCGCCTGCCAGTTTCGCTTAATGGGTCAAGTTCCCCACGTGTACTACTTCCCTGTATCCTCATTTCTTTCGTACCCAAAATGTTTCGTACCCAAATTTGTTTCGTACCCAATTATGTTTCGTACCCAAAATTTTTGCACCCTTATTTTGTTCTTACCCAAAATGTTCGTACCAACATACACAATTTTGATGATATACATAAACTTAAATTTATACATCCATTCTCTTCAAAAGCATCGTCGCACCAGTACTGTTAGTACTTTGATTTAAAACAGCGCTGTGTGTGAATAATAGGCAATACAATTTTTAAGAAGGTACGTGGGGGAGAGTAAGTTCGCTAATACTAAACTATGTATGGCAGGAGTCGATGTTTCGTACATTTAATTAATTGCACGGTCTTATTTTTAGACTAGTATAACCATATCTATACTGTATTTTTGGGGCATTTATTATGCTTTTGTGTACGCGAAATGTAAACGTATTCATAATAGATATTGTATGAACATCCGATACATCCAACATACTAAGTTAAATTGTTTATTCATCAGACCTACAGTAATTTAAGGCTTTGTGTTTTTCTATTCCGATTCAAAATTAAAGCGCAGTATAAATCGTAAAATATCGATCCAACCGTAAAAGTTAACAATTTAATAATTGACAAACTCGCAAATCAATGCGTTGTATTCCGTCTGTTTTGTTTCCATAAACATACGTAGATACAGATGCTTTGTAAAACGTAATTAAATTCAACATTACGACGGCATTCAGAATAAATTAGTTATGGAAAAAAAATTAATCAAGATTGCATTGCTTAAGAGCAAGCTGTCGTGGAAAGTATCTTTACGTCGTCTATTTTTGCTTTCTAAATTTGGAAAAAAATAAACTTATAAACTATGGTACCATGTGATGCTACTTGAAAGCGAGAAAAACAGTTATAAATGCAGATCGAGAACACGTTTACGATCAGTTTTTGTTACTGGGATTTGTGTTATTGCATTCACATTTAAGATGATTTCCTACTGTTAGCGAAGTGCAAGACTAATACTTTCCTCCGAACATACAAATGTTACATCAGTGAGCAATATATATAATTGCCGCAAACGCACATCGTGGAGTTTTACTAATATCATTTTATACTGAAAGCGCATTCCGTAATGCTGATGCTCTTTACTTCGTCCTTGATAACACTATTCTAATAAAGCAACGAATATGCGTGTTCAATATATATGAAATTCTCCATTGCAGTACTGAAAGGTGAGCATTAATTTAAGTTTCGGTTCATCGTCTACTGTTGCTGAATCCGTTATACAATATGTCTCATGCTAGACAAGTAATAATTACAAAACAAGTTCAGTCTATCTCAAGTGAAATAAAAAAGTTTGATAATTGCATTCAGGTTTGGTACATGTTTGTTTAAATTAATAAAATTGCTTATAATTTCACAACCAAAGTTAATGTTAATATTGACCTTTACACAATATACATACATAAGATAAGATTACAAAATAATAAACTAGACTATCAAATTTCAGCGATGAGCGACATTTTTGTAATTAAACGTAGCCCCAGATTAGCCTGTACAGTCCGCAATGGTTAATCAGGGAGTGTCGTCCCTGATTAGCCATTGCGGACTTAGGACATGCTAATATGGGACGACTCTTAATGCACAAGCCTTAACCCCCCTTTTCACAGAGCGAGGCTCATATTATAATATTAACGATTTAAGTTGTATATGAAGTCCTACTGTCTTAATGCATGATACGTTACATTTTAGTTAACTTACTTCTCTTTTTCAACATACACATTTGTTTTTTAAATACAATCTATGACAAAATGTGATGCTATTTGAAAGCGAGTAAAACAGTTATAAATGTAGATCGAGAGAACTTTTAAGATCGGTAAGTGTTACGTAAAATAAATGCAAATTTATAACTTCCTGGAATCTGTATAACACAATCTTTTTGTATTTCCGCCTTACAATCCTAGTTCCAGATAGAGTTTACTATTTCAGAACATAATCCCGTGTTATCTTGATTCTGCACCCATGTTCCGGCAGGCGTCTCACACATTTGTTCTCATCAAGGACACAAGCTAATGAACTACATAATATACATTCTTAGATGATTGCAAATGGCAATTATAAATAATGAGAACAATTCGTTAATGACAAAGATTAGAACTTGGATTCGGTCCAAAAAAATACGTCAAAGTATGAGTAGACATATTTGCTATTATTTAAAATATAAAAATAAACTTTCAAGAATAACATAGATATATAGATAAACTTTAATGTTTTGTGTATATCTGAAACTAAATATAATATCTTATCGTTTATTTTAAAAGCTTTCAATATGCTTGGAATGATCCTTCTAAACTTTTCTAGTATTATTTCTTGGGAATTACAATTGTTAAACATTCTCCGGATATTGCGAACATGTATCACGAAGCAGTCATGGCATCCGTTTCCTTACACTGTGAATAATATCATTTTCTATTACGATTTTATTATTTTCCCAATCGAATACGATTCAGTACTTGAAGAAAAGTACAGCCTTTATGCGAGATAACAGCTAGTATTTAAACGCAGAGGCCGTTTGCAGACGGAAATGTAATTATTCACACAAAACAAAGCCGTTTCTCGGGCGTCAGGGAATGATTAAAGTAGGAAGCTGTTCACAAAGAAAAGTACAGAATTTTTGCGAGCTTACAGTGCACACATTATTTGTCATAACAAATAGTCCTTAACATTTATGAGTATATTTCTATTGCTACACGAGTAAACGTACAACAACTCTTATTCAATTGTTCAATCAAACATAAGGCTCCTTAAGCTAATTCATTAGTGTCACTCGGCTATTCACTTTATAAATCATGCTCCTAATAGATACTGCACCAAACCACTGCATTCTTTATTTGTATTTTAGCAAAAGCGCTCCCCTTTGTTCGTCGCCTAAAATACTGGCATAACCAATTCATGTTGTCATAACAAATATATAAGTCGCATAAGTTGTATGGTCCTGAAATGAATTACATCATGATCGTATTGTCAATGCTATCAAAGTCTGCTTAGAATTATGCTGGCTTGACGATGTATTATTATAATTATTTATTTTTGAATGTAGTGAATGACGTTTTATTTTTTTCACGTTTCATTATAAAGCAATATGAACATTTTTAAGGAAATTATATCGGACGATTATTTCGCTTCTTTAAAACATAACCAAACTTTGATGTGGTGTTTTTTTTGACATTGGCATTTACTAATTCACGTCGTAGATATGACAACCCGTGCATTGATTAAACACAAATAATAATTGGCATGGCGATCGCTGCGATGGACAGACTGAGCAGACTGTGAACAAGCAGTTCCATCAGCATCCCCACCTAGAAGAGGCTCTTCCAATCTCTAGTAGTAACATCCTACTGAACGGCTGCCAAACCTGAACGCTTTACGCGGGCGTAGAACGCAGGACACATGCATTTGAACTAAAATATCTTTGAAGGCTTTTCCGCATCTCCTACACTAAGAACAAGACTAACGAATTCGTCCAAAACATGACTGCAACACGTGTTCGACAACAAGAGACCCTATGTCAAATGATGAAATATGGCTTGGTTTGGAAACATGACATATCTCCAGTAAACGCTGGAGGGAGGTCGCCGTCGAGGCCGTCAGAAGAAAAGCTGGATTGACAATGTGGAAGAGTGGACATCCCTTCCCATGGATGAATTATTCTCAGCAGCACACAACAGGCCTGACTGTATGATTATTTCTGTATCGTCCTCTCTGATTCCCCCCCCCCCAACCCAAAGGGCAGACCGGTCAAGGTAATGCTGCTTCGGAGGATGATAATGATTTATCATCATTTAAAATCGTATAAAGCCCTTTCTACATGTATGTCAGAGTTAGGTTAAGGATGTACAGTCTAACATAAATATTTTTTTATTAACAAACAGCGTTTTGGAGCCTTGCACAGGTTACCTCATTAATTGAATGAATCAACACGATAAAACATAAGACCAAATACATTGAAATATTAAAAAGAGTATTTGTGGCATTCATCAGCAACGCCAAATTAGGGAGCAAACTGTTGTAGCAGAGCGATTTCATGCTTGTTTTAAAAACAATTGAAACGTATGCATAACGGTCGCGTATGGGAATTGAAAGTCAATAAATACATGTATGCATGTATACAAAAGCGGATGACGAGAGGAAATATGGCGTTATATTAGTGTTCGGTGCTTAATGGTCGCGGAGATATTTCCATGACCAACAAGTTCAAGAAACTGAACACACTTATTCATATCTTCAGTCTCATCGTTACATAATTTATTCGTTGCACAATGTGCTGTCATTATTTGACATTATGTGTACGAGACATTATTTTTGGACATCACTTTTACTTCCTTTTCTTTTTAAGCGACTTGTGCACATTTTGAAAAATGCTTCTGTCCAAACAAATGACCTTTTTTATGGAACAAACTATTAAGCAAGCGGAAAATAAGCATAAATAAACGCTTAAGATATATGTTTATGGATTTTTATCAAAGTAAAATGAAAAACACAATCACAAGTAAAACAAACTTAGGCCATCGCCTTAGTATACACAGATGTTTTATGTCTATTTAATCTAATGTTAGAGGCACTGGATTGATCAGGCAACACCATAATGCTGATTTCCAACAAGGTATACTCCGACCAAACATAAAGAGATAAAACAGCTATATTCGGTTGTATAACTAGTGTGTTATTGTATGTTTTGTCCTGTCTTGTATCGGCCGTTGATCACGTGTTATACATAAAAGACGTCATGAAGTATTAAAGACTTGATGAAGTAAAACAGTAGGGTTTCCCTTATTTAAGATAGGTGTTCTGCTTCTCTCATTCTGAGATTTCAAATGCTAGCCCGGTATAAATCGTTAAATATCGATCCAACCGTACAAGTTTAAACAACTTTATAATTGACTTTTTATTTCCAGAAAATACGTAGATATATTCAGATGCTTTGTAAAACGTAATTTAATTCAACATTACAACGGAATTCAAAAAAACATTGGTTATGAACAAAAAATTAATCACGATTTTATCGCAAGCTGTCATGAAAGTGTCTTTACGGCGTCTATTATTGCTTAACTTATTTGCAAAAAATATCTATAATTTGATGTGACGCTTCTTGAAAGCGAGTAAAACAGTTATAAATGTAGATCGAGAGTACTTTCACGAACAATTATTGTTACTGGGAACTCATGGAAATTTATAACTTCCTGGAAGAGGTAAAATCTTTTTTGTATTTCCGCCTAACAATCCTAGTGCCAGATACAGGTTGCTGATCATTGGTTCATCAGCATGAGAATGGGTGTAAAAAAATGGCACAAATAATGAAACATGTGTGTTTAAGCATGCATACATAACAATGAAACTTACCAACTATTCGGACAGGAAACATATGGTGCAGAAGCTGCGGGATTCAGCATGCTCTCCCACTGATATTATGTAGATCAGTGGTCAAACTGGCAGTCAACTTATGTTGGGATTTCCCAATTGTGAAGATATTAACCTTGGCTATCTCCAAACACAAACATGTTCATTTATTGTCAGTCAAACAGCAATTAATCCATCATGTCACCCTGACAGTCTCAAAACACGGTGCAAAACCAAAGCATTTTCGTTTCGTCTAACACACAGCTGGTAACGTCGCTGAATATTGCACAAAAGCAGCTTCATTATGAAGTTCCAGCGACTCGAAATACACGTTCTCCACCCACTTTGATTTCGCACGTGAAGGCCTGTTTTTTGGGGAAAACTGTGAACATCTCACAACTAAACGTATATTACGGAGATGGACAAGTTGAAAAATAAATCACTCTTATTACTTCCAAATTGCACACTACGTTAAAATCCCGTTCCATTTGATTATTGTATTTATTGTTTGAAATTTTCACTCTACACATTCGCTTTGAAAATAGCGGTTGGTGTGTACTCTTGGAAGTACATGTCGAATGTGTTATTGTAAAAAAATATTGGTATTGTGTTTTTAGTGCAGAAATTGTTCTTTTAAGTTTCGATTTCTCGCTTTAGTTTTTGTATTATGTGCGTTTAAATTTGATTGATTGTTGCTTACTTTCGAACTATTTTTTTATGTGTAAATATATATGCATAGACGCTAGCGGATGTAATCAGGTTGCTACTAATTTGCATATTTATCAATGAATTTAGCGGTTGTTTGTTTTTGTTTGTTTTGTGAATATTTTCTTATTTACTTTAAAATGTGGCATAATAAATAGAATATATGGTTGGTGACTTTTGATATCATGTGATATAAGACTCGTCCGATATGGCGTGTGAAAAGGCTCGGCAAGCCTCGCCTTTTCCTACGCCATATCAGACTCGTCTTATATCACATGATATCAAAAGTCACCAACCATATATTCTCTATATATTAGTGTTCGGTGCTTAATGGTCGCGGATATATTTCCATGACCAACAAGTTCAAGAAACTGAACACACTTATTCATATCTTCAGTCTCATCGTTACATAATTTATTCGTTGCACAATGTGCTGTCATTATTTGACATTATGTGTACGAGACATTATTTTTGGACATCACTTTTACTTCCTTTTCTTTTTAAGCGACTTGTGCGCATTTTGAAAAATGCTTCTGTCCAAACAAATGACCTTTTTTATGGAACAAACTATTAAGCAAGCGGAAAATAAGCATAAATAAACGCTTAAGATATATGTTTATGGATTTTTATCAAAGTAAAATGAAAAACACAATCACAAGTAAAACAAACTTAGGCCATCGCCTTAGTATACACAGATGTTTTATGTCTATTTAATCTAATGTTAGAGGCACTGGATTGATCAGGCAACACCATAATGCTGATTTCCAACAAGGTATACTCCGACCAAACATAAAGAGATAAAACAGCTATATTCGGTTGTATAACTAGTGTTTTATTGTATGTTTTGTCCTTTTTTTGTATCGGCCGTTGATCACGTGTTATACATAAAAGACGTCATGAAGTATTAAAGACTTGATGAAGTAAAACAGTAGGGTTTCCCTTATTTAAGATAGGTGTTCTGCTTTTCTCATTCTGAGATTTCAAATGCTAGCCCGGTATAAATCGTTAAATATCGATCCAACCGTACAAGTTTAAACAACTTTATAATTGACTTTTTATTTCCAGAAAATACGTAGATATATTCAGATGCTTTGTAAAACGTAATTTAATTCAACATTACAACGGAATTCAAAAAAACATTAGTTATGAAAAAAAAATTAATCACGATTTTATCGCAAGCTGTCATGAAAGTGTCTTTACGGCGTCTATTATTGCTTAACTAATTTGCAAAAAATATCTATAATATGATGTGTTCGCTTATTGAAAGCGAGTAAAATAGTTATAAATGCAGATCGAGAGTACTTTCACGAACAATGATTGTTACTGGGAACTCATGGAAATTTATAACTTCCTGGAAGAGGTAAAATCTTTTTTGAATTTCCGCCAAACAATCCTAGTGCCAGATACAGTTTTCTTTTTCAGAACATAATCCCGTGTTATCTTGATTCTGAACCCATGTACCGGCAGGCGTTTCACACATTTGTTCTCATGAAGGACACAAGGTAATGAACTACATAATAAACAGTCTAAGAAGTTTGCAAATGGCAATTGTAAATAATAAACACAAGTCGTTAATGACAAACATAAGAATATTTGGATTCGGTCCAAAAACATATGTCAAAATATGTCTAGGTATAAATTATTTGCAACTATTTAAAATATAAAAATGAACTTTCGAGAAAAACATAGATATATAGAGAAAACTGCGGTGGCATAGAGGTGACATTCACTTCTCTTTTTTAAAATTGCTCTCCTCTTTTTTCTATCTCGTGGCCAAGAGTTAGCTATGTCGTGGCCACGAGATAGAAAAAGAGGAGTGCAAAACTAAATAAAATCGGAGTAAAATTTAAAAAAGGAGCGGCGCAGTAAATTAAGGCAGAATGCATTAAACAAAAGAGGAGAGAATTTCGAGATCTCGAGATCCCGACTTAGCTAACTCGTGGCCACGAGTTAGTCAGCCAATCAAATACTATCTTGTTCCCTCAAATTAATCAGCCAATGAAAACGTCCCAAAAGCAAGGCTCTGATATAACATAACATACTACTATTAGTACTACCATTACTTCTACTACTGATGCTGCTGTTGTTGTTGCTGCAGCTACTACTGCTACTGCTACTACTACTACTACTACTACTGCTACTACTACTACTACTACTACTACTACTACTACTACTACTACTACTACTACTACTACTACTACTACTACTACTACTGCTACTACTACTTCTACTACTACTACTACTACTACTACTACTACATCTACTACTACTAATACAACTACTACTACTACTACTACTACTATTACTACTACTACTACTACTACTACTACTACTACTACTACTACTACTACTACTACTACTACTACTACTACTACTACTACTACTGCTACTACTACTACTTCTACTACTACCACTACTGCTACTACTATTTCTACTATCGCTACTGCTGTTACTGCTCCTCCTCTTCCTCCTCCTCCCCTACTACTACTGCGACTGCTACTGCTGCTGTTGCTATTAGTAGCAGTAGTAGTAGTAGAAGTAGTAGTAGTAGTAGTAGTAGTAGTAGTAGTAGTAGTAGTAGTAGTAGTAGTAGTAGTAGTAGTAGTAGTAGTAGTAGTAGTAGTAATAGTAGTAGTAGTAGTAGTAGTGGAAGTAGTAGTAGTAGTCGTTGTCGTGGTAGCAGTCGTAGTCATCGTCGTCCGTCGGTCGTCGTCCAGTCGGTGGTCCATCGTCCTTCCTCCGGTCGTGGTCCGTCGGTCGTCCGTCGGTCGTCAATTAATCGTTCGTCGGTCGTCCGTCGGTCGTCCGTCGGTCGCCCGTCGGTCGTCCGTCGGTCGTCAGTCGGTCGTCCGTCGGTCGTCTGTCGGTCGGTCGTCCATCGGTCGTCTGTCGGTCGTCCGTCGGTCGTCCGTCGGTAAAGAATATTCAATAGGAAAAAAACATATATCCATGTCCATGGGCATGTGAAATCACGTCCGTGCATATAACATTGTTAAATTAAGAACGTAAAGTTTCGTAAACAACGAAATAAGGGTAGGGTATGATGTACATGTGTTGTTAACGATCAGGTCAGGTTTTGTATATATCTGCTGAAACGTAATTTTAATAACCCACAAACATTTTATTGTAATAGAAAGTTGTTACGAAAAGTGGTACAGAAAAATACACGCCGGTTATGTTTTTAAAGATATTTCCTGTTAGATTTGATCGAAAATGTCACCCGCCTGCCAGTTTCGCTGAATGGGTCAAGTTCCCCACGTGTACTACTTCCCTGTATCCTCATTTATTTCGTACCCAAAATGTTTCGTACTTAAATTTGTTTCGTACCCATGTTCGTACCCAAACTTTTTGCACCCTAATTTTTTTCTTACCCAAAATGTTCGTACCAACATACACAATTTTGATGATATAGATAAACTTAAATTGATGCTTATACATCCATTCTCTTCAAAAGCATCGTCGCACCAGTACTGTTAGTACTTTGATTTAAAACTGCGCTGTGTGTGAATAATAGGCAATACAATTTTTAAGAAGGTACGTGGGGGAGAGTAAGTTCGCTAATACTAAACTATGTATGGCAGGAGTCGATGTTTCGTACATTTAATTAATTGCACGGTCTTATTTTTAGACTAGTATAACCATATCTATACTGTATTTTTGGGGCATTTATTATGCTTTTGTGTACGCGAAATGTAAACGTATTCATAATAGATATTGTATGAACATCCTATACATCCAACATACTAAGTTAAATTGTTTATTCACCAGACCTACAGTAATTTAAGGCTTTGTGTTTTTCTATTCCGATTCAAAATTAAAGCGCAGTATAAATCGTAAAATATCGATCCAACCGTAAAAGTTAACACTTTAATAATTGACAAACTCGCAAATCAATGCGTTGTATTCCGTCTGTTTTGTTTCCATAAACATACGTAGATACAGATGCTTTGTAAAACGTAATTAAATTCAACATTACGACGGCATTCAGAATAAATTCGTTATGGAAAATAAATTAATCAAGATTGCATTGCTTAAGAGCAAGCTGTCGTGGAAAGTATCTTTACGTCGTCTATTTTTGCTTTCTAAATTTGGAAAAAAATAAACAATGGAACCATGTGATGCTACTTGAAAGCGAGAAGAACAGTTATAAATGCAGATCGAGAGCACGTTTACGATCAGTTTTTGTTACTGGGATTCGTGTTATTGCATTCACATTTAAGATGATTTCCTACTGTTAGCGAAGTGCAAGACTAATACTTTCCTCCGAACATACAAATGTTACATCAGTGAGCAATATATATAATTGCCGCAAACGCACATCGTGGAGTTTTACTAATATCATTTTATACTGAAAGCACATTCCGTAATGCTGATGCTCTTTACTTCGTCCTTGATAACACTATTCTAATAAAGCAACGAATATGCGTGTTCAATATATATGAAATTCTCCATTGCAGTACTGAAAGGTGAGCATTAATTTAAGTTTCGGTTCATCGTCTACTGTTGCTGAATCCGTTATACAATATGTCTCATGCTAGACAAGTAATAATTACAAAACAAGTTCAGTCTATCTCAAGTGAAATAAAAAAGTTTGATAATTGCATTCAGGTTTGGTACATGTTTGTTTAAATTAATAAAATTGCTTATAATTTCACCACCAAAGTTAATGTTAATATTGACCTTTACACAATATACATACATAAGATAAGATTACAAAATAATAAACTAGACTATCAAATTTCAGCGATGAGCGACATTTTTGTAATTAAACGTAGCCCCAGATTAGCCTGTGCCATCCGCAATGGTTAATCAGGGAGTGTCGTCCCTGATTAGCCATTGCGGACTTAGGACATGCTAATATGGGACGACTCTTAATGCACAAGCCTTAACCCCCCTTTTCACAGAGCGAGGCTCATATTATAATATTAACGATTTAAGTTGTATATGAAGTCCTACTGTCTTAATGCATGATACGTTACATTTTAGTTAACTTACTTCTCTTTTTCAACATACACATTTTTTTTTAAATACAAACTATGACAAAATGTGATGCTATTTGAAAGCGAGTAAAACAGTTATAAATGTAGATCGAGAGAACTTTTAAGATCGGTAAGTGTTACGTAGAATTAATGCAAATTTATAACTTCCTGGAATCTGTAAAACACAATCATTTTGTATTTCCGCCTTACAATCCTAGTTCCAGATAGAGTTTACTATTTCAGAACTTAATCCCGTGTTATCTTGATTCTGCACCCATGTTCCGGCAGGCGTCTCACACATTTGTTCTCATCAAGGACACAAGGTAATGAACTACATAATATACATTCTTAGATGATTGCAAATGGCAATTATAAATAATGAGAACAATTCGTTAATGACAAAGATTAGAACTTGGATTCGGTCCAAAAACATATGTCAAAATATGAGTAGACATATTTGCTATTATTTAAAATATAAAAATAAACTTTCAAGAATAACATAGATATATAGATAAACTTTAATGTTTTGTGTATATCTGAAACTAAATATAATATCTTATCGTTTATTTTAAAAGCTTTCAATATGCTTGGAATGATCCTTCTAAACTTTTCTAGTATTATTTCTTGGGAATCACAATTGTTAAACATTCTCCGGATATTGCGAACATGTATCACGAAGCAGTCATGGCATCCGTTTCCTTACACTGTGAATAATATCATATTCTATTACGATTTTATTATTTTCCCAATCGAATACGATTCAGTACTTGAAGAAAAGTACAGCCTTTATGCGAGATAACAGCTAGTATTTAAACGCAGAGGCAGACGGAAATGTAATTATTCACACAAAACAAAGCCGTTTCTCGGGCGTCAGGGAATGATTAAAGTAGGTAGCTGTTCACAAAGAAAAGTACAGAATTTTTGCGAGCTTACAGTGCACACATAATTTGTCATAACAAATAGTCCTTAACATTTATGAGTATATTTCTATTGCTACACGAGTAAACGTACAACAACTCTTATTCAATTGTTCAATCAAACATAAGGCTCCTTAAGCTAATTCATTAGTGTCACTCGGCTATTCACTTTATAAATCATGCTCCTAATAGATACTGCACCAAACCACTGCATGCTTTATTTGTATTTTAGCAAAAGCGCTCCCTTTTGTTCGTCGCCTAAAATACTGGCATAACCAATTCATGTTGTCATAACAAATATATAAGTCGCATAAGTTGCATGGTCCTGAAATGAATAACATCATGATCTTATTGTCAATGCTATCAAAGTCTGCTTAGAATTATCCTGGCTTGACGATATATTATTATAATTATTTTTTTTGGATGTAGTAAATAACGATTTATTTGTTTCACGTTTCATTATTAAGCAATATGAACATTTTGAAGGAAATTATATCGGGCGATTATTTCGCTTGTTTAAAACATATCCAAACTATGATGTGGTGTTATTTTTGACATTGACATTTACTAATTCACGTCGTAAATATGACAACCCATACATTGATTAAACACAAATAATAATTGGCATGGCGATCGCTGCAATGGTCAGACTGAGCAGACTGTGAACAAGCAGTTCCATCAGCATCCCCACCAAGTACAGGCTCTTCCAATCTCTAGTGGTTATATCCTACTGAACGGCTGCCAAACCTGAACGCTTTATGCGGGCGTAGAACGCAGGACACAGGCATTTGAACAAAAATATCTCTGAAGGCTGTTCCGCATCTCCTACACTAAGAACAAGACTAACGAATTCGTCCAAAACATGACTGCAACACGTGTTCGACAACAAGAGACCCTACGTCAAATGATGAAATATGGCTTGGAAACATGACATATCTCCAGTAAACGATGGAGGGAGGTCGCCGTCGAGGCCGTCAGAAGAAAAGCTGGATTGACAATGTGGAAGAGTGGACATCCCTTCCCATGGATGAATTACTCTCAGCAGCACACAACAGGCCTGACTGTATGATTATTTCTGTATCGTCCTCTCTGACCCCCCCCCCCCCCCCCGAAAGGGCAGACCGGTCAAGGTAATGCTGCTGCTGAGGATGATAATGATTTATCATCATTTAAAATCGTATATAGCCCTTTCTACATGAACTACGTAATAAACAGTCTAAGAAGTTTTCAAATGGCAATTGTAAATAATAAATACAAGTCGTTAATGACAAACATAAGAACATTTGTATTCGGTCCAAAAATATATGTCAATATATGTATAGACATAAATTATTTGCAATTATTTAAAATATAAAAATAAACTTTCAAAATAAACATAGATATATAGAGAAAACTGCGGTGGCATAGAGGTGACATTCACTTCTCTTTTTTTAAATTGCTCTCCTCTTTTTTCTATCTCGTGGCCACGAGTTAGCTATGTAGTGGCCACGAGATAGAAAAAAGAGGATTGCAAAACAAAATAAAAGCGGAGTGCAATTAAAAAAAGAGCGGTGCAGTAAATAAAGGAAGAGTGACTAAACAGAAGAGGAGAGAATTTTCGCTATCTCGAGATCCCGAGTTAGTCAGCCAATCAAATTTTGCGCAACATGTGTAAATATTCTGTACGCATATATATAGCTGGTCAAAGAAGGCAGGGCTCTGATATAACATAACATACTACTAGTAGTACAACTATTACTACTACTACTACTGCTGCGGTTGTTGTTGTTGCTGCTGTTACTACTACTACTACTACTACTACTACTAATACTACTATTACTACGATTACTACTAGTACTAGTACTACTACTACTACTACTACTACTACTACTACTACTACTACTACTACTACTACTACTACTACTACTACTACTACTACTACTACTACGATTACTACTACGATTACTACTACGATTACTACTACTACTTCTTCTACTACTACTACTTCTACTACTACTACTACTACTACTACTACTACTACTACTACTACTACTACTACTACTACTACTTCTACTACTACTACTACTTTTACTACTACAACTACTACGACTACCACTTCGACGACGACGGACCACGATGGACAACAAACGGACGACCCACGACCGACCGACGGAAGATTGACGACGACAGACGGACGGCCGAGGGACGACTGATAGACGACCAACGGACGACCGATGTTTGAACGAGGGACGACCGCCTTACGACCGACGGACGACGCCGGATTGACCACCGACGGACGACCGACGGACCACGACCAGAAGACGACCGACGGACGACCGACGGACGACCAACAGATGACCGACGGACGACCGACGGACGACCGACGGACCACGACCGAGGACGGACGATGGACAGCCGAACGACGACCGACCGACGACCGACTGACGACCGGACGACGACCGACGAACGACGAGGACGACTACGACTGCTACCACGACGACGACTACTACTACTACTACTACTACTACTACTACTACTACTACTGCTACTACTAGCAACAGCAGCAGTAGCAGTAGCAGAAGTAGTAGGGGAGCAGGAGGAGGAGGAGGAGGAGGAGCAGTAACAGCAGTAGCGATAGTAGAAATAGTTGTAGCAGTAGTGGTAGTAGTAGAAGTAGTAGTTTAGGGAACAACATAGTATTTTTATTGGCTGACTAACTCGTGGCCACGAGTTAGCTAAGTCGGGATCTTGAGATCTAACAAATTTTCTCCTCTTATGTTTAATGCACTCTGCCTTTTTTTACTGCACCGCTCTTTTTTTAATTGCACTCCGCTTTTATTTAGTTTTGCACTCCTCTTTTTTCTATCTCGTGGCCGCGACATAGCTATCTCGAGATCCCGACTTAGCTAACTCGTGGCCACGAGATAGAAATTAGAGGAGTGCAATTTAAAAAAAAGAGGAGTGAATGTCACCTCTATGCATCTCGAAATCTCGACTTAGCTAACTCGTGGCCACGAGATAGAAAAAAGAGGAGTGCAATTTAAAAAAAAAGAGGAGTGACCTCTATGCCATCGTAGAAAACTGTGACGTTGTGTGTATATCTGAAACTAAATATAATATCTTATCGTTAATTTTAAAGCTTTCAATGTGCTTGGAATGATACTCCTCAACTTTTCTAGTATTATTTCTTGGGAATCAATTTTGTTAAACATGCTCCGGATATTGCGCATTTTTATTGTACATAAAATAATTGCATCACTCAGCAGACCCAGCATCCGTTTCCTTATAATGTGAATGAAATCGTGTTCTATTACGATTGTATTATTTTCCAAGTTTAACCCATTTATGCCTAGTGGGCTCTCCGATCCTTTTTAATTATCAATTTATGTCCAAAATTAGGAATGTCTAGTATATTTATTTCTATATTTAGAATATTTCTTACAGAAATTCCTTTCAGCAAACAGCAAAGACCCTGATGAGACGCTGCAACATGAGGCGTCTCATCTGGGTCTACGCCGTTTTTTTCTAGACGCTAAGCATAAATCGGTTAAGACATAAAGTACCGATTAAGTACTTGTTTAAGCCATTACGCGCTGTACGCGCATAACTTTCATCAATACTGATGTGATCATGTGTTGTTGTATTTGATGTATGAAGTATAATCATTTTATCATAGAATAGTCCAATATACTAATAAGATTTACGTTCTCACCCCACTTATTTTATAGTTATACAGGATTGTTGTTATATATTCCATCTCATTCATTTAATGATTTTTTCCTAATTGTATGCATTAAGACTATGTTATAATATATAATTATCTGTTTTTCAAATATTAAAGTCTCGTATACGAAGATGTGCTTTGCTGTTTTTGGCTTCTGATATAATAAGTGTTATTACAGGAATACAACAAGTGCGCTAAGGTGAACCGGAAATATAGCTTTATTTTGCATCTTCGATATAATCGCTTCAAATATGAAGAAAACAATTTCCGTTATGTCGCGCGAGCCGGTGTCAACTTGGAATGTTCGATAATCAAGAAATTCTCTAGAACATCGACTTACATGTATGATGAAATGAATGCAGGTGTCTGGGATGAAAGGAACATCCGTAGACAAGAAAGCCACTAATGTCACTACATGTTACCTAGTTTCTGGTGCAATGTTTCTCATACACGCACTACTTGTAATGTTGTTAATATTGTGACATGATGCCATTCATAGAAATATGTTGTTGTCAGTGTAACGTTACTCTACTTGAACATGATGTTTGAGTAAGCGAAGCTAACAATATCACCAACAACAACAATACTTAAACTACTCATAATACAAATGTTAAGGACATTTACGGTGTTAATATTTGTAAGTTGACATTTCTGTTCTGTGCAGTTACCCGTTTGTGAATCATTTTTATAGGTGCATGCTGCCACGTTATGTTACATGCATATGATATGTTTGAATTTGTTACTAACTTATAATCAATATTTAAGCCTAGATTCTTTCATAACAGCAACGTCTTATTTAAAGAAATATTCCCTAAATGTGGTTCGTTATTCAAAGAATTGTGGCTTGTGACACATCCTTCTTGACCTTAATAACACATGTTCAGCGACGCTTTTACATTCGCACTAGAACTGTTCCAACGTTTTTACGGACGTTCATTGTTCCACATGCAACATCTTGCCCATGGGATTGAAATACGGCAAATGCACAAACTGACAATAAGCGATTCATCGGTACGCATTATATACATGTATTAAAGCAAACTGATTTTCTGTTTATCGTCCTAGGATAACATCAGTATACAAAGTACATAATTTGTTACAGGGTTCAAACAAACATTACGCTCATTTTGCTTAATTCTCGTCTCTTTGATATTGAAATACAATTTTATAATACAAATGTGAATCGTTTGTAGTCTCAAGTCACAGACTGTATCACTCATGTACTCAGTAGAGATAATAACGTATTTAATCTTACAATATAAATTCTTCTTCGTGAGTATTCCACAGTCGCCATCATACATAATGTTGTGCCGCATTCAAATAATGGCGCATACTTGTATACAAAAACCTTTTGAACGTCGCATAGTAATCGAATTCACATTTCCATCACAGTGTTTGCTTTTGCTTGCTTCGTCTCATAGGGACTATTTGATAAGTTACACATTATTCAGGGGCAAAGTACGTCAATTAATATCTTCACATACATCTTATGAAAGTTCGCAAATGATATTATATCAAACGGTTCTCTCACAATCGAAGAAACATTCTATACTTATTTTTTATTATGACTTTGTCATGAACACGGTACTGATCTATACTAGTAGTTGTAAGATACATTATGCCTTGATATTCATGGTATATAAATCATCCGTCTTTGCCACTGATAATGCACTAGCATGAACCCTGAACCCGTAGTGTACCAAAGTCAGGTATTTGGGAATTTCTAGTTGGTAAACGAATTAAGCGCGCTGTAATGCATGAGGCCTTATTATAAAAACGCGATTTTCCCCCAAACGACTGTTGCGAGGAAAATACTTATGTCAATTATTTGAGAAGTCAGGATGTGATTATAGTTACAAGTGCTGAAGGTTTTTTCTTTATAGTAAATATTCGTTCATCGTCTCGTTGCGTCATTCATTTGTAACCTCTGCAATACAATACGTTCGATAAATATTGATGAACGCATACAATGTGGGCTTTTATTTGTTATTATTATTGATTTATTATTAATGATCGTTACGTATTGTGTTTCGTTTATAATGAATCCTATTCATTTGGATAAGGTTGCACTTTTAACGGACGCAAACGGTTCATTAAGTGCAGTATACGGAACATAGCCATGAACCCTGATTGACATTATTTTTAACGGACCGTAAATATTACAAACTGAGTTAAGAAATCGATAGCACAACTGTTTGGAGCATGTGATGTGATGATTTGGCAAAACGTGTTTCTTCTATCGTAATCCTTAATTTCCCATTATAGCAATATGGATAAATAAGTCGCAGTTCTGACAAGTATATTTGTACACGAACCGTAATACGACTATTGTGTCATTAATATTGTGCATAAGGTTTCAAAATGCTATTTAACGGAAAATGTATTTGAATAAGTAAACAAGATGTGTTTGTGAAACACTATGCCCCCCATATATTTGACCTTTTTCCTTGAAGGATGACCTTGACCTTTCATCACTCAAAATGTGCAGCTCCATGAGATACACATGCATGCCAAATGTCAAGATATTATCTTCAATATTGCAAAAGTTATGGCCAATGTTAAAGTTTGACGCAAACAAACAAACCGACAAACCGACAGACAGGGCAAAAACAATACAAATCATTTGGAAAAGTGTTCTGATCAAGTTTCATGAATATTTGGTAATTTATGTTACTGGTATCGTGTCCACACAGTTTCTCTTTATTGTGATAGGAAAATCTTCCGTTGTGGTAGCGATGTATTTAAACGGACCTGAACCTTCGAACTCAGCTGACAAATATTTGGAATAAATTCCTTTAGTATGTTTTATTACGGTTTGGAAATACATGCGCCTTTATCAGTGTTTCTACAAGGTCCCACCAAACTTATATAATCAAAACTTCCTACCCTTAGACAGCAGTGTTTTTCAACGGATCGAGACAAAATAACTCGGCCTAAATATCACAAATAATGATTTATAAAATATGTATGATAATTATGCAAAAGTGTAAAACTTGTAGTGAGATAACAGCGTTTAACTTAAAACACGTAAGACAAAATAGCACGTCATCGGGAGACCATGATTTTTTGCTAAACCAATAATGCAGAGTTTGCACCAATATGCCTTGAAACCGAATAGCCTTCAACGTGATCCAGCTTTGAACTCGTCCCTTCATTCATTTATAAAAAAAGATCCAACCACATTTCATAACGGTTTTACAGTAAATGTGTCATAAAGAGCGAACCCAATGCACATGCCAACAACTCGACGCAAGTGTGTCGAGGAATGACTAACAACGAATACCGGGCGATGAATAGTGGTTTTGTTAATATAAGAGGGAACACTAAACATATTTTCTATTATAATTGACACAAGTTAATAAGACAGCGTCGATTATAGTGACAGTATTTTTGGCATTAATCATCTTTCCGGGAAATATCTGAAAGAGATATATACCCTGCTCGTCTTGGTTTCTTCAATTGTCTTATTTATATTTCTGACTTCCAGCTTACCATCGAATCTTACACACGCTCAGTTGGAAAGTCGGCGAAAGCGTTTTACACATAAAACGCATTCGGTACACTATGAACTTTAGTGACACGAAGCAATGCTTTAAAAAAAGCTTTAGTGTAATTAGCATTGCCTTTTCTACACAATTCCGAGAGAATATAAAATCGTAACGATGCATCGCTTTAAATTGTTTCCTTACATTATTTTAACCCAACTTAGGAGGCACATTTGGCAAAATAATAAATAAAGTATTAATAGTATCAATATTTACTGGATTAATATGTTGGATGTAAAGAATGGTGATACCAGTCCTATTGGGAAGGAAGGAGTTGGAGATATCAATGAAAACGGAGGGTTATTCACTGACGTTATGGACTGAATTACCTTGTCATAGGTGGCACCATATTTGCTCAAAACGACATTCACAAAGTTGCATGGGCATCACTAGACACGTCAGTGAAAAACCAGATTAATCATTGGGCGATCTCGCGAAGATGGAGGAGAATCCTCAGTGATTTTAGAGCTTACCGAGGAGCAGAGATTTGCTCAGACCATGAAATTCTCATGGCGAAGCTTCGGGTCAGAATTGCAAGGTTCAGAAAGTAAGGGAGCACCAAGAGTCCACGTTTAAATATCACGAAACTGAAGACGCCTCAAGACAAGCAAGAGTTCTCCATCAGTCTGACAAACAAATTCGAAGCTCTTGCGGATGCAAATGCTGACTCCCTGGAGAAGCAATGGAGCCAAGTAAAGAACACCTTCACATCTGTCTGTGAAGAAAGGCTCGGCTTCCGAGCTCGAACCCACAAGACCTTGACCTATGACAGAACCATCATTAAGATTGAAACGAAACGGGCAATTTGTCAAAGTCTTTTTCAAGCAAAAACCAGAGAACAGACACAGAGAGTCACGACCGAATATAGAACCTTACAAAAGGAGGTTAAAAAGAGCTATAGACAAGACAAACGGACACTGATTGACCAGCAAGCAGCTGAAGCAAAAAAAGCTGCACAACAAAATGACATGGTTACTGAAAAGCGGGTATTTGTCGCACAGCAGTATTTACCGGTCGTTCTATTTATTTCGTGTATTGTAACGCTTAAACACGATTTTCTTTGTCACATATTTACAAACGCTCATTTAATTTAATATATATAAAAAACTAAAACTCCAGTTGCTTGAGCAATATTGCATTTTCATTATATACAATTAGTTGATCCTTTATTTAAGGCAGGCAAGTTGACAGCAGCAATTCGCTAAAATGCTATTGTTATAAATAGACAATTGCGATGTTTACAAATTTCGTCGAAATGTAATGTGGCCTCCTCGCGCGTGATATTAATACATGCTTAGAAGAAATCCCTTACTGAAACCCGACCTGGGTGCTTGATATTTTCGTTCGCCTACTGCAATAGAGCAGGTCTCAATTATTGGTCTAGCAATCACTTATTTTACCAGAATCTGAAGTGTAAAATACGCACACATGATTTGCATAATAGTTTTTCAACATTAAAACTCTAAACAACTCAAATATCTGAATTTCTTGCATAATGTACCTTGTAAACATTTCAAAGAAATAGAAAAAAATCCCATTTAACACTATAAATCCACTGTTTGGAGTTTCTCCCTTCAAAAAAGATAGTTTTGTTTGATCAAATATCTATAAATAAACATGTTTATGTATAGATCTTTGTTGCACAGATATAGGAAAACAAGTTATAAGTCTATTTAACACACCTGTCAATTAACACAGGAAATAGCCAGATCAACAGGGCTAGAGGTCAACATCAGCAAGAAAAATGCCTCAGGATCAATCAAGGCAGCAAACAACTCATCCACATAGAAGGACAAGCCATTGAAGAAGTTGACCACTTATCATACGTGAGCAGTATTATCAGCAAGATAGGAGGGTCAGAAGATGACATCACGGCCAGAATAGGGAAAGCACGCCAAGCATTTTTGACGATGAGACCAGTGTGGAACAATCGGAACATCCCCTGGATGTGATCGAATATCAGGCAATTTAATACCAATGTCAAGACAGTCCTCCTTTATGGCGCTGAAACCTGGAAAAGGACTAGACGCCTGGACCAGAGTCTGCAAGTATTCATCGACAAATGTTTCAGGCAGATGCTCAGGATAAGATGGCCAGAAATGATTTCAAACAAGGACCTATGGGCAAAAACAGGGCAGCAACTGGTTACGAACTCAATACTACAGCATAAGTGGAGATGGATCGGACACCCGCTACGAAGAACCCAGTCCAACATAACATGGCAAACCCTGGATTGGAACTCTCAAGGACGCAGCAGAAGAGGTAGGCCTACAAACTCCTGGCGCAGAACACTGGATTGAGCTTCGCAAGATAATGATGTAATGGGGAGAAGCGAAAGCCCGTGTCATGGACCGAACCAGGTGGAGAGTTGTGGTAAAGGCCCTATGCTCCGACCGGGGCGAAGAGGTATTAGTAAGTAATTGTAAATAAAGAACCAGGTCATTTACGACAAATTGCCATTATCCTTAGGAGTCATGTTTTCCAACGGATCGGTTTCATGTTTTTACTTATATAGTATCGATAAAACATATGATTTTAGCCTAGTTTGTGAAGATTTTACAATCAATAAATGTGAAATATAATACTAGGATACTAAGATTATGCACAGGGTTTCACAAAAGCCATATAACGTAAAATGCCCACTTCTACCTAGAATCCCTGTTCAGTTTCAATAGACAACAACCATTGTTGAAACTGGCCACGATATCATTTAAAACGAAATTCTGAGAAAGAGTAATGAAAATTTGGTAATAAATCATAGTGTATAGTGTACACAAAGTTTCACTCTATTATTTAAATGAAATATGCCACCTTTTTGGAAGTAATGTATTTAAACGGAACCAAACAATACGTCAATTGAGCCCAAAGATAATTGGTAAAACATGCCTTAAGTAAGTTTGTACGGTTCGGCTGAACAAACGACATGTTGTGTTTTTACATGGTTTTATCGTACTAATATAAGCAAAACTACCATATCCTATGCAGCGGTGTTTTCAACGGATATGGACAAATTTCAAACTCGGCATAGAAATCATTATACGAAATCTTCTTAGCAATTCCACTTATGACAATGTTACTTTTAGTGTGATTACTACGTTTAACTTAAGCCACATATAAAGAAAAACCGCCCGTCAATTCGTGGCCTGATTTTTACTGACCAAATCATTCAGATTAAACAAAAAAGTTACTTCAAGAAAATTAACAAGCTCTCTATTTATCTTGACCGAATGACAAGGCTCACCACGAACATGTTTGCACAAATGCACATAGTGGTCTTGTGAGTATGAGAATGAATGTTTAAAAAGAAACGTATAACCATTATATTTAATTTTCAAATTCTAAATCTAAATTAAATCTAAATTTAAATCTAAATAAGACTTTATTTATTAGATCAAGGGCATTTCTGCATGAAACATATTTCCGGAAATCATTTGAAAGTGATTTATATACAATAGGAAGAAATAAAACTATTAACTGTATTAATTACACACGCTTTAGTCAGCTGGTAAGGCGGCGAAAACGATTTTACACAACAATTTTTCTGGGTCCGTTTTGAACTTTAGTGACCCTACATATCGATTGTTTTTTTTTATTTTGGAACATATTTTGAGGTCTGTTGAATACGAATTGTAACTACGTTGTTATTGCTTTGTGTTAACAATGCCGAAAGTTGAGGTTATACCGGTTGATTTATTTAATTTAATTTTCTTTACACTGTTGTAATTTTATTTAGTTATGGGGTATATATGACACAATAGAAAATATAAAATGTATTTGTAGATCTATTAACTGGATTCATATGTTGGGTGTGAGAAATTGTTACACATGTAAAACACATTATATTATTATTTGATTCCAATGGACGTTTCAGTTATGTGAAAGCATAATAAATTTCCCGTTAATAATTATTGTTCTAATGTTCAATATAAAGAAGTAAAACTCCAGATGCTGGAGCAGTATTGCATTCGTATTAAATACAATGTCGTGTTACTTTATTTAAGGCAAGTGACAAATTGTCAACAAAGTGCAAAACAGCACGATACGAAACAACATACACGCGAAGCAGAATAAAGCTGGGGTCACCGTATTGGAACGGTCAATGCAAAGCATTGGGGGATTTATACCGGTTTTAGAGCGCCCAACATCACACTTGGCCTAGCAATATTCATGATACATATAAGTGTAAACAAAAATAAAAAAATTAAGAGTATATGCATATTTGAATAATTATCAGAGACTTTCGCAATACATACATGTAGTTTCATACAAGGTGACTAAATCTCACACATCATATGCATATGTAACGTCTTAAATTTCATACACAGCTAAACTTTATAATTAACATGTACATCATTTTCATTTAAGACACATGTATATGTTCATCACCCATATCGTGCAAATGTACGAGAAACACAATTCCATGGTATTTTAGGAGCATTGCTTGCGGATTTGCAATGAAGTTTTTCACTGAGCGGAATATGAAATACAATACCGTCGTACACAACTTGTGGAGTCATGACAAACATTGAAACTCAATATGTGTATATCCATTTACACACACTTCATCGCAGGTTGTTTTGTCTTTTAAGTCAGGAATTGAGAATAAATGTACAGTACCCGCTAGTACAGTCGGGCGTGAGACAGTTTAGGTCTTCGAAAAAAAAGCCTGTTGGCACGTAACAAACACTTCAAAAATACTGACGATATGTGTCGAGTAAAAGTTTTATCAAATGTGTCTAAAAATCAATTGGATGACGTTAACACGTGTCGTTAGTCAAACAAAAAGTGTTACTCCAAAAATATTGACGGAGAAGCCGTAATCGTCAATGTGTCGTTCAATTGATCAGACTCAAAATGTATACACCATATAGATTGACACCAATTTATCTGGTTTTGTCATTTATCACCTGATGCCATTATAAAACTGCTGAATTATGATATCAGCTGTTAAGTGACTCATCTTTCTATACAACATTTTAATGTATCACGATTAGAGTCAATCTGTTTTCAGTTGCAAGAGAAACCTGGCGGTATCGATCGGGTGTTAGAAGCTTAAAGTAATGATGCAAACAATTCGTACACTTACTTTACCTATGCATCTGATAATTGTTCGCATAATCTTTTAGCCAACCTATCATATTCAAAAACAAAGAAGCCGTTGTCATCCGTTGATGCACACATCATTAAATGTCATTTGCTTGTATTTCTATCTTCCTAGATTTACACAACCAGGCGTATAACAACTCTTGTTTAATTATTTAAACAAACGCTCCATGCGTTAAATCAGCTTCTAATTACGACAGCAGACGCCTGTAAATACACAGTGTTCAAATTTGTTTAAGTGTGAATTATTTATTACATAATTTTACTTCATTTCCTCGTCGATTTTAATTAAAATGATACAATTGTAAATCTTTTCGATTTATTTGCGGAGAATTACGTTTGCATAAAGTATCCATATAGTAGATATTAAACATATTAAAATTGTTCATTTAAGGATGTACTATCACACAAAATAAACATACATATTGTCATAAAAACATTTTTCCAGCATTAGATGGATTGTCGTTAAATGAGCAAATGAACACTGGGTTCCGTTGCACTAGTATGGACAATCGTGATACATCGGCTATCTCGGATTCCTCCGTACGATAGGCCTCGTGGCTAACGGTCGCCATATTGCCTTGTATTACTACTTTACTACCCAAAAGGTTGTCAGTTTATTGTTATGAGGCTGTATACGAAGCGCGTTGAACTAGCGCCAAACTTTTTACCGAAACTTTGATATTAATAGCACTATTAACGTTCATTTGTGTTGCATTTTGACCTATTATCCAAGTGATTTACTTTTCCATTATTATTTAATCACCCTATCATCCAATTTTTAAGATGAAATTACGGTGTTTACAAAACCAACCAAACCGAAAGTGAAACTGGATGCATTACGTTTCGCGATGTAAACATTATATACTTGTTCAGTTTGAGGAAGCGAATCGATTATAGACGTTGGAATATGTATGCAATACAGACTATCATTGCCGATTGTAGTACTGGCTAAAAAATACCTTTTATGAAAGGTCATGTATAGAACGTTAATCAAATAGTGACCATAAATCACTACAAATGTCTGGGTTGTTCATTAATACAATAAATGCACGTTTCTGATCTAATTGCCTGTATCTAGTTGTAATTACCATGATATTGATAAAATTAAAACGTTTTTTTCATAAATTAACATTACATGTTTTATTTTTATCATTTAGGGAATATAAAATTGTATCATTATCATCATTAAATATTCTGAAAATGATCTAAATTATCATGATTACTTTAAAGTAGAATTTTTAATTTTAACTCATTATTTTTAATGAATTTGCACATTTGCTTGATTCAAAATAAAATGTATTAATAAGGGTTTCAGTTGTTAGTTTTAACCCATTTTTAGTTCGATTAAATTTAAAGTGCTAACTACGTACATGCATGTGAAATGCTCTTGAGTTCGTTTCCTGGGCCTAGAACCAGTACTTGGGTGTCTCTCGAAGATTTCTTAAGAATGCTCACACACTGGGGATCAAACCAGTGACCTCCAGATCATTAGGTGGACACCACATCCATTACACAAATCAGCAACCTTTAATTAGTAAGTTACACTTTAGTATTGCAGCATTATATAATGTAATGTTGCTACATATTTTTGGAAAATGATTAATGTGCAGTACTAAATAAATCTAAATGCATACAATATTTATTGTGTACATTGTGTGATTATTAGTTACACATTCCCTTTTTACAGGTATACTGGATTATGAAAGACTGATAAACATAAAATTGACAACTCATCTCCCCAACGATACTTTGTGTGGCTCATTCTCAGAACAAACCCATAGTCAGTGAGAAAACTACAGTGTAAAAAGACCACTTGATTGTGACAATTATGGCTGACCAAGTGAATGTTATCATTTAAAATAAAGAAAACTTCCAGTTCAATATACATTTTATACCAATTATGACATTGGCCAACACAGAAAATAATTATAAGGTTGATTTTCCCAAAATTGGCTGTTACAATTGGATACTGTTTTAAGCTTCACTCTACTTTGTCTGAAAAAAAAGTCCTAAATGATGTAATAGAAACATACATATTTAATTTTTAGTTTTACAAGGATATATATATATATATAATATCTTTTTATCGATGGTCAATCAATTTAAGTTTAACTAATATACACATACACATTTTATACATGTGTATGCTTTGATTTTTTTCTTTTGAAGCCAAATTAATATCCCATTAGATAGATAGATAATATCACAGCAGTATTCCTAGTTTGTCTGCAAGTACTGCAGAAATCATGGATTATTATTTTACTGAGTCAGCCTTAATCTTTATATTATAATTTTTAAAACAGATTAAGATGTGCATTATACAATAGAGGATGCATCAAGATTAAAAAATGGTACATGTATAAATTAATAAAGAATCAATAACAATCAGAAACTGTGCATTTTTTTCAGTATTGTGTGAAAGGATTTGAAGTAATTATGTGTTTTTGAAATATGATTTATGTGAATTTGAATAAATATATAACATTTAGTGATTTTCTCAGACAAAACGGTTAATTACATACTAAAGTATTCAGAATGTATTATTGTAATATTCATTCAAATTTTTTAGTACAAAAAGCACTTTTCCCTGGCATTTGTATTTATAGTAATTGCATATTTTATAATTCTGACAGCATTTATAAACTGTGTTCATGCAAGCATGAACACGGTTTCATTTTTTGAGTATTTAAACAAGAGGGCCATGATGGCCCTGTATCGCTCCACTGCTGAAAAAAGGCTGAAACAAATTTCTCTGCATGATCAAATACTTAAAAATAGGCCCTATTTAAGCACATGTACACTTTTGTGACCTTCTGGGCTGGGTCAAATTTAACCCCAGGGGCATAATTTGAGCAAACTTTGTAGAGGACTACTATATCTCACTAAATACAAAATGTGGTAGCCCTAGGTCCTAGAGTTAAGGACAAGAATATTTTTAAAGTTTTCACAAAATAAGCAAGATATAAGCGTATATAATGTTCAATTTTGTGACATGCGGGTCAGGATCAAATTTGACCCAAAGGGCATAATTTGAACAAACTTGGTAGAGGACTATAAGATGTTACTGCATACCTTATTTGGTAGCCATAGTCCAAATGGTTTTCGACAAGAAGATTTTTAAAGATTTCACAAAATAGGCGCTTTAAAAGCGTTTATTCAATTTTGTGACCCCCCCGGGGCAGGGTCAAAGTTGACCCCAGAGGCATTATTTGAACAAATTTGGTAGAGGTTTATTAGATGTCACTACATACCAAATTTGGTAGCCCTAGGCCCAATGGTTATGGACAACAAGATTTTTAAAGTTTTCACAAAATAGGCCCCATATAAGCGTATGTTCAGTTTTGTGACCCCGGGCAGGGTCAAATTTGACCCAAGGGGCATAATTTGAACAAACTTGGTAGAGAACTATAACATGTCACTACATACCAAATTTGGTAGCCCTGTGCCTTATGGTTAAGGACAAGAATAGTTTAAAAATTTTCACAAAATAGGCACTATATAAGCATATAATTGATTTTGTGGCCCCCGGGGCAGGGTCAAATTTGACCCCTGGGGCATAATTTGAACAAACTAAGTAGAGGACTATACAATGTCACTACATACCAAATTGTGTAGCCCTAGGCCTAATGGTTATGGACAAGATTTTTTTTTAAGTTATCACTAAGTAGGCATTATATAAGCATATGTTCAATTTTGTGACCCCCGGGGCAGGGTCAAATTTGACCCTAGGGATAAAATTTGAACACATTTGGTAGAGGACTATTAGATGTCACTATATACCAAATTTGATAGCCCTAGGCCGGATTGTTATGGACAAGACTTTTTTTGAAGTTTTCACAAAATAGGCCTTATATAAGCATATGTTCAATTTTGTGACCCTCGGGGCAGGGTCAAACTTCACCCCAGGGGCATAATGTGAACAAACTTGGTAGAGGACTATAAGATGCCACTACATACCAAATTTGGTAGCCCTAGGCCCAATGGTTATGGACGAGAAGATTTGTAAAGTTTTCACAAAATATACCCTATATAAGCATATGTTCAATTTTGTGACCCCCGGGGCAGGGTCAAATTTGACCCCAGGGGTATAATTTGAACAAATTTGGTAGAGGACTATTAGATGTCTCTACATACCAAATTTGATAGCCCTAGGCCCAATGGTTATGGACGGGAGATTTTGAAAGTTTTCACAAAATAGGCCTTATTTAAGCAAATTTTCAATTTTGTGACCCCCAGGGCAGAGTCAAATTTGACCCCAGGGGCATAATTTGAACAAATTTTAAAGAGGTTCACCCCAGGAACATTCCTAAGACATTTCATCAGAATTGGACCAGTAGTTTAGGAGAAGATGTTTAAAGGAAAAGTTTATGCATGGATGCACGATGAACACAGGACCTTTGGCCAGTGGAGCTAAAAATCAAATTTGATGTAAAATCAGTTTTTATATGCAAGTGTCTATTTCACTTATAAATTAAAACAGCATATTATTCATTATTGAAAAGATTATTCCAAGCTTGACGTCATATTTCAACTTTGCATAGTGTAGTTAATTTAACATTGTATTGAACTGTATGGGCAGCTATATTTTTTAATTTATGTATGTTGTATTATACAAAATGCATTATTTCTACCACAAGTAGACCATATAAGGCCTACTGCTACTAAATTTGCACTGGTATGAATTTGACACTGTTTTTGATGCTCATACAAAACTTTAATTATTACTACACTTAAGTATATTAAATATTTTCAAGTTTTTGTTCAACATTTTTTGCAAAAGAAAAGAGTGTCTTAATGCATTTGAAAATATACTTAAAACAAACTAAAAATGCATTTTAACATACCTTTTTCCTGGTAAAGTGTATTTGGGATGATAAAAAATACACTTGAAGAGTATTAATGCTGGAAAAATGCAGAAAAAAATACATTTGTTTCTGTTAGAAGTGTGTCTTGTCTGCATTTTTAAGTGTATTAAATGCACATCAAATGCAGATAAATACAATGCCAATACTGTTACATGTATTGTAATGGACATAATATGCACTTGTTCTTGTAATTAAATGCTTTAGTGAATTGAAATAACCTTTTATAACGTTTTTACAATTAACAATACCTTTTTATATAAATTTTCTTTTGAAATGTGACACTTAAAAAATGATTTTTGCACCACTAGTAAGAGATATAATTTGTGCTCATAATGCTTTATCATTACACTATATAATATCATTTGTTGTATGAAAATTACCCGTAAAATTCATGTGAAAGCTCAAGAGATCAATAGCAGCGTGCTATACCCTGCTCCTTTTTACATGACTTGATGATATTTAGTCCCCAATTCTACATGGCTAAGGGAAAATTAATGTGCAGATTTGAGAAATAAGTCTTAACTGGGATCCAATAGGCAGACTTTCATATTACTTGTATTTAATTTAAATCATGATCTGAATTGCTCTTTGGCAAATCTTTGTTGGTCACAGTATTCAACTGAATTTTGTTCACTTTGTAGTGATTATATTTTATATATTTATCAGACAACATCTTTCTTCAAAAGTTTAACATGATTGCTTGGTTAATTTAGAAACAAGATCAATGCATCATAACATAAAATGAAAAAATGTGTAATAGTAAAAATGGCAGCAAAAAAGCACTAGATTATCTGCCTTAAATCTGAGACGATATGTTGATGTATTGGAATTTCTCATAAATAATGTGTTCCATAGTTGTATAATTGTATAGTCGCATTCATGAGTGGTGTCAATTTCACAATACCAATTAAAGCCTATACTGTAATTAAGTGACACATAGTTTTACTGATTTGGTTGGATGCATATATGCAGATATATCATGGTTTGTGCAGAGGACAGTAGCAAAAACAATAGCTGTCTCCGTAGGATGACATACGCCCCCGATAAACGCTTTAATAGAAGTTATGAGCATTTTTTTAAACCTAAACGCCGACCCTAAGTTCAAGGTCAAAGGGGTCAAAATTTGTGTGTGTATGGGAAGGCCTTGTCCATATACACATGCATACCAAATATGAATGTTACATCTGAAGCGACATAGAAGTTATGAGCATTTTTTTCGAAACCTAAATGCAAAGTGTGACGGATAAACAAACGGACAGTGCGATCACTATATGCCCTCCTTTGGGGGCATAAAAATGTGTTTCACATTGTTTTGGTAAATTATTAATGTAGTTAAAAGAACAGAATAATCAATTATAAAGTTATTGATTATAAAGTGTTGCTGGCATATTTGATGCATTCATCTAGCTATAAGAAGGTCCCTGTTTTATCCCCACTGGCACCGAGTGAGGGTTCTCAAAATCTTTAAACAATATGAATAACAATATATAGGGTTGAGAGCCTTGTTGATATTGGGGCTAAACACCTGAAATCAAAGCGACCCAGGTAAAAGGCCGAGGCCAAATAAATAAACCAGAGGCTGCATGAGCCTGCTATACTCTGAACAAGTATTGTTTCTTCTCAGAAAACTGTCTTACTAAGTGTCTTACTAAGTTTTAGACTTTGAGTTTCAGTGCAATCAATCTAAAATAAATTGGTCAAATTAAATAATAATTTGTAAAAAATAAACATTCTGCACAAATTCAATTATTTAATTACCTGTGTGCATGAATCATTTCAGTCTTGGCGGTTAGTGAACTATGTCAAAAGCACCATATCTATGAAACACTTGTATTTTGAATATTGCTATGTTCCACAGAAATGATGCTGATGATAATTCTACACAATGATGAATTATTAAATATGTTTCTAAATTGCATTTCCACCAACAATTCGGTTATTCCACTTCCAGTTCACATGCTCATACACAGTTGAAAATAACACTATTTCACTCAACAACCGTGACACATGTACTCAATTTTTCAACTTTTCGCAATTAAAATTGTCTTCTACTGTTATTGTTGTTGTTGTACTTTTGAAAGTAGTTCGAAAGATGGCGACCATTAACCCAGAGATTGATTTATGAAATAAATCGTCTGCTGATCCAGAGTGTAGTATGGAATGGAAAATCAATTCAAAACAAATATATGCATAATACTTGCTTGAAGATCAGTATTATAATTCAATATTGAACAACGTTTAAAAGTTTACGTAAATGTCACGTATACATCACAAAGCATTAAGAAAGTTTTAAAATACACGGTATCCGTCAAATATATCGCTTCGGTAATACTAGTGTATTGGTTTGTATTGTGTACATGGTCGTGTTACTCATTAACAACGTTAATTAAAAAGCCCATGCATTTATTAATGGTAACATATATTAGACACTTATGTAGTAAGATACATTGAGCAATTAAACGTGTTCAACGGTGACAGGTATGGTTTGGAACACAATACTAAGATGTTAGCGTCCGATTTGCAAAGTTGCAGAAACGGCGATGTAACAAATTCCGCCTGAACTGTGCCGTCGTTTGGTCAATACATTTGTTAATAAAAAGTTATTAATGCCACATACAAAATAACATAAAATATAAACGCTAAAAATGCGTATCATGCCTAAGAAAACATCAATCAATCTTGCAAGTTAAAGGTTAATAGAGGAGAAAATTGCATGTTTCATTGCATCCAAACGAAGGAAAACGATCTGACACGTGACAGCCATAATCATAATGTCCCAATAACAACATTTTAATAACAATTGATGTAATATACGAGTATCTGATGTTATCAATGCGTAAACGTATGGAAATTGAACACCTAATTTACTAAAAGCGAAGTGAAAAATATCGCGGTCGCTTTGATTACACTATAGCTGTGTTTGCCTGGCATAATTCCCGCAAGATAAATGTACGCTCGTGATTCCTTTAATTTAACGATTCACACACTACACCAAGAAGTAGTAGTAATGATAGCAGTACTTATACTATATTTCATAACATATTTCATCATAGCATTGAGCGATCTTGAGCGAGTAACTGTATAATGTAATGCGACATAACGAATTAACAAAACATTATTAAATTTAGCGTGAGTTTCCTGATTATTGAATGCCAAGCTGTCACTTATCATTGTTTTATTAAAAAACAGGATTATATCTTTGGTGGGTGTGATTATATGCGTTCATTGACCGAATTGAAGTGTCGTGATATTAAAAAAATTGACGCCATGTTGAAATAGAGCTAAATATAGTAATTATATAACGGCGGATACTTTATCATGATAGTATATCCTGTTACCGTAATTAGTATTTAACGATACAGGATAATCGTTTCACAAAACGCATTCACATTACTAAAGCTATATTAAATGCATTAAGATCGGTCAGTTAAAAAGCAATGCGGGCTTTAACCGGTTTGATGACTAGCCGGACCCAACACTTAATTAATCATAAGCATACACATAAAGTCATAAGAACGCCAATGCACATGGAAAGTACCCAGCCAATAGGTCAATCTGTTCACAAGTTATTGATCGGAAAAGAACTGATCTACCAGTTGTTTTCACTCGTAGTGTTACATCTACCTTGACCTAGTGACCCCAATTTCAACAGGGACCATCTACTGGCAAAAGCAAATTCATATGGGGAGTATCAAGCCTATTGGTCGATCCGTTCACAAGTTATTGATTGGAAACGAACGGGTCTACCGACAGATCGACTGACCGACATCCAGCAAAACAATATACTCCCTCTTCTTTGAAGGTGGCATAACTATAACATCATATTTTCGACATTATGGATTGTATGTGCGAAATTTATAATGTTTCTTGAGTTTCATCATCGATATATTTGCATGGCTCGTCAAATGAAAATTGTGACGTCACCACAATCACGGAAATTGCTTTGCACTTTGTTGTTTTTTTCAAATACTCTTCGGATAAAAGCATGCAATTATGGACGAGTTTTCACAAGGCACTGACAATTAAAATCAATAAGCACTTGAAAGTTAACCATAACTGAATAAGAAACATGAGGTAACTAGCGAATTACGTATATGGAACTTTAAGAAAAATTGTACGTTTCATTACTGGCTTACATATTTGTACTATTTTCTATATGAAAAAGAAATCAACAACATTGTCAAACGATTTTTTCTCTGTTTGCCAACTACGTACAAAAAACAACAAAACTAAATTAAATGCTTGAAATGGGTAAATATTACGCATTTTTCCAAATCGTATAATAATCATAAATCAACATTTTATGTTATTACAAACGTCCCCGAGCTGAAATATTCTGCATACATCTTCTTGGTATATTGATCATGACGCGTTTGGACTGGGGTATTTCATTTATTTATTCGTTTATGTCGCTAAGCCAAAATCCTGATACTACTTCGACTTCTACAACCACAATAATAATGATGATGATAAAAATATTAATGAAAATAATAATAATAATAATAATAATAACAAAAATTATAAGAAGTAGAAAAACAACAAGAAAAAGATTAAAAAGAAGAAGAAGAAGAAAGGAAGACGAAAAGAAGATTAATACGAATGATAACTATGGCAATATTAATACGTATGCTACTAATTATAACATATATAAGTACCTATTGTAAAATGTTTTATATAGAAACATTCGAAATACAATTGATATTTGTAATGTGGTGTTGAATTATTATAATTCATATATGCCGCATAATTTCATTTCCTGTAATGTGTACGTTGAACCTTCATCAATGGCCCGAATACTATGAAGTGAACTTGTTAAGACTCTTCATTCTTATTTGTTACGAATTGGTTCTTCAGCACAAGTTACCCATCACTGATCCAAGAACGAGCAAACACTTTTCACAGATGAAATTTTAAGTTCAGACAAGAACCCCCGTACATGTTGTTTTGCATATCATACAAGCATGCAAGTCATCGAATAGTGTAATAATTTACTAAATGTAACAAAATTATTCGAATCATTTTACAGTCAGAAAGGCAAATAGCGGAAAATAGTTGAAAACACAATGCAGGACAACTATTGCTAGCATTAACGAAGATACTAGAAGCATTCATTTACGGAAATCCTAAAAGAGCAATGACCATGTTCAAAAATGCAACACCTTAAGATTGCGTTTGAATGTAATCATAATTTTCAGTTTATTGTTGTTGGTTTGTTTTTATAAAACAAGTAGAAGAAGAAGAAGTAATATGTTCAGTTCACCGTTGTTTCTCTAACGATTACGAAGGACAACAAACATAACATGCTGTACGTTGCACCCACAGTTTATAAAACCTTCGCTACAAAATATGTTCTATTTATTTGACTTTGTATTTAAAGTTTATTTGATTCATGATTGTATAATATAAAAATTCTATTGAAACCGAATTTAACTCAGATTTATTTTTTGGTATTACGCTCTGAAGACATGATAATTAGGTTAACCATTAACATACCCAAATGTCAACCAATGCAAAAGCAATCGGCTCTACTTGCTTGTTAGATGTTTTGGTTTAGTATTCAATGATAAAAATAATTTCTCTTTAAACATCGTTGTATTGAAGATCAACGAATTCATTGAAATAGAAAAACCACGAACGGACACATTATATACGCGTAACGGTGTTTTCTGCAAACGACATATTATGACTTTGCACGAATGTGTTATATTAATTTCAATGGCAAGCCTGCGGAAAACTTAATGGTGCCGTCAAATGCAAGAACAGTCGATGTATTGGGGTTATTTGAGCGTCAGGGTAGCGACTATTATTTGTTCAGGAACCAGACAGACCTAGTTCTGTGAGGCGTAGGTATTTTATTAAGACCTTCATATTTTATTGACATGACGTTGCAAGTATATTCAACTGTCGCAGGTGCTCGGTCTTATTATCAGTTATTATCAGACCGATGTCTGACTTGCGTTCGTGATCACGTGAGATAAACCTTGTTTAAATCGCGTCTGTTGAGTTCCAAATATTGCCAATTATGTAGCATACTTCAAAATTGAATATTGCTTTTTCTAGGTTTGACTTAGGTTTAAGATATATAGTATAAATAATATTGTATGTCACACCGCGTCTTACGAACATTGCATAGACGAATACATAAATTTAACGACATTACGATCAAATAGGAAATATACTTCATTGAGCGACTCCAAATAAGGGATCTTAATTAAATTTTAAAAAAGCGCATGACACGAGGGAATAAGGCGTTATATTATTATTCGATGTAGAATGGTAGTAAGTTGAGATGACAACCAAGTTGAAGACACTGAATACAAAGACGAAAATCACACGTCTCGGCATTACATAATAACTGCGTTTTCCTTGACGACTGAAATTCTCAGACAGGATACAGGAAACGATAAGTACAAGGACATCGGGGAACAAAATTAAAGGAGAAACATAATTATCCGTGAATAAACATTGGGCATTGGTACGGAAATAATACTAATTGTTCAGCCCTCTATTACTATGCTTTATGTCTAGTTAATATTATCTCAGAGGCAATGGATTGACCATTTGTCTAGCTAATGTGACCTCCCAATTATTGGCACTAAATTGAGATACAAAATGATTCTCCACCTGAACTAAATGTGTATGTGTTTTTGTTTTTGAATTGGTTCGGCCATTGATCATGTTCTAAAAACAAAAGCCTAGGTTATGGTGTTACTAATTTATCTCATGAATGTGTGTCTTGTTTAAGAAAAAAATAGTCCAAAGAAGCATAAAGCTGAATTGACCATAGCGACCAGAGCGAATAGTTTGAATGATTGATCCTCCTGGTATAGTTTCCAATTTCTTATAATCAATGATAGCAATAGACAATTGGGTTGAACTTCATTCAGATCGTTTAAATACCAATAAATAAAAGTACTTAATTGCATCGGGGTTCAGTGAAATGCCCTTAAGCGCAACATGATGTAGGTACCACAGTTTAACTCATATACTATTGGTTGTGTTAAAACATTTGAAAAAGTATACAAGCAAGTATACAAGCGTGACATATTAAAAAAGCACAAGTTTATGTTCAACGTACAAATTTTAAGAACAATGTTTTGCATTACGCGCTAGAAATAAGCTAACAACCGATCGCTTGGTATATTGAAATACGTTTCTAAATTTAATATCGGGCCCTTTGCATAGCACCCTTTATTAACATTTTTCACAACGTTTATTCTAAGACATATTTTTTTCCTCTGAGAATACAGACGTAATATCTAATTTTGCCTGATGAAGTTTTTTAAAGCTGGAATGAAAATGTGAGCTTAAGATTCGTGCTGTTGAATGGCAAGTCTGAATTTTTCGCTCCAATATCACTTCGTCGATAGCCAAGATGCATTAAACACGCATATCTGGACTTTTGCGTCGGCATGGATTGATGTTGATACTTATTAATGCGTCTCAATATGATGCGAGAAAAGATGTGTTATTTACGTTGAATGCGTGTTCACTTGATTTATAATGTTAGAAAACAGTTCAACGTTGAGCAATTGTTATGCCATCAGCTGTACCAGGGGACCTTTAGCGCTTTACAGACAACAAATTAAGCGGATTTACGCAATAAGTCCACGCAGGGAATGAAAGAAGTAATAGTAATATTAGTCTGATCATTATGTTCCGATCTAAACCCAATTATTACAGTTTAATAAACGAATAATTATTGCTAATAGGTATATTGTATGTGAAGATTGGAAAAACACACCCAATTGTTTGTAATTGCATACTGACGTTTGGGGATTACATTATACAAATGAAGCGGCTTTATCGGGAGAGAATTAGAGAAGTTATTTAGTCTGTTTATAAGTCAAAGCTTATTGATGACCGGTAACTGAACCCATAGAAATAGGATGGTTTATTGGGGGTAAAAAACGAAAAGCCAGTATCGGTCTTTTATAACATATTTAATTAATTCCCATGTGGAAAACAGCATTTCAATTATATAAATTATATTAGTATTCATTTGCTAATGTACACTTCATTTAACGTGCTTTCATGCGTACACAACTTTTTACACCACCGCTTATTCGTTCGTAACCGTTTAAGAATAATACAAACATGGAGTATATTAAAAAAAACTATACTGCAATAGTTAACATTATTTATTTGATAAGAATTAAATTAAATCACGTTGTATTGCCTATGATATTCAGCTTAAAAAGTCAAATTTACACGTAAATCGTGTATGAACAAATGTAGCCGTCATAAGGAGATATAAGACTTTTATGTTTTGAACGGCTGTCTGTAACACACACAATGTAGATCTAGCTAAGATACTTGTAATTATAGTAATACGATTCGTGAGTACAGTCCGTATCGCTTTGAGACATCGCTATAATTACGAAATGTCATTATTATAAAACATTTAATTGTCGTAAAAATATGTTTATTTCAGTAAAATATTTTTGAGACGGCCAATGCATCATTAATCTCGTGGTGAATCGGCGTATTTTTTCTGTACTTGTTAACTGCAACAAATTACGACGAATGTTTGTATATATCGATAATATTGGACCTTGTAGTTAAATATTGCCATGACTTACTGTGTAAACGGAGCAAGGCGATCCGTGAGGCCGTAAGTATTTCTAGCCAACATTGTATACAGCCCTAAAACGCATGTAATTAGACGCACGTATTACCGGATACATGTTTAATGAATTCATTTACTTCACAGGACTTAATTTAATTAGACCTAAATATGAATACGACATTTCGGAAACACTTCGAAAAAGATTTTTAACGTTGCAAATGTTGAAATATTACATTACTTACTTACATTCTTACATATATGACACATGTATTATCTAATTTAAAAAAAACATGGCTCCTCGTTCTTTATATCAGAACCCAAAAATGTATTCAAAATTGATGTGTTTGTTAAACTTAAAAGACTGTTGTCTGCGTTCGCGCATTATACTACGAATGGTTTTCATTTATCCAGAAACATTTCAATGAAACATTTGCGAAGTGCTTCCTGTCTTAAATGTTTATATTCAATACAAAAACTGACCTTATAGTAAAGGCATATTTTTCGTATGTCATGTGTTCATCTTAATTAATGGTATCTAAATCATTTTGCTCAGTTCGCGTTTCTTAATACATGAAAATATACATTTACAGCAAATATTTGTTAGACAATCTAAATGAATTTTACGAATCCTAAACTAAGTAATATTCACGTACACTAGTTAATGTTGTTCTGATTCTATCAGTTTTAATAAACAGTTTAAATGAATAAAAAAATATGTACTGTGTATTAACATTCAAACTTTATATTGACATACTAATTATTTGGATTTTCGTAAAATGAACAGTATTACTACACACACGTATTGTCGTTTTGATATTACGATTAAAGCCTAGTGATGTATCATTTATCGATAAAGAAAACAAGGCTGCTCGTGCCGAGGCTTCTAACATGAAGCTTCAAACGTTAAAAACATTGATTTTAATACGAAGCGTTGTCGTGTATCCCTATACTTTTTTATAATTGTAATGTATGTTTATTTAATCAGCGTAGTGTTATAACCAATCCATTCTAGTAAATTTCACAGCATGAAGGTAATAACTCTGCGCTTAAAACATGAAATTCTTATTTAATATTCAAGAGTGCAGAAACGAAAGGTCTTAATGTTTAATTTTATACATAACACATGACATACAAATTCATGTTAAAGTTTAAGAAGTAAATATGCGTTTATAGTGGCGTTATTTTGATTTTTCAACATGACCAATAACTTTCGATAATAAGTAAATTAGAACAAAATACTGTATGTCCTAATTCGTATTGTTCAATTCACAATATAACATACGTTTGTTTTAAAGTTTTTTTTAATTATAACGAAAAAAACCTAGACTGACTTTATGTTTTACTATTCGTGTATTTTTATATCTTCTATCTCTTTTGGAGATATTAGGTTTCTTTGCAAATTACAACGCTTCTTACTTGTGACTCGATTACAATAAACTGGTCATTTATTAACTCGTTTAATTGGGTACGATCGGCATAGCGAAATCTGATTTCGGGCGAGGATTAAATTGATGTCGTCTATGCACACTTCATTCTACAGCACTCATAATACTATATTTTATTAAATTATGTATTAACTTTTTCTTCTGTACTCATTTTCTTCAGTTAATAATCGATACCATAGAGATGTGTACTCCTGTAGCACTTGTGAATAAATAGAACTTTAAAAGATAAAATGGCACTCGTCTTCGTGAATATTGCAAAAAGGGAAAATATTTTAACTTTTTGATAGGTAGCTTGCTTATTGCAATTGTTTACATATATATGCTTTTTAATTAAAGTTATAATCATTGATTATTCAATTATTATTAGAAAACATATAAATGTATATAAATGCATCTTGATAGGTATTACCAATAAGTAGAATTCATTAAATATATGAGGCATGACAGTCCAGAATAATTTTCAGGAGAGGAGAAAAAATGTTGTTTCATCTAAAATTTCGGACATCTGATAAATGGCGCAGTGCTCCAGCTAGGCCTAAATCGAAGGGCGCCGCGCCCTGCCCTCCCGAACCTCCGCCCTGCCACCCTAACCTCCGCCCTGCCCCCCTCCCCCCCAACAATTTTTTTTTTACATATGATTATTCATAGATCTCTTATTACATTGTAATTACTTTAATCCTCATTGTAGACATTATATTTGAATGGTTTAATAATAATGGGAATAATACAATTATTTATAACATATAAATTAACATGCAATAGGAAGCATTCTAGAAACACCGCGCGCTCGTACGAGCCCTTTTCACAAAATACTGCGCGTCGAAAGTGCCCTTTTGACAAAGTACTGCGCGTCGAAATTGCCCTTTTGACAAAAAAGCCCCCCCTGCCCTTTTCAAATCCTAGCTGGAGCACTGATGGCGTATGAAATGATATTAAATAAAAGCAAACCCTCACGGAACGTGCAATTTAACGCTTCTGGTTGTAATATGAACGTGTCTTGGAATGAGCGTTTATGCTGAAACCATGTTAAGTTCCATTTTAAGACTCTTAAAATAGAATAATTACGACGCCTTGGCTTTTGATCTTGTCAGTTCTTCTACTCAAAAGAAACCAATTCGTTTGCCTGTCAAGTTTTATTATTTCTGACTAATGAACTCCTAGCCATACGAAAGTTCACATACTTGTTAATAGTCTTGCATAGGCATGGGACTTTGTTTCATTTGTGAAAGACCATGTAATTTATTGGTGAATATGCTTTAAATAATTAGCGCCTATAATATATCCAATTAAGTTGCTGCGATGGCTGGCAGTCAAATGCATTGGGTTCTGACACGTTCCTCTATTTGGCATCGCAGATTGCTCCCGTTGCGTTCTTTGTAACCCTTTGAATGCTGGGGAATTTGTCGTCTGCCGTAATGTCGTCTGCTTAATTTCTACAATCATCATTTTCTTCACCTTTTGTTCAAAAACCACTATCAGAATAGCATACAGTTTGGATCAAGACAACGTTTTGTGGCGTCTGATTTTGATCCAAACTGTTTGCAAGGGCCTTTAAAATTCGGTTCTAGCGCTATAAGGGTTAAGCAAAACTGCATGTCGTTTATTGTAAACTAAATATCTTTTTTCCAGACTTAAACCTTATCTGCCGTTGCATACGTTGTTAGATTGAGTAGAGCTTATTCACGATAGCTTGAATACTTAAAGTTTCAAAAATAATACGACAACCACTTTACTGTGCATAACGTTGGCTTATTGGCTTTTGAAGTCGTTCTATTTTACAAAAGATAGCATACCTCCATAATAGTTGCGAACGTAGATAAACGTCCATTCCAGAACTACTCTTTCTAAAAATAGTTGCACTGTTCTATGTATGGTTGTAAACTGTCAAGAATGTCAAGAAATATTTCACACTATCATACAGTTAATTTGTTCATACAGTTTACGTCTCTGGTCGAAAACGTTTGATGAAGAAATAATTGAATGACGTTACTTGGGTCAGATCAGAGTAGACACTAATCCTTAATAGGATGTATATAAATGATTGTTTTCAAATATGTTCGTAATCAACATTGCTTATCCAATGCATTCGGGCTTCTTGCACTTTTAGGATGTATGCTGTCACGTTGCATCATACTATTGTTCTCGTACAGAAAGTTCTCTCGTAACAAAACCTTTGTTATCTAATGATTACTTGTTTAATTAACTGCTAATTTAAGCCCGAGACACGACATTCATTACGAGGATCAATTTTAAGAAACCTTATTTATTTCAGATGTATATAATCAAATCCTAGATTATTAGAAAGCCATACTACTTTGGTAGGCAATAGCGATACTGAAATAGTCTGTTTTAGAGCCGTAACCAATAACTTGTGATATGTTTCGTATTATGGCTTCACTAGTGCCAGACATCTGTCATATTTCAGACTGGCTGGGTTGTATTTCCTCATCATGTTGAGAGGATCATTATTTGTTTTACACCAGAGACCATAACAATTTCCTCTTACACCATCTATCATTAAATGCTTGTGTTTTATAAAGTGTGGTTTAGGTTTATCTATTTATTTGTTAGTGAAAGAAATGTAAGAAATGTACATGTTTTACACTCATATACTGTCGTATCAATAAAAAATAAATATGTTAAATTAAAATATATATAAATCTACGGGTTGTTCAAGAATAATAAATTATAATTCTTTGAAAAGTCAATAATATTTTTGTCATCATTCGCATTGTGCAACATGACATTGGCTTACATTTTATTGAATAGGTAACAATTTATTTTTGCTGCGTCACGAACTAAATTGAAGAAAATAATCTTGGTCCAATTAAAAAAAATGTATAAAACAAGTACGGTTATTACAATAAATGATGACATTTGTGAGAAATTTGTGTTTGAAAATTGTAGCAAAAAGTCAAGTGATAAATATACCTAAATTCTCACTCGTCAATGTATCTTATTCAATGACACTACTATCCAACCGAAAATTCCTACTTTAAGAACAGCTGATTCTCTGTGGCTACATAACGGCAGAAATAAGGAAAACGTATTCAAAGAAAGCCTAGGCTTCTAATTCAACAGACATTAGCACATTCATCGTCAGCAACGTAATACTGTAATAAGCGAAGAATATTCCCATTTATTTTCTTGGTAAAATATGCGTGAAAATAATAACTCATCCGAATAAATCACAAAACAAAACACCTCAGATAACGACTTGCCATCCATAATTCATAATTAAACCATATAATAATACGTTACATATGTTAACAGAAATATAGTTAATGCATCCTTTAAATATCTATATCTGAAACGCATACGCACATGTTATAGTCACTCATTTCAGACTGCACAATCCAAAATGATTTCTCCGCCTCTTTTTACGATTTAATCATAGATATTAACATAAAAATTGCTGATCTACTTTCATCAAAATATAATCTACATAACCCATTCTAGCTTATTGCAACTGCCTACCCTCTTCTTAAATATTATTACGTGTGAAGCATTACGTGTTCCATTAATAATGGATGAGGTACACTTGTTTGTTAGCGTCGGAATTCTTCGTTTTCATTATCGCATGATTTTATGTCCAGATATATGCATAATGTCCATTGGTGCAATTCCATTGCCCCTAAGGTTAGACACTTATATCTTCCGTGTTGCATGATTTCTTAATTTTGCAAAACCTGCCACTTCGCATATAAATTTAATAGATTTCAAAGCGTTTGTTTTCTCCTTCTGATTTTTGTCAAACATTTATCATGTTCATTTCAAGCTTGACTTGTTCTAGGGGCCAAGGATAATGGATCTTCAGCACTATAACATTCTTCCGGACTTCATCAATATAGGTATGTCTGAGCTTAAGTCTCGGCAGAAACTGAACACTCGACTTTGCAATCAGACAAATTACTATAATATTTAATTAATTATTGTCTGTTTTAGGCACAATTACCTTAAATAATAATTCTCGGTGAATCATCTAAATCCAAGTGACTCAAAAATGTTAAACCCCAATGTGTTCAACGAGGCCTTTGGCGATGTACCCCCAAGTAGTCCACGGTCATACAGCATATCAATTACCACGTCACTTATGGGGTATGTGGCATTTGGTTTGTTGGCATTTTCCTCTTTCTTTAGAGATCGTTGTTTTGCCTTACAAGCATCCATTTTAAGCTGAAATGACTTGTGTTGTTTTCTTGCATAATGCGTATATCGTGTTTGCTGCATTTTAGTTTACTGCTTGAAATCTTGTTCCCGATTGTGCTTGGTTTATATTCCGAACCATCACATTTTCTGAAAGTGCATACTTTGCCAAGAGTTCATCCAACATATCTGGGACAATGTAATGTATTTCCCTTTTCTCTTGTTTTGTCAATAAGACTATTTTAAACCTGTTAACAACAGCCATTCTTTCCTTTCTTTTGTGTATTCTTGTTTTGAGCTTGACAGATGTGTTCTTTTACTTCTTCTTTTGTAAGTTGTTTATAACAGTCATTTGCATTGCAGAATGAGGGCTTGGTATTTGGAGATAAGCTAAGTTGTTCAATGTCAGAGGGCTCATGACAGTCAAAATCATTAAAATCAAACCATACATCAGATATAATGATTTCAGTGACACTTGTTTTCACGTTTTCAACAGGTAATAGGCGTACATTTTCAATGTTCATCATGCCTGCAGATTTCCCTGTTTGTTTTCATAATTCCTGTTATTACCGACATCTTGTTCGTTGTTTTTCCTTAAGGTCAGTCATGGGAAGTAGCTTTACATCGTGTATAGTTGCTTTATTAATTTGGAAAAATACACTAAGATATCATGTGAGTTACTTCAAAGAGAGTACAATAGTAATACATGCAGTTCGAGCATTTTTACGATCAATAATTGTTACGGGGAACTCATGCAAATTAATAACTTCCTGGAGAGGTTGAAGGCATTATCTTTTGCATTTCCGCCTTACAATCCTATTTCCAGATATAGTTTGCTATTTCAGAACATAATCCCGTGTAATCTTGATTCTGCATCCATCTACCGGCGGGCGTTAAACACATTCTTATCAAGGACAACTATATAATAAACCGTCTTAGAAGTGTACAAATGGCAATTAAATAATGATTAAATAATGAATCGATGCGTTAATGGCAAACATAAGAATATGTATTTACATATTTGCTATTAATTAAAATATTACAATCCACTTTTAACAAATACACGGATACATAGATAAATTGTAACGTTGTGTGTATATCTACAACTAAACATAATATCTTATCGTTCATTTTCTAAGGTTTCAATGTGCCTGGAATGATACTTCTCAATTTTTCTGGTATTATTTCTTGGGAATCACATATGTGAAACATGCTCCGAAAATTGCGCAATTTTACCGAATATAAATAGCATGCATCATAAAGCAGCCATTGCTTACACTGTGCACACAATTTGTCATAACACATATTTATTTACATTAATGAGTATATTCCGTATAACAACTCTTATTTTATTGTTCAAACAACTATAAGGCTCCTTGCGCTTAATCATTATTGTCATTCAGAGGGAAGAACACTGTTTATACTATGTTTTCAGTTGTATTTGTCAACCGCATTAAGTTCAGTTTTGTATATTTCATTTCCTCGCAACGCATAGTTATACAAACACAATTATAAATTGTTCAAACGTTTCAACATGCACGTCAATTTCTAACCGAAGAACTAATTACCTATGACATTCCTGAGTGGCGTGTTCGTTTGGTCACTTTATAGATCATGCTCCTAATCGATACTGCACCAAATCACTACAAACGTTATTGACGTATTATGAAAAGCGCTTCCTTTGGTTCTTCGCCCCAAATAATGTCGTAATAAATACACATTGTCATAACAAATATAATAAGCCCCATTAGATGCATGGTCCTTTAATGAGCACATGAAAGCTTTTTATTACGTCATGATCGCAATGTCGATGCTATTAGAGTACTACTAAGAATTATACTGGCTTGACGATGTATTATGACAATCCTTTGTTTGAATGTAGTTGACAACGTTTTATTTTCATTATCAAGCAACATGAACATTCTGAAGAATATTATATCAGAAAAATATCTCGCTGCGGTAAAAAAAATATCCCAACTTTGATGTGGTTGTATTCGTGGTATTTTTGACATTTACGTTTACTCATTCAAGTCATAACTATGACAACTCATGCATTGATTTACTACACATAATAATAGCCACGGAGAACGCTGCGAGACTGTGAACAAGCAGTTCCATCAGCATCCCCACCAAGTACAGGCTCTTCAATTCTCCGGTAGTCTGCATCCTATTGAACAGCTGCCAAACTTGGACGCTTTACGCGGGCATAGAACGCAGGATACAGGCATTTGTTGAACAATAAATATTGGAAATGCAAACCCTATTGTTTGTGTATACTATATCGCATTTTATCGAAACAATATATGGTGTTTATGCAATTTTTAATGTTAATTTATTTATTCATACTGCAACTGTAATATCAGTTCAATAGGAAGTTGTGTTATAAGTCGGTTGATGTTTCGAGGTACGTAATATTACTCAGAATCAACTATAAAGTCATCATTTTAATACACAGAAAATCAGATTCAACAAAGCAAATAATTTGATATCAAGATGTCATGTAAGTACGACATAGCACGCAACAAAAACAGAAAAAAACTTCTACAGATAATAAAGCGCAAGTGCTCATTATGTCGCTATTAAAACGTCAAACTTCACATATATATAGGATTTGGCACGTGTTGTCATATCATACCATATTTTATTAAACAAGTTCAGGAATTGTGTTAGTAAGCGAGCCTTTGGCGAGCTCACTTACCAATGTCCAGGACGAGTTAAATAAATTGTTGTATGAAATGACATCGAGTTTCAGATCTTTTTCATCACATGCTTTTAAATGAGCAAATTAAATAAATATTAACGCAAACATAATGATAAATCCCGAATGTTGTTTACATTTTGTGACGTCATTTGATGTTGCAACGTCATTTCAGCAAAATAACAAAATGCGATTGGTCAATCGAACGAAAACTAAGCCAATGAAAACGCTTATATAGTATTTTACACATGTGTAAGATAAAAATATTCGTCATGGTTATATTACATGGGAAACAGGGATTGGCATTTGATAAAATATTATTTCCCTCTTAAATTGCAGCGTCGTACCGATTCTTAGACTGAAACGTTACTGGGGACTTTAGTAGATCATTCCAAGTGTATTCGTTAATGATTGACTATTGAATATATTGTATTCTTTGTTTCTTATAATGCATAAAACATTATCAAGTTTTTATATGAAACATTGATAGAATAATTATTTATAGTATCATAAAGCCGGAATGAATATCTAAATTCAAACTGTTGTGTCTTTTCATTCCGATTCTGTGACAAATTCCAATGCGCCCCATTTGGTGCAAAACGGTTTCATTTGCCTTCTAATTTCTTGTCATGTGATACCTTTTTTGCACCAAAGAGGCGAATTGCAAACGCAGCAATATTTGTACGATATTGAACCTTCCGTTAAAGTGATTAAAACTCTGTTAATGACACGATCGTACCACATGGCGTTTGCATTTCATACGTTTTATTGTCAGGAAAATACGAAGATACAGATGATGTGTTCTACAAGATTAAATACAATATTATGACGGTCTTCATAATATATGGGTTATGTTTAATAAATGTATCTCGGTTTAAGACATTAAGGAAAATCTCTTATGAGAAGTGTCTGAATATTATATTTTATTGCTTATTATCACTCAAAAAAAGACAATTTCATAACATGTGATAATTGTTAATACTAAACAGGCTAAAATTCAAATCTTGATCACTCTGATGTTCAATATTTTTTCCCGGAACATCCCGTAGTATTTCAATTCTGTATCATGTACTAAAGAGTTTTTACGCATTCGTTTTCATCATGGAAGCACCGTGCATAAACAAGTCAGCCAATCGCAAGCAAACATAATATTAAAATTCGTTAGTGACACACACAATCGGTAAAGATAGCATGGATAGTCTAAATGTTAGTCTTGATTAAAACATTAACATGGACGTTCAATAATGACACATTACGGACATAAACAGTAACGTTGTGGGTGTACATAGACTTTAAATTCAAACTGTATCAAGGAGTTTTAACAGGAATGTTTTAAAATGTTGCAACGTGCCGGGAGTCATGCTTTCCGACGTTTTTAATTATTGTTTATATGGAATCACTTTCGGAAACTAACAGTAAGATGATGTAATCACTGTGTCAAAAGTTTGTAAATAATATTCAGATGTCACTTAGATAATGAAAGATAAATAGTAATTTGTGTGTTCATGATGTCTCGATGTTTATTGTTTAATTCGTTTGTATATCACCTGAGTATTATTATTTACGAAAATCATAAGGGATCTATTAGCGCTAAATAACATGACCTGATTAGATCATTCCGTAAACATACTGATGTCATTAAAAATGGATATTGTTAAATGAACAAACACGTTCGTATTAACTTATAATCACACAGGAACATGATTTAGATCCATGTTTAATCGTGTTTGTTATATGAGAAACCGTGATAAAAATCTGTGTCAGGGTTCGTGTTAATGCATTCAAAATTTGAAATCATATCCTACTGTTAGCGCAGTTCAAGACTTGAAATATCGTCCGAACCATATCCAATTAATGAGAAATATATATAAATGCCACAAACGTACATCTGGTTGTTTAACTAATTTCCTTTTATACTGAAAGCATATTCCGGACATGCTGATGCTCTTTTCTACGTATTGACTACACTATTCTAACGAAGCAACGAATACGCGTGTTCGATATATATGAAATTCTTCATTGCAGTGCTGAAAGGTCGGCATTATTTGTCAGTTTCGGTTCATCGTCTCTTGTTGCCGAATTCGTTATAAAATATTATTTCCTGCTAGACAGTCAATGAATGAATAACAAAACAATTTAAGTCTATCTCGCAATTTTACTGTACATAAAAACATGCACCAATCAGCAGCCTTAGCATCCGTTTCCTTACACTTTTAGTGATATCGTGTTCTATTACGATTTTATTATTTTCCAAGTTTAAGGTATACAATACTGATTTAGTACTTCATAAATCCATTACGCGCTGTACGCGCATAACTTTTATCAATACAGATGTGATCATGTTTTGTTGTATTTGTAGTAAGAAGTATAATCATTTTAGCATATAGTAGTCCAATATATTCATAATATTCCGTTCTCAACTTACTTATTTTATAGTTATAAAGGATTGCGGTCATAGATTCCATCTAATTCATTTTATGCTTTTTTTCCTAATTGTTTGCATTAAGACTACATGACACTGATATAATAAGTGTTATCACAGAAATACAAGTGCGCTAAGGTGAACTGGAATTATACGTTTATATTGAATATCCAATATTATCGCTTCAAATAAGAAGAAAACAATTTCCGTATGTCACGCGAGCCGGTGTCAACTTGGAATGTTCGATAATCAAGCAATTCTCTAGAACATCGACTTACATGTATGATGAAATGAACGCAGGTGTCTGGCATCTGCGATGAAAGGAACATCCGTAGACAAGAAAGCCACTAATGTCACTATATGTTACCTAGTTTCTGGTGCAATGTTTCTCATACACGCACTACTTGTAATGTTGTTAATATGGCGACATGATGCCATTGATAGATTTTTTTTTTCAGTGTAACGTTTCTTTACTTGAACATGATGTTTTCGTAAGCGATGCCAACAATATCACCGACAACAACAATACTAAAACTACTCATAATAAAAATGTTAAGGACATGTACGGTGTTGATATTTGCAAGTTGATATTTCTGTTCTGTGCAGATACCCGTTTGTGGATGATTTTGATAAGTGCATGCTGCCACGTTTTGTGTCATGCATATGATACGTTTGGAATTTGTTACTAACTTAGAATCAATATTTGAGCCTAGAATTTTTCATAAAAGCAAAGTCTTATTTAAAGAAATATTCCCTCAATGTGGCTCGTTATTTTAAGAATTGTGGATTGTAACACATCCTTCTTGACCTTAATAACACATGTTCAGCGACGCTTTTACATTCGCACTAGATTTGTTCCTACGTTTTTAATGACGTTCGGTGGTTCACATGCAACATCTTGCCCATTTAATTGAAAACCAGCAAATCTTAAGTGTTTGTTCGAGACACATGCATTATGTACACAAACACTCATCTGATTTGATTGTAATATGTACGCGGCTAATTCGGGTAGTCGGTAAGAAAGTGCACAAACTGACAATAAGCGAATCGTCTGTACGCAAAACATATAAAGGTAAAATGCTTTTCTCTTTATCGTCCTAGTTTTACTTCAGTGACATATAATATATGTTGTTACAGAGTTCAAACAAACATTAAGCTAATTATGCTTGATAATTTTCATTTCGATATAAAAATACAATTTTATAAAACAAAAGTTATTTGTATGTAGTCTAAAGTCATATACTGTATCACCATGTTCTCCGTAGAGATCATAACTTATTTAATCTTGCAATATAAATTCTTCTTCTTATGCATTCCAACGTCGTCATCATTGTTTTATACGTACTGTTGTTGCCGCATTCAAATAATGGCGCATACATGTATACACAAGCTTTTTTAACGGCGCATATTTATCGAATTCATATTTCCATCACAGACTTTGCTTGCTCCGTCCAATAGGGACTAGATGATAGGTAACACATTATTTCAGGGACAAAATAAGTCAGTCAATATCTTCAAATACATCTAATGAAGGTTCACAAATGATTTTACATCAAACGGTTATCTCACGATGAAAAAAAAACATTTCAAACTTATTTTTTATTATGATCTTGACATGAACACGTAATTGATCTACAATAGTGGTTGTAAGATACATTATGCCTTGATATTCATCAAACATCCGTCATTGCCACTATTAACATACTAGCGACTAAATCTTCTACGTGTTACCACTTCTGTACATCTATACCCAGTGGGCATCAAACGTTGTGCGAACGTTGCTGCAACGTAATATTGAGGTCGCAACGTCGGAAACCATTACCGAACGTTACCACAACGTTGCATACAAAACATTACCCTGACGTTTCATCAAACGTTGCGGTTTGGTTGTCACAATGGTGTATATGAATGTTTTCCCGACGTTTTTTTCCAACGTTGCTGCAACGTTTTTTTCCAACGTTGCTGCACTGTTGTATTGAGGTTGCATTTACGCGTTGCAGTTTCATAAAATAGGTTGTTAAAGTACTCACGATCTTTATTTATAACGTTATTATTTTATATTATTAGTTAACAAGTGGCAGCACGTATTATAGGCTACATACGTATCATGTTTTTACAAATCAATGACGCACCGAGACGATGTAAACACAAATCATTAACAATTAAGATCGACTCTTCATCACTGCAGCAAAGAGGGGAAAATTATAAGCGAACACCTGTTAGCTGCATTTCGTAAGAATAGTCTAGTGTGTGCCAGTTTAAAAGATCTGTATGTATGTTTCTATTAGAAAGGAAGATAATTAAAACGCCCAGATATCAAAATGTGGCAATTTGAGTTTGTCTTTAATACACATTCATATTTGATGTATTTTATGGTGAGATCAATATCTTACGTATCTTGGTGTGAAAGCAAACGAGAATTATTTTGGGGGATGCAAAAACACGAACAAATACATTAGATTAACATTCCGGCTTGTCAAATAATAAACATCATTATCTAGCTCTTAACAGTCCTGTGGGGAAGATAATTGTGTTTTCTTAATATGGTTGCATGCATTGAAACGCGCTGAATTCGTTTAACAACACAAATTCACAGTAACTGAGGAATGTTTAAGATTCAATGTTACCATGTTTTAGCACTTGCATTTTAGATACACGTAAGTGCAATAAGGTTTCAGGGTCATGCTAGTAGTTTATCCTTGGCAATGGCCGATGAGTTATATACACTGTATATCAAGGAATACAACCACCATTACGGATCAGTAACTTAATCATTTAAAAAAATCATAAATCACCACCAACAAAAAGAGTGGATAATTTTAACCATCGTGAGATAATCATGCGATATTGGTAAACCTTCATTATTGTAAATGAGATATATGTGAAAATAAAAAGCGACATTGTCCCAGAAGAAATATATATTGCCAATCATATAGTCAGTATTAGAATGAAAACCAGGTACTTGATAGCGATGGCAATCCGATAATACCGGGACTTCAAAGAAGTTTTAATCCTCATGTGTGAGCGTTCCTTGAGATGCGGCCTCTATACCACATACGTTCAATAAATTAAATCGGGTTGAAGACGTTAATTAAAAAAGGTATCGTGCAAACCTAACACGCATTCAACAGTTTTATGTTACTAAAAACATGCATTCTGAGCGGAATGACAATTATATCAGAAATCTACTTTGTTAGGAAATTACTAAAGTAATAAGAGTTTGTATTCTTAATATACAGTTTTATAAGTAAAGTTAATTCAATACACATCTAGGTGAGATAATAATGAAGTGTTTCCATGTTGCATTGACGTAACGAGATAAATTCGTTATTTCTGTCGAACATAAATAGTATTGTTTCTATGTTTCAGCTGCTCTACTTAAACAAATGTAAATGATAAAAAAACATGCATAAGCAATACAGGAAGAGCTATATTTTGGTCATATAGTTAAGTCCTCTTCGTTTAAGATTTACGACTGTAACTGTATGTTCGGTGATTATGTTTTAGCTTAAGTACAACTAAAAATCAAATAGGTTAAAGCCAGAATGCTTTTCATTGACCGTTCTATAACAATGAATCCAGCTTTAGCAACTTGACTTGTGTTATGTTTAATGAATTTTCTTTATCGTAAACTGCTCATTGAAGGTGTCAGGATCACACCTCATGATAAAAATTCCGGAGTTTATTATTCCTCAATTAAGCTATAATCAATGTGCATTGTAATACAGTATCACGAAAAGTCAATGGAGGTATTTGAACAAATGAATATGTGTTTCATATAATCTCATCTATCAACGATATTCTTCTTATTAATAAAAGGAGGTTGAGTGACAGGCTAGAAAGCAAAAACAAGAGCACATATATTTCATACCGTGTCCAATGCAAAAGGATACAAATCAATGTTAAATTTTGACCTCTTATAAGAAACATGATTAGAAATATTCATATGAATGCAGAAATTCTTTGTGACAATGATTTTGTGTAAAACAGTCTAACATTGGTATTAGCTAGGTTTGTCATCGAAATTCAGATACCAAAAATGTCAGTTCCAGAAAGGGGGAGGGTCAGTAATAAAATAATTATTTGAGATAAGAACATGTCGGTAAAGTAACATTATCGTTATTTATGTTATACGTCACTGCACAAATGCGCGCTTGCAGCTTTTTATAATAGACAATTTTATATGTACATAACAAATCTCGAAGTTCAAGAATATAAACAACACATTTTGACGGTTTACTTCGATAACTTGTTTATTCCATCGTCTTCGATCTTGAAACAGCAACCGATGGGAGCACGAACATCCCAGAACCGCAAAGGTGTATGCATTGAAACAAATGTCAATAGGCTTAACGGGTAAAAATGCACGATACTTCTTAAAAAAGCATCACAACGACGCCATGCTATAAGTCAGTTCAACTTACCTCACTTAAATGCAGACAACTCGCTATACACATGCCCTTTCCCCCCTTCCCCCTCTAGTAGAGGTTGAAAAGGTATAATATATCCTCATCTTTTAAGTGTCTGAGTTATAGACTATATTACAGATCATGTTACGAAGAAGCGAAATAGGTATTTTTACTCCGGGAAAAATAAACGCCTACGTTGGAACGATCTCTAATTGAACTCGGTAACTATATTTGAATAGGAAATGAAATAAAACATGAAGCGAATGCCGTGGACTTAAAACATGTAAACATATTGTATAAACAGTTGTTTTCTGTTAAAGTGGCATTTATGATTAAGCGTGACGAACGTGATGTGTTTTTATAACTCTTGAACATGAGTTTCAATACGCATAGTGGTGTAATAATAGAACAATACACATTAATTCAAATGCCATTTAAATGCTGCGTGCACTGCAATATTGCGTTAAGCCTGTATCTATTGTTACAACCTGTTTCTCGCATTAAACATTAAACATGTTACTACCGATGATACAGCAGTAGGTTAATATGAACAATTACGATTGCGCTTCTTCGTTTAAATTGTATCGGTAAGCGAGATGATGCATGGGAAAAAAGCCCGTTATTATCTACGGAGGTACAGATAAAGAACACATGTTTTACTGCATTTGGCAACAAAATAACTAACATCTTCTTCATTAACTGGATTTGCTAACTGCAAAATTAACTTCATTTGATATCATGAATTTCTCAGAAACATGACTATCATAATCCATTAATAATGAACAGTTATTTATTCCAGGTTTTAACATACCTGTCCGTCGCGATCGAACTCATAATTGACACGGCGGAATTGCTGTTTATGTCAAAAATGGTATTAATTTTACTCGAAGACCAGATCTAGTGATAACTAATCTTGAAGCGAAACAATTTTTTCGTTAATATTGAAGACTCAACCGGACTGGCAATAGATACAGGCATCGCTTCGCCAAATCATATTATTAGGACTCTCTTGCATACAAACTAAAATCCAACAAGTACTCCTCGCGTGATTGGTGGAAAGGCCTTAATCTTTCCTAACAGTCAACGTAAGTAAAATTTTGCCCCCAATGGGAAACTGCGCTGGCGAACTGGTTTTTGATGAACTTTTTGATGAACTTTGATGAAGTACTTAATGATTTCTTCGCTCAACAGACATCTATAGATGAGTTGGGTCACGATCTACCGGAACTGGCAACAATTGAAAATCAACTGTCACTTTCGTCTATAGTAATAACCGCTTGCGAAGTAAAGGACGTCTTTTTGAATCTGCCTTTGGGTAAAGCTTGTGGCCCTGATGGTATTAATAACCAATTACGTGTAGAGGCATCGAATGAACTAAGTCAACCACTTTGTGATCTCTTTAATATATCTTTGTCGTCGTCAACAGTACCATATGATTTGAAAACTTCAAACGTATGTGAAATATTCAAAACAGGGAACGTTTCCATGCCCGCCAATTATCGTCCAATCTCACTTCTAAGTATCATGTACTAGAAATGATTATCTTTAAAAATGTATTAAACTTTTTGCGAGATCTAATTTGTTTCTCACAAAATTTCAATCCGGATTTATGCCAGGTGACTCGACTGTCAACCAGCATACGTACCTATACAACATGTTTTGTAAAGCACTAGATGATGGATTGGAAGTCAGGGTGGTGTGTTCGATATAAGCAAAGCATCGATAAAGTCTGGCATAGTGGCCTTTTATTGAAACTTAAACGCGCCGGTATCAACAAACTTTTGAACTGGTTTTCTTACTATCTGTATCAAAGGAATCAAAAGGTAGTGGTTCCCGGGGCCTCATCTTCCCTAGCGGAAATCAAGGATGAAGTTCCACAGGGCACTATTTTTGGTCCCCTATTATTCCTTGTATATATAAATGACAATGTAAATGATATTGAAGCTCATACCAACTTATTTGTAGAGAACACTAGTCACTAGTTTATTCGTAGTTGTTGACGGTCCAAATTCTGCAGCCGCCGTTTTGGAACGCGATAAAAGCGAATTTGCAAAATGGGCCGATACATGTTTGGTGAAATTTAATCCATGAAGTCGGAATTACTTGTTATATCGGGTAAAAGGAACTAACCCTATCATATTCCTATCCATATGTACGATACCCCGTTACCATCAATGAATAGTCACAAACATGTGTGCGTTATTCTGTAAAATGATGGAAGTTGGCATCAGGACATGTATTGTATTAAATCAAAGGCCTGGTCACGTGTCAACATTTTAAAAAAGCTTCGTTTTCGCATTGACCGAAGATCTCTTGAAATAAGTTACTTCACATTTGTTCGACCTATTCTAGAATATGCAGATGCTGTATTGGATAATTGTATGATGCATTAAACATGAGTTAGATAAAATTCAAACTCGAGCTGCCCGCATTGTTTCCGGCTGTACCCGACGTGTGTCCTCAAGATTACTTTCTAACGAAATAGGCTGGGAAACTCTTGGCACAAGAAAGCCCAAACACAAAATCATTATTGTCTTTAAAAAGGTCAAAGGTCTTAGCCCAGAATGTGTGTGCTTGCTGTCTCCACAATCAGTTGGCGAGCGATCTACAAGACATTTACGTGATTCATCCCACTTAGATGGTGTTCGGATTAGGACTTCTCTGTACAAACATTCCTTTTTGCCCTCAACAATTGCTGCTTGGAATTCACTTCCAGACGAAGCAAAGCTTGTTGATAATATATCTGATTTTAAAAAGGCCCTGGATCTCAACACACTTCGTCGTAATCCATTGTTGTATTATGGTAAGCGAAAACAGCAAGTTCTGCACACACGTCTAAGAAGTAACTGTAGTTCTCTTAATAAACACTTATTTGATAGAAATCTGGTTGCATCGCCACTTTGTAAATGCGGAAAAATTGAAGACACTACTTACTTTTTACTAGTCTGTCCTTTACATGCATCTATAAGATTAACTTTAGCAAAAACTATAGAACAATACACGGATATATCACTCAGCACATTACTGTGTGGAGATGATAATCTTTTAAAATAGAGATAATTTTGCAGTGTTTGATGCAGTCCATAGTTTCATCGAAGGCTCAGGAAGGTTCAGAGGGGTATAAATATCGGTTCTCTATGTTTCAACTTTAAAAAAACATAATTTCTTTGATTATAATTACATCAGCAATATCTATGTTTTTATTAATACATGGTTTCAACATTTTTAAACAACTTTGATTCAAATCATACTCACATACTTGTTTAAACTCGATTATTCAAATGTTTTGTGTTTAAAATGCAAATTACCGTCACTATGTTTGTTAATATATTACTGAGGAAAGGAACCCTACTAGCCTAGCTAACGTTCCAATCGTATAAATTTTAAAGGCTTGTAACTTATGTTGTAAAACACATTCTTGAATAAATTTGTTTAAACCAACATGTGTCGCGCGTTAATCAAATAAAATGTGTTACTCCAAACATATTGACGGAGAAGCCGTGATCGTCATTGTGTCGTTCAATGTCCCAGACTGACAATATATACTCTATATAGATTTACACCCATTTATCTGGTTTGTCATTTATCGCGATTAGAATCAATATGTTTGCAGTTGCATGAGAAAACTGGCGGTATAGATCTTGTATTAGATATTTCGCAGCTTTAAGTATTGCTGCAGACAATCCGTACTCTTATTTTACCTACGCATCTGATAATTGTTTCGCATACATCTGCTCGCTCACCTATTATATTCAAAAACAAAGAAGCCGTTTGCAACATAATAGTTGGCTTGGCATTCGCACAAAAACAGTGCTTTCCGTCGATAGAGAGAGAATTATAAATGGTGTTAGACGGTAACAAAGAGAACTACAAAAAGTAAGCGAGCTTTCGATGCACACATCATTTAAATGTCATTCGCACATATGTCTTTTCTTTTAGAATTACACAACCAGACGTATTACAACTCTTGTTTAATTATCAAAACAAACAAGCCATGCGCAAAATCAGTTTATAGTTTCTAACTTCGACAGCAGACGACTGTGAATACAAAGTGTTCAAATTGGATTAAGTGTGAATTATTTATTACATAATTTTACTTAATTTCCTCGTTCATTTAAATTAAAATGATACGATTGTGAATCTTTTCGAGTTATTTTCGGAGAAATACGTTTGCATTAATCATGCATCCAGTAGATATTTAACATATTTAAAGTGTTCATTTATGGATGCACTATCAAACAAAATAAAAATATATATTGTCATAAATATATTTTTCCCGCATTAGATGGACTGTCGTTAAATGAGTAAACGAAAACTGTGTTCCGTTGCACAGTGATGGAATGGAAAATCATTTAAAACAATAATATGCATAATACTTGCTGGAAGATTAATATTAAAATTTCAAGACTGATTGAACAACTTTTAATAGTTCACGTATATTTCACGTATACATCACAAAGCATAATGCAAGTGTTCAAGGACACTGTATCGCTCAAATACATCGCTTCGGTAAAACATATTTTATTTGTTAGTATTGTTTACATGGACTTGTTACTAATTAACAGCGCACATGCATTTATTAATAAAGGTATGGACTTGTTACTAATTAACAGCGCACATGCATTTATTAATAAAGGTCACTCATGTTACGCAAAAAGTTTGTACACACTTATTTAGTAAGATACAATGTGCGATGAACCATGTTCAAAGGTAACATGTATGGTTTGGAACACAATACTAAGATGTTAGCGTCCGATTTGCAAAGTTGCAGAAACGACGTTGTAACAAATTTAACAAATTTCGTCCGAACTGTGCCGTCGTTTGTCAATACATTTGCTAATAAAAAATCTCTTAATGCCACATAAACAAGAACATAAAATATAAACGCTGAACAAGTGCGTATCATGCCTAAGAACATATCAATCAATCTTGCAAGGTTGCTAGAGGTGAAAATTATACGTTGCATTGCACCCAAACGAAGGCAAACGCTCTGACACGTGACAACCATAATCATGATGTCCACATATCAACATTTAAATGAAAATTGATGTAAAATAAGAGTCTCCGATGTTATCGATTCGTTTACGTCCGGAAATTGAACACATAATTTACTAAAAGATAAGTGAAAAACATTGGTCGCTTTTATAACAGTATAACTGTGTTAGAATGGCATAACTCCCGCATTATAAATACGCTGGTTATTCCTTTAATTTAACGATTCACGCACTACACCAAGTAGTAGTAGTAGTATAAATAAATAGAAGTGATAATTGTCATTATTTAAACCTTCTATATCTAAGATTAAATTATGTTTATTCTAATATAGTTTCCGGATATAGATTGTATACTTTCAAACCACATCACCAAACAATATGTGTTGCTAAATTAAATACCGTATTCCATAACACATTTCATCAAAGAATCTAGCGATCTATAGCAAGTCACTATACAAAGGAATGCGACATAACGATTTAACAAAAGATCGTTAAATTTAGAGTCAGTTCTCTGATTATTGCATTCCAAGCTGTCACTGAACCTTCTTTTATTAAATATAATAAGCACCCTATCTTTGGTGGATGAGATTATATGAAACACAGATTCATATGTCCCCATTGACGTGTCGTGATAGTAAATTGTAATGGACGTCATTTTGAAATAGAACTTAATATAAGTATAACAAAAATCCGGACACTGTGTCATGATAGTATATCCTGTTACCGTAAATTAGTAATTTACTATAAAGGATATTCCTTTATCAAAGCACATTCAAATTATTAAAGCTATTGTCAATTCATTAGAACGGTCAATGAAAAAGCGGTGCGGGCTTTAACCGTTTAGATGACTAGCCGGACCAAACACTAAATTAATCACAAACCATGCACATAAAAACAATTTATGATAGTATTGTATTTCACAGCGTTTATTTTGATGAGTTTGTTTACCTACACGCAATCGTCTTTATTAAACTAGCGATAGTTTTGCTGATATTAAACATAGGTAATTATAAGTTTATGTTCCAATGCACTTTCAACTCGAATTCGTTTATTTGATATTTCTTCAAAAATGCATATGGTTATTTAGGCGTTTACGTTAATGATTCAAATTTAAGTTCAACTGAAAAACAAATTACAACTATTTTGACAAAATAATTCAGATCAAAGCCAACAGACATAATCCTAATTGGAACACATTTTGCATATGTATCCATTACAAATGTTTGATAGAACACGCCAAATATAGACATAGTTTCAAGACGTGTACTTATATGATCAAGAAACGATTTTCATACTTATTGTGACAGTGACCTTGTCCTTTGACCTAGTGACCCAATATCAATATGGGTCATCTACGGTCCAATGACAATCAACATAGGAAGTATTAAGCCAATCGGTGATTTAGCTGACGAGTTATTGATCGGAAACGATTTCTCACTAAGTGTGAAAGTGACTTCAACATTTTGACACCAATTTGAATAGGGGTCATGTTATGCCCAATACCAATACCAATGCACATGGGAAATATCAAGCAAATCGGTCACTCCGTTCACAAGTTATTGATTGGAAACAATTTTCACTCTTTGTGTCGGTAGACCGGTTCGTTTCCGATCAATAGCCTTGAACATTTTGACCAATTGGCTTGAAATTGGTCATGTGCATCGGACTTTGTCACAATGACCTTGACCTAGTGACCACAATTTCAATTGGTGTCATCTACTGGCAGAGGCTGATGCACAGGACAAGTTTCAAGCCAATAGGTCAAACTGTTCACGGCTATTGATCGGAAACGAACTGGTCTATCGACAGACCGACAGACCAACCGACCGACATCCAGTAAACAATAAACCCCCTATTCTTCGAAGGGGGCATAGTGAGATATCTGATTTTTGACATTATATATTATCTGTGTGAAATTTATACTAATTCTTGAATTTCATTATCCATAGGTTTGCATGGATCGTTTAATCGAAATTGTGACGTCACCAAAATCACGAAAATTACTTTACAATTCTGAACGCTTTTGAACACTGTAATGTCAAACGCTGATATTTTGAGACAGTAATGAAATTATGATTATTTGTGTTATGTAGTCTACCATTAAAACCGAGTCTACGACTATTGGTATCAATAGACCGACTGATATTGATATGTGCTATATGCGACTAAATGGATTTTGTTTCTTAATACCATTTGAATTAAAGCATGCAATTATGGAAAAGTGCAAACAAGGCACTGACAATTCAAATCAATAAGTTTTTGAATGTATCGGAAACTGGATAAGAAGCATGAGGTAATTGGCAAATATCTAGCGTTCGCTACTTCTAGAAAAGCTGAAACTGTCATTACTGGGCTACATATTTGTATTATTATTACTAATAACAATAATAATACTTATACGAAAGGAAAGAAGAAGTAGAAGAAAAAGAAGAAAAGACAAAGATTGACCATGATAATATTGATACTTTTAGTACTTATTATAACATATATAAGTACATATTGTAACATTTCCAACTTATATAAATACATACATGTGTTGTAACATTTCCTATATGGAAGCATTCCAAATACAATAATTACTCTTAATATAGTGTTGAATTATTTTATCCCATCATCAGACGTGCATTGTCGAAATAAACCACTGTGGAATAAATTTACCTTTATTTCAGCAGTGCTGAAATATAGCTGTCACGCGCGGCGAAGAATGTTCATATTACTCCGAATCAACTATAAAGTAATCATTTTTAGTAAAATCGAATCAGATTTAACAAAACAAACAATTTGATACCAAGATGTAATATAGTTTTTACACATAATGCAACTCAAAAAGCAAATAAACATTATTTACAAATATTAAGTGCGCGTACTCGTGACGTCATTATTAATACGTCATACGACACAATGCATGTTGTTTCACGCTAAAGATGCAGTTGTTTAGTGTCTTTTTTTCATTATTTCTTAAAAATCGGGGACGTAGAGGTATGATAAACGAAAAACAGGTTGGTTACTGATCTTTTTGTAATGTATTAGGCTCGACACGATTAAAATAATGAAACAATGTTTGCTTAAAATATCTTTGGGATTTTCCGTCTAGTTCGATTTTCCTATTCTATGTTTAAAGAAATAATTTACGACTAAGAAAATTGATGGGATAAATCGAATACTAGGTCGGTGCCGAATAAAGCAAAGTTTATCTTGCTCGGCACGAAAATTTTCTAAGCCTCGCAAAATAAACTTTGCTTTATTCGGCACCGACCTAGTATTCTCTATATATTAAATATATGCAGCATAATTTCATTTAATTTAATTTGTACATTTAGTTTAAGTTACTTAATCAATGACTCGAATACTAGACGTAAACGTGTTATGACTCTTAATTCTCATTTGTCTTCATTTTTATTTGATAGGAATTGGTTCCTTAGCACAAGTTACCCATTACTGATCCAAACACCAGAAAGTTTCAGTTCAGACATGAACGCTAGCCAACGTTATTAAGCATATAATACAAGAATGTAAAACAATATAACTCGCATCAATTGGGTTTGTGTACCAAAACGCAATGACAGTTCCTGAAAGTAAATATCCTTAGGCTATATACGTGTATATAAATATCATTTTCCAGTCAGAAAGGCGAATAGCATAACAAAGTTGTTAACACAATTTTCAGTGCAGACCAATCATTGCTAGCATTCACGAAGATACAATTAGCATTTTTGTACGGAATTCTAAAAGAAAAATGACCATGTGCAAAAATGCAACACCTAACGATTGCGGTTTGAATGCAAATCATCATTTTTAGTGTACTGTTGTTGGTGCGTTTTTAGAAATAAGAAGAAGAAGAAGAAGCAATATTTTTAGTTTACTGTTTCTCTCTAACGATTGCGTAAAACAACAAATACCATATGCTGTATATTGCAACCACAGTTAATAAAACATTCCCTACAGAATGCTATGGTTGTATTTCACTGCGAACTCCAAATTACGAAGAACATTGTGGTTTCCTTATCAAATTATACGAATGTATAATAGTCGAATATGCGAATATGCGAAATGTAAGTTTATGTATAAGATTTAATAAAAAAGCGGATGGCACGAGTGAATAAGAAGTTATATTATTATTCGGTGTCCAATGGTAGTTGAGATGACAACCAAGTTGAAGACAGTGAATTCAAAAACGCAAATCATTACTCTCAGCATTACGTTATAACTGCGTTACCCTTTGCCACTGAAATTCTCAGAGATTAGGTGTGCGAGGCACATGTGTTATTTAGCACATCATTGTCAAGTCTGCCATTTAACTGACTTTTGCAAAGCCACAAAATGCCGTATATTCAGAAACGAGAATTTTACCAAGCAAAATATAATTCTAGATAAATGCTAAACATATCGGTGTGTACTAGATAATTAGCAATGCGAAGTAGTGAAGGGATTGTCATTTATATCAGAGATACTTTTGGGAACAAAACACGTATGCTACTAAGACAGAGTAAAAGTAATGATTATGGTGTAAAGAATAGAGGAAACGATAAGTCGAAAGATCACCGGAAAAAAATTAAAGGAGAAACATAATTATCCGTGAATAAACCTGAGGTCGTCGCCTTGGGCATTGGAACGGAAATAATACTAATTGTTCATCTTTATATAACTATACTTTATGTCAAGTTTATATTACTTGATAGGCAATGGATTGACCATATGGCACGCTTATGTTAACTCCCAATTATTTGCACTAAATTAAGACAAAAATCGACCAACCACGTGCACTACGTTTTGCTTCAATTTTGTACGTGTTTTTAGTTTTATTGTATTGGATCGGTCATTGATAATGTTCCTAAAACAAAAGTCTAGTTGATGAATTTAAATCATGAATATGTGCCTTGTTTAAGAAAACATGGCCCAAAGAAGTATAAAGATGAATTGACCACAGCGACCAAAGCGTATAGTTTGAATGTTCGATCCTCTTGGTATAGTTTCCAATTTCTTATAATTAATGATTTTAATAGACAATTGGGTTGAACTTAATTTAGATCGTTTTAATACCAATAAATAAAAGTACTTAATTTTATCGGGGTTCTGTGAAATGCCCTCTAGCGCAACAGTATGTAGGTACCACAGTTTAACTCATATACTATTGGTTGTGTTAAAACATTTGAAAAAGTATACAAGCAAGTATAAAAGCGTGACATATTAAAATAGCACAAGTTTATGTTCAACGTACATTTTTTAAGAACAATGTTTTGCATTACGCGCTAGAAATAAGTTTATTGAAATACGTTTCTTAATTAAGTATCGGGCCCTTTGCATAGCAGTTGCACCCTATATTAACATTTTGCACAACGTTTATCCTAAGACAAGTTTCTTTACTCGGAGAATACATACGTAATATCAAATTTTGCCTAATGAAGCTTTTTAAAGCTGAAATGAAAATGTGAGCTTAAGATTCGTGCTGTTGACGGGCAAGTCTGAATTTTTCGCTCAAATATCGCTTCGTCGATAGCCAAGATGCATTAAACACGCATATCTGGGCTTTTACGTCGGCATGGATTGATGTTGATACTTATTATTGCGTCTCGATATGATGCGAGAAAAGATGTGTTATTTACATTGCATGCGTGTCAACTTCATTTATAATGTTAGAAACAGTCAAACGTTGAGAAATTATTCTGCCATCAGCTGTACCAGGGGACGTTGAGCGCTTTACAGACAACAAATTAAGCGGATTTACGCAATAAGTCCACGCAGGGAATTAAAGAAGTAATATAGTCTGATCATTATGTTCCAATCAAAACCCAATCATTACAGTAAAAATAAACCAATCATTTTTGCTAATAGGCATATTTCGGTTGTATGTGAAGATTGGAAAAACAGACCCAATTGTTTGTTATTGCATACTGACATTTGAGGATTACACAAAACAAATAAAGTGGCTTATCCGAAGGGAAATGAAGATGTTATTTAGTATGCCTATAAGTCAAAGCTAATTGATGACTGTTAACTGAACCCATACCAAGTTCATGGCTTATTGGGGTAAAACAAGAAAAGCTAGGATCGGTTTTTATAACATGCTTAAGTAAATCCCATGTGGAATACATCATTTAAATCCTATACAATATGTTTGAATACATTTGCATATTGACACAACGTTTAACGTGCTTGCATTTGTACATAACGTTTTACACCACCGCTTATTCGTTCATAACAGTTTAAGAATCAATACAAACATAGAGTATAATTTAAAAAAAACTATATTGCAAATGTTTATATTATAAAATTAATTTGATAATTAAAATCAATCACATGAACAGTTGTATTGCCTATGATACTCCATTGGTATTCAGCTTATAAAGTCAAATTTACACATAAATCTTGTATGAACAAATGTAGCCGTCATAAGGAGATATAAGACTTTTATGTTTTGAACGGCTGTCTATAACACACACACAATGTAGATCTAGCTAAGATACTTGTAATTTTATTATATACCTGTTTAATGTTATTAACAAAATACAGGTTGTATCAATCGTTGAAAAAAAAAATCCCGTATTACGCTACTCGCAGTTTCCAATTCCGTATTACCATACTAGCCGGACTACTTCGACCCATTTAATGACGTCACATTACACGCACTGAAAATAGAAATATTTTATATTACAAAATATATTACGTAGTAAACCGTGTGACGTCATTTCTGTGACAAAACACAATAGTTTTATCTAAACTCTGTAAGGACATGTCGGACGTGGTGTTTTTTTTACAGTAAACTATGTGTAAAAAACGTATTTTGGAGTGTTTGTTTATCATGCATAAATGTATATTTCGATAGGAATACAATAAAATAGTGTGGTTTAGACTAAGTTTCGATAAAGACATGGAAGATAGAAGTGGAAGTGCTTATCGTTTAAACGTTTTTGTTATAAACATCGGATTAAAGCTGTCAACTTAATTGTTATTTAAATTGGATTAACGATGGCATTAAGGTAAGCGTGTCGGAAACCTGTGTTTTCCCGGTTCGAATGTTTACACGTTAATTTACATAAACTGTATTCATACGCGTCTTAAATAAACTATGGCTTACCGTTTTAGTCATTGTTTTGTCAGTTATGTTAAAGTAAAAAAAAATACATTTGTTAACTGTTTTCGTTAGTTGTTGTATATAATAAAAGGAATATTACGCTAGTCAATTGTTCCAAGTGTTTGTATTACTCTTGTGGCTTGTGCTATTTCGCACCGCCTCTCGTGTGATACGTCATCACACAAGCCACTCGAGTGATACAAACTCTTGGAACAATTGACTAGCGTAATATTCCGTATATATTAAAACGATTCGTTAGTCCAGTCCGTATCGCTTTGAGACATCGCTATAATTACGAATTGTTTTATTATGAAGCATTCAATTGTCCTTAAAATATGTTTATTTCAGTACAATATTTTTGAGACAGTCAATTCCTCATTAAACTCGTGGCGAATAGTCGTATGTGTTCTTTACTTTTTAATTGCAACGAATTACAACGAATGTTTGTATATATCGATAATATTGGACCTTGTAGTTAAATATTGCCACGACGTACGTATTTCTAACCAACATCGTGTTCAGCCTTAAAACGCATGTAATTAGACGTACTTATTACCGGATAAAAGCTTAATGAATTCGTTTACTTCATTGGACTTAATTTAATTAGATCTATATGTGTATACAACATTTAAGAAACACTCAATACTTATTCGAAAAAAAGATTTATAACGTTGCAAATGTTGCAATATTACAATACTTATTTACATTCTTACATATTTAGGAAAAAATGTATTATCTTATTTTAAAAAAACATGGTTCCTCGTTCTATATGTTAGAACCCGAAATTGTATTCAAAATTGCTTTGTTTGTTAAACAGACTGTGTGTTCTGCATTTGCGCAGTATACAACGTATAGTTTTCATTTATCCATAAACATTTCTTTCTTATTTCAATGAAACACTTTTGAAGTGCTTCTTGTCGTTAATGTTTAAATTCAATACAAATCTGACGTTATAGTAAAGACATATTTTAGGATGTGTTCATCTTAATTAATTGTATCTAAGTCTCAGTTCGCGTTTCTTAATACATGAAAGCATACATTTACAGCAAAAATGTGTTAGACAATCTAAATGATTTTTACGAATCATAAACTAAGTAATATTAAAGTACATAAATTAATGTTGTTCTGATTTTATCAGTTTTAATAAACAGTGTTATTTAATACCAGAATATAAAAATATGTACTGTGTATTAACATTCAAACTTTATATTGACATACTAATTATTTGGATTTTTGTAAAATGAACGGTATTACTACACACGGGTATTGCCATTTTGATATTACGATTAATGCAAAGAGGTGTATCAATTATTTAAATTAACAAGGCTGCTCGTGCCGAGGCTTCTAACATAAAGCTTCCATTGTTAACAACATAGGTCTTGATATGAATCGTTGTTCTGTACGCCTATACTTTTTATAATTGTAATTTATGTTTATTTAATTAGCGTAGATGTACAACCAATCCATTCTAGTAAATTTCACAGCATGAATTTAAAATTCTGCGTTTCAAACAAATAGTTCTTATTAAATATGAAATAGTGCAGAAACGAAAGGTCTTATTGTTTAATTGTATACATTACACATGAAATACAAATTCTTTTTAAAGTTTAAGAAATATATATGCGTTTATATTAGCTTTATTTTCATTTTTCAACATGAATAATATCTTTCAATAATAAGTAAGTTAGAAATAAAATTACATAGTTCGTATTGTTCAATTCACAACATAACAAATGTTTGTTTTAAAGTTATATTCAATTATAAAGGAAAAACCCAGACTGACTTTTGTTTTGCTATTCGTGTATTTTAATACCTTCTATCTCTTTTGGAGTAATTAAGTTTCTTTGCTAATAATAACGCTTTTCACTTGTGACTCGATTACAATAAACTGGTCATTTATTAACTGGGTTAATTGGGTACGATAGTCATAGCAAATCTGATTTCAGGCGAGGATAATATTGATGTAGTCTTTGCACACTTCCTTCTACAGCACTCATAATACTATATTCTATTAAATTATTTATAACTTTATTCTTTTGTACTCATTTTGCTCAGTTAATAATCGATAACATAGAGGTGTGTACTCCTGGTACACGTGTGAATAAATAGAACTTTGAAAGATAAAATGGTACTCGTCTTCGTGAATATTGTAAAAAAAGGGCCAGTTTTATAACTTTTTGATAGGTAGCTTGCTTATTGCAATTGTTTAAATCATTATGATTTTTAATTAAAGTTAATTATAGTTATAATCATTGATTCAATTATTATTAGAAAACATATATATGGATATACATGGCATCTTGATATTTATTACCAATAAGCATAATTCATTGAATATATAAAACATGACAGTCCAGAATCATTTTCAGGAGAGAAAATCGTGTTTCATATAATATTTCAGACATCTGATTAATTTCCCATAAAATGACATTAAATGAAAGCAAACCCTCACGGAACGTGCAATTTAACGCTTGTTGTTGTTATATGACAGTGTCTTGAAATGAGCGTATGTGCTGAAACCATGTGAAGTTCCATTTTGAGACACATAAAATATAATAATTACGACGCCTTGGCGTTTGATCTTGTCACGTCTTCTATTCAAAAGAAACCAATTTGTTTGCCTGTCAAGTTTTATTATTTCTGGCTAATGAACTCCCAGCGATACGAAAGTTTACATACTTGTTAATAGTCTTGCACAGGCAAGGGACTGTGTTTCATTTGTGAAAGACCATGTCATATATTGTTGAATATGCTTTAAATAATCAACGCCTATTTAACAGCTGCGATGGATGGCAGTAAATGCATTGGGTTATGACACGTTCCTCTATTTGGCAAGAAAAACTGAATTTTGTTTATTATAACAAGTAATTTTAACCGATAAATAAACAGAACAACAGTCAACTCTGTAATACATAATTGAAGACCTATTACAGTCGAGTGTGTTAACAGCTTATTCTAGCAAAACTGCAACGCAGTAGATATGTTCTTAATGCTCATTTGTTGTATTTTTGCTTAACTGTCGATATCCAATCTTCCCATGAGATGAGACTAGCCATTGGTATTCTTTTGGCTTGAATGTTGCTATCCAATCGACACCTGCAGATATCATTATTTGACAGTATTAGCCGTCATATTGGGTTTTATTACTTGACAAATAATGGCACAAGGTCTACGCTATTTGTCTTACTCTTAATTGGCAACGTGTGTACTTTAATATTTCATTTACCGATATACATAAGATTAAGCTAATTAACACGGGATGCTTTATACATGGACTATGACAAAGTGTCAAAACAGTATAGAACAACTCAAAAACTCATTTTACAAATAGCGAATACAACATGCTTTAATATGAGACTATGTAAACTATTCTTTGCTGAGTCATTGAAATGACAAGTAAAAGTCAATACGAGCAGCATACACAAACATTTTATTGATAAATAGTAAACATATTTACATTATGAGACATGTTCATTATGGCACATCATATATATTCATTTGAGTAGCTCTCTTGCAGCACTTACATACGTCTACAATTTGAAGGTTGACTGGGTATTAAATCAATTGCAACCAGTGTTAAAAACTGAATACCTTTTCCAGGCTAATGCCTTATCTGCCGTTACATACGTTGTTAGATTGAGTAGAGCTTATTTTCGATAGCTTGAATACTTACAGTTTTCATATATAGATCATACACCTAACAATTTAAGTCGAAAAAATAATACGACAACCACTTTAACTGTGCATAAAGAATATGTAACTAAAGAGCAAAATAGTAATCTAGTCGATGACTTTTACGCTTACCACCAATGGAACTTTAATTTTAATATCATATAAATTGTCGTTTTAACCATTAAAGTCATTTTTAGTTCAAGTCTTATGTTTATCAATTGGTTTTGTATTCGTATCAAACCATTTCAAATGAACAATGTACATTCTTAAAATGTTAAGATGCCTCTGTCAGTATTGTACTTGTCGTACTTCTTTATACTGATGGACATATCCGAGGTATATTCCCTTAGTCATGAATGGGCTTTTTAATTCTGTTCTTGTATTTTGAGTATGCAAGCGCAACTACTACAATTAAAATATTTAATAAGGCATATCAAGTAAGGTTGATATAGGTTAAAAATGGCTTATTGAGTATGGAAGTCGTTCTATTTTACAATAGATATCATAACTCCATGATTGTTAAGAACGTAGATAAACGTCCATTCTAGTACTAGTTTTCCTAAAAATGTGTTGAACTGTTCTACGTATAGTTGTAAACTGTCAAGAATGTCAAGAAATATTTCACATTATCATCCAATTAATTTGTTCAAACATGTTACGTCTCTGGCTAGGCAGAGAATGTTTTATGAATAAATGATTGGATAACGTAACTTGGGTCAGATGAAAGAAGATTCTAATACTTACTCGGATGTAAATAAATTCCTATTTCCAAATATGTACTGCAATAAATATTGCTTATCCAATGCATTCGAGCTTCTTGCACTTTTTAGGATGTTTGTTGTCACGTTGTGTCGTTATGCCTTTTTCTAGTACAGAAAGTTCTCTCGTAACCACAACCTTCGGTATCAAATGATTACTTCCTCAATTTACTGCAAATTTATGTCCGAGACACGACAGACATTAAGAGAATCTATTTTCAGAAACCTTATTTATTTGAGATGTATATAATCAAGTCCTTGATTTTTAGAAAGCCATACTACTTTGGTAGACAATTTCGATACTGAAATAGACTGCTTCAGAGCAGTAAACCATAACTTTTGATATGTTTTGTATTATGGCTTTACTAGCGCCAGCCATTTGTCAAATATCACTGAGTTATATTTCCTCATCATGTTGAGAGGAACATTAGTTGTATTACAACAGAGATCATTACAATTTCCTCTTACATCATCTATCATTAAATGATTGTGTTTCATTAAAGTGTGGTTTTGGTTTTATCAATTTATGTGTAAGTGTAATAAATGTAAGAAATGTTAATGTTTTTACACACAAATACTGTCGTATCAATAATACAATACATACGTAAAATTTAAGTATATATAAGGGTTGTTCAAGAATAAAAAAATATTATTCTTTAAAAAGTCAATAATATTTTCGTTATCATACGCATTGGGGAAAATGAAATTGGCTAACATTGTATTGAATAGGTAACAATGCCCGTTTTCTGCGTCACGAACATAATTGAAGAAAATAATCTTGGTCCAATTAAAATAATGTAGAAACAAGTACGGTTATTTCAATAAATGATGACATTTGTGAGAAGTTTTTGTTTGAAAATAGTAGCAAAAATTCTAGTGATAGATATACCTCAATTCTCACTCGTCACTGTATCTTATTCAATGACACTACTATCCAATCTTAAATTGCTACTTTAAGAACAGCTGATTCTCAGTGGCTACATAACGGCAGAAATAAGGAAAACGTATTCAAAGTAAGCCAAGACTTCTAATTCAACAGACATTAGCACATTCATCGTCAGCAACGTAATACTGTGATAAGCGAAGAATATTCCCATTTATTTTCTTGGTAAAATATGCGTAAAAATAATTACTCATCCGAATAATTCACAAAACAAAACACCTCAGATAACGACTCGCCACCCATAATTCATAATTAAATCATTTATACGTTACAAAAATATAGTAAATGCATTCTGTATATCTCTATATCTGAAACGCATACGCACATGATATAGTCACTCATTCAGACTGCAAAATCCAAAATGATTTCTCCGCCTCTTGTTACGATTTAATCATAGATATTAACACAAAAATGGCCCCTAGACCGAGCAAATAAATCGCATCTGAGATTGCAAATCTACTAGAAAATCCAATTTTAATATCGGTACTTCTTGTATTTCCTTCGCTGGAAAAAGCAAAATTATGTGCGATTCATAAACATCTGATCCCCAGGATGCAGGGAGCCAAAACATAAGTATCAAGCTAATGCCTTAAAATTAATTTACACACGAACATCATCAAATATTTAAGGGCCCTAACTTCATAAAGACTTTAAAGTATGTTTATGACTCTTTTATAAAGCACTTGACATTGGCAAGGTTGATTAGAATGGTATTTGAGACACTTCAAAGACATTTGATAAAGCATCGCACAAAGTACTAATTAATGAGCTTCGAAATGTTTTATGTGTGTGAATATTTCCTCTTGGGTAAGAGACGAATTACAATAAAGACATGACTGGAAATGTGATGATTTACCTTTTACTGCTGGTGTTCCTCAAGGATCTTAATTAAGACAAAGCCTTTTGCCTGAACACTTTTGTAATGCTACTTATGTCATATGTAACCCCATTCATCTGTTTGCATATAAAGCTGCAGTATATAATTTTAAGTGTCGACACTCATGTTGATGCTGCTACTTATCTTAATTACGATATCGCAAAAATACACTGAATGGCTGACGTGTTGTTGGTAGTTTGCAATCCATTCAAACACGATACATTATTAATATCTAAACAAATAGTTTATCAATCGAACAATATTGTACGCTTTGATTGCCAATCCAAGAGGTTTCGACTCATACCCATATAGGTTTTAACTGTTATAATTCTTGTTCCCGGCATTACCTTATGTTAATCATCAATAAAAAGCCCGGTCCAGAATCCATTGAATGATTTAATGTGTATTTTCACTTGAAGAAAGAACATTTACACATTTATAAAACCAAAACTATGCTGATGCTAAATTGCATGATAGTGCTCACAAAGATGCAAAATAACTTAAGAGGATTCAGCAGAAAGCAGTAAGCCAGTTCAATTAGTAGGAAACACGTCACTGCATAATATACATTATTCAACAGACCTCGAAAAAAGGAAAACAGCGAGTACACTGATCATCTTCTTCAAAAATAATGACCCATTTCACAAGCATATTATACACAAATACTTTCTAGTAGGTTAGAATGGCTGATCTTCTTTCATCAAAATATAATCTACATGACACCTTTTAGCCTATTGCAACTGCTTACCCTCTTCTTAAGTATTATAAAATGTGAAGAATTACGTGTTCCATTAATAATGGATGAGGTACACTTGTTTGTTATCGTCGGAATTCTTTGTTATCACTATCGCATGATTTGATGTCCAGATATATGCATTATGTCCGTTGGTGCAATTCCATTGCCCCTAAGGTTAGACACTTATATCTTCCGTGTTGCATCATTTCTTGTTGTTTGCAAGACCAGCCACTTCGCAAATAACTTTAATAGTTTTCCAAGCGTTTGTTTTCTCCTTCTGAATGTTTGTCACCCATTTATCATGTTTATCGGTAGCTTGACTTTTTCTAAGGGATCTTCAGCATTACAAAATTCGTCTGGACTTCATCAAGATAGGTATATCTGAATTCAAGTATCAGCATAAACTTAACAGTCGACTTTGCAATAAGACAGTTTATTATAACATTTAATTAATTATTGTCTGTTTTTAGCACAAATACTTCAAATAATAATTATCGGGGAATCATCTTAAAGGGGCCTTTTTACAAATTTTGGCATATTTTGAAGTTTGTCATTAAATACTTTATTTTGATAAATGTAAACATTGGATCTTAAAAGCTCAAGTAAAAAATAAAAAATAAAATTTAAAAAAAAAGGAAAAAAAGTAGCCGGTACCAGGGCTCAAACCAGTGACCCCCGGTATCCTGGAGTTAGTCTGAAGTAAAAACGCACAAGCCCTCTCGGCTTTTCCGCCGGGTATTCACAGTTTAAGTATTTTATACCTTATATAAGCAATCTTCGTAGTTTCGTAAATTTAAACGACAACAACAGAACTTTCCTAATTATTCAATCGTTTCGTGTTGCAACGCTTTATAATTTTTAGGTTTTCAAATCGTCAAAAGATACATATAATGGCTATATCGGACTATGGTAAATGTTCAGTAATACTGTTTCCACACAAATATCACAACTAAAACAAAAATCTGCGAATCTGAAACAACTTTTTTCAATTTTGTCAATTTATCAAACCGTGAAAAGATCCCTTTAACCCAAGTGGCACTAACATGTTAAACCACAATGTGTTCAACAAGGCCTTCGGCGATGCACCCCAAGTAGTCCACGGCATACAGAATATCAATTACCTCGTCACTTATGGGATACGTTTGTTACTTATGGGGTATGGTTTGTTGGCATTTCTCTTTTTTTAGATTTCTTTGTTTTGCTTTAAAAGCATTCCTGAACGTGATTTGTATTGTTTTCTTGACTAATTTGTACATCATATTTGCTGCGTTTTAGTTTACTGTCGATGCTTGAAATCATATTCCTGATTGTACTCTGTTCATATTCAGAATAATCTTTTTTAAACTGAATGCACATACTTTGCCAAGTATTCATCCAACATATCTGGGCCAATTTAATTTCCCTTTTGTCTTGTTTTGTCAATAAGAATCTGTTGAATTTGTTAACAACAGCAATTCTTTTCTTTCTTTTTTGTGTACTCTTGTTTTCAGCTTGACAGATGTGTTCTTTTACTTCTCCATTTGTAAGTTGTTTAAAATGGTCATTTGCATTGCAGAACAATGGCTCTGTTTCTGGAGAAAAAACTAAGTTACTCAATATCAGAGGTCTCATGACAGTCCAAGTCATTAAAATCAAAGCGATACATCGGATTGAATAATTTTAGTGATACTTGTTTTCATGTTTGCAACAGGTTATAGGCCTACATTTTCAATGTTCACCATGTCTGCATATTTTCCTGTGTGTTTTCATTATTCCTGCTTTTTTCGACATTTTGTTACATCTTTGTTCTTCACTTTCAGCCATTATATCATCTAAAATTTCATAAAAAATAATTGAATTGATACAGGCCGACAATTTTCATTCAAATATTGTGTTATTATGTTCGATTAAATGGTCGATTTAAGACGAAGAAGAATTATTGTGCATTAGTGTAATCTTTCTCTTTATATAAACAAACGCCGTATATAAAGCGGTATTAGTAAATAAATGTAAAGGCAAAATTGATACTTTATTGCCAAATGGTTGCTAAAAGTTGATACATATTTATTATTTTTAGTGTTCTTTTGTTTTGACAAAACCTTTTTCACAAACTCCGCATGTACATTTTGTAAGAGGTCAAATACTTGATCATGTTAATCGGCACGTAAGAATACGTACTGGTGGTATATCACGCTCACGTGATTTTCTGTCGGATTTCAACCATTTCCATTTTATACGGTAAATGCTATGTTATGTCACTATTCGCGACGGAAAAATGATAAACGCGTGTTTAAACGTATTCTATTTATAAGTATGATAAATCTACGCGGCCACCATCCAACTAAATAACAGTTGCAGGAGCGCTGCCCTATCATTGGTTATTCGCTCGCTTATTTTCAAACTGTTGCTGCCCAATAACAATCAGCTTTAACTCTCCAGCACGCTGTTAGGTTTGTTACTACGAGAGGCACACTATATTTCAAAAGCAAGGCACCTAAAAGATTCCTAACAATCTTCCATATTATACCTTTCTTAAACAAATCAGATTGCATCCAGTATATCTGTGACCAACGAATACAATTTACATTCTGACATGCATGGTATTTAAACAACACACACACACTAACGTATGCCATTGAGAGACATTAACCGCCAGACTTTTGTCAAACACAAACTAAATTTTGTTGACAATATAATTAAGGACGCAAAGCAGTATCATTAGCACAGCTTCCAACGCACAACATATACGCCTTTATGGCTTCATTGTGGCCGAAAATAAATTCAAAAAAGGTTGCTTAGAAGAGTTGTAACGTCCCGAACATACACTTTTTATGAATACAAAACGAATTAAAACAAACATAAATAATAAAAGCTTATGGCCATAAAAAACATGTGGTAAATAATACACTCGCAATGACAGAATACCTATTTATATATCCCAAGGCCAGTAATGGCGAGGCAATCAAACATGATACTGCACTTTATAGTGTTTTAACTGTTCCACAACCGGTTATATGTGCAGAGTATTGGAAAGAAGCTGTTCAAGTGCTCTTATTTCCAAAGAAAAATTCAATACACTACATCAACTGCCGTCTTGTTTATATCCGAAGCAGGAAATACGGTGTTTTTGCATCTGTCACATTTTTACATCAAGTGATTTGTTGAAATTGCGGGCGCATTGCCGTGACAACTAATTTAAATTCTTTTAAAACTAATACACAAAATAAGTTGCAGCGTAGAACAGTAACTATGTTACCAAATGTGCAAGTCATTTTGACACTAAGTGTAAAAGGCACAAGCAAGCAGTTAGAACATAGTTATGTTCGCATGAATCCAAATGGAACAACGTGTTTATAAATACCAATACATAAATGGTAAATAAATGATCTTTATCATTGGTAACGACACATAGGCCTGAACAAGATAATGTGTATAACCGTGATTAACATTGTGAAGGGAACGCGTATAACAGTCAATAGCACGTGCATAAACACACCTTACATGTGTATTATTTTGTACTGTTTTTGCGGTAAATTTTGTTTACACAAAACAGCCGTTTTCAGACACAATAGCGAGTAATTTTGCAAAAGTTGAAAGGTTTTAAGTTATTCTGTATTATGTTTGTGAGTATTGATTCGGATAGACGGTGACGAGGTAAAATGCACTTGCAAAATACGCAATTTCCTTTGTCGGTTATTTTCTTATGTTCAGAAATAACACGATACACAACTCGCGTGACCTACTTGTCATCGATCAGACCCGATTCAAGCATGAAATCCTCAAGAGTAAAGACACACCTTCGCGTTGGAGCAATGAAATCACTCGTGTGTTTAAAATGTCGGTCAGTTGAAATGTGTGTCAACAAATGTTTCAAACGGCGCTGGCCAGTAAGTTTGATGCAAAATGTAACGGCAATAACGGTAAGACGGGTTTTTAATACGTTTTATCGAATTATTGTTCCGAGGTCTGTGGACTTTGCAGGAAAAATGCCCTTTACACCGTGAAGTTTTCAGTATTTGATCGGGTCAGATCGATGACGAGTAGGTCTAACAAGTTGTGTATCGTGTTATTTCTTAAAATCGGACCCAAGATTTGTAAAATATTACACGATATGTACATTTCCAGAAAGAAAATTCATTTTTGCGTTGAATAAGACCACGTTTATTGAAATCGCTGCAAACTTGATGAAGTTATGGCCGTTCGAGCGATGCACTCTGTTTTCGGTTCGTGTATAGTTGACTACCTTGTTATATACATATATTTGATAGTACTTTTTTCAGAGAAGTTCATTTTCGTTATAATTATATTAGTTTTCATTCAAAACGATGTTTTTACTAATTAATAGCATAGCCACACGCTAACATCCTGTGTACACATACATCGCGTAATAATGCGATTCATGGTTTATTGTAAGAGCAATAACAGTTTCTAAAAATAGAGTCATTTATCGTATTGACAATAATATGATCGAGACTTCACCGTATACATAATGTTTTGTGTTATATTTGTAATACATGCAGCAATAATCGCATTAAGATTTCCAAAGTACATCTCGCATCGGGCAATATTGTATAATTATTGTTTTCAGCACGGGTCATATCCAGGTCCATGTTGTACTTAATAAGCTAACAAATGCAATGCATGTGCCACAGAGCCTTCAGAAGAATTCGTTCTTTAAAAGTGCTTGTGTAACACAAAATAATATTATAATAATTTATAACGTCCACTTATGTGTCCTTTTTTTCTACAATTGCATGGTTTTATTAGACAACATTTTATTAGTTGTGACAATGGTCTAGTGGTAAGATGCTGGTCAAGGGATCGTAAGGTCCCTAATTCGAATCCCGACCAGGCCACTGGATTTTTCTGTTAAAAACAAATTAATCCCACGCTTGCTCCTCTCCACCCAGGTGTATAAACCTGTGAGGGACATAAGCCAATGTGCCGTGGCTGCCTTGTGCGCCATATGTAAACGGACGACTTAGATCCCAGTGATCGGGGGGTTAATGTCGAAGTCGGCTGAAGATCTATATCGAGCAGATTATAAACCGCACCTTTAACCTTTAACAACACATTTATATTGCATTGACAGTTTATAATGTATATGGATCGTGCTCTGTGAAAAAGGGGTTTAATGCATATGCGTAAAGTGTCGTGCCAGATTAGCCTGTGAAGTCCGCACAGGCAAATCAGGGACGACACTTTCCGCCTAAACTTTATTTTTCCTAAGAAGACACCTTTTTTTAACGAAGTGACATGTAGTAACGTAGGGTTAATATTTTCCAGCAACATACACACCATGGACATAATTATTATTATTAAAGAAGAAATATATAGAGAATACTAGGTTAGCGTTGAATACAGAGAAGTTTATGTTGCGAGGCTTAGAACGCCGGAAGCGCGAGCCTTGGCGAGCGCTTTCGGTGTTCGAGCCGAGCAACATAAACTTCTCTGTATTCAACGCTAATCCTAGTATTCTATTTATGCCATTTGATTTTTTCAACGTGACATTTAACATAAAAAGATCTAATAACCTTAACAATAATTTTAATTCAGTCATAAAAGCGCTTAAAATCTAACAAATGTAACCATGCGTAGTGATATACATGTATTTATTCTGGTACGCAAAATAGTCTTTAAAAAATTCACACACAAACTGTAAAACAAGTTAAAATATCACCATATGCCTACATTCAATTTTACGCAGTATGCGAATTTTAACACATTACGACCGCGAAAAGAAGATTTTACTTTACTATAATTCATTTTATTTTCGAAAGAAAATGAACAAAATCCAATATGGCGGCGATTGCTCCTGACAAAATGCTGTCGATGTCATCATACATGTACACCATCGACGACCTAGTTCTGGCTACCATAACTTTAAATGTCGCTTTTTATGATTTTTGACTGGCGCGACTTTGTACAGGTCTGTCAATACTAAATAAACTGTACGCTGAAGTTTCTTTAGCTATCGAAGACCTTGACAATTTTGACGAGTAAACAGACAATTGCAGCGACTGACACTTTATTTGACAAAATATACAGGGCAATACGTTTTCCGACTTCGAACGACGAATTTAAGGACGCGCAGAACGTGTTTTTATAGAATGTTGTGGGTATGCCGTGTGTGATCCGATGCATCAATGGCGCCCATGTTAAAATCATTTCCCCGAGAACAGAAAACGACAAAAGTACAAACAAAAATCAAAACACGTAAGAACTAGTATCTTACCTTTAATTATCCTTTAAAATCCATCTAATAATTCATTTAACTCAATAATTGACGATTTTGCATCTAGGGTCTTTAATAATTATTTAAGCATAGTTAAATAAAGACCCTTATGCCATTCTATCACTTTATTCAAATGAGTTTATGAACGCGATAAACTTTCTTCTTTGTCACACGCTACGTCATGTACTCTACATTTCTGCTGTTCCAATGAACCGGAGCAGTTTATCTAATAATAGCCGTTGGTAAACTCGGTTGCATTTGCAGATTTCTGCATACAAACATAATTATGTTTAAACTTGCACAATGTTTTATTTATCTATGGTAAGTACCCTTATTGTACGAGAAAATAATTTAATATATAAATACACAAAGAATGGAAAACATTCCAGTACACAACAGCTAAATGAGTACAAAATACCCGTGTACAAAATGGGACGTTCCCAATTCCAGTGTGGTGCTATTTTTACCATCTTATACTTTACACAGCTCTATGCCTAACGTGAATTAAATAGGAAAGCAAACATAGCAGATTATTCATGAACTGTGCGATATGTGTATGGCTTGTTGTACATTCTTAATATTTAAGTTAAATGTCAAAAGTATATGCTTTGGTTATAAACAATGCACATTACACGAAATAAGGAAAATGTGATCAATTGACAATTCAGATATGTCGACATACAGTACATGTAGAAAACATGTGAAATAAGTCGCGTTTATAATAAATCGTCAACAAGAATGGGGAAAATGACGCAATAAGTATGTCATTTTATGACGCCATCAATCAGCTGATTCATTATACGGATGGCGAAAAATTATGTCATATGACTAGATTAAAAGGTTGAAAGTCGTATAATTTTGAAGCTTAAGTTTTGTCGACTGTGTTTCTTATGAAAAATCATTCAGTGGTAAAGTAAATATAAATTTAAAAAATACAAAACAAAAATCGTGTAATTTAATATTTTATTTCAACATTTCTTTTGGTGAATATGTCATATATATATTTTTCTGCAAAATATGCACATTTTCTTTTAATGGGTGACCTTACAATTCGATCAATGAACCAAACAATATCGACCTAATTTTAGCGCATATCGCATGACGTCATTAAAAAAGTAGTCCGTGCACGCGACAGGTATATTCCACAGTGTTGAATACAAGCAAGTATATTCCACAACGTGTTATACCGTCAATGTCGCGATGAAAATGGGATAAATTGCTGTAATCACCGACGAAAGTGATATTTCTTTAACCATCCACCGAGTCTGAGCATGATGACTCTAATTATTTTCGTAATATGATATCGCATTTCCTTAGCAATGGGCTATTATGTATCGTATCTTTTAGTAATGTCAACCCACTGTTACATCGGTACTGAATATTAAATTATGTTTATGTCATCGTTCCAATAGTGCACAGTGTTGTGCGGCCTTCAACAAATTCCACTGCATGTAAGTAAATACATCCCATACGATTGCGGTATTAATGGTATATGTGGTAAAACATTTAACCCTTAATGCGTCGATTAATGTTAATCTCAATGTGTGGACTCGTTTTAGAACGAATATGTTTGGCCTAAGTTGGTGCATCATCTATATCTGAACATGTCTATGACTGGGCGGTAGTTGGTTTTTATATTTAAGCGTTCCTTCCTAAATGACCATTAAACAATTAAAGTATTGCTTTTAATATGAAGCTTGTTTAAGGCTCGTGTCGTCACATTCAGAGTCAGAAATAATAACCCTTCTCGTGTGCATTTTAATACATGTACGAAAGTTATCGATCCGGTTGTACTTTTATGAACCAAGTTCCAGCCAATGCTTAATGCATGTGTACATTGTCATTCTATCGCGGTTTTCTTCCATGCAGTAAACCGCTTAAAATCCATTTTTAACCAGACGTAGCTGTATAGTGTTACGCTTTCACTATATAGTATAGTTTAATCATTACCAAATCCAGGGTCCACGAATTATGAAGCAAGCAATGGGGGCTCTTACTTGCGTGTTACACTTTAAGCTTATGTACTCAATGATACAAATTAAGGTCATGTTGGACGCACACGTTCTATATAAATTCACCTTCTAGTTTGTGTATGATTGTAATTATGTTTTGCAGTTATATACTGCACATTCTGCTAATCGCCCGTCAGTCTCATTTTTTTCATTCAACTATATCGTTTAAATAGCATATTATCATGCTGCTAATAAACGAAGCCTCATTTATATAATGTATTAAACACGTATAAGTTCAGTTGATATTCGTTATATTATTGTTCTGTTTATGGCAGTTAATACGATGTACACGTAAACTAACGTTCACACGAAAGCTGGACACATGTACCATTTTTTACAGTAACTATTTCTCAAATAAATAAGACGATCAATTAGTTTTAAAAGTTGTGTTGCTTGTTTACATTAACAAATGTATGTGTAAGCTTGTAAAGTTATCCGTAATTTGGAGATACTTTAAAACCTGCATGAGTTCACCAAAATCATCGGTATGAATCTCAAATAAAAAATTGAAGTAAGCATAATCGAACGATGCATGCCAGTTCAAATGGTTGATTTTTAAACGGAGCTAAATTTTTTATCCTAATTCGAAAGGATGTTGAATTTCATGAGGCATTGAGTTTGAAAACACCTTAAAAGCTCACAGTCGTACGGTTTGTGGCGTTTTGTTTTTGCCTGCTTAACTATTTTAATAATAAAGCCGTTCTCTGTGAAAATGGGTATAATGCATGTGTCTAACGTGTCGTCTCAGACTATGGACTGCACAGGCTAATCAGGAACGACACTTTCCGCCTAAAACGGAATTTTGCTAAGCAAAGACTTTCTGTAAACGAAAAGTACCTTAAAAGCGGAAAGTAACGTCCCTGATTTGCCTGTGCGTTCTGCGCAGGCTTATCTGGGACGACACTTAACGCACTTGCATAAACCCCATTTTCACAGAGCACGGCCCAATTATAAAATGTCAAATAGTGAACGCAACCGTGTGGAGATCTTCATGTAGCCGTCAAGTGCACGGAAAGGCACTGATTTGAAAAACAAACAAGCATAAGGCAATTCCTTTTTAAAGCACAGGATGGACGACCATGATTCGACAATATTTAGTCGGCTTTGATTAAGACTTTTCATATACCCTTAAATTTAAGTTGCATGTATGTACCAAGGAATTAATATCTCAATCAGATGAGCTCAGTTCAATCATAATTAATTTGCCGGCCGATTTTCGAACTGCGCTTTCTCTATGTAAGTCAATAAATACAAACCGTTCATCGCTCACTTGCATTTGTGGTCATTCGAGGTAAACACAATTTAATTCGCGCCTCTCAGATTCCAAATATTTTGCAGACGCTTTACCATTCTTTAAAATATAATACTGCTCTTTTCTTGAGTGTGGGGTATAAGACGCGAAGTCTTAAATAACTCATATTTAATGACGCACAGTGTTTTCTGAACTCTGCTAACAATACCATATACACGGAAGTATCCATACAATACAAAGTGAAAATAAGTACATGGGGGTATTCAACAAAAATTATGGGATGTAATCAACGCCGATTTTGAGAGCCCAATGTGATGGCGCTGGCAATAGATATGCTTACAAGTATTCTATTCCTTTATAAGAAATTATAGTTAAAATATGAATACATATAAATGATTTATATATTTATCAAATACGTCACACTTTGCTCAACTCCATACGTGAGCAAACGTGTGGAATATTACTCGCCCTTATTGACAAAGTTTACACAGACATATCAAATTGCACTATACGTGGAATTTTCGTAGACATTTGAACACCTAATAAAATTGTAGATTGATCGCCTCACACGTCAACTTACGTCGAGTTTATCGTACCAAACAACAGTTTGAAATATAACTCCGACGATTTGCCTGCAAATAGTGACACGGGGAAATAAAGCGTTATACTACATGTAAAAGACGTATATGAATTAGGCAATTATATTCGATACGTTATGGTCGTCGAGAAGTTACCATGACAAACAAGTTGAAGAAACTGAATAGAAAAACGCTACTTTTTAGTGGCAGCGTTACAACATAACTAGTTTCCCAATGGGACTGACATTTTCTGATACTACTTGAACGAGGAACTTTGGTTTTGTATCGACTTGCGTTAACAAAACATTTTAACACATCAATTAAAGTCATTTGCCTTTAAGAGGACATGAGCACAGGTTTTTAAAACAACAATTTCCTAAAACTGGCTGCATATGTTTGTTTTTGGATCATACATGTTTAGTAGTATGTATGTTTCTGCATTTGATTGACCATCAATCACTTCCCTTAAATAAAGTACCAGCTGATGGCGCCTAGAATGTCCTTCCTTATACTGTTAATTGTTGATCATATAAGCCTGGAAGATGGCTTACGTTGTCATCAGCGACTGAAGCGATAATTCGATTATTTTATCTCCGTGATATAGCTATCAAAATATCGATGTATAATTATATCAAAATATAAATTATAATTACTCATGTTAAAGGCCGTTTGAATACATTTGTTTTCCGATCGTTGCAATTCGAATAGTAGAATATCGTTTCAAGTTAATATTTAGGTTAAACTATTTACTTTCATTTAAGTATTTAATTTTTTACCAGGGTTATATGACATGTCCTTAAACGCAGACATAATTTTAGATTCGATACACCAGTTACACAACAAATAGTAGCGTTGTGTTAAAAGAAATGTGCATATATCTAATATGCATATACGAACACGTATGAGACATTTAAAACACACTTGATTTTCATTTAACATCACAATTATTTGCATTTGATGAAATCGTTAATACGAGACATAGATAACACGCTTTACATTTGCTTCGAAAAGTTACTTCAATATATTTCTAAATTTAAATGTCCGCTTCGTTCAAAATCGCCCTTCTCAAATTACTGTTTGCGTCATATATGACCTTACACAATTTGATTTCCTAGTGTGCATTTATGCCTGGTGTTTGATTTCGAAGCAGGGATGAACATTTCGTTGTAATGTTCATGTGATTTCACCTCTCCCAAATCATTTGGTTGATAGCCAGTATGTGCAAACCGTCATGTCTGGGCGTTTATGTCGTTATTTAATAATATTTATTGACGTTGAGGCTTATGCTCACATGTCGTTTCAATGCGGTTCGAGAACATTAAGTCGTTTAAATCGCTTACGAATGAAATGCTCCTTTAACAATTACTGTCCATCGTCAAGGAATTCTCTCTAAAATGTTTTATGTCATCATCTGTACCTGAACCGCCTTAAAGACAGAAAATCAAGCGGCGTTATGCAACAAGGTCGCTGGAGAGAATAGAGAAGTAAAATATGTCTAAGTATTGTGTTCCAAGTGAAAGTCCCATTATGACCGTTCACTTAACCCGTCATAATTACAAGTCTATTTTTGTTGTAAGAAAGGATAGGAAATACAAACCTCATTGTTCGTGTATACCTTTTGACATTTGAGCGAAACAAAATGCGAACGTCAAAGATTGTGTATGAATTTTCATTCGTATAAAAATAACATGTATTGCAAATATGCTTTCATATTGAAGCTTTTACATTTAATGACTCTCTCAACCATGGTGCACCAAGTGGTAAACCTTGTAAGCACTTATTTGAGATTTGCAATATAAATACCTACACAATATGAAAAAGCTAAAACATGTTAATATTAACTCATTTATGCACTAAACTTTAAGTTCGTCAATAAACATTATATTCACAAATTGTATTCAATACACATGTCAAATAATACTTGCAGACAAAAGTACATGATCCATGGTTAAATGGTAAAATAATTCGCAATTATTCAATAAATAAAAGCTTACATGTGTCCTGAAATAACCAAAAATAACATGTAATATAATTTAATGGGTTTACTTCTTGTTGGAAAAATGACACACTTGTGTCGGTATTTTATTATGTAGCAAAAGACGGGTAAACCCAACATGAAAGTGAAGGTTGAAATGTTTATCACATGTTAATAACGATTACTGACTTAATACAACCGTGATGTATCTGTATAAACTTTTGTGTAATATTATAGATTACATATCATATATATTCAAACATTCATACATAAAACGATATGAAGTAATTAAATTCAAAGACTGCAACTGATATATTCTTTTAAACATAAGTTGTTAATATTCAGTAAACAAATAACGAATAATGATATGTGTAGTTGTACGACGCCAGACATGAACCTAATAGGAATTATTTCAGCTGTGTCATGTTGAATAAAGTTTTCTAATAAATGCAAAGTGAAGTCCTAGTTAAGAGAAGTGCACTTGTATTAATTAGAATATAAGCATAGCTGTTTTTGTTAGGCTAATATAATCCGCTTTTCAGACATTTCACAATCACAACAATTAATTTAAATGTTCGATCAAATATTGAACCACGTGCATTGAGATAGTCAAGCCCTCATCAAGTCCGTGGCATATCGACGAATTAGTTCTTTACTTTGTTATCAAAACCGAGTCGATGAATGTTGGTATAGATCGACATTATTTGACCCTGTAGATACAGATTTCTCTAACTTACTTTTGAGCAAGGCGACGGATGAGGCCGTTGGTATGTTCAACCAAAAACAAAGGTAATTAGAAGGACTTAGAGTCGGAGTAATGATTATGTCATTCTAATTTATGGGAGACGAAGTCTAATTGTGGTACTTGCAATTGATAATTGGTTATTAATGTTACGTACAAATGCTCCTTTACAAAACAAGGTTCCTCGTTCTGTATGTCAGTACGCAAATGTATATTTAGAAAGACGATTGTTCATACTAATTAGCTTTTATATAATAATGTGACTCAGTCCTCGTTTCTAAATACATGATTGTATAAATTCAGCATCTAGAAATTAGAACTATTTAACAATTTTTATTAATAAGAGATTTAGTTATAAATGTACAACAAAAACTATTGTTAGGGTTATATCATTTCTACTTAACAATGTTATTGTATGTTTTATATCAGAATTTTAAAGATGAACCTTTCATTATGTTTCAAACACGTATGAGATATGAGTTTAAATATAGCCCATATTAGCATAAATACAATTAAAGATACACTATTTGGAAATCTAGTTATGTCATTAATATATCAAGTCTAAATAAACAAGTCTTCTACGACTCAATGTTTATAACACGACGCGTCTAACGATAGCAATTTAATTTTTAGTTTCAGCAGTTTCGCAATTTGCGCATATTAGATATATGGCCCATGCTTGAGTTCCAGTTAATAACTACCTCATATGCATTGCGAAGTGATGACAAAACACATGAATTGGATTAAGCTTAGGTTCCTTACAAATATAAATATGCTATATTCAAAAGCTCATACAGGAAACGATTCAAGTTCTAATCGCCATACTGAACATATTATATAAAAAGTTTGAAGAGAGCATGTACACGTTTATAGTTACTTGTACTAGATTTGTTAACGTGTACCCTACATTAAAGTACTTAATAAAAAAACTTAATGACGAACTTGTGTGCATTGTTTATTTCAAGGTATCATTTGTGTGTTTATTAGGGTTATTTATAATATAAAAACGCACTCTAGACATAATGTAAACTTAACTAAAATGTAAATTGAATACCTACAGTCTCATTTGATGTTATTTGGTTTCATGCCAAACGGACTCTATAACCAGGCAATTACCGGTTGACTCGATTACTAGACACTGTTCTCGGATGAAATCAGTTATTGCGTATGCTTGGCACATCTGATTTCAGACGAGGGCTTCATTGCACTTGTTATATTTTAGAACATACGAGCAAAATTGACAGTTTTAAATATATTGCGCCATATATACACACTTCCTATAACACTCATATTAAATTTCATTATTTTTAATTGTATTACAGTCTGCTTATATCTCTCAGTGATTGAATTTTTTTAAATACACTTTTGGGAAAAGGCGCATATTTAAACTATGTATAGACATGTTACTGAGTTCGTTGGTTATTATTTAGAATTATGAAATATGTGTTTAGAACAATATGCTTTTACGGTCCGCATTGCGTTTAAAGAAGAATTAAATACAACAAATTCATTTAAAATGCCGTATTGAACGGAATGTGCTATGCAAACGAAACAAATTAGGAAGAGTGCACATGTTCTAATTATAATTTAATTGTAACTTTTATATAACCCTCGTATGTATTTAAAAGTCCAATTTTGCTTAATGTCAAACCTTTCTCTTGTTACTATATCCAGAAATGTTTTATAATGATCAACTCCAAATGTTGTCTGAACTTTACAGTAGTACGGGTTGTACTATAATGAAGTCGCATTTAACGAAATGTCAACCCCTAAAACACGCCTTTCATTTTTAGTTTGCTCATTTCATTAAAGCGGACTTGTTTAATGATCTATTCCTTTTTTGTTGTGTTGTCCGTTTTTTGCAAATGTTAACGAATATGAAACACCATAAATTTACTTCCATGTTTAACGATCTGTTAATAAAACAATTACATATTATCCAAATTATAACAACATTATATCACGAATAATATTTTTTAATATATATACATTTTATACAAAACTACTACAACTAATAATAATCATAATAATAATAATAATAATAATAATACTAATATTGTTTATATTTGCAAGTTTGAACACTGCAATAATTTTAGGTTATTTCACGGCTATGATGTGACATGAACCCTTATTTGCAAACCGTCTGCCGTATTGACAAACTATAACCGTTTTGTTACCTGTTAATCAATACTTCCAAAAGAACTATTTTTTTAATTAAATAAACGATTAATGTGAAGAACGTCTCAGGATTGAGAGTATGTCAAACAACTGTACACAATGTGACGTCATCTAGTCTTATATTTGTTCTGATTCTTAAATGATATATATTGAATTCATAAATACACACCCGTTGATTAGTCATTAGTTACAAACAGCCGTTACAAATAATGTAGTTTCCCAAAAGGGTTCATTGATTTTGACATGGTTATTTCATAAACATGCAATTGAATTTTGTTAAACAAAAAGAAACAAGAATGCAATTGCAAGACATAAGCATTAAATAAATTTTAACAACGGGCTATAACTCCTAAACAATAATGTAATCGTGAACAATTGACGCATGCACGGTAACTCATTATGTGTATTACTGAGTAAACGTTGGACAAAACTGGCATGCAAAATGTTGTATAACTGTTGGTTCGCAAGCTAGCTTTTATAGATAATGTTTGAATAACTTCCGAAAAAGTATCAATCGCGAAATATTAGGCAATATGCGCTGTAGCATTTGAGATAATCATTTTGTAAAAGTGTTGTAGGTGTCATGTTTTCAACAATGTGCAGGATGTTATAAGATATCATCTTTTTCAACAAAGAGACAGAGGGTTTAAATTGTTGAGTATCATACAACCTGTGGAAAAGATTATTACAGAAGTAATATAGTGTGGAGACACACGGTTAGTGCCATATGAGTTTCATAGATATGTCACGTAATATTTCAGCAGTTTCGTTATCTGCGCCTATACTCTTTATAATTTCATTTTCATGTAAATGCCTCGATGTATGACCCATACTTGAGTTCTGGTTAATGAATACATCATAGCAATTGCGCAGTGAAGACGATTCATATTGATTTTATAAACAGATTGTTCCTTTCACATAATTCATATGTTTTATTAAACTGTTCGCACACGATTTTTTATTTGCGATAAAAAATATAATACCGTCTTGTAAAACGTAAGGAAGTACGTTGATAATAACACCATTTGATGTTTAAACATGTTCGATAAATTGGGCTAGTCATGCGAACAAACTTACTTACGACCAAAGTTGTATTGTTCGATAAACAACATAACACAGTCATGTGTCGCGTGTAGTTATTTTGAGTATTTAACCGCAAACTTTACATACTGTATATTTTACTTGTCTGTATATTGGAATACATAAATCTCATTTGGTGCAATTCGGTTCCCTGGCATAATGACATCTATTGCCATCCAATTACCGGTTGACCCGATTTATGGACGCTGTTCTCGGATGAAATTGGTTATTGTGTATGGTTGGCACGAAACATCTGCTTCTAGACGATAATTACATTGCACTTGTAGTTCGATGGGAAAAAAGTTAAAAACTGACATTGTTCAATACATTGCCCAATGTTTTCGTCTGTTTGACATTTCTTGCTACAACACTAATCATATTAATCATATGATCATATTAAACTACATTGTTTTCAATGTTATTATATTATGCTGATATATCTCATGGGTTTTTGTTTAAATAAAAGTTTCGTAAATGAGCTTATTTTAGGCTATTTTAAGACATGTTACTGATTTCGTTCATGCAGCAAAGTAGAAAATATATTATAAGAACAGTATGCCTTTAAGGTACGTAGGTATTTTTAAGAACAAGTCAACGAACACAAAGAATTATTATAATATTCCAGAATGCAAATGATTAAACGGAAATCTTTTATGCAATAACAACAGTTGAACAATGTTATTATCTTAATTTTTTTTCAAGCATAACAGTTTCATTAATCATAATTGGAGTAAAGTAGATTTTGTAGGAAAAGTGCACCCTGTCAGTGATTTTTACCACATAATCAGGCTCATATTTGCTTTCATTTTGAAAAACAAAATATGCCATGTAAGGAAAAAGTTGTGTTGTAAATGCATGGAAATCAAGGACAGCATATTTGAATTTTATGACCAAGTAATGAGGTTAATTTTTTTATTTACACTTAAACGTATCATGAATATTGCTGTGCCAAGTGTGAAGTTGAGCGCTCTAAAACCGGTTTAAACCCCAATGCTTTGCATTGACCGTTCCAAAGCGGTGACCTCAGCTTTTTTTAATGTGTTTATGTTGTTTTGGATTGTGCTGTTTTGTGCAGTTTTGTACTGTTTGGGCAATCGGTCATTTGCCTAAAATAAATGACCAACTAATTGTTTATAATACGAATTCAATACTGCTCCAGCAACTGGAGTTTCACTTCTTTATATTGTTACATCTACTAGTATCATTTATCATGTAAGTGATAACATGCACGTGCTATCAATGTCATTGCATGCAACATGAAGATAATAAAACAAGGACATTGTTCGCCTATTGAAGCGTTAAGATTAACCCATTAATTGTTCATGCCAATAAATTGTGACTTTCATTGAGACTATTCAAGAAATTAATGTCATGGACACGTAAAGACAAGAACACTGTTCATAATATAAAACAGAGCAAAATTATTCTTGATACGAATTAGTTTATCATATTGTTTCATCAGATACCTTTCCATTTGTCTCAATAACTGAAACGTATGGAACGATGTGAAGATTTGTGTCGATATACATTTGTTGATTTTTTTTTCTTAACATTTATGATCATAATATAGTTTTTTGTCACAAATAAATCAGAGACGCGATGTTTATAGTATTTGAGCAATTCACTACTGTTTGGTAGGCACGGTGTTGACTATATTTCGTTACGTATAAGCAGATGTACCGGCATATGCTTTCTTTTTGTAGCATCATCATTAAAGTTTAGACTGATCCTGCCGTTTACGGCAAGTAAGGGACGACGACACGGACATCTTCCAAAAGGCAGGTCTATTGTCGGCTGATGGTAGAATCTCATGCATATGAGAGGATGTCAACTCTCTCACTTCGTCAATGAAGCACTTATTCTGTTTCCTCGACGGCGACCTCAATCTGGCGTGCCCAGGGCACAGTCTAAGACAGAGAGCCATGCAGATGTCTTGTGGTTAGATCGTTGCTGGAAGGGCCCTTGTGGGCAACCAGGTGCTGCTGTAATAGTCTCGTCGAAGTCTTGTTCGCTATGTAGGAGAGTCCACGTAGGCATTTGTGTCCAAAAGCATTTAACCTGCGTAAAGCGTATGCATACAGTTTCTAAGACGGGCAATTGCCGAAATCGTTTTGGCGATTTTTATTCGGACCTTAGCAATGCTAGAGCCATCCTTAGCCAGGGTTGCTCCAAAGAACTTGAAGCTGTTCACTTCCGCCAGTTTATCGTCGTCCTTGGGGATATCTTCAATGGTATTGTTTGTGCTGTTTGTCATGTTATTTGACAGCTCCGTGCTGACCTCCTCCCGTATGCTCCGTCTCTTTCATTGGGTATGTTAGGCCTTGGAGTTCGCTGACGTTACCCAACATGACGCCAGTGTAATAAACCGATAGAGATAGATGTGAATTAATCTTGGTGGGTCGGTCTCCTAAATGAGAGAAATATCTCTTACGGACTCATATCGATGTCCGGAAGAAGTCACCCATATATCCATTGAGAAGTATTGCGCTGCTGGCGTCTCCGTATAAATCGTTGATGACTCGCATGAGCACTTCGTCAATGTTGAATCCTCTCAGAACCTGTCTTAGTCAATAACGCTCAACTAATTCTGAAATTGTCAGTCGTTTGAATTGTGGATGATCAGACGTTGTTGTTGTTGGTGTTTTCAATGATGACTCTAAATGTGCAGATTTTTGTTACTGTGACCCGTTCAGCTCTGAATACAGTATGCTCTTTTGACAGTATTTCATCGGCCTTTTATTAAATTTGGTAGATGATGATGCGGAAAACATAATCAAACTGCTGAAGGCTGCCCTTTTCCAATAGATGGTGACCATAGATTCGGTAAACTCCTTGGGCCATTTATTTTACTACCAGATCTTCTGGTATAATCCGTTATTGCTGCAATCTCTGGTAAAACTAACAACTTGAATGGAAAATTGTTCACTTTCGGATATTTTCCTGCATTCATACTGCACATTCCCCCTCCAACTCTGTCTATATAATGGAAGGTCTTTCGTCATCGGATTCTGGTCAAAGATCGGTGTGAAAGAGTCGGGGTCTGGTTTAAGCGCGTTGTTAAATAGAACATCATAGTCCTACTGTTCAGGCATGTGACTGCTGGCCTTTGCCTGACTCGTCTTCGAGTGGGTTTTGTGAGTACTGCATGCCTTTTCCTGCTTCCTTTTGTCATTTTATGTTATTATATTGCTCCTCAAAAATGCCTCCTTGGCATCTTTTCTATTGCCCCTTACCTCTCTGTTTTGATGTTCTTGTATTCTTTCCTATAGTTTAGGGTGGTATGCATTTCAAGCTGCATCTCTCTTCTTTGCCTTAGCAGTTTAGGATCTCGGTCGTCATCCATGGTTTGTTATTCATCCTCTTTGTCCCAAAACCGTCTTCGGCCGATGACAGCATGACTACATTTATTTTGTTGGTGATGGTGTCGAGTTCATTGTCAACGATGTTCACGACTAAAAATGTGCCACCTATCTGTGCTTGAAATACTTCTGTTACATCTTGAGCTGTCAGTTTTCCTAATGAAAAGCAAATGCGAAGGTTCTTGGTGATGCGATACTTCTTTACCTTATTTAATAGATCAATTGTAGAAGGCATTTATATATAGCAACTACCAGTTTCTGAGCAAGAAAACGTTGTTGTGTTTGCATTGTTGATGCTGGACTTAAACCGTTCAAGCGCCAGAATGAACTCGCTCTGGTTGAGTACTTGTCCGTTCTGATTATGTCAAATCGATGTTATGGGTGGTTTATATGGGCGCATGATTTGTTTTTTTTGTTATTTTCCTAAAACATTGGGTCAGAGTATAATATATATGTTGTGATTTTGACGCGACGTCGTACAACGTCACCGACGGCGCGAACGTCCACGTTCTGAAGACGTCATCATTATTGTTATTGTTTATTATTATTATCATATACATTCAAAACGGTAGTAAAAGGTCGAACCGGGATTGCGCTTCTTGACTTTTTTCACAACAGAACTACAATCATTATACGATCGCCGACATGACCAATACACAAATATGGACCTTCATATATTCTTGGAAATTGCCGTGGAAACTCTTTAACCAATATGATGTACACAATATTTTCCGGTTGATTTAATAAACGATTATTTGAATTGGTGAAAGAAGGGATCTTGGGCCGTCTATTCTGCAATGTATAATGTGTTTTGCCTTCAAGCAATGGCTCAAACATATTTGTCAAATAAGGGGGGTAGATTCTATTGCTTTGTTATTGCCTTTAGAAAGGCATTTGATACAATAAACCACGGTATAATGTTCAAAGCATTAGTAAATTAAATATACATGTATTAACGTACTTAAATATGTACAGCTCACTCTATTCCTGTGTTAAAATACATAATACAGCTGTCACTTATTCTGCTGCGAAATATAAAAACAATTGTCTAATTAATATATCAGAGATTTTTCAATGATATATGTGTACTTGTCAAGGAGACAAGACCAGCACAACCATACTTGTTCTATTTATAGAAGAATTACCATTAATGCTACGTGAAGCTTGTGGGCCTGGAAATTTGTTTTAAATATAAGACATGATATTGTAGGCCTCATTTGTGCGGACAATATTGCTAGCTGTGCTAAAACGGCCTTCAAACTTCAACAACAGTTAAACATATTCGATCAATTTTGCATTCATACGGGAATGGAAATTAACTTTAATAAAACTGCAATAATTTATTTTAGAAATGGCGGACCTTTACAAACTCACTTGCGCTGAACATAGCGTGGAACGAAAATAAATAACCCTTCGGCGTATACATATATGTGATTATTGTTTACACCCAAATTATCGTGGAACGCATCGCACGATAAACTAAGCCAAACAAGCAATATTTTCAATTCAGTTAAAAAACGACTTTTGAAAACTTCCGTATTAAATAACCTTTTTTTTCTTTTTGATAGCATGGTAAAGCTAATATTGTGCTACTTCTCATATATCCCAAAAAGTATGCAAAGATGATGAAGGTCGATACTTAGGCGCTACGGATGGATCACCCTTTTTGAAAATAGGACACACATTAGCAATTTTCCAACAATAAGGCATTTTTTAGCATTAAGACAAGAGTTCAATGCACAATTGGTGGCTTGATCGATACATTGACTCTTTAATGATTCGATTATCAATTCCATCAGGGCCGGGTGTTTTTCTAGCTTTAGGCATTTGATTAAGTCAATGACTTCTTCCTGTGTTATACATGTATTTAGCTTCTGAAGACTGTTATCGTTGTTCATAGGTAGAAGAGTGCGTTTGCTTTCGTTAATTGAACATTTGCTAGAAACAATCCGTTTCTGCAAGATATTCAAAGAAGGTTTGATATACAACCATGCGAATAGATATTATGAAATACAACGGATAGAAATGCGGAGATGCCTATTGATTTTTATTCAACAAAACCAAAGTTCAATGTCCATTGGGCTCAGATTTTAGGAAAAAATATTAAGTTTCAATACCGTCACTACCCAGAATACCACTGCGTTATTCAGACCTTTGACTTTAATAAAATACTACATAAACCTTTAACACTGAAAGTATATTTCACGAATTTACCATCATTCTATGCTTTCAATCATTTCAATTTAAATTAAGACAGGAATCTTGCACAAAAGCTTTTCCAGTCAGTTTATTTTATAATATTAAGAGTTTTATTGGTGACTTTTTTATGCATGTAGGCTACAGCTATCATAAAAACTGCATATTTTCGGGTTTGCATTGGATAAATAGTTTAAAAACATGTCTGGTTTTGAAAACAGTAATATCCAGGAGAGACAAATTCACTACATTATACTCTATATCGTAGTGAAATTTATTAAACAACTACACTTTTTTCGCTGAGGTATCTTATTTAAGACAATAATTTAATTGTTTTATAAGGATACTAGCATTATGACACCTTGCCCCCCCCCCCACAAAAAAAGAAATATTTCCTGCAATCTATGGCCTCACCAATTATACCCAGTTTGCTGTTACAATTAGGCTAGTCCACTAGTGTTTAACAAATCATTTTTCCACAACCGTTCCTTCTCGGAATAGTAGCAAATCCAAGTAAGGAACTAAAAATAACAATGTATCGAACATGTACATGTTGAAATAGCCATTTAAGATCTGTTCGCGTTGAATTTATGATCTCTTCCGTAATAAAATAGAAAATGAAACACTCTTTTATGGTTTATATCGCATGCGTTATACCATTTACCGTGAACACAGTTATCAATTAAATATATTTAAGCTATAATTAGGTTCTGTTTAAGTAAACAAATGAACTGAACGGCTTTTATTTTGTACTAACTTCATGTTTTTTTCCATTATTCTAAGCATACAAAATAACTTGAAGAGAATTGTGATCATACAAATTGTGCAAGTGTGCATTCAAACGCGTATAATCTAATATATTTCATTTTCCTGAAATGGCGTCTGAAGTCCGCTATTCATCACGACTTTGCAAGACAGAGACAATAGCTAATAATTCTTATCTCATCTTCCTAAATACACACATATTGGCATGACGTTTAATTCCAATAGTGCATGGTTGATATTTGACAATCATCTTAAATACAGATTGACATGGTTTATTCTATATATTTTGCAATAAAAAAGGTTTGTTTACTTAAATAAATCACTCACTTTTCTTAAATCATCCGATTTTCAAAAAGGATAATAAGCATGTTACCGAAAATAGCGGTTATAAACGCATGTGCGACGCATCTTGGTAATACTTTATATGCGGAAAACACGGAATTCGAGTTATTGATATTGTTGCATGATTCCAAATAGACAACCAAATGCGCGATTAATATCGTTAAGTGCTTGTGCAATAAGTTTATATGTATGGTAATATCATTTTAGACTGGACAAGTTACAGTAAAACACTTTTAATTGTCTTTGTTGTGTGTAAATGATAACTAAACTGTTAAGTGTCATACAGTAAATAACATCTGAATGTTGTCATTTATCAAACATGTCTAGACTTGAACAATATTTCATGTTCGTTACATTGTGTCAATAAGATTTATTATCTGTAACTGGCAGACAGATAAACAAACAATTGCAACATTCCAGTACAATTACAAGAGAATTTAAAGAAAATATTATAATTTGAAAATGCACAGTAAATCTCGTAAAATTGCAACTGTAAAGATTATGTTGATAGAGTCCATTGCCTTTGACTCGTTCTACTTGAAAGTACATTTATACACCAACACGGGCTTATACCTCCAAACGCATGCGGCTCAGAGTAACTTTGATTGCGATTTTTGCATCAGCTACACATAGATCGAGCTATGTTTGCAGGTTCATGTTAATTGCTTAAGCAGTCTACATGTAATGCTTCTGAACGAGCAAACCACGCCGTCGACATAAACACCAGTAACCGTTTTATCTCGTGTAGTTCATATAGTAAACAATTCAACTCCAGAACTTGTATGAGGAGAAAAATAGTGTTTTTATGAACTAATACCATAACAGGACAAAAACTATAACATATAAGAAAAGTAATTAAAACTTTGATCACCACCTAAGAATTACCAATGGAAAGCATCGGGGTTGCTAGCCACACCGTACACTAAACACAAAATTAATCACAAACCAAATACGTCGAAAATGCTTGTACGCATGAACAAATATGTAAGCGAGGTATCTTCATTTTTTGTCACAACAACAAGGTTGAAGAAATCCAATTTAATATTTTAGGAAGCGAATATAAAAACATTTGTTTTATTTTGGCAAAATTTAGGGTAAGAACGTCCAAAATGCTAAAATCAAACAACTCTGGCCTAAACAACCTTTCAGACGTGTACTACTCCGTCCAGCGGTTCTAAATATTGTCAATGTTTACAGTAAAGCTTTTTTATTCGGGGTATAATCGTCCAAGCTAGACACTTTTGACCTAGATTTCTTGCAAATGTGGACCTATGAAATGGCGCGAATAGTTAATTATGCAGCGGTACAATACAATACCATTATTATTTTTTTGCGCGGGAGAATTTTATCAAATTAAAATTTACTGCACTGTTTTAATGTCAACCAGGTACGTGTGTTAATACACATACCTGTGTCAACCAATCTTGAAAAGTCCTGATTTAAGAATCATTAAGAATCTGAAGCACACACAAAAGTAACATAAAAGTAACATAAAATAATATAACGATAATAAAGGGTTTAGTCTTATTTAGTATGTGTGTAGTGTGTTCTTTACAGATCTAGTCTTACATGTGATAAATGAGTACATTATAAGTGAAAATCTACAATTACAAGTCATCGGTCCCGGCGAGAAAACTTGAATATAATTCGAAATAACGCTGACTTCGAATGAACTGAGTTCCAAATAACGATGTTCTAATGTATTTCAGTTTTGAATATTTATTTAGCAAAGCCTATTGACTTTCATTTCTTTCAAACTTTCCATATACGCCGAATATCTTTTTGAAAATATTGTTCTATTTGTTTCAGAATCTGATTTGAATGCAAGAAACTGATTGCAACATAAATGTGATCACAAGCAGCTGTCGTGTTAAAGTGGTGTAAACTCTCATATCTATAATAGCCACAGAAATGGAAAACATTCTTAATATATTGGGTCTTGGCTCAAATATTTCATCATTTGAACAAGAGAAGTGACTCCAGATATTTTGTGCAAATTATCAGTGCATAAATTTAAATATTTTAGGATTAATAATAGCAGCGATATGATGCGACTTCGAATGCATGAAATATGGTCAAGGGTAAAGAACTATTTCTAGGGATTTGGGTGAGCCAAAATACGATATTCCTAAAGAGATACTCGTTACCTTTATAGAATCAGTATTTAAAATTACAACAATTTGGAAACTGCTGTCTGTATCTGAGAGAGCAATTACAGGCGGATGAACAAATTCAACATCACCTGTTATGATTTCACTGACAAAGATGATTCATACCTTGAGACAGAAGTTAGGCATGTGATAGAAGAGTTCCCAAGAGTAGGCGAAACAATTATTCGACAGATTCTTTATGAAAAGGCAATAAAGGCATATAAGTATTATGTTTCCATAATATGATATACTTATAAAATAAAATTAATAAAAGTTGGTGATACATGCACATAGCTATTGTTAACAGACCGGCAGGCAGACAGACAGACAGACACAGACATGTAGACAGACATGCATACAGACAGAAAGACAAAATGTTTTTGGTACCCAATTGTTTTCGTTCCCAAATATTTTTCGAACGCAAAAAAAATCTGGGTACGAAAAACATGTGGGTACGCAAATTTTGGGTACGAAAAAAAATGTTGGTACGAACATTTTTAGTAGGGAAAAAAATGGATACGCAAAAAAATGGGTACACAAAAAATTTGGGTACGAATAAAAAATTGGGTACGAACAAAATTTGGGTTCGATAAAAAATGTGGGTACGAAGAAAAATTAGGGTACGAAAAAAAAATTGGTACGAATGAAATTAGGTACGAAAAATGTTTGGTGTGAATTTTTTAAATAGGAAAGATTGGGTACCTGTGAGTATACCGGGGTACCCAAAGTATCATATGAAAATCGTTGTATGGTGAAGTATACTTCAAAGTACCTGGGGTACGAGGAAGTAGTACCCGTTGGGAACTTGAACCATTCAGCCCTTGTTTTCAACCGATATTTCCTATATTAATTATAAAAGAGTAAAACTTCAGTTGCTCCAGCAGAACTGCTCTCTCATTATACACACGCACGTGGTCCTTTATTTATGGCAAGTGACCAATTGCCAAAACAACAATGCACGATACGAAACAAAACAACATTGCACGATACAAAACAACATACAAACATAATAGAATAAAGCTGAATTCACCGCCTTGGAATGGTCAATTCTAAGTATTGGGGGTTTAACCGGTTTTGGAGCGCTCAACCCCACACTTGGTCCAGCAGTATTCCTATACACTTAATTGTAAATAAATATTAACCTCATAGCATTGTTACTCAAATTAAACAGCAATAAAAGAGAATAAAAAGTAGTCAATTTAATTACCATTTTATTACTAAATGGTAGGAAGAAAACCAGAGCAGCAGACTTACAACTTTCTGAGGAACGATGAAATGAAAAAAACTAACAAGTATCAACTACATATCTTCTTTTTACAAGAAGATTTAAGGATACAACATCATGTTGTTAATTTATCAGATCATCGTCGTGCGATATAGAAAGAAGCCGTATTATTAGGTGTTAAAGATCCATAATACATGCACATAACATAATGACACATGCACATAATGAAATGTCGTTAGTACAGAACAAGTTAGTAAATGCACATAACATAATGGAAAATGCACAGAACGTAATGACGTATGCACACAGCATAATGTCTTTAGAATAGAACACATTAGAAATACACATAACATAATGACAAATGCAGCGAACGAATTGATGTATGCACACAACGAAATGTCGTTAATACTGAACGAGTTAGTAAATGCAAATAACATATTGACAAATTCACAGAACTAAATGATGTATGCACAAAATGAAATGTCGTAAGTACAGAACGATTTAGTAAATGCACACAACATAATGACAAATGCACACAACGAAATGATGTATGCACCTAACAAAATGTCGTTAGTAGAAAACGAGTTATTAAATGCACACAACATAATGACAAATGCACCGAACGAAATGATGTATGCACCTAACAACATGTCGTTAGTACAAAACGATATTGCAAATGCACAAACCATAATGAAAAATGTACATAACAAAATGATGTTTCTACTGGACAAAATGTAGTTTACACACAACAACTTAGTGAATGCACAGAACATAAAGACCAGTGCCATCAGAAGGCAGCATTGGCGTTCCATAAACAAGTACAGACATCATATTAATTTGCATCCTATACTTACAAACGTATAAATAAAGAAAAAACCATGGAGACATAAATGAAATAAACTAGTTTATTTGTGTTTTAATAGGTTTTTACTAAATCAACTGTGTGACTATGTTGAACGTTCTGTACACAACGTGTATGCATTTTGTTTCATTATATCTTTTACTGAGAATAAACATGTGTCTGTCATTCAAGTTTTTAACAACTTTTTTGTATTTATCATGCAAACATACATCAACCATACAGTTAATTTGAATCTACTTTAGCAATCTGTAAAACAAACCGATTTGAAAATAAATGTAGAGAATCGAACAAATATATGAAATTAGTTATTAAAGAAACACAATACTTGCTGAAAATATAGTGTTTTTATTGCATAAACTTGACACCGTTCGAGTTTTTGCACTAATCAATGCGAACTAGTGATGATTCAAGCAATAACTGATTAATGTGCTTGAAGCAATAAGTTTATAAAGAAGTATATTTTATACGATCTCTTTCTTGATCTGCATATTAAAGTTTTAACAAGAGAAGTTTAATGTTCTTAACACCGCCTATCTTATGAATGACGTCATCTTACTTCAACAAAATAATAGGGGCTCAATTTTATTAGTAACATTTGAGCGAATTACCCTCTATTCATTCGTTAAAATCACTATGTGTATATGACTTGTCCATTAAATTTTCCAACCGTTATTGAAACTATAAAGAACTATTTTCGATTTCCGCGATTAATCATAACGGACGTAATCAATATGACAGTTCTTAAATGGGCGGACTAATTGCCCGGGGTTCGAAGATGTGATGTCTACACCACCCGGAGTTAAGGAACCAGCAATTGTTTAAAAACGCAGAACGTATTTAATATTGTGGTTTAATTTCAAACATGTGCGATGCTTTATTCGGCTAAGTATACATATTAAGACAAGAAGAATGGAATCATATGATAGGACCCTCTTAAACCGGTAGTGTTCTCTGTTCAATTAAACAAGGATTATTCAAAACTTATTTAAAAACATTAGGCTCCTGTCATTTTGATTGCATTATGGCCAACAGTTGATTTTTGGTTGAGTGTTGGTTATATTTTGTATCAGCTACGGCTTGAAGTTCCGATAAATGTTAATTAATTCACGAGGGCGATAGCCCGAATAGTTCGATATCAAGTTTCGGAACGACAGACAATTTGTTGTTAACAAAATGACAAACACCTAGTCGGACTTCTTTCACGAATATCTGTTATTTAACAACATGACACAATATCTAATTAAATATATTATCCGCCCGTTTCCGGTAAATAGCATACACACGCGTTTGATAGATGAAATTCGAAGAAACAAATCAAAATGTCGCAAGATTTATCAATACATGAGTAATCGATGCTAGGTCATATGTCTTCTAAACTTCAGTGAATATTTATGGTAACTAATGCAAATGTAAGCCAATTATAATGAACCCTAACATGTTTACATACCTTGTCGTGGCAAATGAGCTGTATAAAATATAAATCGGTGATCGTGTGCTATGTTGCAACCCGTTTTGGTGCTATAATAAATTACAAAACTATTTATTGGATTTTCCGGAACTACGATTAGGTTCCGTGCATGTTTTTGTTCCAAGTATGTGTGCATTCATTACATAAAGATTACAAGTCGTAGACCATAGTAGAGGGGAAACTAGGCTTCTGGGACAGAACCGTTTCCCTTCCGTTTTCCTTCCGTGTCCTAGGAAATTCTATATATAAATGTATAGGTAAATAATATATTTTTCAAGATATTATATATCCTTCCGTGTCCCAGGAAATTCTATATATAAATAATATCTTTTTCATATTTCCGAAAGGTCAAGCTCGGGGCAGCATCCCATTCGCAAACGCGGCGGCTCGAGGACTTTTGACCACTACCATTATTCGTGAAGGCCTTTGAAAATATTGTGTTTATATGTTTAATTTCAAAGTCTTGGTAAACAATGTCGTTTGGTTTGATCATTCCGAGTAAGAAGGCCGTGGTAATAGCACCTTTGCGATATTTTTTCTCCTTCATATCACACTCTAATTTTAACACGTATTTATCAATCAACCTAAGTTGATCCCGTTTTTTAACGTTCACCCACTGTTTCATTGACTCTTTAATGGTTGCTTCCAGCTTTTCAAACTCATTGTTTTTAGTCCAGAGCATTTGATTAAGTTCATCATGCATTTGGACGCTGTATGTTATTGGAATTTTGAATTTTCCCTTTTCTTTAACGAGTGTTGACGTTCCATCGTCATTGTCAATAATCATACCACATTTTCCAAACCCTAGAAGCTCCAAATACCTCTTATTTTCCTTATCAGTTTCACGCTTACTACATTCTAGAAAAAACGGATAAAATCTCATTTTTATATTAAGGGTGATTTAATTAAATTAGTTTGATAAAGCATACATTTGCATATATTGAATACCAATTTCCTCAGTAGATATACTTGAGCTTATAGTAAGTCTGTAAAATGTATAATCATCAATAGTTGTAGAAGGTGGAATAGAAAAATACGTAACAGCAGAACTAGTACCATACAGCTTATCCTTAGAGTGAAGAAGAGTACGCCATTCTCTAGCATTTTTGCTACCTTCAAATTTCCATTTTGTAATAGTTTTACCCTTTAAAGCCATTAACGCCACTTTCCAAATTTTTACGGACTCAGGACATTCAATTTCAAGACTTCCCGAACCCTGAGTAGCCCACCCATTATCAGTAAGATTGTTAAAAGCGTGGTATGGTTGAAATGTATCCCCTAGTATAGCACTTGAAGAAACACGAAACCCAGTTACACTAACATTTCCTTCCAAAATAGGAATATATCCACTTAAACATGGAACACTTATGTTTTCTTTAGCTTCGCTAATATGCGTATCAACATAATGTTTAGTTGAAGCATCTTGATCAGTAGAAGGATCACCAACACCGCTTATTTTGTTAGAACTCATTTCTAGTATACCAGTTAAAGTACCACCTGCTAATGGAAGATGCTTATCAACATAACTTTTAGTTGCAGCATCCTGAGCATTAATAGGATTCAATACATTGATTAGATTATGAGAATCCATATTAATATTTTCAGCAGCTGCATTTTTACCATCTCGTCTTAAGAACGTATTAATGGCTTGTGATAATGTAACCCCTCCTGAAATCACTCTTTGCGACGATCCGACGTTTGTTTTACCAAATATGTTTACAGACATTTTTATATACACATTTTTTTTAATACAATGAGTTTATCACATGTTGTAAGCTTACGCTCTCACATTGTTTAAGAATGTAAAGACAAAGGTGACCACAAAATACCTCACCATCCGTTTGTACTCTTTCGCTATTATAATACACAGGTTTGTTTAAATAGCTAACTAGTTCTTGGGGAGGGGTTAAACCATAACTATCAAAATAATATTTACGCTGATTGTTTTTGATCCACGCAGTCCAATGTGTGCCATTTCCTTGTGAGTTCCCCAAATTTAAAATTCCGCATTCTACCCTTTTAGGTTGTTTAGGAAGTTCATCACGTAGGTAGACACCCCTAAAGTTTGTAATCTTTAATTTTTTAGCAGCATCTATCAACTGAAAATTGGATAGAGGTTCGTTTGGTAATACAACCCATTCAACACTAATATATTTAACGGTATTAAAACTCATTTTATATATTATTGTTTTGCGTTCATTCGCTCGTTTAGATAGGTTACAAGTTCAAGAGGTGGCTCTAAAGAAAAAGTGTCAAAGTATATTTTTTCATGACCGTTTTTTATCCACGCAGTCCAGTGTGTACCCGGCATATTTGTATGACGTGGATAGTTGTCACGTACATACCTTACTCTAACATTTGCTTGTTTTATTTGCTTAGCAGCATCTATAAGCTGTGATGTGGAAGAGAACGTACTGTAAATGGGTACGTTGGGTACAACACGTCCTCCCACGCTTTTAAACTTTTTGATTAATTTATTAACGTTTGTCATTATTTTTTATTAAGACTGTAATGTCCATAAGCCATTGTATGAATACCGTCTTTTAGTATAATACGCTTATCATCATTTGCGCTAAGAGCTACCTTGTTGACCGTTTCAGTATATATTTCATGCGCGTATGATCTGAAAACGTTCATTGACCTTAGCACTTCTTGACGAGAAAACAGCGTGTTTTTATAATCGTTGTGTGTAATGGTGTTTTCGATAACGCTCTTTTTTACCCCCTTACACTTTTTGTTTTCCTTTCCTTCATACATTTTACAAGAATACAGTTTAGCTCGGAGTCCTACAAATTCCTCTATTTGTTTTCCAGCTGCCTCATCTTTGAACATTCCGATAACCTTTTTGTTTACACCCGTTTTAATTCCGGAGGGGTGATCTTTTGGATACTCGCTTGTATCAAACAGTCTTTCAACATCGTTTGAAATGTCTGCATAAAAATCTTTAGTTTTAATTTCGTAGACAAGACTGTCTGTGTCTGTAAACAATAGCTTAGCCAGTTGTCCATATTTAGCCTTGATGTAATTATAGTGAAACTCATACATGATTGTCTTGCTCAAGTCTAGAATAGACATTCCAAGATAAATGGGTTTGTTATAACATAACTTGGTTTTTTTCATATGTACAGCTATTAAATTTTCATCAAATATAGTCAAGCGGTCGAAATTAACCTTTGCAAGGAGCTTTTCCGCCTGTGTAATATTATTAACCAATCGGATATCAACACGATTTTCGATGTTCTCCATTGTTTTTCCAAACACACTGTTGTTCATCAACTTGAAGAAGTCTTTTTCAAAGTTGTTAGCTGCAGCTGTTCGCAATTCAGTGTTCAAGTCGATATATGTTTTTAACCAAGGGCTTTCATCAAACTTAATTCCTCTGTGAATGTTGGTAACTCTGAGCCCTAGCTTTTCATACTGCTGCAAGTTTTCATAATGTACTACATACTTGGTTTTGTTGTTCAAGTTTGGAATAAGCTTTTTAACTTTTGATCCCTTAGGTATAATGTTTTCAGGGGCTAATGAATAGTCATTATGAAGATTATGTAATTCATCAGGATATTCCAAGTCAACTTCTAAAATACACCCCTGTCCTTCTGTGCATGAAATGTTTTTCCAATCGTTAAGCTCATTTTCATTCATCCACTTAAACCCCCCGGTTGGAAGTGGCTTACTCATCGCGCACCCGTAGAGATTGTTAGCATCCAGATAAATGATAAACGATGAGTCTTTGCTTTCATCATAATCATTGCCCATATACTTATTGTTTCCAATACCAAGACGCGTTGAAATTGTACTAACCCCACCTCGAATACCTTGCTTTAACATTAGCAACACGTCATAATCGTTTATAAGCTCAAGTTTTACCTTTGTCAACTTAAGACACGCATCCATAGATAGTCCTGGCGCTGTATAATACCATGCCGGATCTAGTTTATAGTATTTATTGCTAGCATCTCTGAAGTTTTCGAAAACGTCGGCTAGCAGCAAGACATCACTCTTTATGTAGAGTTCAAGGTAGTCTCTTATTGATTTACAGCCAAAAGCCTTCCATACTTTGTTTGCAAATTCATAATCATCATTACTAATAGCCTTACCCGAGAGCTTTGAGTAGAATGCTTCCTTTGGGGGCAATGACGTTTCTGCGAGTTTTTCAACAGAGCTCACATAATCATATGGAAAGATGCCCTTTTGTTTCAAGAGTGTAAACTCATTACCGCTATAGACCTTAGCCAATTCATGAAACTGATCATCGGTAAGATTTCCTGATAAATCATCCAAACTCGATCGCATAAACCTATAGGTATCGATAAACCTAATATCACGATAAATAGGCTTTTTCTGTCCTTTTTTGTTTGTATACGTGTCAACAACAACCTTTTTACAGAACGAAATATACTTTTCCTCGTTATTTGGAATGCAGCTAATTCGTCCTCCAATACTTAACTTTTTAATAAATAGATGACAGTCATATCCAGAAAGATTGTGTAGTAATACAGGAATAAATTTAGGGATTTTACACCCTAAATTACACTTTGAATGTGCCGCTCCTCTAAACTTTCTTGTCAAGTGACAATGATCGCGAACCTTTGTATAGCTATCAGTGTTGCCTTCTAACCTAAACTCGCCTTCTTTACCTTCGCATATATGACATGTGGTCGCAGCATCGTATTTAGCTTGATCATCTTTTGTGAATATTATTTCCTTGGAAAATTTAAATGTGTTGTAAATATCCTTAGTGGTTTGTTCAACAGAGTTAACAAATAATTGCGCGACATCATCTGTTTGATTCTTAGCTGAATACACAACAGGCTCTCGACTATACAATGAGCCATCAGAGCATACCACGTGATAGCAAAACGCGCAAGGCGTATGCTTCTGGAACTTGTGTGTAAACGACGTCGCAGGATTCGGATTACAAGAACTAATAGGCTCGATAAACGATTCGAAGTCTGCATATATTACAAACGGAACCCTCAATGATCTACAGTAATGCTTGAAATACTCTGTGGTTCCCTCTGCTGGCATCACTATTTTTTGTGTGCTGTGTAATGAACAATATTCATTGTGTCTTTGAAGACCCTCAACTGTTCGATGACCTGTTAAGCACCTTTTACAATAATACATTTTATTGTGACTGGTTTCAGTTCGTCCCGAAGCTAATTTGTTAAAATTTTTAATCAAGCAATAATGTTTTGTTTTTCCATTTGAAATCAGCAATAAATCAATAGCCTTTTCACTTTTGTTTTTACTTATTATTAGTGGGTAAATATCCTTTTCTTTAGAATCATAACCGAATATATTGATGCTCAAGTTGTTGTTTCTTTCAAATTTACTTATTACATTTTCATCCACTGCAACTGGAAATTTAATACCATTCCAATTTAACGACTTTGCGTGTTCCTTTAATTGTTCGGTTATTCTTTCGGAATGTTTTACAATAGGATTTAATGCTCTCGTGACGCACCACTTGAAACATTCGTCATCTTCATTCTTTATGTTAATAATTGCCTTTTTAGCAGCCAACTCTTTCGGCAATGGAATGTATGATTTACCTTTTAATGGCTTATACGTACCGGTGTTAATTTCCAGTCTAATGACGGACTTTAGTCTCCAATTGCTTCCCTTCATTTGAAAATTTGCAAACGATTCCAAAATCCTATCTACCATTTGGGTAAATAATTCAGCAACATCAGTTCCCTCCAATACTATTTCAGTTCTCGAAACAAAGGGTATTTTTTCGATTACACCAGTTTCATGTTCCATGGAATGCCGCTCCATTTCACACACTAGCACTAGATTCATTTTTATTTGACGATGTTTGCTCATAAACTTTACAACTTCAGGTTTAACAATATCTAAAAATGTTGGAGCATCAGTTTTTTCAACCCCATCAATAACATATTGCCTTGCAAAACGTTTAAGTGCAGTTTTACTTTCTTTAATTACTATGGCACTTTCACTAATTTTAATATCACGTTCACTTCTTTGCTGCTTCTTATAGTAATTATTATAAATAGATTCGACTTCTGCTTTAAACGCATCAGCCTTTTTGCTTATCGCTTTCCTTAAAGGCTCTGGTGTATGTTTAATAATCCAATCATAGCTATTTTTTGCAGCTGTCTTTACAGGTTTAACAGCCCAATCATAGCTATTTTTTACAGCAGTCTTTACAGGTTTAACAGCCCAATTAAATAACCTATTTATCATAGTAGGTTTTTTAGCTGGTTCAGCCCTTGTATCCTCCCTCGCATTTTCCCATACATCATTATCCCTTGCATCCTCCCTTGCATTTTCCCAAACATCATCATCCGAATCCTCATCGTTGCGTCTGCTCAGCCTCGCTATTAACTCAGCTTTTGTGAGCTTCGAATATCCGCACATACCCTGATCTTTTGCGGCTTTCTTCAACTCTTTTACAGTTTTGTTATTCATTTTATATATATTAAAAAATATTTAGGTCAATTCAATTTTTTTTATAAGCATGTGTTTTGCTTATAAAAACATGACCTCATACCTCATTCCATTTACCACTTGTCCGTTGTTTCTCTTTTTTATATTAGAACCAAGCGCTTTTATTGCTTGGTATTTTGAGTAATAGGTTGTTTCCTCTCCAGTTTCAATATTCGTTAATTTAACAATTACTTTAGGTGAAAACTGTATAGGTCTGCCTCGCGGTCTTTTTTCATTAGGTTCTGGTATAACAACATCTTCTCGTTTCCAATCTAGTCCGTTTTCCTTTGCAATCAACATTAACTCCATTATACTTTAATCAGTCGTAGCAGGAACGTCAATACTTTCTAGCATTTTAATTAATACTTTCTTTGTGTACTTCATTTTTTATATAGTAAAAAAATACTTAAGCCATTTTTATTTTATTTTCCTTAATACACTACAGTCATTTTAGTTCCGTCAGAGTGAAAGTTTAGCATTTTATCTGAAATCACAACTGCAAACGCTTCCGTCCCTGCTGGCGCTGCATTATTGAATATTGCTTTTATTTGAATGTCTACAACTCCCGACTTTAGTCTTTCGCTTTGTTTACTAACATCAAACACCATAATTGGATACAGATCTTTGAAATCCATAGGTGTAATGTTACACTGCGTTATCAACGGATCCATTCCATAAAACTTTTCACCAAATCTAGATGCTTCATAATACGCTCTCGCAAACTGTTGATTTGGGAATGACAAGTTGTAATCTACAGCTGGATAACGTTCTTGATTCATCATAATGTACATGTTTTTGAGATCGCAATGATCAAAAAGTGATGGATTTGCTTCTTGTTTACCATCACGATCAGTTTGAAATCCTACTAAAATGTACCTCGGTTTTTCGGGTGATGTCTTAACACTTAGTCTCCAGCTGAACGTAGTAGACTCTGGAACTGTAATAGTGTCGCATTGTCTCGCTCTGAAACTAACGGGTAATGTTGCCTTCGCCTCAATTGTTTTGTACAGCTGCATTCGCTCCATATCTGCAGGTATGATATGAGGCATAAACCATGAAATTCTGTCAATGTTTACTTTACCAGCAGCATGAACTCCATCCGCTGTATGTGCTCTAAAGATTGCGTCATCGTCTGATTTTCTAACGAGGGTTAGCGTATGTTTAAAGCCATACACAATCTTGTCATAGTCATCACAAAATCCAAAAATGTGCTTCAGCGGGACAATGAATGAGAATGTTCCCTTAACGGTTGGCTTTTGAATTAGGTGTAAATGTCGAGCAGCAAATCCTAGGTTGTTTGCAATAACAGCTGTTGCACTGCTATCTTTAGCCCAAAGCTGATTGAGCCCTTGTGCTTTACAAAACTCATCAGGATACTTTAGCAATCCAATCATGGTTGTGGCCTGTCCCGGATGATACAAGGATTCTACTTCTTGGTTTGAAAGCGAATACGTTATTTGTGAAAACAAATGCATAAGTCCGTTGTGTGTTATCACTACTGCGTCTGCGTTTGTGTATAGATCACCGTTGGCTTTAGTCAATCGACCTTCAAATTGTAAGTATGATTCCGCAGGATGAGTAAAGAGGTCTTGCAACTCAATGTTGATACGTATTTCACCAGCTGAGTTTAAATTCGTACGAGATACAGGCTCATACTCGTGACACTCATATTTTTCTATCGATTCGTCAACTGTTGCAGGTTCTGTAAAATTTAATATTTCGCTTGACATTGTTACTTTTTTATTAACGAAGAAAAAGTTTTAAGCAAGACGAAGACCGGAGCCTGTGTTCAAACTTTTTACAAGATCTTGAATTGAGATTGCGGCGGCTCTCTTCACCCCGACGCCGGAACCCACAAACCTATTGTAAATGTCCACTTCATTGGAACCCATATTAATTAGAGAAGCTAACGCGTCCCTCGATTCTTGCGTTAATTCTTGATTGGTAGGTGTTTTATATCCATCAATCAAAGCCTTAGCTTTAGCTATGGCTACATCTTTTCCAACATCGATAGCTTTTAAACCAACTTCTTTTACAACCGATTTTCCGGCTGTGATAGCCTTTTTACCTAGTTCTGTTTTTGATGCGCTACTCACTTTCGATGCCACCGTTTTTGCGACATTTGCAGCAGTTTTTGCAGCCGTTGATCCTACTATTCGCTTAACGAAATTTGCAGCAGTGTCAAATATTCCAGCACCACCAATAACGTGTTTTTTTATGTATCTTCGTTTAGTTGTAACAATCATTTTTTTTAAATAAGCAACATTAAAGTTTTATAATATTCTTTATCTATTACCCCTTGTCACAACAAATCATCTGCTAGGTCTATGATTTCATTTTTTACTCCAGTATTGCCCGCTTTATAACTTGCAACTCGTAATGAAAGCATGTTAACCAGTGTATTCGGATCAGAAGGCATTAACGCTATTCCTTCTCCTTTCTTCTCCGGAGTCCTTAAAGGAATTTTTGTTGTCTTTTTAGGCTTGACATACTTTTCGTATACAGGTTTTATGATGTTTTTATACTTCTCTCCTGAACTAGATTTAACCTTTCCCGTATCAGGATTTATGATTGCATTGGTGGATAGTAAAATTGTTTCGTAGGAGTCAATATCCTGAGAGGAATATATATTGGAATCGGGAGTTTTGGAGGTGATTAGTTCCCACAGTCCATGAGTTCCCTCATATTTGGTGTTTCCTAAAATAATATCATCCCCTGATAGTGTTACCTTAGAATCACCTATATAAAAGGACCCGTTTTTATCATACAAACCAAATGTTTTATCGGTTTGTGTTTTGCTTGCCATTGATTTCAAAAATTCCGTTGCTATTGGACCAAGTTTTATTAAGCTTTCTTTCGGTCCTTTATCCTCTTCTGCTTGTATGCTCGGATAATGAGGGAACCTAACTGCATAAGGTGCTGTAGCTGTTAATGCTGCAGGTAGCGCTTGGATAGCACTTGACGTGGCTTCTGTTAACTCTTTTTGAGAGTCGGTGATAGGTTTGTAGAGTTTTGTTAGTTCTCTTTGTAAACTTATATCTCCTATCTTTTCAGATAAAGAGTTTTGACGAATGTTATGCTTTGACTTTAGAAACTCCTTCACAAGAAAGTCTCTTTTTTGCGGATCTGTTATCTTTAAAAACGACATTTTTAAATAGAAATAATAATGTTTTTAGACGTGATTTTCAACGTGATTTTCAACGTGATTTAAAACGTGATTTTAAACGTGATTTTAAACGTGATTTTCAACGTGATTTAAAACGTGATTTTAAACGTGATTTTAAACGTGATTTCAACGTGATTTAAAACGTGATTCGTAACGTCTTACGTCGTACGTCTCACGTCTTACGTCGTACGTCATACGTTGTTTGAGCGGTGTTCGTCTTTTTTTATAAACGTCTCTTTCGATTTACTAAACATGTTTTGAAACGATAAAATTGCATCGTCACGTCCTTTCGCAATAAGAGACTGTTTTGTTTCCTCGTCTAAACCTACTCTTATTTTAGATCTTATTTCTTCTTTCATTTGATTAAATTTGTCTAGTTCACTTAGAATCAATGAGTATTCTTCATCAGAAATTCGATCGTCTGCTAACGCCTTTGATATAAGATCACTTATTGTGTTCAACTTTGCATCCGCAAGAGTTTTATTTTTTTCGTGTTTTTCAGCTTTCATTGATAGCTTTTTATTGGTTTGACTTCCAACGATAGACAATAGTCCTATACCTAAGGCAGCACCTTCCATTGCTATTGCAATTGGCGCTGCAATGATTGTACTCAATACCCCTATCCCTGTAGCACCTAACACCATTGAAAAAACAACAAAAACGTTGTCCACTCCTGCTATAACTCTCACTGCTCTGTGATACTTTTTAGACAAGTTAGCACGCTTGTCTCTTTCTGTGGCAATTTCTTTTTGAATTTCGTTAATCTTTTGAAGTCTGTATGACTGAGCAGTTCCTTCAACTCTTATCAGTTCAGGAGCCGATGGAACAGCAGGTAGAGCTGGATATAGTTTAGCGTCACTAGCATACGTACCGTATGCGTTACATTTAGAATCTTTATACTCCATTTTTATATTGACAAAAATATATTTTTAAAACGACTGATGTGTGACAAAGCATAAAGATTCGCCTTCAACAATATTAACTGCAACGTCTGAGTTGTTTTGAATTGTAACAATTATGTCGTCAACAGATTCAGCAATAATTCCATCTTGTAAACTACATTTCTTTTCCTTTAAACTTTGTTTGAGCGATACCGAACAAACACCTTGAAATAACCGTAAACCTATTTTTAATTCAATAGTAAGTGCTGCTTTCGGTTTAATAGTAAGCGATTGCTGCGTTAAAATACACCATTTACCATACAGTTGTTCTGCAGGATGCGCAATATTCTCGTGTGGCAACCATTTAACTGACGCTGGTGGTGGTTGTTTATACTTGTGGATAAACTTGTGAATTGGCATACTAGATCTTTGCATTTTTATATATGTAAATATAAATATTTATATTTACAACAGCATTCCTAGTATTGGAATACTGCTAAATGGTGAATTAGGTCCTAGTAGCAATCCTGATCCGGTTTTCATGTACAACCCTTTTCCGGTTTTCATGTATAATCCCTCTCCTAACGAACTACCTTTCCTCCACGGAGCTAAATACAATCCTTTACCTGCTTGTGTTACTTTACAACCGCTTCCGTTTTTCTTTAAATACAAAACACCCGATCCACTAATTTTGTCGACAACTTTACTACCGGCTGCGGCTCCTACGCCGGTTAGCAAACCGGTTGCAAGTCCTGGTAAAACGCTTGACATAAGAAACTTACCCGCGGTAGCCAACATCGGCAAAATAGCTCCAATAAATCCACCTTCAACTTTTGCGTTGTGTTCTATTTGTGTTTTTGACATTTTAATCGTCACTCCTTTACCACTTTGGTACGCTTTTGTCATTTTGTTAATCTGTGCTTGAGTGAGGGCTAGCACGTGTTCTCCAGATAAATCCTCGTGTGATAGGCGAATAGACACGGGAGCTCCTGATTGAATAGCTTTTTTGATCTTTTCTCTCTGACCTTCGCTAATATTTACTTTTATATTTACGAAACGACTCATTTTATATATGATTAAAAAAAAACTTTTTAGTTTAAACTTCTCGTATGTGGAACCTCATAGAAAGTTCTTCACCGCGCAAATTTATAAGTTGACCGGTTTGATCAGTAAGTTTTGTTTCCATTGACGAAATCGTGCTTATAGTGATAGGTAAATAAATTAAATTAACTGGAACTTCAATAATTTTATAGCCGGGTCCAACTGATGGAAAAAAACTGTATATAATGTTTTCAGTTACGCCATTCGAATATGATGAACCAATTATATCACTAGTTACTTTCAAGCTATTGACACTTATTATATTAACAATGTTTTCTGATTCATTGTTCCCTGATGAGTATACTTTTGCATTAAACCCCAATACCGTTCTGACAGAGTTTGGCGTTGTAAAGTCTATTTGATACTTTGCTTTAATCTCTAGAACAGACCTGAGCGTGCTGTTGTTTGGCTCTAGTGTTATGCCGTACTTATCAAATTTAGAGTTGTAGTGGCCATTATCTCTCATTATTCGTTGTATGTATTCGTTTATGTCCTCAAGTTCGTATGAGCCTTCGGGAATATCTATATCATACCAATTATCTCCGTTGTTAGGGCTATAGCGAAAGTTATTGTTTGAAGAGTCTATATTTGGAAATGAATAGTATGTTTCTAAATTAACTAGCGCCATTTCATACTTTTTGTTTTTATCTAGTTGTATGAGTGGTCTAAATTTAGTCTTAATGCAAGTGCTTTTCTCACTCAACAAGATGTAAAACGAAGATTTTGGCTCCGTATTTTTAGCAGTTGTTTCCGTATTATTTGCAATTCTTTCTAATAGCGTTGTTTCCATTTTTATATTAGTATTATTTTTTTACACTGATTCGGACATATAAAAGCAGTCAAATCCCGATCTATACTTACCATTATTTTTTTTACTAGTAAGATCTATTACAGCAAATCCATGAGGACGGTCCCAGGCTACTTTACAAAAATTTCTAAATTCTTCTTTTGACATATCAGTTGAAACGTGATCGTTGTAGATGTTATTAATATTTTTCATGTCTTGTGGAAATAAACAAATAAAGTTTGCATTTTCACGTATTGTTTGTCTCGGAAGTTTAAAGTAGTTTTGTGCAAGATAAAAGCAGTCTACATTGCTGTGCCGTCCTCTTATGTAATAAGTTTCACATTTGTTTTGTTTTTCCAACTGAAGGTCGTCAAAAATCATTAGATTTTTTTAGAGCTGCACAAGTCTCTAGGATCAGGTACATCATCAGACGTTTCAAAAAAATTACATTCAATATCAGCTGGTTTATCTAAAATTTTAGCCATTTCTTCAACTAAAAGAGCTGGTGAAACGTCATTCTCCATTATATAGTCTTGCTCGTTAAACAATTTTATAATCTCTTCTTTAGGTAGCTTTTCTTCAAATGCTTTCTTAATAATTCTGTACTCCGGCTGAAAAAGCGACTTGCCAAAAACTTGCAAGTTGTTGTAGTCTAACCAGCCTGGTTGAAGTAAAAGGTTCAACAATAGTATAGTTTTTCCACATCCGCTCTTACCAATAATAAGACCTCGTATTGATCTCGGTAAAAGTCTACTGTTGTATCTTTTTGTATTTACTTCATTCCACGAAAGATCTTTAACTTCCATTTTAAATATAAATTATTTTTTCATTAAAAAATGTATTGTGTAAAGTGCAAAAGCAAAACTGAAACAGTTGATGTAAAAAATGTTGTTAGTAAGAACAATAAAACAATGCTTCGCGGAAAGTGCTCCGTTTGCGGTTGTGTTAAAACACAGTTTGTAAAAATGCATACTAAAACTGGCGGAGACTTGGTTTCGACGTTGAATAAGGTGACGAGTAAAGTCAAGCTTCCGTGGGCTAAATTTCCCGGTGAAATGCATATTCCAGGAATGAACTTTGCAGGACCTGGAACTAATTTAAACGAGAGATTAACTTCAACTGGCGCATATAAAGACTGGAGTAAACCAGTTGATCGAGTTGATAATGCCGCATACCTTCATGATTTAGCTTACCAACACTTTCCAGATACAGCAGGTAGAAACGTAGCTGATCAAATTATGCTTGAGCAAATGGATGCTATTAAAGACCCAACACTCCGTGAAAGAATTGAGCGTAGTATAATAAAGCCGATAATATCTACCAAGGCAAAGTTTGGGTTGGGTTATAATGGGAAAAAAAAGTCGTGGCTAAAGAAATAAAATGGTCTGATCAGCTCGCAGTCGAACTGCATAGACCCGTTGTAAAACGTTTTAGAAAAAGAATAGTCGTTGCCCATGGCATTGATAACATATGGGCCGCGGATTTAGTTGACATGCAAGCTTTTGCTAAGTTTAATAATGGTGTAAAATACTTGCTAACAGTTATTGATGTATTTTCAAAATATGGATGGATTGTTCCATTAAAGAGTAAAACCGGAGTTGAGGTTGCTGAAGCATTTAACAAAATATTTAAAAACAGACAACCTCAAAAGTTGTGGGTCGATAAAGGAAAGGAGTTCTACAATAAAAACGTTATGGCGTTGGGAGTCGAGTTGTATTCCACAGAAAACGAAGAGAAAAGTTCCGTGGTAGAGCGATGGAACAGAACAATGAAGGAAAAAATGTTCAAATACTTTTCAGCCAACTCTACCAAAAAATATGTTGATGTCTTAGATGAAATGGTCAATGACTATAACAACACAAAGCATTCATCAATCAAAATGACACCTGATGATGCTAGTGATAAAAAAAATGAAAGTGTTGTTTGGGTAAATTTGTACTCCAAACACCCACAAAAGTACGGTAAGCCAATATTTGAAGTCGGCGATAAAGTAAGAATAACTAAGAAAAAGGGAATATTTGAAAAAGGATATACACCGAGATGGACTGAGGAGGTGTTTACAGTGTCACAAGTTCAATATACAGATCCGCCAACGTATAAAATCACTGATTATAATGATGAGGAAATACAGGGTACGTTTTATGAACAAGAACTTCAAAAAACAAGTCAAGAAGTATATAGAATAGAAAAAGTTATTAGAAAACGCGGGGACAAGTCGTTAGTCAAGTGGCTTGGATATCCCAAATCGTTTAATTCATGGGTTGACAATAAAAACCTAATAGACTTGTAATAGTCATTTTCATACCCAAGTGAGGGTTTGGAAATGGACCTTAATCCTTTTTAAAATCTACTAAATCCATAACACGTTCATCATAAATCCAACTGTTTTTAACAGGTTTATGGCTTTTGCATATTTTGCAATTAAATAATTTTTGTGTCAATTTTAAGTCTTGTAAAAATTTATTTAGATGCTCATTTGGTGGTGGATTTTCAATTTGCTGAATACGCCGTTGAATCAATTCTTGTACCGTTTTGTCATCCATTTTATATAGTATAAAAAAATACTTAAGTCATTTTCATTTTATTTTTATTTTTGTAAAATGCACGAATAATGGTAGTGGTCAAAAGTCCTCGAGCCGCCGCGTTTGCGAATGGGATGCTGCCCCGAGCTTGACCTTTCGGAAATATGAAAAAGATATTATTTATATATAGAATTTCCTGGGACACGGAAGGATATATAATATCTTGAAAAAGATATTATTTACCTATACATTTATATATAGAATTTCCTAGGACACGGAAGGAAAACGGAAGGGAAACGGTTCTGTCCCAGAAGCCTAGTTTCCCCTCTACTGACCATTGTTTCAATAGTTGTCAATTTACTTATCGCCGACCGTGATATGACTCAAATACAGTTGAAAACATCAAAAATATCCACATATTAAACAAAGAAGTTGTCGTGTCACCGATTGATTACGTCACTGACATAAAAAATGTTGTAAAATGTACAATATATCAGTCATATCGGGGCGGTCAGTTATAAATTAACAAGCGTTTTATGTGCACGCTTGAAAGATCTATGCTTCGGACCAGTAGAATCAAGTGCGCCTATTTACACCAGTTCCCACACAAGTTATGCGGTGACCAGTAGAATCAAGTGCGCCTATTTACACCAGTTCCCACACAAGTTATGCGGTGACCAGTAGAATCAAGTGCGCCTATTTACACCAGTTCCCACACAAGTTATGCGGTGACCAGTAGAATCAAGTGCGCCTATTTACACCAGTTCCCACACAAGTTATGCGGTGACCAGTAGAATCAAGTGCGCCTATTTACACCAGTTCCCACACAAGTTATGCGGTGACCAGTAGAATCAAGTGCGCCTATTTACACCAGTTCCCACACAAGTTATGCGGTGACCAGTAGAATCAAGTGCGCCTATTTACACCAGTTCCCACACAAGTTATGCGGTGACCAGTAGAATCAAGTGCGCCTATTTACACCAGTTCCCACACAAGTTATGCGGTGACCAGTAGAATCAAGTGCGCCTATTTACACCAGTTCCCACACAAGTTATGCGGTGACCAGTAGAATCAAGTGCGCCTATTTACACCAGTTCCCACACAAGTTATGCGGTGACCAGTAGAATCAAGTGCGCCTATTTACACCAGTTCCCACACAAGTTATGCGGTGACCAGTAGAATCAAGTGCGCCTATTTACACCAGTTCCCACACAAGTTATGCGGTGACCAGTAGAATCAAGTGCGCCTATTTACACCAGTTCCCACACAAGTTATGCGGTGACCAGTAGAATCAAGTGCGCCTATTTACACCAGTTCCCACACAAGTTATGCGGTGACCAGTAGAATCAAGTGCGCCTATTTACACCAGTTCCCACACAAGTTATGCGGTGACCAGTAGAATCAAGTGCGCCTATTTACACCAGTTCCCACACAAGTTATGCGGTGACCAGTAGAATCAAGTGCGCCTATTTACACCAGTTCCCACACAAGTTATGCGGTGACCAGTAGAATCAAGTGCGCCTATTTACACCAGTTCCCACACAAGTTATGCGGTGACCAGTAGAATCAAGTGCGCCTATTTACACCAGTTCCCACACAAGTTATGCGGTGACCAGTAGAATCAAGTGCGCCTATTTACACCAGTTCCCACACAAGTTATGCGGTGACCAGTAGAATCAAGTGCGCCTATTTACACCAGTTCCCACACAAGTTATGCGGTGGTTCTGCGACAAGTGCGCCTATTTACACCAGTTCCCACACAAGTTATGCGGTGGTTCTGCGACAAGTGCGCCTATTTACACCAGTTCCCACACAAGTTATGCGGTGGTCCTGCGATTAGAACTCGCGACCCGCGGAGTGGCAGGCCAGACAAATAGTTTATTTTGCTGATAATATGTTGTTTAAGGCTTGCAGAATTATAGAAAAATAGCCGAAGAACAACGATGAATCGCCAATAATGAACTATTAATATGCTAGTGATGAATATTATTGTACAGTTATCACAAATAATCGCTTTTAAAGAAGAGCATATGCATGGTGTTTTTTTTCTATTTTGAATAATGCACGAGTATTGCCAGCGATATTGGATCTAAGAACATGAATCTTTTAGGTGCAGACAAGTTTAAACCTCTTTGTTTCAAAATTATGGTGTTTATAATAACAATTTCTTTCTTTCTTAGCGATAGGAACCAACTGAAAATGCCACTATTCCAACATAAAGAAAAATCTCAACTATTCACATTTTGGGGGCTTGATCTAAATGCTACCTTAAGGCTATTTTTATGTTTACAGTCCATTTCTGTAATCGTAGCGGAGGTTCGATGGAAAAAAACTCAGGTATATTGCGAGCCCATGTTAACCATACCGTGCACAAAATTGACACTCTTTTTTTAAAGCAGATCATATGCATATTTATCATAATTATATATTATTTGGCTTGCTTCAATTTGACTTTATTACATATTTTAATATGTAAATATTTAGTTAATCTTTATTTTGTTACTGAAAAATAATATATTTATTGTCGCTTGATTAGTGAAATTACCTGTCTTCAAATTCTTCGCATAGTACCAGTAGTCGGTAAATGTCATGTGTGAAGCTCCATATGATGCCGTGCAGAACACTGCTCCACACTAAAGGCACACGTATTTTACGTTATTTAATTGTGCTGTTTTCTAAAATAAGAGTTTGGTTGAAGTTTTGTCTTTGTCTGTTGTTAATAGTTGTGTCTCCACAACGCCACAATATTCCTGATATGTAACCGATTTAAATAAGTCGAAAGCGGATACTACTTCTGTACTTTATTGTTATACTGACCTTTATTGACCTTGATTATTAGTTTTTATACATGGTGTCGTCGTTGTCTTTGAATCTTAAAATTGATTATTTTGCTTCGTGTCACAAATAAATTGTGTAGAAGTTTCATCGAACTATTGCTTATTAGGAACGTCTAGCTTATCTTTCTAATTTCTTATATATAATCTTCGCATTCGTTCACTGTATCAGGATTTCCTTCAAGATAATTCTTGTTACAGCTCAGTTGCTGATTAAACTCCATTGATCACCTTCACCCACCTCCAAATATATTATATATAGTTTGTATCAGATAGATTTCCCAATGTTTCATGAAATTGTGCTATTATCTAATTGATATTTTATCAACTGTTGTCACAATACATGTATGTCCATTGTATTATATGACCTGTTACTTATTCTGTTCCGTTCTGATAGAGTGGGTAACTAGATACCCTCTGTAATTTTAGAAGTGAAACACCAAGCACTCTGCACCATGTCCAAGCTTATGAAGCAAAAAACGAGTAAACAAATTAGATATGGTGACCTACGGTAACTTATATCGCCCGGAAGACCATACGTGTTGCAATCTTGATATTTAACCAAAGCACATCGACGCTAAGATATATCACGTTTTAATCAAAATAACAGCATGCTTGTGTATTGATATTACGTTATACTTTAACAAATTTATCTTTCCATTTAAAGTTGTTAATGTTCCTTGATGTACATTTTCCAAAGAATCCTCTATGTCTCACAACTGGCAGTAATTACACATATATGGAACATATTTTCTATTTCCTATGTAATATGCAAGATGTAAAACATAATCACACATTAACAGAATCATACGCATACAATTAAGAATAATCAAATAAAATGTGTATGTGCCTCATAGTCCTTGATCAGAACTAAGGTTCAAAGTACGTTTCGTACGGAGTTATGATTCGATTATTGCCGTTTAGAATTACGAGATAAAAAGTAAGCGATCGGCATGTAGATTAAAAGAGTATTTAAAAAGAGTATAAACGGGTTTTAAGGAAATTCAATTAAAAATAAACATTGAACAACACGAATAATGCATGAATATACGATGTTATATAAACTTTATTTAAATCATGACACCAAATGTAAACCTTGTACCGCTCTTTATCGTAGAAGTTCGTGATTCTTGCTTTTATATTTAGAAACCATCACAACGTTTCTGCTACTCAAATGGAACAACGCATTGCAAAATACGCCGTAAAATGTTAATATATAAGCCCGGTCCTCTATATAAATTGCATAGTTAGGATATACGTGGCAGTGCTGAAGGGAAACGCATGCTTAAGGTAAGTTTTATTATATATATTTACAGGCTATTGACTTGTTTGATCACATGTTCTTTTCAACATGTTACTCTTTATAAAGGTTAAACGTATGATCAATAAGGCCACCAATATTTTTATATTCATTTGCATGAGATTGAATCAGTCTTACAATTCTTTAACGCAGATATGGTTCATCGTCAGGTGTACAATCTCACGAGTTACTAGTAATGTTTCAATTGCGCTTATAGTACACCGGCATCTCAAGATGTTCTTCAGCTTCTTCATTGTTCTTCTAGCTGGCATCAGCGTTCTCAGCGGTATGTTACACGTGTCTGTATATGATTTTTCCAATCAAAAATGTTTTTATTTCTTTGATGTGTATGTTATAAAAATATGTAATTATAAAGTTTTTATATTAATACATATCTACGCAAAGACGATAATACATAGCTTATATATAACGTGTAATTACTAATATTTTGTTTCAGTTGACTGTTTGACTTGCCTTCATTGTACGGATATCCAAAGTCCTAGACACTGCAAATATGTGAGGGAATGTCAGCCAGGCGAGGTAGATCTTTGTTGACATGTGAACGCATGTGAAAATAGCTTAGCTTATCAGTTTTAGTCTTTGTTATTGATATTTTTTTAAATACAAACATTTAAATCGTAATTGTTTGTTTCGAAAACCATTGATTCCATTAAATTGAATCAATGCTATGTTCTAATCCAAAATTAGAATATACCTGCAGTATCGTTTAAAATTCGAGTTGTCTCTTAGGTCTGTAATATTCACCGGACCACAAATCCAAATGGGGATGTTGAGTTTGACGTGAGCTGTGTACATCCTTGGGTATGATCTTAATTCGTTAATTTGATTGTGTAAAAATTACAAATCATATGCCTCACATTTGTTCGACAGTACATATTATTTAAATAACGATTTAATAGATCGTTTAATGAGTTACCTGCAATGCTTGGTGTCGTTAAGGCGTGTTCCAACCGCTCCCAAGGCCTTCAGGCGTGTGACGAGTGCTGTAGTACAGACCTTTGTAACGCTGCCGGGTGTGGCTTGACAGGTACACAATGAAATTTAGCAAAACTGAAACTATGTCTTAGAAGCATAGGTTAATTTGCCAATAGTTTAACAATTTATGTAACTTAAATGATGCGAACACACGCACTTATCTGCCGTTTGCTGGTTTTGAACGAACGATAATGCGATTGATATGCTATTTATCTGCCGATAGCCAACTTGGTGTCAAAGATACCAGAAAAGAGAGTTATACTAGCTTAGGTTATCGCTTTGAGATTTAGATAAAATTGGGGTATTTTCAAGACAAAGACCGCATATCATATGACGAAACTAGAGATTTAATTTAAAATGTTTATCTTTTATTTTGATAAACAATTACACACTTATCGTACCTCTATCAAACGGTTTCCGAACAGCTAAAAGAGGTCTTCCTTCTTACAATCAATTATATGTATTTTTTTGCTGAAATTTGAGTCGTTCCCACATTATTATAACGCAGTATATAATTTTTGGAGCGTTTTTGTGAAATAATACATGTGTTCTTATGATAAGTCAAATGTATATACAAAGAAAATCTCTTCTGACAGGATACCCATCTAAACGGGGCCCAGTGTGCTTCAACTGTCCTGCACAAATCACTGATGGTACATGTCACAGAATAGATGTCTGCGGACTTAACGAAGTTAGTTCTTTAAACGTGTAAATGCCTGAACTAGTCTTGTTTAAGCCTGTTTTCTCTAAATATGCGTTGTTAAAGTATATACCTAATTAGTTTCGTATTAAACTTTTACATTTAAACATGTTACAGCTCATATAGTTTCCTATTTACTTTAAATACTTATTTGATGGAAAAAAAACATGAGACTAAAGGAACAGTATCATGACTTATTTTATCGTGTGTATACGGTAGATGTTATTTAATTCAATATACCATTTGCCTATACAATACAGGAAAGTATATACAATTCAAACTCTGATCATAAAAACGATTTACCGCCTTTAAACTGTAAATTCAAAACACCAATAGTTTGATGCCTACGCGAACATAAAAATGCACAAGTGTCCATTCACGTAATAAAAACAGTTATCACCGAATCATTTCTTGTTGGGATTATATCTCGTAATTTATGTACTGAAGAAGCAGTTACATAAGATGAGAATGCTTAATAACGTAGTTTGGATGTGTATTCATATAAAATGTATGTTAGTTTTAATATAATCAATATTACAATTTAGTGTTATTTCGAACAATTTCATTAAATCGATATTTATAGAATATAGGCTGCTAGATTTTGATTATCTATCACCAAATAAAAATTGGTATAAATTGTTTACTCCAGCCTTTCATTATGTTATTTATCGTTTGAAACATGAACACATACGTTTTTATTTTCCACCATAAATAACAACTTCTTGATCATATCAGTTTTAATTTATATATTGCACCTGGCCTATCAACGTGTTCGGACTGCCGTCATATCATGCATTGTTTAATTTTTAATATTCTGTCTTGAGAAAACATACGTAAACTTTTGATAAAAAAAATCAACCGACCGGAATAACAATTTATAGTTACCAAGGAATACCGTACACTGGCATGTTTCAGGAACAATTATGTCTTGGCGCGTTACAAATCATACGCGAAAGTAAGTGAGAAAATAACATTTAATACTTTGGAACATGTTTTTAAATGTATATTTTCTCCAATTCCTATTCGATTAGCTTTTAACATTATTTGAGGACTAATAACTCTCTACATAACCCATCATAATCATTACACTATTTGTCATGAGTTGTTATGATTATTTGGACATAAAACTGTGTCTTGAAAAAGTGTACTCAAGTGGTATACGAAATTACACAACATTTTTTAGTATTAATTGATTATTTATAAACAGGTCAATAAGCTTGCGTAGAATTGTGTTGGATGCGAAATTATCGGGATTGCGTAATCATGTATTTATTTGTTTAGACATACTGCACACGACAAATTAGCATATGTCAGTATTATGCAATATTGTCAAATAATCGCAAATAAACATTACATGTTGAACAGTTAAATTGTGTACCGAATTGCTCGGGCATTTTGTTTATGATTAATGAAAACAAATTATCTTATGCTTTTGATTATAGCTAATTATTTAAACTAGATTATTCTGATTAGAGTTAAAACGATTCGTGGCCAATCTCGGAACCGTCTTTTTCAGATGTGCTTGATCAACGAACAGAGCGAGTTTGGCGATACAGTGTATACTTCACAGTGTGTCGGATTAGCGGTATGTCAAATAATGTTATTCGAGTTAACAAATTGTTAATAATTTTAAAAAGTGACTCGTTCGGCGTATAATATATGATTATTGTCACGTGTGTCTATAATATATTACAACCCAAAATATTAACAAGGTCAATTTGAATATCAAACACGTGAATAGCACTCAATATTGTGCGAGCATACACCATATTGAGCAGTAAGTAACCCTACGATCAGCGGTAATGAATAAACCATTTTGCATTCTGATATAATGACAATAACAAACATTTTAGCACTGCCAACCTCAAACCATGGGCAGTTTACAAATAATTGGAAGGTCGATCTATGATGATACTAGATCGTTGGCGGAAACCGTCTGTCACAAGTGTTGTCATGACGATCTTTGCAACGCAAACTGCGGTATGAATAGATTCAAATAGTTGCTGATAGTCTCTGTTGTTAAAATGTTAAACTGTTTAATATAAAATATTCTATTACTATTATTCATTATTTATTTATTTTGTATATATGTATCGACTTATTAATTGACTGATACACTGATTGTTTAGTTAACCTATTTATATTTTGGTTGATTGATTGATTGAGATACACTAATTGATTGCTTGTATAATTTTTAATTTATTATTTGTTTTCACATTTTCACGCACTCACTCATTCACTCATGCATTCACTCGCTTATTCATTCATTCACTTATTCACTAATCACTTATTCACTCACTAACTCTCTCACTCGATCTCTTAACCGCACACCCTCTCTAACTCATTCACTCGATTACCCCTCATACACAGACACTCAATCACTCAATCATTCAATCACTTAATCATTCAATCACTCAATTATTGAATCACTCATTCACTCTCTCTTACTCAATTAATATTTTTCTTACTCGCTCACTCACTCACATACTCACTCACTTAGTTAATTCATCAATCCCGAATCACTCATGTATCACTCACTCACTCACCTAATCACTCACTCACTCAATCACTCAAACAAACACATACCCATCCACCAAGCGACACAAACAAAATCTAACCAGACAACCCGCCGACTCACTCACTCATTTAACCATTCGCTCACTCACTTACTCATTCACTTACCAACTCACCACTCAAGTTCACGCAATCAGTCACTCACTCTCTCTCTCTCTCTTTCACTTACTCTCTCACTCGTTCACACACTCGCTCAAGCAATATATTGCTCACTCATTTCCCACTCACTTTGTATACGAAGTATGCAAGCAGTCAAGTTAAAAAATACCACCTTATTGTTGATCTCATTTGATATTTACTTTATGGTTTCGTAATATGAGTATTTCTAAAACCTTTTAGTGTTTTCATTATAACCAACCGTGATGGCGGTTTGATTTAAAACGCTGTCTACTGAATCTAACGTTTGTTTTCTAAGTCGGGTAATCAAACACTTATTTAAAAAAAATATTTGTGCATATGTTGTTCTTATTTGCATGTCTTGAACATTTTTTGAGCATACAATGCTTATTTCACCATTCACATGTCTTTAAAAGAGCAGTATTGATCCACATGTGCTTAGAATTTGTCTTATTAGACTTTTAAATGGAAACTTTTATGAGTACAATCATCGCTCAAATACTGCCCCAGAGTTGTACATTGTCACGCTTTTCTGATAATGTATTGCTTCAGAATAAAATATTTACATAAGCTAAGTTACTTAAAAGAGATATAAATAAAACTTAATGTTCGAAGTTTGCTTCTGATGTTTGTTTGCAGCATTAAGGCGTATTTTCCGTGTTTCCGAATCGCAATACACATATGTTAAAGCCAAACGATATAGCGTATTCAACAATGACAGGATCATCTTAAAACAAAACAACAAACAAAAGTTTTGCTCAATGTAGAACTCGACAAGTACGTGTTTGGATTAATTGTGCACATCTAACATGATTTGAAGGGCAGTCATGGCAATCATAAACGTTATTCAAATTAGGTCGACATTTAAATCTTGCCAGAAAGGATTCACAATTCATAATTTATTATTATATGTACATTCCAATAGTAAAGTTATATAAGCATGTGTTCAGTGCATTATTCTTTAATATTTAAGGAGGTTAACTATTGCGCCCAAAACCCCTCTAAACATTGGACATGTCTTAATGGCAGAACGAACTATTCGTGTGTGTATGGCCCGTCACGCACTCTGCAATTGCACTCGTAAATCCTAAACTTATTGAGTATTCATCGCAATATAACAAGATCGGTGTTATAAAGGTCGATACGGTGTAAAGAAATATTATATATATATATATATATATATATATATATATATATATATATATATATATATATATATATATATATATCAGCGATTAATTATTGAGCCCCTAACCCCTGTGAACATGGAACATGTATTAAAGGCAGGACAAAGTATACGTGTATGTGTGACCCGTCTCAAATTGGACGCAAATGTTCTGGTAAATCCTGTTCTATTTAGCCATAATCACTATACATGATTGGTGTTATTGAGGTTGTTACCTTATAAAGTTACATACACAATGTTTTGGTCAAAGTGTAATTTAACACACGAGCTTACTCGTAATAACAGTGGTAAATCTGACATGATCTAAAAAGAAATCATGGTAATCAGCAACAGTAAATTAACTAAGTTCAACAATTAAAACTTGTTGACACGGTTACTTAATTTAGCAAGTATTTAAAGATATATATCCAAGGGTACTCTGTATGTGCATGCTTAACTTGGGTGATTCTTGAATCTGTACAGAGGTTAGATATTGTGTCCCAAACCCATGTGAATATCGGACATGCGTAATTTGCTGGACGAACTATACGTGTGAGTGTGACTCGTTTCACAAAGTACGCAATTGGACTTGTAAATCGGAGACTTTTTTAGCCATCATATCTTAACAAAACAACTGGTTTTATTTAAGTTGATAAATATACATAGTAGGTCATCGATCGAAACCTTGTCAGCCCAGATACTGAATTCAGGAATGAATATTTTTTGTAAATTCAATGGTTCTATTTATCTGCATTTTCTGTTTGTGATTCTTCAATATTTACAGAGGTTAACTATTGCGCCTCAAACCCATGCGGACATGGGACATGTGTCAATAGCAGGACGAATTATACGTGTGTGTGTGACCCGTCTTACACTGGACGCAATTGCACTAGTAAATCCTAAACTAGTTTAGCCTGTAGCTTTAAACAACATCATCGGTGTTAATAAGGTCGATACGGTGTAAATGAATGTATGGGTCAACGTCCAATTAACATACGAGCGTTTTTTGTTATTATTGAATGGTTTATTAATTTAAAAGGATTTGAAAACCATTGATCGTAATCAGTAATTGTATTTACAATTATGTTGAAATTTGAATAGCAAATATCAACAAGGATATTCGATTCAAAAATAAAAGTATTATGTGAATTTAATGGTACTTTTTATATGTGTTTTTCAGTGTGTGATTCTTAAATATTTACAGATCTTAACTATTGCTCCCCAAACCCCTGTGAACATGGGATATGTGTCAATGGAAAGACGAATTATACGTGTGCGTGTGACCCGTCTCACATTGGGCGCCATTGCGCAGGTAAATCATACACTGTTTGTGGCATCATCCCTATACAACATCTTCGGTGTTATTAAGGTCGATCCGATGTTAATTAATATTTGGGTCAAAGACCAAAGGACACACGTCCGGGTTTTGTGATAACTGATTGGCTAACTGTGTTATCTTTCCAACATCGGTATTGTGAAGAGTTCAGCTACTGCGCATCCCAACCCGACTGTGTATTCTCACAAAAATTAATAACGTTTATTTGTAGAAACGGTCACTAATGCTATTTGATCACGTTGTATACAGTTCTGGCCATCGACCATTCTATTGACCACATCGTTCATTTATTTCAAAAGATGTAAGCCAATTTGATAACTTAACACATTCCGGTTTTTTACTAAAAGCTTTATCAATATGTTAATATATTCATTTACAGACAATGTTACGATATTGAGTATTCTCAAATGCAAATATTGAACAGAAGTAGGCAATCGCCCTTCTTCTACATTACACGACAACTGTTAAATGGTTGATAAACACAATATATTAAGGCGCACGTGTTCGCATCATATAAATCTATCATTTACCATAAATATTCATGTATAGACATGTATAAATTTCCCCGCTCTTCAGTTCTATCAAATTGACTGATGAAAACACATAAGCATGAAAACGTATCCGCCAGAGTTATGTAACTTATTATAATTAACATATTTACCAGTAAGTAAAAGTATGCACTTGGGTAGTTTTGTTCATTTATTCTTTATGTTTCTGCTTTTTGACAGAAGCTCAATATGGTGTGATCCATTTACTATGTATACATGTAAAAATTAAGTAAGTATTTCGATTACTATTGGTGGATTATTTTAACGTTTGCTGAAAAAACTATTTAATTGATGGTTAATTGTTTTACATTCGATAACGACGCATTTTCCATGTTTTCGATATATGATGTAACTCAGTTTTTACTTCATTTACACCGTTTCTGAGCAAATGTTTGTACAGATCAATATAAGCGAATGTCTTGAAAAAGAATGGTGATGATATGAATATGAATAAAATGAGGTTATTTTTCTACAGCTTTTTCATCAAAAGGGATATATATCTGATACCTGTTTCAGTAACATTGCATAGTGATTAAAAAGGTTACACAATGCTCTTGTTTGCATAAAACCAATTAATAGTCTAATTCTTACATTTGTTCTTTATTTGCTATTATATTTTGCATTACATGTTATGTAGTAAATATGTATATACACTATACAGTTGTGTGACTATTTTGGCCAAATGTGACGTGTCAAGTGTTGCCTTGCCCCAAAAAGAAGCACGATCTTAAAGAGCGAAACACAAATCCACATATAAGTTTGAACTTAAGCTATCAAAATCCTTCTTTGCATTACCAGCTAAAAGTTATTACAAGCATGACAAGTATTTTAGTCATATAAGTCCACGGTTTGACATAAAAGTGTACCTGGTGCCTAAATGTAGCTATCTGTGTATTTAAGATGACACGGCGTTTTATAACAGTTATATTTTCCTCTTTAAATTTACGATAATTGCTCATTAAAGCAATATTCAGAAATCATCATCAAGCTCAACACTAACGGTAGCAACATCAGCCAAAGCAAAAACAACAACAAAAATATAATAATAGTAACAATAATAATGCTAATGATAAATATACTACTACTACTACTACCTCTTATAATACTGCTATTACTACTACTACTACTACTTCTACTTTAACGACCACTACTACTACAACTACAACAACTATTACTTCTACTACTAATACTTCTTATAATACTAATAATAATTAAAATAAAACTTATACCTATAATTTTTATTTTTATTTATATAAATTACCTTCGTCTTCTCTAGCATCTTCTTCTTAGCATTATTATTATAATTATTATTCTCATCAAAAAACAAAAAGAGTAATAATACATACAAGTATAATAACACTGATCGTTATCGTAAATACAATCATACTAATATGATTAAAGATTTGCATAGAATGGTATGATACATGTGTACAATATTTAAAGCAATAATCATGCATCATGACCTTATAATTTTACTTTAGAATTTAGGATACACGATTGCATGGATCAAAGAAACCTGACACATGTAAGTGGCGTGTACAGCGTTCTTCCTGCGGGGATGTTTCAGAACATTGAGGTGTACTGTGACATGCAAACGGACGGAGGGGGATTGGCGGTATGAATTGCATTAGCTATTTAATCCGTAAACCGTTTTATCAACACATCATAGACTGATTTGGTAGATATTCGATCGGGGAATTGCAATTTAACTAAGTCGAAATTACGATGTGGTAAGATACATGTTTAACCATACTACTGAGTAACAGCAGTCATAGCTTCCTTATGGCGGCCATAGAGGCTTTTATGTTTGAAAGGTCATATTCAAGTCCTTGTTCGTTTTTACGATAAATATTCTTTCATAATCTAGGCACACTATACACATGAGTGCCATAAAAATACATTAATATCACATATATACATAGTTGAAGGAAAATAACTAGTGACAAACATTTAAATATATTTTGGCAACTTAGTAGTAGTATAAGTGTTGTTATTTATAAAATTATTAGTAGTAGTAATATTATTATTATTGCACTAATACTATTACTTCTATTGCTATTCTTATTATTAAACAGTTCAAATAGAATTAAATAAAGATACATATGTAAGTAATAAAGATAATTACATATTAAGTAAAATGTGCTTTAAAATAAGACCATTTGAAACAGTATCCGACTTGCAACCGTAGTGATATTAATTCTTTAGAAGCTATTATAAATCAACTCTTCACACGAATTTTCCAATTAGCGATACAAGTGTTGCAAAAGCTTCATTGTTTGATCATTTTTTCTTGTACGTGTCCTTGCATAAAACTATATATTTTTATTTGTACTTTACATAGTGGAATTTTATACCACTTATTTGAATTAAGTGTATGCTTTTGTCTTTAATCTAATGCAATATTGTGTTGTTGTTTTTTCTAATATGTAAAAACGTCAATACAAAGGATCGTAAGATAAATAGTATATATTTCCGAAATAAATTTTGGCGATTGCCGAGAAATCAGAAACTCAACTAGTAGTAGTAGTGGTAGTAGTAGTAGTAGTAGTGGTAGTAGTAGTAGTAGTAATAGTAGTAGTAGTGGTAGTAGAAGTAGTAGTAGGAGGAGGAGTAGTAGTAGTAGTAGTAGTTAGTAGTAGTAGTAGTAGTTAGTCGTCAGAATAGTTAGTATGTCTAGTAGTTAGTAGTAGTAGTAGTAGTAGTAGTAGTAGTAGTAGTGTAGTAGTAGTAGTAGTAGTAGTAGTAGTAGTAGTAGTAGTAGTAGTAGTAGTAGTAGTAGTAGTAGTAGTAGTAGTAGTAGTAGTAGTAGTAGTAGTAGTAGTAGTAGTAGTAGTAGTAGTAGTAGTAGTAGTAGTAGTAGTAGTAGTAGTAGTAGTAGTAGTAGTAGTAGTAGTAGTAGTAGTAGTAGTAGTAGTAGTAGTAGTAGTAGTAGTAGTAGTAGTAGTAGTAGTAGTAGTAGTAGTAGTAGTAGTAGAAGTAGTAGTAGTAGTAGTAGTAGTAGTAGTAGTAGTAGTAGTAGTAGTAGTAGTAGTAGTAGTAGTAGTAGTAGTAGTAGTAGTAGTAGTAGTAGTAGTAGTAGTAGCAGTACTAGTAGTTTTATGATAAGGAATAACATTATTTCAGGTGTTTCAACGTCGTGTGAATGGATCTGTGGATTTCTACCAAAATTTCTTAAATTATGAAAATGGCTTCGGAGACGTTCATGGAGAATTCTGGCTTGGTAAAGTATATCGCTTCATTTTTCCCAACACCCTAAAAAACTCTTCAAATTCTCTTTATGATTCGATTGTTAATTATTAATTATCATATTTAGTTTGACTTTTTACAGTGAGGTGTTGATGTACGCTCACAAATTATATTGTAAATAATGGATGCACATATACTTCAAAATATGCTCGTGTTTTATATAGTTTTTTATATAAGTATTCTAACAGGTGGTATTGGCATGAGCTTACTAAATGAATTATTTCTTAGGATTGAAGTATATACACGCAATGACCGCCAACGTAACGTCTGAACTCCGTATCGAGTTGGAGACGGGTGACGGACACTTGTTATATGAGGTATTTCCGAACTTCAGGCTGTCGGCTGCACCTGAATACACTCTGCATATTGAAAAGGGTCATGGCACTGCAGGTAAGCCCACGTTATATTTGTATATGTTTGCGTTTGTACAACTAAAACACGTTTTCTTCGCACGACATTTAGTTGTCCAGACAATAATATACCAGCACATACACCCAGGGTTAGGGTACACAGTTTTTGTACGTCTACCAACTCCACAAAAATCTTGAGAAACGATATGAACAATTTGTAATAAAGACCCCATGAGCTTAGGCATTTCCTTGAAAACCTTAATTTGAAAACAAGTGTGATAACAAATTGCCACACACGTTTTTTAGAGTTAAGACGCATCGGTTTTGTTTCCGTTATGGAATACCCGTTAGTTGTTTAACATAAATACATGCATAACGTTACGCAGCTATCAGAACAAACGAAAGATGCCATTATCAGTAAATTTGTTTTGAATATACATGTATGCGCGGATAAGAAGCATAGTATAGATTGTGTTGCATGGTATATTGTCTTACAAACATAAACATGAACTAAATTGACGAACTAAAATAGTTTACAAATTAAACACAAATCATATATAGACGAAACCCGCTCATTTGAAAATCTAAATCAAAATAGTATTTTAAGCGGGGTCAGTTCACATAGATTCAGCTGACTATTTTGCATGCACGTGTCTGTTCGTGGCGAACAGTTATACAGAAACAATCTTAAGTGGATAATGCTCAGTGGAACAAGGATAACTAACATTTAATTTCAACCATTTGCATATGTTTTTCTACGTGTATTTACGGATATTAACTTTTTTTATGAAAGTTTTATTAACAATTATATATTTTTCAAATGTGTTTCTAATAAATATTCGTATTTTCGAGTATTACAAAGATACGAAAATCATAGTTTGAGAATTTCTATTGTAAGGAAAGTTATGAATACAAATTAAGCATGCTATAGTTTTTATAGTATATGTACTATCATGTACTATCAAATCTGATAACTGAAACTATTGGCCATTTGAAAACTTCTTGTAGGGTCGAAATTGAAGTTACAACAAGATTGACTGAGCCGATGCGTAGTTGAACATTCGTCAAAAAATCTTCCTGAACTGTCAGATTGGCGTAATATTTATCGTAATACAGTTTTTGTTCTTATAAACAATACATAGGTGGTATTGTTGTCACTCATCGCTTTCATACCGCAAGGCTGCGTGGAATCTACACCAAAGGGCTTTCATCAATATATACGTATGGGTTGCTAATATGAGTGAAACGTGTACAAGACCAAATTCATTGGTTGCGATCGCCTGGTTATTTTCAGTGTAATAACATATTTATGGACCGGATGTATGGTCCTAATAATAGATATTCAAACTGCATGATTTTTGTATGTTGGTTACATATTGTTTAAGCCGATCATACAGATGTGTTACGGGTATAGCGGTATACATGTATATCATTTCTGAACTTTTTTTAACCAATTATAATATTTGGAAAATAGATGTTAAAATTTGTAACATTAAGAAAGCATGGTGGTAAGAGTAAAGGTTCAGCCAGAACAGGACAATTGTATGGCACACACATCGCACTGAAATCTCAAAATTGAAATAGCAAACGGTATAAAAAAATAACATGTAAATGTACCAAACTAATCATTGACAAATCAAATTCCTTGAACAAATCACATGCATGTTGGTCCAGATAAGCATTAAGAGGGTCTAATTACAATAATTGAATAAACACACAATTGATGAGAAATTGCAAGTTCTGATTGTAGCTCAGCTTGAATAATATCCGAGCACAATTGGGATTGAACACGGGACCTCCTGCTTCCAAATCAAGCAGACACCCTACCGCGTCGCTATAAAAGCTAGCTCTTATAGCACGGCAGTATAAGTTTGTAACATAACACACTATAATAATCGAAATTTGTACCAAATTTCATACAATCTTAAATAGGCAGTCACCTTGATCAACATTTCAGTAACCTCGGGTTATCAAAACGTCAATACGTACCTGGCACCAATATTTGCTTACCTTATGTGTCAATCTTCGGTCAATTCCGTATGTATTCGTTATGTGTCCGTTGCATACGTCATATTTATGTTGCAGACACGTAACTTTACAAACGCCCAATCAAAATTGCACACGTTAAATCAACTTTACGTTGAAGACACATGACTTTACACGGCCAATCAGAATTGCACACGTAACAATTATCAAAGCTTTCGTTGTTTATATCTATATTAATAAAGCAGTCTTACTAGAGCAGCCGAACATAGAAGGCGCATTATTGGTTGCTGTCGCGGGCAAGGCCCGTTGTGTGCTTTCGCGCTTTGCCTTGAACTTGACAAACATTTTGAATACGTTGTGTTGTGTTAATAAGCAGAAATAAAACGTAAATATATCTAAAATTGAGATTATCTACGTTTATCGTGACTTTGTGTTCTCCGTCAACTATGTTACAAGTTCTTCATATAACGAATGACTTAAAAGCTCTAGAGTGAACTGTTTTTGTACAATTGCTTACGACAACGTGCATGTTAAGATGCGAACACATACAGGACACCATAAGACAGCCTGTAGGGCAACACTTGATTTGGGATAAACCTTAGCAGTATAGATAGTGCAGGACTAGGTCTGAAGTCCCGTTTGCAAAATTGGGTTGGGAGATTTTCTCCCTTGATGTGAGTTAATTAGTCCTTATACATGATAAATCACCGAGGTGCTTGTCTGTCACACTGGCAGTGGCCTAAAAATACCATAATCCAATATGGCCGCCGACGGCCATGTTAAAAAAGAAAAATATATTGCCTTTTGGAGAAAAATCAAATGTTTTACCTCTAAATAATGTCTTTTTGGTAAAAACTCAGTTATGAGAGGTCTTGTTAAATATGGAGGGTAATTGATCCGGAAAGGTCAAGTACGAGGTCAGTTGATACATCAACGACCTTGAGTTGACCTTGGACAGCTAAAGTCAGTGTATAAACTTTAATGTGACAAATTTCGACGTAATAAATTCAATTACAATATTGTTGAGCATGTTTTACGTAATATTGGTACATTTTGATAATTAACGCATGGTGTGCTCACAGACAAAATACAAGTATATTGAAAATTTTCACATTTGGAGGAAAAATACTACAGTGAGCGGGACTCTAACCCAAATGCAGATGGTTTGATAATGTGATAATCGACCAAACCCCTTACCAAGCAAAACAGTGATATTTGTTCAACGTTGGCTCAAAGTCAAACTGACGAAACATCTATTTGATGTCGGGAAGACTTTGAACCAATGCCAGGTGTTGGTTGGGTAATCACTGAGTCATCCCCAGTCCTAGGGACAGGCCAACGGGCTTACACCTTATTCCATAAGGACTTATAGCAAAAATGCACACAACTCATCAACATGAAATCATTCTCACTTTAATAGGTTTCCAAATACTTTGTTTCACAAAGATTACATACTGTTCCAAAGTTAGTCATTTCATGTGAGGTTTCCACAAGGTAAATTGTCCACTTTACCATGACAAACTGTGATGCAAAGCACCCCAGCAGCACGGCGAATACACCATCGAGTATCGCACTTTCCTGTACACTTGCACAATATCAGCAAGCTCCGTGGTAAAGGCTTCAGGCACTTTGTGGGCAACAGCATGCCAAGGTGCTCCGTCCATCCACCATGTGTAACTGGTGCCAGTCGTGTCTCAGAACCATCAATATTTATAAGCAGTTTACATGCCTTATGTATTAGGCTCTTCTACACATATGTCCTTTGATTACACTGCTTGAAGGAGTATCTAGGCCAGAGACTCGCAGAAGTTTGCCCTGACATCTAAGCAGAACAATGGTCCAATGGAAAGGGCCCATACAAAGAAAGAGGTCGCTGAACTTGTTCGGCTCTTGTAGATAAATGTCTGCTGCAAGAGCAAAAACACCCTCAACACACCATATTGCCAGCGATTCCTGATCTTACTTTGTCTTTGCACACTCTGAAAATAAGTGATGCAATGTCTGAATGTAGAACGCTTAGTGATGGGTCTTTGTATAACAGGTAGGAAGCCAACACGCATCATCGACACCACAGCAGAATAAACAAGCATATGAACGACCCATTTATGAGGATTTTCTATTTCTGAACCATTGCGCAGAACACTTATAGTGAATTCACGCTTTGTGGCTACATTCCGGACAGTTTGTGCATCGAGCAACGTAGCCTGCTTCGTTTCAGGATGCAGCAACACGTGATAAGGCTGGTATAACTATTGGCTTGATATGGGGAGGTACCTCTTGACATGGTAGCTTTGTCTTCAGAATTGGATGTTCATTGCTTATTCCTGTATTGGACACTGTGGGTTCGGAAAGAGGCATATTTACTGTGGCATCTTGAAATACCACTAGGGCAGCATAATGTGGACCTTCGGTACCAGATATTGATGATTTGTCAGCATAGTCTGAGTTTTTCATTCCAGAAATAATATAGTCCTCTTTGGTGAAAGTACTGGGTATTGGGGTTTCTCCATCTTCTGAGCATTTCACGGCATAGCTATCAAGAAAACTGAGGGCAATATAAAGAAGTGAAACTCCAGCTGCTAAGTCTGATGGTTTGAAAACTTGGACATGCACCCTTTCTGTTGAAAGCAGTGAAAAGGCTCCTGCTGCGATCTCTTTCATAAATTGCGTGGCCAAGCATCATATGCAATGGTGTTCGCGTCAAACCACTATGACTGATGTACACAAGCATCTGGAATAGACAGTGTAACTGTTTACTCTTATGATCTCTCAACCAGGTTTCTGTTTGTTCTTGTGGAGGATGATCTGTTGGTAAATGACCGTGTAATAACTGTTTCTCTGCCTCCTCATGTACCTCATCTTCAAGAGGCTGTAGAAGTTCTTAAATGTCCTGCACACTGCTTTGAAAAAGCGTGTACTTAGGGACCTTAAAAAGAGCTGACAAAAACGTGAGAAACAATCCTGACATTATTGTTCTTGCCCATGAAGACTTGAGGTCAGTAATGTCGCAAAAACTATCTTGTAGGCCAAAATCAACGTCTTTGAGAACTTGTCTTAACTGGGCACACCAGCTTTCTGCATAATGTCCTGATTCTTCAGTTTGATAACTATGTCAGCAGCGCTTATATCAAAAAATGATGTCAGATTCGTTGACCCGACTATTGGGCGATATTGTGACCGAATGTCCATAATTACTGATAATCAGCTGCTTCATATTACGGTTAAGGAATGTACTTGTAAGCACTTCACCTTCTTCACAAACTTAATGCAAACTCTACAATATCACTCATAGTGCAAAATTCACCGTTTGAACGAAGATTGTCAATATAAGTAAGCTTGCGATTTAAGAGTACGCGCTTGAAGTTGTTAATATCCGGTTTGACATGATCAGTAGATTTAAAGTTACGGTCAAATTTTCGTAGGTAGCTCTGACAACATTTGTTGTGGCAGTATAGGTCTGCAGAGATGAATGACTTTATACATTCTTCTTGGTTGTTGCTCCGACGATCAGCCACTCTTGTGAAAACTTCATCCTGGAAGTGTTTTGCAATGTTGACAAATTTCTCAGCCCTATCATACTCGCAGATTATGTATTTGTCCCGGTTCCGCTTGTGTTCTACATTACCACATATTACACAAATCAAAGTTCTGGGATCTTTCGGACAGCTAGGGGGTGTACATGGTAAAATGCTACGGCGAAAGGATTTCCTGAAACAAACACTTGTAGACGCCCGAAATGTGTGTACGATTTATAACACTTATTGGTATTGTGGTAAGAAAGCATAGCTTGTGATCATCCGTCTTGTCGTCCAAAAGTTTGACGAGCTTTGTAACAATATCATTCCTTAGTGCAGAAGCTCTCTTTGCCCTCGCAAGCGCAGTGTCTTCACTGGTTAGAGGTTATTTGTTATCTTCCTGTCAGATGATACATAAACTGGGATGCAGCCCGTCGTCCTCTGCAACCAAGGGGACCAAACTTGTGTCTTTTAGAGAAGATATTTTAGATAGTAAACCAACTGCTGAGTTAGTTAATAGTGTCCAAAAATACACTAGCTCTTAAAACCTTGAATAGACTGCTTTCACTCTACCAAATGTTCTCGTTCGTAATTTTTCCTTGTTTATAATAGTATTTGTTTGTTCTTATTTCACACGTGATTAACAATATTATCCAAACAAAACTGTTATTAATATAACATATAATTCTCAGTTCTTTCTGTATTAATGGTCTAAAATCAACTGTTCTTAAATACTGAAAATTGCTAGAAAATCTGATGTCTGTATTGTCTGTATTATTTCAAAAAGAGATACTGCATTGACATTTTCTCTGATAATCAGAGATCGTAGAAATGTAAACATTTAACACTAGAATCAAAGCAACAAAGCCATTTAATCAAACTTGGGAACAAAATAAATAAACCAAAATTTATCAAAATAGCAGCCAGCATGCTGTGGTAAAAAGACTCGCATTTCGCAATACCATGACTTTCCCGCTTTTGTAAATAAAATGATCGAATCAATGTTTGCATTCAAAATGCACTAATAAGCATAAAATTAAATGATTATATATAAAGAAGAATGGTTCTATTGCATATTTTTTTAGATTTTAATACAAAAACCATATGTAAATGAACATTTGACAATTTAAAACTGCATAAATAAGCGTTATATTTTAGTAAAATTGAAGCTGTCAATTCAGCAAGAAAATGAATAAAAGAATCAAAGGTCTGAGCGGTATTGATGACAAAATGATCTTGTACATGCCGTTTCAAGGTCATTCTGACTTTGAAAAAGATACATTGATAACATAAATTTATCCTACACACTATATTTAGTCAGTATATATATTTATTATAAATGTATATTGTTGTTACGGTAAATTAAAGTAAAAATTGTATTATGTCAATGGCGGCCATCTTTGAATCGATAATAGCAAAAACGTGGCATGATTCCAGACAAGCACCTCGGTTTTTTTGCATGTCTACAAACCCATATACTCAATTCCACTGAGAAACGACCTGAACAACATTTTGCAAACGGGTCCACATACCAAGTACACGACTAAGACGCTCTATTGTTAATAAACTTGTCGTATACTACGCAATGTTTTCACCCGATATACTTGGATAACTTAAGAAATGGTCATTACGTACAGAACTTAACTTTAACATAATACGGGCGTTTTGTTTAAGCGAATACAACATTACAACAGATATTATTTTGTGTCATCTTGTTTTAATTTATATGTGTTGTATGCGTACGCTAACACTCAAAATATTGAATTCTAAACAATACATACATACTACGATTTCCCAGTGTCAACATAACATCTCAACTAATTGACAACATTGACATATTTGTGTTATCCACAAAAGACATTAATATATATTGTTACTACTTCAGAAAAGAATCAGATCCTATTACCTTAAAATAAACTTGACAAATAGGCTTTTCTTGTCAGACACACCATGTTATGTTTGTTCTATCAAAACTATTAGCAAATATTAATCATGCTGGCATGGCTAATTAATAATATTTAATAAAACACTTTTACAAGTGCAAAACAATATCGAAGCAAAAATCCATCGCAGCATTGTTTCTAATAATAAGTTGATGTTCGTGTTAACTGCCGGTGGTCACGGTCGGTCTATGATAACATTAAAAGCAAACGTCTACCATAAACTAACGAAAATTATCTATGATATGTGTGTTCAACTTTTATGTATTAGGGTGCTAATAGATATTATGTTATAGAATTAGATTATTGTATAACAACACAAACATTTTATTTTTAGGCGATTCACATGGGCTATCGTATAGCTCCGGAACTAGATTATCCACATATGACAACGAACACAGCAGCACATGCGCCCACAGCCATCACGCAGGAGGGTGGCTTAATAATTGTGGATGGGCTAACTTAAATGGTAGATATGTTACGCCCGGGTCAAAAAGCTTCTTATACGAAGCGATGTGTTACGGGGACTATAACGACGGTGAAGCACTGAAGGGTACAACAATGATGTTTCGAAGAGTTTGACACCTTCACGACGACGTATTATGCACACTTGCACGGCCAATAAAATAATGAAAATGTATGTGAACATGCATCCCATTTAAATTTCTTTAAAGACCAAGCAACGTGCTCGTTCTGTTGTTTGATTCGATGTGTGAGTGACATTAATCAATTGATAATTAGGTTAACACCTTGTCATTTAACACACGGGGGTTTGCAATTCTGCTTAATTGTGTAAAAGGCGCAAACCAGTATTCCATCCGTATTTCAGCTCTATCACTGAGGTATTTTAACCAAAAATACCTATAATGCAAGCTTGTAACTAAAGCTTGCCGACTTGAATTTATTAGGTTGTAATAATATAATGTTAACATCACAATAAGAGGCGATAACCATCGTTTTAGAAACTTGTCATTAAGCCAAACTGAAAGCACGTTTTTTAAAAGATATTCGTATGAAACATACATGTAAGGATTCAATGATGTTAAACTAAGGCCGTTATAAACATAGCACTCTGTAATGGCCCTATTCCACTACGAAAACAAGCCCACGATTCGCTACGATTTCTCACATTTATTGAATCGGGAAGACTCGTGACAGTCTGCGATTCAGTTACGACAGTGGTACGATTGAGTTACGACGAATCGTGGGGTTCGGTTGAAGTCTTGCGAATAGGGCCGCGACTTCACTACGATGTGTAAGAATCTACTGCTACTGTACTACGAACGATGCAGATCGGTCACGACTAAGCTAGGACCTTACCAAACGCACCCATGAATTCGGCGCCAATATCTACTGATATTGATTCTAACACGGCACGCGACTTGTTTTCTATAGACAAAGAAGGAAATAAAGTGTGGGTTATTCTGCAATAAATTATGGGCGGAGCTTAATGTTTCGAAAATTGTTCCGAATAAATTAAGAAAATATTGCAGTAAAATGCACGTGCTTAAATCCCGCTCTTAAAGAAATGTAAAAAATTCAGCACGTATACAAATGTAATGAAACAACAAATTGTATATTTGGTGATAAGTAGCATGACCACGCCTGCTAAGAATTTGTTTGTTAAGAAACGTAATTAAGAAAACATTTATAGCATGTCAGCTTTTCGGAAGAATTAACACATGTGACGTCATTTAGTTTCTATGAGTGTTGTTCTCTATGAAAGTGACGTAATTTGCAAAATATTTGTGAATGAAAACGACGTCAAATGTTTGTACAATTCAATGACGTCACTAAATAATGAACTATGTATTAAGAAGGGCAGTGTATTGAAAATATAGTTCACGTCCAAAAGCTTGAAGCAAATCAATCAGAATCGTGTAAAAATAGAAATAACATTTTCCTATGATGGCTTGTTGTCGAATAACCCACAGTAAGGAATATAGATTCGTGTTATCAAAGCACTCGTGCTCCGCATTCTTGATTTAATTCCTACGCATCTATACTCCTTACTGTGGATTATTCGAGAACAAAACATGATGGAAAAATATTATTTCTTTATCATTCTTTACAAAATCGTAACTGTTTTGTAACTAAATCGCGAGAATCTTAGCGAGCTCGCAACTCAATCGGGGTGAACTCTTGAGAGTCTTGACAAAGTCGTAAATGATTCGTAGACAGATCACGTGATCACCGATTCCCCGATTGAGTCACGAATTACCTAAGATTCCATTACGACACCCAAGAACGCACAACGACACTGTTACGAGTCAACTGCGATTACATTCAGTCTTGAAGGTCTTGGTCAAATTTTTAACACGTTTAAAAACTGGCCGCGATTTTTTGGGAGCTCACGACTCGCCCGCGACTAGCTACGAATGAGTTAGGACCTTCGCCTTATAGGGGTATTCTACTTCAACCCGATTCCCCACGATTTGTCCCGATTTCCAATATTTTGAGGTCGGGGACATTCGTAACTCAATCGGCGAAGGTCCTAACTCATTCGTAGCTAGTTGCTTTAAATGGGCTTGTTACATGTATAAGCATAAATTTCCAAGAAAGGTAGGGTTTCTTCAAAGGCAATTTTTTACAGACTATTCTTAATGAAACACAATATTTTCTATGAAGGTTATGTATTATAATAAGGGTAATTATTATATATGTATTTGTTTACGAACAATATTCATATAAAACACGTCACATTCATTTTTGTAAATACAAGTGCGTTGTTATTATATTAAGGTAGTGAAATGAAAAATAACGGCAGTTATATTCATGAACGTGATTATTAACTGTTAAGGTCATTGTTTTGCAATGCGACAAGTTAGCTACTGGAGCTAAAACATGGATCATGTTGGCGACTAAGGGAGCAGCCATAGAAACATGGAATGAAAGACAACGACATGCGTTTAGCATGGTCAATGAACTAAACTTAAGCGCTGCCGCTGGATCATCATCGGACTAGGCGAATTCAGGTTGCTAGGCTTCGGAGAAACATCTACAGACGAAGGGCGCAAAATATGGTTCAGCGGTGATGATGTTAGACATCAACACGGAATTACTGTCAACGTTAGGAATGTGGTAGACAACATCGTCAACAGTTGCATCCCAGTGTCCAGCACACGCATTTTCATCCTTATCTCAACGAGACCGCACTCTATCACCATCATCCTGGTCCACGCACGAGAATACTGAATTAATATTTTAAGAATGAGAGCGAATGATAGTCAAGGTCTCGAAGAAAAAACGTGCTAATTGTTGATGAGTACTGGCATGCAAAGTAGGGAGAAGCGACATATCAAGCCTTGTCAGAGAAAGTAGGTAGATAAAGCTTAGGAGACACCGACGACACTAGTTTCAGACTTCTTAAGTTCGCCACCAGCTAACTCTGGCGAACACGCTGCATCCATACACATCTATCAGAACAGCGACCTGTAATGTTCCAAACGGAGAAGTACACAACAAGACCGATACTTTCTACGAAACGGTTCAAGTCAGGCCTGAACAAAGCAAACACAAGAACGTTTCTGGGCGCAAACCTAGGCAATGACACTGAATTGATGCTCACCTGCATCACGCTGAAGTTAAAAAGCCACTGCAACACCAAGAATCATCGTATTTAATTTGACTTGGGGAAATTGAAAAGATTTTTCTAGCACAAATAGGTGGCAAGTTTGCAGCCCTGAACATCTTAGACAATAACATCGACACAATCACCAACAGCAATAATAAGGTCCTGCAATTATCTGCTGAAGAAGTTCTTAGGAAAGAGAATACAGAACAAGCCATGGGTGACGACCGAAATCAAAGACTATACCTATGTTACCAGGGAAAACAGCTGATGCATGAGAAGAATATCAGTTTGGACTATATGGGTAGAAAGCAAACAGGGAGGTGCGGAAGAAGATGAAAGAGGCCGAGGTAGGTCAAATGCAAGTGTTCAGCTGACGCAGACGGGATTATCCTAACCGAGGTTGTCTATACAAGCATATAACTTACTATAAGAATAAGTGGTCATTGGTAATCTGAAAATAACGCATACTTAACCTTCAAGTAAAGGTGTTCTCTTCAATCCATATATAACACATCACTTTGAAACATGACCTACATACTGCAGTTAGTAAATGATTTAACCTTGAACATATACAGACAAGAACATTATGAAGGTAGCACAGAAACTCTGTAGGGTACACCAATATCGTTGCAATAGTGAATTTCATTGATTTTACATAAATGACTGGTTTGATTGAATGTTATTCAACTGGTAAAACAGTATACATACGATGCAACGTGTCCCTTACAAGCGGATCATTTACATGTAGTGTATAATCGGGTACTGACGATTCTTTAAAATTGGTAAACGTTAAAAACGTTTGGGATTCATCAAACAATCTCAAGTCTTTCTGGAGTGTGGTGTCAGTGTGTGCTACCTTTGTTTGAATGTATGTTTATCCTGAAAGTAAATCAATCCGTAAGATTGAGCTTTTATTTAACCTTACAATAAGAACATAATGCACACAGAAACACAGTTACATGGTGAGACTAACTTTTAAGAGAAGTATTACACTCTAGTAATAATTTGCAAGTCCCCATACGAAATATTATTATTTTGAATTGTTTACCTTTGAAAATAGCAGTGACCTTTGACCTACGTATCCATGTACTGACCATGTGGTTTCAGGTAACCAAAAGTGTTTAACGTTTATTTGATAAAGAATTAGTTCTGCGATTAGTGTTAGTTTCGACGAACAAAGACAAGCCATCTTACGGAAGTAGCGGGCGAACAAAGACAAGCCATCTTACGGAAGTAGCGGGCGAACAAAGACAAGCCATCTTACGGAAGTAGCGGGCGAACAAAAATAAAGGTGTGCTGTTTTCTTTACAGGGTCAAATTAGGAAAAGTGCACTAAAAGCTTGTTAATTTTAGTGCAAAAGCTCAGGATTAAAATCACGAGCAGATTTGAGAATTATGAATTGGTGTATTTAACTGTTCATGAATTTGTTCATGTGTAGAATAAAAAGATCTGCAGAGAGACATACAATTGATTTGTTGCTATTTTAGAAAAATGGTCACGGACAAATTATAAGTCATTGTCAACCATATGCACCTTTAAGAGTGTAATAGTGTTATTGTGCAGTTTGTTATACGTAGGAATTAGTGTTTCGTATGGAAACCAAAATATTAATATTAAACGAATACATGTACTCAACATTTTGCATTTTAAGTAAGATAGTTAAAAGTATTAATCGTTTCATTTTTTGTATAAACCCATAGGAAAAAGAATTGAGACGTAATAATTTAGGTTATTTTATGCGAAGTGTACAATGCGGTGATATATTTGTATAAATGCAGTGTGCATAAAATATTTGTCGAACCAATACGCGAACCCTGTGTAATTCTGCCAGCTGAGTACGAATATACACATGTAAACATATTTTACAAACATATATAAACTACTACGTGTGTTATAAATCTACTATTTTCAGTCCCTTATTTGCATATTTCACATCTAATATAAATTCTATGTCTAGTCCGAAAAATAGCTCCAGCGCTTCAGTCATGAATTGCACTTGTTTGATTTTAGTTATAAACATAAGATATAGATAAATATACAGGTATTGGTTTTTGTGTGATTGTAGCTTTGCTTTGTTTATAATTTAAAATTTTTTTAATTATGCTTGATTATGATTACACAGGAAAAGAACGCAAACCATCCACTAAAGTGTATGTAAGTAATATATTATGTTTACAATTTTCATGACTTGGTCATTTAATAAAGTAGAGTAAGTTCGTTATAAACATGGTTCAATATATATAATTTTTTTATCATTGTTTATTCGGGTTACACAAAAGGTATGAAAAAATGTCCTGAAATGTGCACATTTGTATGACGGGACTTTATGTAGATCACGTATATCGATTCTGAAATTCTTAGAATTCCAAATTACGACATATTGACCTTCTATTTTGACACATTTGTCTGCTTAAAATAACCATTATATAAAACGTGTAATAAAGGTTTCTCTGATAATTATAATTATTTGTGATAAATGAAGCCATATCAATACGACATTTCGTGCTAATTACGTACGTCTTGAATAATCATGCAGCTAGTGGTCAAGCCATTAAGATAACTAATGAGCGTATATGCCTTCATAGTGGGTTTTATGAACTGAACAATATGGCAGAGTGTCAACGGTATATGATTCTATCAAGGTCTTAATAACAACAATAGTCCGTTTACATACATAAAAAATGCCACAATCTAGCTTCAATTAAACATATTATTTGATCTAGTTCATATATTTCTAGCATATAACAGATTGTCAAAACAATACAAAAAAACGCACCACCACAAAACAACAAACGCAAAAATATGATTTCATATTAGGACATTTAAGCTGTCCTTTTAAGATTAAAAGGACACATGAAAAGAAATAACAATCACCGTAAACACATATTTCATTAAACAATATTGAAACGCAACATCTATACAATTACATTAATTAATAAAGGGAATTAATTATAAATTGTGACGGTTGTGCATTTAAATGTCATCTACAAAAGCGCTTTGAACTTTTTTCACATAAAACATGGCTCAACATTCCTTAACGAATTGTTAAATTGTTTGGAGACCTTTACGGTAACATGTAAAATTTTGGGAAAAAAATAATTTATTCTTACAATTATGTTCAAATCATTTAACTTTTTCAAATCATATTCTATGTCGTCAATATAATAATTTGAAAGAGTGGACATACATTATTTTGGATCGTTTAAAAAAAACACGTTTTTCCCATTCGAGAGAACTCAACGAAAAAATTTATTCTGAATACAATACGACAAACACATAACTGTGGAAAGTATAAAAATACACGAAACTACCCAGCAATACACTAACCTGTTTACCCATTTATATTAAGTACTAATAGACATTTCATTAAAATAACAAATGCATGGTCGTATTTATTATCGTTTAATTTTCATATTTATTCTCTTGCTACTACCTCGAATAATACCGTGTAAAATTGCAAATAAAGATAAAAATGATAACCACTTTGTGCTGGTTTTACTTGTTGATGTTGAAGAACACGTCTTACGCATATGCAGTATTCAATTGTGTAAACTAACAAAGGGCAAATATTAAGCATGTCAATTGCTTCTGCTCTGGAAGTCTTTTAATTATGGAGAATAAATCATAACTCTATACTCATTGTGAAAAATCAAGAAACGTTCCTTTCAGATATGCTACTTTAAAAGGGCCTTTCCACGTTTTGGTAAATTGAGAAAATTAAAAAAAATGTATCAGATTCGCAAATTTTTGTTTTAGTTATGGTATTTGTGAGGAAACAGTAATACTAAACATTTATGCATCTTTTGACGATTTAAAATTCTGAAAATTATAAAGCGTTCCAACGCGAAACGATTGAATACTTTGGAAAGTTATGTTGTTGTCGTTATAATTTGTGATGCTACGAGGATTGCTTATATAAAGTATATAATACATCACTCATTGTATAAGCACGGATGGTCGAGTGGTCTAAGTGAGAGTCTTTTCACTCCAGGACTCCAGGGATCAGTGGTCCGAGCCCTGTTGAGGGTTAATTTGTTTTCTTTTTTTAAAATTTATTTTTGATTTCTTACTGGAGCTTTTTAGATCCAATGGTTACATGTATCAATATAAAGCATTTAATAACAAACTTCAAAACATGCCAAAATCTATGAAAATGCCCCTTAAAAAAAAGTTTCCACTGAATACTTATGATTGTAAACAGGAAATGTAAATCGATCTTTTTTCACTATTGTCAGATTTGTTAAACGTTTGTTACTAATGACGAACACGTTTTGTGAAGCTGGAATAGGATAAGCAATTATGAGTCTGAAAAAGTAGGATAATAAACTTAATTGGATATTGATTTATACTGGAGGCCAAATAGTACTTTGGTAGACAATTCTGATAATATATTCAGTGAAATACACTGCAACCTATAACTAATAATAGGTAGTAAATATTGCTTTTAGTAGCCTCCAGCAGCTGTTCTCCATTAGACCTCTGGAGCGATTGTATGTCCTCCTCACGATAACAGGATCATTATATGTCTAAATACGGAACGCACGTAATATAAAAACAACGAACAATAAACAAATGGTGTTATTTACTAGACGAGGTACTGGACCAACTCATTTCCTTTTGCACTTTCCAATATTGGTTGACTTTTTGTTTGATCTTGTTGGTTTGGTGTTTGTTTATCCATCTATATTTTAGTGGAAAAGAAAGCGTATTCTACATAACAATATTGAATTCGTATTTTTACAGTTAGTATGGACAATGCATATAGATATACGGTTTGTTTATTGGTAATAACATAGTATGCTTTTAGAATGTAAATGAATGATTTCATTATCAGGTAATTATACAATCTGTAAAAACATATATGGTAGTTAAACTAAATCAAAACAGCTTGAATAAATCTGTAATGAAAGTAGTTGTAGCAATTATTATATTTATGAATGTACCTCGAATCTCGCCCGACAATTTACATCATTCGCTGGCACTTCTTTCCAAACAATCGTTACTATACGAACAGCTTAATTTCTTTTGCTACATTATCACAAACGTTAATAAATTCGTTTTTATATACGTTCATACACGAACGTAAGACTACAAACAGACATTGGAACATATATCGTCAGCAATATTAGTGTATAAATTATCCGGTAAAATAAGCGCTGAAATATTATTTTGATATCCTTGATAGAATCATGCGTGAACATAATGTCTTCTTATCAGAAACAAATATCAAATAAAAAATATCAGAATCCGAGGTGCCTTCATAAATTTTTAATTGCAGATCAAGTTGGTCAATTTATCTCGTAATTTATTTCGCCATTTCTTATGCCATCTTTTTTTAAACGTCCATTTAACCAACAATCTGGGACGTTGACACTTATAAATACAACGTATATTTAGCTTCAAATACGTCTTTGTGGTCATTATTCAGATGACTGAAAGAAACAAAAAAATACATAAATTTATTACATTAGAAGAACGATCGAGTACGCTGTGTTATGCAAGCTCTCGCTTCTAACAACAATATGTTTTAATCAATGCCATGAACATTTGATATTCAGGAGTAAAAGAAAATGAGGCACGTTTTAGGTCAAGTTTTTCCTTAAGGCGTTCTTCTTGTTTGTTTTATTTTAAAAACGCTATATAACCTAACAATTGTCGAGTAAGCAAATAGGTGTAACACACGGGCGAGAGGTGTCTATATACTGACGGCGAGAGTATTTTATTTTCAGCAAACGTTTACCATTCTATGAACATCCCATCGAATGAAATACAGAATTGTAAAGATCGTAAAATAATACAAATTTCACATATACCTTCATTACACCGCATATCCAGTAATGTTCATCATGTTACGAATACCAGATACTGGAGAATATATCATATGTGTATAGAATGTCATATCATTCGATTCTTAATCTATAAAATGCACAGCAATATAAACGACATTAAAAGGATTTACAGTGCATGTTTTTCCGAAATAAGACAGGTTTTGATTTGCATGTAATGTCGTTTGATGCATATTAATTTGCTACGGGACGGAGGTCAGCACAGACATTCCGGAGTTTCCAGTTTCAAGTTCTTTAGAGCAACCCTGTCCAATGACGGTTCCAGCCCAGATGAGGTCCGAATAAGAATTGCAATGGCTACAACAGCGATGGCCAGACTGATGTTTTTGACAACAAGATCCAGGACACGCTATTGGTAGGTCGCCGTCGAGGCCGTCACAAGAAGAGCTGGATGGACAATGTCACAGAGTGGACGTATCTTCCCATATATGAGCTACTCCCAGCCCACAACATAACTGACCGGCGGAAAATCTCTGTGTCGTCGTTTTTCATTCCCTCCCCCTCCAACGGACAGACTGGTTAAGGCAATAATGATTATGATTCTGATAAATATGCAATAATAAATCAGAATGTTGATAAGTGTTAACCGTTTTAAGGACATGATGTCTAAAATGAAACGTGTTCGTGATAATTCATAGGTAAAACAAATGCGTATACGATGCTGTAGGGTGAATATGTTAATTAGGTCATAGGCCCTACAATTAGTTGATGGTCGAAAAAGAAGCCAAACTATACGCGTGTATGTATGTTATAACTACGCAAATCATGACATAACATAGTTTATCATATACCATATTCAATGCAATTGAAAGGTACAACATAATATTGTTTTGCTAAAGTTTATTTTGTCCACTGTAATGGTTTCAAATGTTCATATTTAAACAAACAATTTCTTATAAAACACAAGAATTAGTATCGATAACAATCAAAGCAACCGAAGTTATTGCAATTGGTAGAAAATAAATAATTAATAAAACTTCGCAATTGCATACATGATTCAAACAGATAATTATTGATTTAATAATAGTATGTGATCCTCGTCTTTGTTTCTAAGAATATTTTTTATAAGCTTTTATAACAGATTTTTTATCTTTCTGGAACCATTGCCCAAATATTACATGAAGAAGGAAGAATAACATTTGTACTAGGACATGATTATGATTTCATCCAGAAACCAACATTAACCGTTCATTAGAGTGTATTCGATAATTTTAAATAAATGTATTACATTTTGTTTATTAATCAAAGATGACACACATTCTTGCGAAGGCCTCGATGCACATTATCTGGCAGACTTGACAATTTATGATTTCCTCCATGTACACTAAGATAATTGTTATATATATATATATATATATAAATATATATATATATATATATATATATATATATATATATATATATATATATATATATATATATATATATATATATATATATATATATATATATATATATTCCAAAGCCATAATTATGTTCTTGAATGCCAACCGACAATGTGTACTCACATTACATGGCGTGAGGCGTATTTTAATTTCCTTCACTAAACCTAAGAAAATAAGTGCAAACTTGCAAACGTTGGCAGGTGGTATCCGAAGTTAGCGGAATGATCAAGTGTCTGGTTTTGTCGCAATTATCATGTTTAAATTACCAACTATCGTCTTAGAAAGGTCAAAATTCACTCGAACTTAAACTATTGATGAACCCTCAACTCACGTTTCAAATACTGTGATTTATATGTGAAAACCACTTATGCTCTTAATGGTTAATGCATTGATACTACATGTGGTTATATCAACGCACACACAAATCATTTTACAAAACGTCAGTTAAGTTGATATCTTTGAATGATATTTGATGTTTACCATAAACGGTAAATAAATAAAACTAAAATTAAATCTGCACTCTGTATGATGTTCGAATCGGAACATTGACCTTAAAGTGCGACCTTGACCTTGATCTGGCACGAGATGTTATATCATACCATATTTTATTAAACGAGTTCAGGAATTTTGTTAGTCAGCGTGCCTTTGGCGAGCTTACTCACGAATTTCCTGGACGAATTTTATAAAATATGGTATGACATGACAACGAGTGTCAGATCTTTTTAATCACGTGCTACACGAGCCTTTGGCGAGCTTACTTACGAATTTCCTGGACGAGTTTTATAAAATAAGGTATGACATGACAACGAGTGTCAGATCTATTGTATCACATGCTACTCGAGCCTTTGGCGAGCTTACTAATGAATTTCCTGGACGAGTTTTATAAATTATGGTATGACATGACAACGAGTGTGAGATCTTTTTATCACATGCTACTCGAGCCTTTGGCGAGCTTAATAACGAATTTCCTGGACGAGTTTTATAAGATATGGTATGACATGACAACGAGTGTCAGATCTTTTTTATCACATGCTACACGAGCCTTTGGCGAGCTTACTAACGCATTTCCTGGACGAGTTTTATAAGATATGGTATGACATGACAACGAGTGTCAGATCTTTTTTATCACATGCTTTTAAATGAGCAAATTAAATAAAATTAATATTTACATGACAAATCCCGAATGTTGTTTACATTTCGTGACGTCATTTGACGTTGCAACGTCATTTCAGCAAAATAACAAAATGCGATTGGTCAATAAACGAAAACTAAGCCCATGAAAACGCTTAAAAAGTATATTTCACATGAAACAAGGTATCGCATGTGATAAACGACTATGGATACTGACCCCTTATGAGGACATTAACCTTTGAGTCAGAAAAATGATTATTACACGGAACACGCCGAAATCACATATTAAGCATTTGAGGCAAGTAATTATTAACTTGGCTGATGAATGAATTCTTAAGTTACTTTAATATACAAAAATAACTTAAAATGTAAACGCTATACTGAGAGAATGAAAGCCAATTTCATGTTTATGAAAAATGACATTTCGGCAGTTCAGATTAGCACGTAAAAATAACACATGAACATATATATCAAAATCTAGAAACGAATCAATACAGTTGAGACTTCAATTATATCATAATTGTATTAAGTTTCTTGATATTTAATAATATTACGTAGAAGAAAAATGGTTTAAAGGTAATCAAACCCTCGAAGCTACATAGAGTTCGTGTAAAGGTGTTAAAACTTCAGTTCGCACAGGCTAATCAGGGACAACACTTTCCGCTTTTATGATATTTTTCGTTTCAAGAAATTCTCTTCTTAACAAAAATCAAATTTAGGCGGAAACTGTCGTCCCTGGCTAATCTTGGACGACACTTTACTCACATGCATTAAACCCCCTTTTCACAGAGCACGGCTCATTTGTATATGAAGTTGTGCACTTGTCGTTAAGAAAATTCTTCATGCAAAACTTGTTGGCGTATACTATACAATAGCGCATTCACATTTAATGCCAATTTTATTACACTCGATGGGAGTCTCTTGGTGTCATTTATTGAGTCTTGAATTTGAAATCCATTACCAGCATTTAAAAATGAAAAACTATTAAACTTCAGTACAAGAAGGTTTGTTTGGTTCAGCATGAAATTGTGACTGTTAAATGAAAGCTAATGGATTTCAAGATTTATAACCTTTACATGTTATGCTCAATAAAGTTCGGTTTAACGCTCTAGAAAAAATATGGGGTGCATTTCTGTAAAACATTATAAATATGTTACATATTTAATGAACAAGTAGTCAGACTATTACGTGAATTATAACAATCATTGATATCACATGCATGTATTTTATATATATATTATATTGACGTTATGATTGAGACTATAATTTATCAACAAAAAAAGTTATTTCAATGTTATATAATTATTAAACTTTATATAAATATATAAAAACGGCGTGCCTTGTATTTTGAATACAACAAATCTGGTCTTTTTCTAGACGTCTTGTTGAACATCAGTATGTGGTGGGTTAATTAAGTATTCATTATTGTTTTTTTTGAAAGTGAACATTGGGTTACCGATCTTTACTTCCTTGGTATTTACAATATATAATGCATACAATGATGTGCAGTCTAGACATTGACACTATTTGTTTTTGAATATAATTTATAAATAATGAACGAATACATGGTCGACCATTTGATTAAGTAGTAATCACATCTTATTGACTTTATTGGTAAAATTTGTAATGAATGAAAATGGCTAGTTTTTAGTTATGATAAACAAAGATTATGTCGCGGTCAGTATAGCTTATTACATGAGCGAAAAAGCGTGCATTTCAGTTAAATTTGCACCTACATTTAAAGTAAGAAAGAAAGAAAGAAAGAAAGAAAGAAAGAAAGAAAGAAAGAAAGAAAGAAAGAAAGAAAGAAAGAAAGAAAGAAAGAAAGAAAGAAAGAAAGAAAGAAAGAAAGAAAGAAAGAAAGAGAAAGAAAGAAAGAAAGAAAGAAAGAAAGAAAGAAAGAAAGAAAGAAAGAAAGAAAGAAAGAACAGAACAGAACAGAACAGAACAGAAACGAAACAAAAAGAAACGAAACGAAACGGAAAAAAAAGAAAACAAAAGGAAAGAAAAAAAGCAATATGCAATATCATGATCTTAATATATATATACATGAATACAACGTTTTTACCTGATACTATGAAAATCACCAAGTTTTCATTCTTATTAAATATTAATTATTTTTATTACTTATATGCATTCAAGCGTTTTATTACTGGCTAACTAGAAATCTTATTAATATATGAACTTACTCTAAGATATTCAATGGGTGCATTTAATTCTGTAAAATGCCTGTAATGTAAGAGCTTCAAAAAGACCATCGCTAATAGCCTGAATTTCTGATAACGTGATATCGTATCCAATATTTTTTAAGAGTTTTTATATTCGTTATTGTTAAACAAGGCAATATATTTAATTGATACAGAATTATGGTGTAAACATTTCTGGAAATACATCGTAATGAGCAGCGCCGAAGGTTGTCTGAGAATTAAGACATTATAAGAATTGACCGTAATGAAGTTGCAATCAAAACAAAGGTCTGCTACTAGATATAGTTCATGTATTGGCAGCCAGTTTTAAAGAAAGAGCTCAGGTTCTTTAGTTTATTAATATATTCTTTACTGTATTCGTTTTCAACGAAACGGTTAAACGTATAGAAGTATTTCCACTCAAGTCGCATTATATATAGCTATTTTCCATTGTCTATTTGCATAAAATGAGAATGTTTTTGTTCCGGAATCATTCTCTAAACACTGTACGCTCCGGAAAGATTGAACTCCCAATTCATTCGTGGACATCTGGTGTTATCCGCAGTATCAAGCAAATCTTTAATGGAAGTTTGTATTACCTTTGATAATTGTATTATTTCATTGAGCAACAAATAAGTTTGTACCTGTTGAGTCTGTTTCCTACGTATAACAAACAATTCAGATAATTACTTGGTAAACGCCGTGTCTTTTGAATATTGTTTTTACGGGATATTGTTCACACGTGTTATAATGACAATCATTTAAATTGTACTGTAAACGGCTAGTAAGACACAACCTTGTTTTTATTAAAAATGAGTATTAGTTTGTTGTTGTTTTGTATGAAATAGATATCAGCGCCATGGTTGCTTGGTTACCTAAAACGTCAACCATATTACAATACAATATCTTGAAAAGGAAGAATTCTATCGATTTCACCTAAGAATATAACGTTCTGTTTAAGGGTCGCGGACAACTAAACAGAACGTTCGTTTTCATTACACGTTGTCCATATGTCCATTCTCCGATATCAATGCATACGCGATCTCAGTTATGAAAGTTTACCATTGTCTCACGAGTTATTTGTGTTATTGGTGTGCAAGTTAAATGTGTTTTACTACACCAAAACGAAGGGTAAAAAAATACATGTACAAAATTGCATCAGATAGAAAATGAAATGTTAGTCATTGAATCGTGAAACGACTTGTAAGTGTTTCGATGGTTTATTTTAAAGGCAAAACGGTAACTTTATTTCCATAAATAAAATCCCTTATCATAGAAAATGCCCTGATATCGTTTTCAATATATACGCTTTATGCACATTTCTTGAGAAAATGTATATACTCATGAAAACTTAAAACTTATTTAAAGACTAAGAATGTGATATAAAACTGTCTTGTGAAACAAATAGCACCGCACAAGATACACCAATGTTCCTAAACACAAAATTACCGTCCTTTTAAAGTAACAATCACGCTCAAAAATATCGAATATTTCGTTAAATGAAGCTAACCCATGAAAAAATCAATGTTCCTTTTAGCAAAATGCAACATTTCAACGTTAGATGTTGTCTGGTAGAATTGATTTAACGAGATACAAAATGCTCGTTTTTATTTTTTTGTGGCCACAAATAATTCCATTTATATCTCCCGTGAAATATCCGAACATTTACGGGCTAACACGAGATTGGATACGGTAAGCGTCGGAAGCATGACGTAGCTCTCATGAATAATCATTCTGTGAAATCAAAATGAATTCTGGGTAACTGGAACTTAGCGAATGCGAAAATGGCTTGTATAAATTATGCAAATAAACGCAACCCGAATGAATCCGATCCTGACTCGAAAGCGAAAGTAGATTACATCGTGGAACGATATTTAGATGCTTAAAACTTGCCGAATGCTTGTAATATAACGTTTTAACATCAATGTTACTTGTTATAGGGTCTTCCTATTGTAATTAACCAGCGTATGGTACTACTTGTTGTCGAATGTTTTTATATAGCATAATACAGTAGCCGTATGTATTGGTGAGCGTGATAGTGACTTTAATAACAAGTGACATAGGAAAATAAAATGACAACGATTGCCTTGTTTTAATTGATCAATATGTTGTTAAGAAATTTGACTAGTTTACACCATTTAATGGCGAAGTAAGGTAGTGTTCATTATAATATTATTTTAAAATGCCTTTGTGGCATTTTCGGTCAGGGTTAATGTGGCGTAATTCATTGTGGGAAACACACGAAACACCGAAAAGTTTTAAGTCACTTATTAAGTGGTTATTTAAAGCTTAGATAAATTATACATAATTAAATTAAATACATAAATAATACATTTAGTGAAACATTCTAAGATCTAAGATTGAATGGACAGACAATAGGGGCGGGATCAACATATGGCAGTTCCCATATATTGTAAAAAAACAACTCCAAACTGACTGCCTTCTAAAATTCCTATTAGACAAAATGTGATTGTTTGTTAATACTGTAGTTGTATTATAAAGCTCAGACCGTTAGGAACCAGCATTCTTCTAGTGTTGCGAATGAGTACATTTCTGCAACTCAACAGGGGAATAAACACGAACTGTACAAATTATCAATAAATGTTCTGCAATAATATCCACCGATCGTCAGATGCCTATACGTTCCACGGCCTAACCATTTTCCCAACGAAACTCGGTTGTTTGTATTTATGCATGTATAAAATGAAATATATTATACATTCATGTGACAACTTCACAAGCACGTGTGTTCCAAATTAGTATTTCAGGCATGAATTGCAATAATTGCATTTCCGGAATTTGATGATTAATCCATGTATGTCTAGCGTCTAGAAAAAAGGCCTTGGCAAACAGCGTATATCCAGATAAGACGCCGCATGATGCGGCGTCTCATCAGGGTCTGTGCTATCTGCTTAAAGGAATTTCTGTAAGAAATATTCTAAATATAGAAATCAATAAACTAGACATCCCTAATTTTGGAAATAAATTGATCCAATTTAGAAGGATGGGAGAGTCCACTAGGCATAAATTGGTTAAAAAGACGATGAACATAGCAACTGAAACACATTTAACAACGTTTCTTATAATTTAGTCGCGTTCTGACAAACTGGGTATAATGCATGTGCGTAAAATGTCGTCCCAGATTAGCATGTGCACTCCGCACTTTCCGCTTTTATGGTATTTTAAGTTTCAAGGGAGTCCCTCCTTACCAAAAATATAGTTTAGGCGAAAAGTGTAGTCCCTGATTAGCCTGTGCGGACTGCACAGGCTAATCTGGGATGACACTTTACGCACATGCATTATACCCAGTTTTATCAGAACACGACACAATTTATCTGGTATTCCATTTACGGCGTGTACATAACATGAAAATATCTGACAATGTTATTTGCATTTGTTTCATATAATTATTTGATAATATATTATGCTTAATGCAAAAAAACATATGCACCACTTGGATAATTACCTGAAAAATTAAACATAAAACACTACAATACAATGCAAGGCAACGATTTTATTACAATTACTTGAAATTCCATTTACCTCGGACATGGGCATATTTAATAAGAACGTTAACCCGATCAATAGATTTCATTCTTTTACGACAAGGCATATTTATGTCATGTAAGTCGTGTTCTGAGAAAACTGGGCATAATGCATGTGCGTAAAGTGTCGTCCCAGATTAGCCTGGGACGACACTTTACGCATATGCATTATGTCCAGTTTTCTCGGAACGCGACTCATTGTAAAGAAGTTACAAATACACCTCGAAGTAGAATGCATGTGTTGCTATAAGGGCTTGATCCAATTATAAAAACCCATTGCCAATAAAGCGCACACTATGCATATCAACAAATCTTAAACCTATTATACTCATTCTAAATAAACACAATACACACGGCAACGCACAGTGTTTCAAAAATGTTCTCATAAATAAACTATATCATTAACATGTAGCAAACAGATAAATACCAACGGAAACATAACTGAATATAGAAAACACATACTATTTTAATTACGTAAATTGTCTAAATTTGTAAATGTTACTGTGTGGACTTAACCGAAAAATCACGTTTTAAACATTCTACTCTAGCAATAATGGAATTTGCTCGAATTGAATGTAAGTACGATACTGACGTGAAGACCAGTTGTCATAACATTTTCTATGCATCCTTTAACCAAAATGCAGCTTTACAGTTTTATGTATAACTGTACTTTGGTTAAATAAAGAAGTAATATGAATTAAAGGAGAATTATGGAAGTGATATGTATATAGATATAAGTGAAGCTCCTAATAAATCAAATGTATACAAGGAAGATAATACACTAGACATGCGAAAACTATTTAAAAGGTAGGAGAAAAGGACTTCCATACTATTATACAGTTATATTATATGTTTCGATTTCCTAACGTGAACTAAATACACCTAACGCATTTCGTTTAAGACCGTTACATGGACAACCTAATTTATAGACTTTGATCAAACAAAAAGAATGCAATGCACTCGCACGGCTACCTTTTAGATACTAGATGTATTTTTGGAGTTTATACTGTACAGAACCGTTTGCTTTCCGATAGATGCAAATAATAAATTAACAAGCACACAACCACATTTAAAAATTTCGGAAATTAAGCATTTTTTTGTTTTCCGAAAAAATATATATAATTTTAATTTACTGGCACCAGTGTTCATATTTATTGATAGTTAAACGTTTTATTATTGATAAGCGGCAATCCATTTGTATAAACCTGTGTTGATAATAATTTTTAGAGTAAGTCAATGTTATATACTTTACCAGTTAAGATATTATTAGAAAATTTTCAAAAACACCTTTCACAGAATCTCTTTTTCAATGCGGGCGCTCACAGCTAGGACAGATTCTTGGATCGGGAGCCAATCTCGTTATCGGGTGAATGTCTCCGATACGAGGGACACAAAATTGGTTATGTTTTGTTAGGAAATGTCACTCGAAAGGGCGACATCTCCGGATTGGGAGACTTTCTCCGTTTTGAGGAATCTGTACTAGCTGGCTAATGACAGTGATATTTGAGATCGATAAATTATTACGATAAAACATGCATACTATTAAATGATTACATCAGACATTAAACACAAACACAACTTCAATAACTGTCCCATATTGTACGACTCTGAATTATGTCCTTCAATCAAGGCTTTGTTTCAGTTTTCGGTCGCTTTTTCGATTTCTTATTAGACAACTCTTCTTCCTGAAAGCATAACTAAATACATAACCTAGATCTTATCCCCAGTCGTATACCAAATAATTCTTTATCAAAAGAGCACAAAACACTAACGTTGTAAAATAAAGTTAATCGGAAAAGTATATAAAAAAATAAACAAATCATTTAAAGATGGCGACAGAAACTTATTAGATTCGAATCGGAAAGTTTGAACCATTGATAAAAAATGTACAAATGATGCAATCATCTTATCATGGTAAAAAAATATGTTTCCGAAAATCCGAAATACCTGCAAACAGTATGTATTTTGTACAAAGAAAAAGTCCAAACTTGTTTATCCCGTTATACTTTACATTGTGTATGATTTTACCTTGTCTTTCATCCGGGTCACCAAGAACTCCATCTGCTTCTCCAAACGCTTTACGGTCGGTATCACGTGATCAATCGGATCATTATGACGCTCTACCGTTTTACCAGCATCGGCCATCTCCAAGCTAGGGGCACGGTGGATGGGGAAGAAGTCAAGCTCGTTCTTAATCAGCTGTGTGGGGACAACAGATACTTACATAAAGGTGCATGTACAAACCATATGGACATGAAAATATCGATAGACGATGATTTGCGTCAGTTTTGCAAGGAGTACATGATTATCAATAATAAGTGTATTCAATTTAATAATTAACATTATAACCAACGCAACAAGCAATTGTTTGTTGTTGGTGATAAGACATACGACAAAAGATATAAATGTATGATAAGTAAAACCCCCGAAATGTAATATATATATATACAAGCATGTTTATATATTAAAACGGACTTCATCGGTTTTCGAGAGAGAGAAAGGTAGCATGATTGAAATGCATATTTATGACTAAATAACGGTTTCTAAAACATGTCAATCGCTCCAAAATACTACCAGATGGCTGCTGATTACAAGAATTCATGAAAGTAGTAAAATTTACTTACACAAATACTAAGAATGTTCGATTAATGGACTTAAACGTTATTAAAAATATAAAAATGAAGATGATGCGTTGAGCAATTTACTAATATACATTTAGCATTGAGCGTGTCCGCCGTGTAGTTGTTTGTAAAATCGTGTTATCATTACAATAAATATATTAAATGGGTACCTTCATAAACACATATCGCTCTAAGGGAGAATACTCTTGTCGATTGGTCTCGTCGAGATGGATAAAGAACAGGATATACGCCCATAGGTTATGCTCGATCTTAATGTGCTTGGTGAAATCCTAAAAGTTTACAAATACAATATGAGCCGTGCTCTGGGAAAAAGGGGTTTAATGCATGTGCGTAAAGTGTCGTCCCAGATTAGCATGAGCAGTCCGCACAGGCAAATTCGGGAAGACACGTTCCGCTTTTATGGTGTTTTTCATTTACAGAAAGTATTTTCTTAGCACAAGTCCAGTTAAGGCGGAAAGTGTCGTCCCTGATAAGCCTGTTCGGACTGCACAGGCTTATCTGGGACGACACTTTACGCCCATGTATTACACCACCTTCTGATAGAGCACGGCTCATATGATATTTTCATACACCTCTTTATTTCCTTTGACTGTATACCATAAAAGAATCTTGTTTTTTTTAACAACACAAGTTCGAATCTATGGTTCTACACATTGTTTTGACCTAAATGATTTTAGTTTAGCAGATTACATAAAACAGCAAAACATCAAGAACATCAAGTGCATGCATTCAAATAACAGCAGTTACAATAACAAATTGTTATTTTCACCGGGGAAAATAATAAATTTTCGGAACTACTTTTTCTATTTTTAGATTATCAAATCAATATTTACTTCCCTTGTTTGACCCACTTAACAAGTACTTGTTTGTGAAAATCGACATTCAACCGAATCCAACACATTTTCATTTTATTTTATGCTTATTTTCACCGTTTATTTACATTGTAAAAGAGTTTAACCGGACAATTTCGCTGGTATAAAAAACATCAATGACGTCATTTTGTGTATTGATTTTATGTATTGAGGCACGCTACGAGAGAAACGGTAATTTTTCAGCGAAAGGGAGACAGCTGTTAAATATTTTATTGAAAAAAGGAACATAAAAAAAAAGAGAAAATTTGTTCATGTCAGTGCAAGATTGTTTGTTATTTCAAGAGTGATCATAGAAAATATATTTTCACGAGTGGCGCAGCCACTATTGAGGCACGCCACGGGAGAAAGGGTAACTTTTCAGCTAAAGGGAAACAGCTGTTAATTATTTTCTAGAAAAAGGGGCATAAAAGAAACAGAAAATCTGTTCTTGTCAGTGTAAGATCGTTTGTTATTTCACTTGTGATCATAGAAAAATATTATTTTCACTCGTGGCTGCGCCACTCTTTAAAATATATTTTCTATGATCACTTGTGAAATAACAAACAATCTTTCACCGACATGAACAAAAAGCCTCTATGTCTTTGATTGGATCTATGCACGAAGATTTTCTTATAACAATGCTGTTCAGAATGTTGCGCGTTCGAAACTGAAGCCAGCAAAAACAGTATTAGGTTACGATATGTAATGGTGCATAATAATCATGAAACACTGCAACATGTATAAAACTAGAAATACAAACAGTGTCATTTCATTATAGTGGTGAACACAAAAACATTAAATATATATTGTTTTAACGTAAGTTAACACAAACGAATCATTTTAAAACTACCTTTTCATGTAGCCCAAAGTCGGTACATTTTCTGCCGCAGATAAAACAGACCGTCTTTAAATCGTCTTCGATTCTCCCCTAAACAAAACACAACTGTGTTTCATGTTTTACTTGTATCATTATTTATACATTCCATTGCATATTAGCACATACACTAAATGCAAGAAATATGGCATAAACAACACTATTAACCCATTTATGCCTAGCGTCTAGAAAAAAGGCCTTGACAAACAGCGTAGACCCAGATGGGACGCCGCATGATGCGGCGTCTCATCAGGGTTTACGCTGTTTGCTCAAAGGAATTTCTGTAAGAAATATTCTAAATATAGAAATAAATATACTAGACATCCCTAATTTTGGAAATAAAGTGATCCAATTTAGAGGGATGGGAGAGTCTACTAGGCATTAATGGGTTAACGGCTTATTTGTGAGTTGCATGACACCACGTGTATGGTTTGTCCTTATCCTTCGCTCTATGTGAGATAAAGCACGCCTACAAGCCCGTTTAAAATAATAAAATAAATACTTTGCATTTACAGCTTCAAGATGCCAAACCCGGTTGCCATCATGTGTTTAGCGTTTTTGCTGTATTTGTTGAAATCGCGGTAACCATCTGATGAATCTCCAGGAAGTTGTTAATTAGATTAAATTCCTCTATTAAAATCTATTATGTTATGTCTTACCCGGCTGTTTCTCAGCTGGATAAAAGTGTCCACGATTATGCCGAGGATGATGTAGAAGCCAAGCAGCGTAATGATGATAAAGAAAGACACGTCAAAAAACATGACCCCGATTGCCTCCTTGAAATTGTCCGTCATGTTACCTTCAAATTGCTGAAAATAGAACGCTGTTTCAAGACTATTGTTGAACCTTAAACATTTTTCACTAATATAATCCTTTAAATGTGACTCTTAATGGGATGATACAGACAAACATTTAGCATAACTCTAATAAACGAAGTAATGTACGTAACTAAATAAAAAGGCACATGTTGAGCGCTTCGACACTAACGTTAAAATCATGTTTTTATATAACACTGAATACATTTTAGTTATTAAAACTTGCTCAAATTAATTGCAAGACGACTTTATTTTACCGCATATGGACTTTCGACCAGACCGTGGTGCAAGATAGATACAAAGCACTCGTAAATCGTAGTGCAATGTCGGCCATTGTCTGCACTCCACTTCCAGTCCCGGTAAAAGGCGTACAGGATAAGGGCGTAGATGTAGAATATGGCCAGCCCGAGCAATGCGACCAATAGCAGGGATTTCGCTGTGAACGAAATAAGAAAACAATGTCAATGAGCCGTGCTTCGTGAAAAGGGGTTTTAATGTATGTGCGTAAAGTGTTGTCCCAGATTAGCCTGTGCAGTCCGCAGATGCTAATCACGGACGATACTTTCCGCTTTTATGATATTTTTTCTTTAAAACAAGTCTCCTCTAAGCAAAAAACCAGTTAAGGCGGAAATTTTCGTCCCTGATTAGCCTGTGCGGACTGCAAAGGCTAATCTAGGACGACACTTTACGCACATGAATCACGGCTCATATACAATATTATAATTTTATTATAAAGGCGTAGTAATACAATTAAAACTAATATTTAATAAAATAGGAGTCGTGTTTTAATAAAGGTATTACTATAATACGCTGAAACATATAGTTCATGCATATAAAAATGGCTGTGTTTGATCTCGTTAATTGCTATCAGAAAGAACGAACACGGATAATGATCAGAACATATGTGCATAAGCAGGTACATATACGAAACACCTGTTTCAAAGCAAACCGATAAAAATAGATCAATACAGTTTAACAAATAAAAGCTTGTTGTATGTCTTTGTTAATGGCTCACCATTCGTTGTAATTGACTTCAAGATACGTTTGAGATGTGCATTCATCTCTACAATGTGGAGAAAGTGTACCGCAAACAGGTAGCCGTCAGTCACTGTACCCGCTACAGAGCAACCCAGGAAAATCTGGAAAAATTGACAAAACGTGTGCTAAATAACAAGCACCTGTACCGACTACCGAGTAACCAATTTGTGTCTGAAAAAGGAGCGGACACATGATTGAAACGTGCGTATGTAAACTACCGGCTATAAAAATCACACAATATATGTCTGAATAGGAACAGACAGTGGAATGAAATGTACGCATGTAAACATATGTGATGGTACCGGGTACATATCCACCTTTAATTGTCTGGAATATGATAAGGTATTTAATTGTAAATTAGTCATACAACAAATGTTAGTGAGTATGGCCGCACTACAGCTCGTCATGAATACCTGGTATAACACTAAGCATTTGAATGAAAATTACGAGGGTAAACTTCAGTTTCTTTACCGGTTACGGAGCGACCAAAGACCGTCTTTAAAAGACACAGAAAGTGAAATGAAACATGCGTCGGGTAATATCAGTAACTGTATCGGCTACATAGCAGACCATGCATGTCTGCAATATAAAGGGACAGTGGAATGAAACGTAAGAGAGTCAACATCAGTAACTTTTCCCGCCATAGAGCAACGCAAGTCTGGAATAGGCACATACCATGGAATAACACCTACGCAGGTAATCCTCGGTAGCTCTACCGGCTACAAGTCACAAAATTACAATCTAAAATAGAATCGTCCAGTACGATACAAGTGCTACCAGTATTTATTGTTCTTGCTAGTTAGCTAATCGCGATTATCGGGAAAAGGAAGACATTGGAATGCAACGTTAACAGTTAACCATACGTAATATCACCTTCTGCAAAGCACCCCATTAATATCTAAATGATCAACACTGTCAAAGGATGAACATTAGTAACCGTATTTTAGTATACATTTTTAAACATATTTGGAATAATTGTATAAATAAATACCGCATTATACCTGCACAAGATAATTATTTTTTACCCCCTTTTTATTGTCAGACGTTCGAAAAATACCTCAACACAAAGAAAAACGAAAAGCACTGCTAATTAAATGTCATATCAATATACTACATGATCAGATCATGTATGCATTATAGCACCTATTCATTTTGAAATAAAGTACTTACCACGTAATATATTGTCTTCCAGTCGTAGATTTTCACCTCAAGACGTGATCGATATTGTCGATCTTCTAATGTCTCGTCATTTCTAATCAAAAACATATAAATCCTGCTCTATTGCTACACCCAAAATACATAAGGGACGTGTCGCAGGACAGGCATATGGATATTATTTTAATTAAACAATATTGAGCGATATAAATATACGTAATTTATTCGTTAGTCATTATAACTAACAGTTAAATGAACCCAAATCATTTGCAATATTTAGAACGAAAAAAAGACAGACTTCAAAAATATTTTTTCAATTAAATGGAATACAAAATAACTTTGAGATAAATTGTCGAATCTGCATTTACACTCAAGCACCCTCCTAAAAGTAGACCACATATTTTATATTTTTTATCAAGCGATTTCCAAGAGCGTTGTTACAAACGAGACTAATTGTACGCATCGCTATGTCAGCTCTGTTAAGCGGCATCAATCTCAGAAATGCGTGTATCGTTGGGTATGAAATGTATGAAGTTTCAATTAAAGTTCGATATAACAGAGGAAATAGTTCGCTTCACTGACAGAGAAATGGGAATAATGATACAATATATAACACTGTTTTATTTTAGTTGATCACTATAGGATTAGATAATGTCCGAAATGCAAAAACACTTTTAAATAATGAGAACCGAGTTACAAAACATCTAGGAAATAAGTTACCCGTCCGATTTACTTAAAATGCTGTACGATAACTCCAATCTCTGATGCCAAACTGACATCTGATCGATAGTGCAAGTACATCTGCGGAATTTGTCAAACATTCGATTTCCTCAAAATACTGTTAGTTAAAAATGGCTGTTGTCTTGCTGTTAAGTGTATTACACAAATTATTTAATTCAGCTACATTGTACATGTATATTGAGATTCCATATTTATACAAGCATACTCAGCGATGGCTGCGTACGTTTTGATGTTGCACGAACAAATGCAGTTATTGTGTTCATGCTGCAGTACTCGATTTTTTTACCGATAGTCTTATATACATGGCCTCAATTATTATTTTTAAATAATATAAGTCGTGTTCTGAGAAAACAGAGCATAATGCATGTGCGTAAAGTGTCGTCCCAGATTAGCCTGTGCAGTCCGTACAGGCTAATCAGGGACGACACTTTCCACTTTTATGACATTTTTCGTTTAAATGAAGTCTCTTCTAAGCAAAAAACCATTTTAGGCGGAAAGTGTCGTCCCTGATGAGCCTATGCGAATTGCACAGGCTAATCTGGGACGACACTTTACGCACATGCATTATGCCCAGTTTTCTCAGAACGCGGCTCATATCAAGATACTCACAGTCACAAAGCATGAACCATTTTCGACAATGCAGATTTTATCTTTGTTGTTGCATATGACGTATGGTTAATGTAAATGATGTGGATGCGTCAATTTACCATAACCATACTTATAGATCATTTGAAGATATTTACAATCCCTCAGTATGAAGCGTTTTTGAAAATTCAGATGTATATGCTTTGTTGAATAAGACATGTGATTTGTATAAATGATGTGCATTTGTCGATTTACCTAAATAGTCGGAACACTTTCCCAGTATACGGAAGTCTTGGTCTGTTGGATACAATGTAGCTCAGCAAAATCGCTAATGACAGGAAGTTATGAACGCCCCCTAGAGCGTAAATGGCGATCTCTCCACCCTGCCATCTATACCCGGCGTTAATTCTTAAACAAAAATAATTAGAAACTTTGTTCCGGTTGTTGTTTGTTCGAATACTGTATTTCAGCACAGCGATTTTATTTACCTAATCAATTGTGTTTGGGGAAAAATGATGAGCTACAACTCTGCTATGATAAAGTAAAGGGTATATGCCGTTTTATAAGCTTCATGAGATTTAAAAGATAAGGAACATGCTTTAGGGTTTATATGTATCAATTGCATTTGAGAGGCTGTTTTTACGGCAATAGTGATAGAGTAACGTTCGGTAGGGTCATGGAGTCAATAAACCATATACTTACTCGACACAAATAATTGATTTCAGGACTTAATAATTCGATTTACAAATTAACAGGTGTGTTTGATTTCATTTAAAAACTGATTGATAAGCCGATATAAACTGATACAAGAGAAAATTATTTCCGAACGTCAAACCAAGTGCAAAATAACTTTGTCAGAACATATGTGGTGTCTGCGTAAACGTTCGTTGCTATAACCGCTACATCCTAAATTAAATTATTCGGATATGTGTATACGCGACGACATATGGTAAGTTAACTATTTTTTAAGCCGAATTCCGACCTTGGTTGGTTAGCATCACCCTTCCACGTAACCATAATGACGACGGCAATTGCAAGGGTAAACAACATGACCAGGTAATTCAGTGGAGTCCTGCAACAAATAATGCATAATTGTGTATCACTTAAATATAGAGATGTGTTTGTCAGAAACACAATGCCCCCTTATGCGCCGCTTTTATTTCTTTTTTTTTACCTTTGACCTTAAACGATGACCTTGATCTTTCCCCACTCAAAATGTGCAGCTCCATGAGATATACATGCATGCCAAATATCAAGTTGCTATCATCAATATTGCAAAAGTTGTAACCAATGTTAAAGTTTTGGGACAAACACAATGAATGACTGACTGACTGACACAGTGACAGACAGACAGACAGACAGACAGACAAGCCAAAACAATTTACCCCCGATCTTTCGATCCGGGGGGCATAAAAATGCGTCGTCATTAAAGGGTATATTGTACGACACTAATTAAATCCGTTACGGTCATGATGAATTTCTTGATATACACAATAGTGTTTATTCATATTAACGCAATTGAAAACAGCTTACCCTTTTTCGACGGCCTTACCATATATACGAGCATTCAGTAAATACTTAAAAATGTCACATAGCAATAATGGATAATTTGTTACTCCCTTTAAAAAGATACATCGCTTCCATCGTTTTAATTGCAATTACGTCCAGGCTTAATACAACAAACCATAAAATTTATATTAAAAACAAACACCAAAAATAATTGCTTTGCCTACAGCAAATTGTGAAATGATAATGCGTTGGTTTTTCGAAATGAATCCCTTCTCTTACCACAATTTAATTAGAAGTCGACCAAAAGGATTGATGCTGATTCTGCGTCGGTTTATGATATCATTAGCAATGTCGTTGGACCATTCGACCAGACCTTGTATCTTGGAAGTCTGGGAACTGCGATCAATTTCGTTCTTGAATTTGTCTTTTACCTCTTTACGCAGAACGCTCTATTATGTAATGCAAATTCAGAACGGTAATGGACAAGCAATAATTTAAGATATAAATAAACACGAGTTTCATAATTGTCTATTTCTAAGTTTGATTAACTACTCAATACAAAGTATGCTTAAGTAGATGTTCTCTATTGTAATGTTCGTTCACTCTGCTTGTTATCCGGTTCAATTTTCCGTGGTCATACTTCGATTATGCTTTCAACGATGAATCTCACCCATGTCACATTACCTTGTCCTTGACTCTAAAATATATTTTCTGGACAACATCATTCTTAACAATCTCGATTGACATCGAGTGACTCTCATAGTATTCTAAGGCTTTCTTCACTTCTTCGTCCTTTATATCTGAAGAAATCAATGTCATTTAAATGCATATTAATATACAATATCCATATACATATAAAATATCCATATATAAACGAACAAATGACACAATTATTTTTTTGTAACATCAGTGTAATAATATTAAAGAGGAACGGGGTACTGCAATTAACGTTGTAGTAGACTAACCTTCCAGAACCGTGCTGTCATTATGACGTTCCATTTTTCGAGCGATTAGATGATAAAACAGAAATCCCACACTCTGCACTAACGGCACGAGGGATTCGTCCGCTGGGGTCTAAACAATAACGATATTCACTATTAAAGAAACCGTGCGAATATCGGACACGTCAGTAACAATATGAAGTCTAATATTTGGATTGACATACATTTATGAGTTTTATCAATCATATGTATTTTAATCATAATTGTTCAAGCCAAATAAAATATTTGAAGTGTGTTGACGCCTGTTACACCTTATACTTAACCGGACTGCATAAATAAAACGTCGAACGGATTTATTTTCAAACTTACATTGAAAGCCTTCCATGCCTCAGTCATTGTCTTGATCAAGTCACCAACATCCAGACATTGCATAACCTCCTGCAAAATGACAATATATGTAAATCAAATGCACATGATAAACACTTAAACGGACATTGTAATATATTATAAAGCCATTTGCATCTTTTAATTAAAATACATACCACCGATTCATTCTCATGTTCCTTAATTCCGTGACGATTTTCTTCAGTTAAACATCTCAACAACATCCCGATAGATTGTTTCAATAGGAAAATCTGTAAATGGTTTCAAAACAAGTCATGCGAAATAAACTCAACAACATTTACAAAACAGCACATGTAAGCTTTTTGATTTTCGAATTTCCGAACGAAACATCAGGAACAATCCGGCAAGTTATGGAAAAGAAACGTTTGCACATTGATATATTCAAATATTTCTAAAACAAATCATGCGCACTATATCCATGTCTTGTGCAAATAACATGTATATAATGACAATGCAATAATAACTAGTAAGTGTTTAACATTTTCAAAGAGTGTTGTTTAATGTAGTGCAAATCCATGGATCAAATAGGCGTGCAAGCATACCATTTGAAGAATAGAATATCATGTAATGCAACTTAATATGAGTATATAGTTACATTTAGTTAAGAAACTGAAGTATTTAAGAAGATACGGTTACATTTAACTTCTGAATCGAATGTTTCGACCTAAACTATGTGGAACTTATTATTTTTTTTTAATAACATTGTCTATATGACATAATGTATTAAATACTGTAAATCAAACTTTCGGCATTGAAAATAATGATGTCAAATTCAAATATCTGTCAACAAGTCATTTTAACATATTTCTTACATGCACATGTTAGAAAATCCTACTTGTGTTAATACGTGTGTTGGCATAGTTGTTTACCTCTCTATGAGTGCATTCTCCGTACATACCGACTTGTAAAATGTGGTTTGCATTGGCACATACATGACTTTCGAACACCACCTTGAGATTTCCACGATTGCACTGAAAAATATATGAATCCGTCATCGATTTGTAATCATACAAAGCATGACGTTTCAAAAGAATTATTGTTTGACCATGTTTGGTTGTTTCTCTATTGCGCATTTTTTTAATGAAGAAAAGAATCACAAATGCGATGTTCTTCAGCAAATATTCGACCATTAAATACGTGCACAAATCTATGCGTACATTATTGTTTGAACGAATTTATTTTAAATCTCGTCTGCAAGTGATGTTTTTGTCTAACATTACTTAAAGATGCGAACCGTAGTTTATACATACATATAGTTCGATTACTTCAGCGGATATATGTCGTTAAACCAAAAACCTTTCCGAAGTGGTATGTGAGCGCGTAGCGTTCCTTAAAAAAATGTAAGTGTAATATGTGCCCTTACCGATGATAAGTCTGCAAGAGTTTCAAAAACTCGAGTAAGAAGATGAATGGAATCCGTTGAAATATTTTCATACAAGAAACCAACAACACCACTGGTCTCAGCAACTAAGTTTATGGATGTGCTACTCTCAGGTTGTTCACGAAGAAGATCCTACGAAATAATAATAAAACAATGCAATAAACATAACGCATCTTTAAACAGTTGGTTATCATTTTACAAACTGTCAAAGGCTCTAAAATAATAAACGTTTATAAAATAAGCCAACTGCATATAAAGTAACATTATTATAACATATTCATTTAGACGTGTCCGGTTCTGGAACATTGAAATGTCAATGCAGCCAGCCAATGCAGTTGCAAAGACATGAGTACAGGTCATAGAAACTGAGTTCAAAGTCTTACGAGCGTTTAGTTATAATGGAATAGGACTGGCAACATTATGGCTGCATAATCACGCTTGTTTCAACTTTAACCAAGAAAATAATGATAGTCAGCTTCGTTATTCATCTAGTTTATTAACAGTCGTATACCATTATTATGATTACCGTTACTTTGGTTGAAGTAATATACACGTCCTTACCTGCAGTCTAGAGTTTTGATTACTGCACATCAGCCGTAGAACATTAAGCACCATTGCAAAACAACCATCGTCCATGATATCTTGTGGTATTGTATCTGTGGTGAAAGACAGTTTGCTTTCCTCTTTCCGTTGATTTTCCTGTAATGGCAAAATTAGCACTGTTTTGAACATTGGTGGACTAATGAAATAATCCGTTTATACTAAGTAGTTTTAAATATTCCAAATAGATGTATTACCTGAAGTTCTGTTTATACTACTCAAGATGTAAGCTACCTGTGCTACATATCTTACCTGTGTAGGGATAAACGTTGGGGCTACTTTATTATTCCTGCTTACATTATTAGAAAACGTGGATGAAATTCCGTCACTTTCCGGAATTTCCACCGGTACCGTCATTGTTCGTTCAAGATTCTTAAACAAACATAATTTCAACATATACAAGTAAGATAATCATAATTTGAATAAACAATTCGGGCAAATTGATTTGATGAATGGCGAGAACATGTAAATTCAGACGCTTATCATTGTATGAGTATGGTATTGTGTAGATTTTACATTTATCAAAGCACAATCATTCACACGGTTAAAATGTTCGCGTTGAATTTTAATGTGAATGATTGTTTTGTTTCACGAAACGTTTAATTAACAATTATTTCGAATTATAGTTAGCACGATTCTATTCCTAAAAAGATACATGTAATTGTACATTTCAGTTAACAGTGCCAACGGTTTATATTTCTAAACTTGTTTAAATTATATGTATGTAAAATTACTAACCTGTGCTAAGCAACGTTGCGCGAAGCTGAAAATTATTCGAAGACCATTATGCAAACGAATTTAAAAAAGGTGTGTGTACAGCAAAATATAATAATATTGTGTCTTAATACCGTTGATGTAAATCGATTGCTTTAGATTTAAAACTAAAAAAATATTTATCTGAATGATGACTTGAAATGTAAAGTTTTTATCTTATCGAACAATACACACTCCAAGATGTGTTTGTCTAACCTGTACTTTATCGCGCCGCTGCTCATAGATATTCGCCTTTGAAAGACCAGAAAAAACGTGTCATCCTTCCTTTCGGAAAAATACTCGATCAAACTGGTCTGAAATCGATAACATGTGCTTTTATTGTATATAGTATTCGATAATGTTCAGAACAAGCGAAATCGGCAAAGATCAAAAAGTGATGTGATTGAAATAAACACATTATACTATCGACACAAATGTAATACATTAAACTATTCTGCTTACTTGAACTTCCTCGTTCCCATTGAACAGCATCGTTTCCAACAGTGCCAATGCCTCTCGGAAGACTAGATCATTTGCACTTGATACAAGCCTAACGACCTCACATATCAGGCCAAATTTATTCAGCACCGACTGGATCTCTTTTATCACAGTTAACTGATGTTTATGCAATCTTGGACATTTTTCGAAGTCGACTGGTAATTCATCAATTTCTTTAAGAATGATTCCACGCAACAACTGCAAACATTTGATGTCCACCTCTGTTTGATCTCGTTGGTCTTTTGCACTCAGATTTGAGCGCTTTGTGGAATGTCTGAAATAATATAATTTTTTGAATTTAATGCAGGATCTCGTCAAAATGGAAGACAACTCGATGTAGACTTTCTTAACAGAGTATGCGTTGACAAATAATAATCTAGAATTAACTTTTTTTAAACAATTGATTAGAAAAGACTCGTTATATTCAAATGTAAATCGTTCCAATCGAACACACAGTTATTAGCACAAGACATTTGCATTTTTCGGAACTCTCCATCAGTTATAAATTGTTTTATGCGGATTTGTTTTAACAACATATAACTATATTTGTGTTTCATTATTGTCCGTTATATTCGAACGCCTGAACTACTTTTCATTGTGAAATACATTGATTTTAAGAGTACAACTTGTTGATATTAAAATCGCTAATATCGAATTGAACGTGTGTTTAATCGTCTTGAAACTCATTATATTTGGGGTTCATGTTGTGAATGGTTGCTTTGGTATTGATTTTGGCATTCACTGTGGTTGTTTAATGTCTATACAATCAATCATATGCAACCGTATATGTATTGCAGCATATAAAATTACGATTCATTATTTTCATATATTTTATACAACTTGCACATCAAAAGCACATACATCAGCTGTTTGACGAGTTTTTCTGACATGTTGTATTGTCCATGTAGACTGTGGGCAGCCTCGTCAATGAAGCAGTGCATGTGTGCTTGGAAACCCGGTCCCTTAGGTAGTTCTGCGTCTCGGACAGTTTTACCATACGCTGGAATTTTAAAATGCAGAATACATGAAACATATACATTCAAAATGCTTGATGGCATGATATCTTCACGTTTCATGCGTTGAATAAGAAATACATTTTTAATTGCGTATTCATAAAGGAATGAATATTAATTATAATATATAACATTATATTTCCTAAACACCATCCGATACGAAATGTTATCATTGGTCGGTTGTTTTATTTTAGTGTTCACTTTGAATGAATATATACGATTGTCGTTTACATAATAAACAAAACTTCGTTAAGAAAATCTATCAAAACATAATTAATTTGTTTCTTATATGGAACCGATAACCGATTTCCGTGTTATTCAGATAAATATACAGATGCAATAACGTGATAATATCAGAATCAACCATTGTCCTAATATTAAAAAACTGTATCGTTAAACGTTAATTCTAGTAATAAATCCCGGTGGATAATGGTACATAGCGTATAACAATACAGTGTTTACAGTGTTTATATATTCACGTTACAATAATAATAAACCATATACATTTTCAAAATTGTACAACTTCAAATTACGGTCGATTGTCTATAAGTACGGGATTGTAAATAATGCTTACTTGATTCGCTTGAAAACTCATTTTGGCTCGACAAAGAAGTTTCCCATTCATACGCAGATTTCACATTTCTCGCAAACGCCTTTAACTGACGGTTGATCGCTTCTTCATCCTTGAATTCCCCTTCGTATGACTGCAAATAGTAAGCAGTTTGAAACGTGATAAAAGTCACTACGAAAAGGAGTAGCGTATTCAAACAAAAGTCCCTTTGTTTCGATAGTCATTTCAGTGTTTATTTCAAAGCAATTAAATGGCAAGCTGCATTCAGACAATATGCCCACAATTTTGAAAGGACATCGAGAATTTATTATTTACTCATTTAATTGTTTTCGAATGCGTTACATTTCTAATTAAATCACTGATCATTCTTTATCATTAACCTTTCGAATGAAAGTTATATTAACATATTGCATCGCATTTGTATATTTTGAAAGTAATTGTGTATTTCTAATTTAGAATCATTTAAATCCTTACTTGAATTATTATATTCAATGTTACTTATTGTTAAAACGATAGTGGTGTTTGCTACCATTGCTTTTGCAGACATATTTTGTGTAAATATTTGGTAACACCGGGAAAAATATATCCACAACGCGTGTTTGAACATATATTCACCTGGAGTGCATCGCTTGTTGCAGAAACGACGACTTTCCCTTGACCATATTTGCCTTCAAATAATTTTACGTCATCTGTAGAGAAATCGCTACGTGATATAAGTACTCGTGTACACGTCACTAGGTCATGTATTTGGTGCTGAGAACTACAGTGCGTCGACATCATTTTTATGAACTCCTGTACACAATAATGGAATAATGTATTCATGATCAAATAATGAAAATACTAAAAGTTATACTAAAATAATTATAAATTTCATATTTTGTTGCATACTTCAGGATGATTCATGTCCGTAGAGCGGATTACACATTTTAAAACAAACTGTAAACTCCTATAATGCTTCCATTTGTACATATTACAAATAATTTTACAAAATAATTTATGTATAAAGAATAAATCTCATAGTTATCAATTTATTTGTATAAGCAATTGAAAACAAAATAGTTGACACTTAAAAATTTGGCCCTTATCATGGCACAGTCTATATATTGCGATGCTATTTTAATGGATACTGACTTAAGCAAAAGCTAAAATTGTCAAAATCTAACTACACATACTCTTTTTATTTAAAAATATGTTAATATGTTCTAAATAGGGCATAAGTAATATTATGATCATTTAACGTGTTATTAGTTTCTACCTGGAAGTCTTTGGCGAGATTCGTTATTGTTGTTGTTTGTGTAGAATCGCTGAGTTTTCCAGACGGAAGACGGCATTGACAATATATCTAAAACGGTTAAACAATCTCAGAACAAAACTGAACAGAAAGTTAATTCAGTTTATCATATAATTATACGAACTAACAATATTTTAGCAGGAAGAACTGCATAGTAATGCGGACTCGACTACTCCACAATTGCATTCAATGACTCAGTTCTCATTTTAACAGAATTTTTACAATATATCGCGAGATTAGGTTAAACTTAAGTGTAAGCATTTCTTCACAATAGTATAAATGTATGCATATTAGGTCGGCTATAATATAATGTGTCAATATAATTGTTTCTAATATCGGTATAAAGAGGACATACGATTACAAAATGATACTCGTCTTTGATATCATTTGAGTATACATACTACATTTACGTTCAGATTTATGAATATTTATACGTCTCTCAGATTCATCTTTTTAATATGAGTCGAAAGTCTTAGTTTTGATATATTTGTTCTTAAATGAAAGTTTTGGATTATGTTAAGGTAATCAGATACTTCAAATCGATGTATCAATATTTTGCATAATATCAATGATGGTTAACACTAAAATCATTTCGCCACACACCTATGTACATATCAATAAGTCTAGTTTGAAAAATAGGAATTAAAACATTGGATGCATCCAAACATCTTCAAAACCAGTTTTTTCAAGCAAGTCCAGAATTTTGGTTATCAAATTGTTACATCGTATTTTATTTTCTCATATGGCATACTGTACTATATAATATACAATTAGTTTCTTTAACAATATACAATTTTATAACATTAATTACTTTATGTAAAAACAGAAATTCTTACAAAAATGTTTTAACTCCAGGTGCATCAGAAGAAGAATATTCCGATTATCCATAGGAGCTATTTTACTTAAGTCAAGAGACAACACACACACTCGCACATTCATAGCAATATCAATTTTTAATTCAAACATAAATTGCAGTGTTGTGTACATGAGCAACTTCCATATATAGTTGTCAATATTATTAATTACCTGAATGAATGGAATGACAGCATCAAACAGGTAACGGACTGAGCCTTTTATATCTTCTGATATGTCCCTACAGAAAACGCAAGAAAGTGGCAAACTTAAATATTAAAAACAAAACAATTTAATACAGGGAAATGGACGTATAACGAATTGCGATATAATCAACTATCATCTGCATTCGCTTTGACTCAAAGTGATTGTTTGTGAAATTATCTAAAAATGTCAGAGTGAATAATGCTAAAGTATACATCAAGTTTGAACATAGTCTATAAGGATTGTTAAACCAAAACATGAAAGTTAATCCACGAGTGTTTAAGGTTCAAAGATCATACTGTCACATATAAATGTGTTTACCTTTGAGATAATGATATCCTCCGTAGAAGTTGTGGAACTGAGTCTGGGTTGCTCTTGACATAGTCTGTTATAGTCTTTAACGTCCCACGTATATTTTCCATGTACGACCAAATGGTGCTGTAATTTATAGCGTTTGGAGTGGAGGGGGGGGGTTCTCGTTGTGAGTGGTACCAAACCATATCGAGTTTTTATTAATAATTAAGTGTATTGTATATTGCATTTAATTTTCGCCTTTGGTATTCGCTTTTTTGTAGGTTGGTTGAGTCAACCTTGTAATATTTGCTAAATTCTATTGGACGCGTTCGGTTAATATGGGCACTTCCGAAGTCGGTTCATAGCAAGAACGAATATTATTGAAAGAATTAGATAATTTCCCCTGAATTTATCTAACAAGGAAAGCGCCGATCGGGCTTCATATTTATTATTTTTACGACCTTATACAATCACAGCGAAATGTCAGCTAACCCAGGGTATGATAATTGTACCAAATATCAAAGGAAGAGACATTAAACAAATGAACTAGACAAACCAGACGCGCACACAACCAACGCTCAAACAAATAGCGATAACACAATACGCCGTTACTGTAACACTGAAAGCTTCAGATGGCTTTACATAGGACAACATATTTAATAGGTCCGCTGATATTAACGTTTGCATCAACACAGCACAAGTTTATCAACGTGTTGCAGTTATCAAATACACACACAGTGGAACTTCAGCTTCACCAGCACAAGGGAAAGCCCTGATGATAGAAGTCGGTCTTTTATGTATTGCAAGGAACCAATTGACAAATAGTGAGACAGAAAACAAATGCACTATACAAAACACACGTACTTAACAAACAAACATACACGAACCGATAACACAATACGACGTTACTCTACCACTGTCAGTCTCTAAAGGCTTGACATAAGATAATATTGATGTACAGAAAAACGAGCTCCTGCATACACATCCCAAATCAAACTGTTGTATTATTAACATACACATACAGTCAAACTTCTCCTCCACCAACAAGAGAGAAAATTTATATCATTCAAGGCTTATCTTTAATTACTAGCGAGGAAGCAATTGCTAAAAAAGGCGACACATAACAAATGCGCTAGATGCGCTAGACTAGAAACAACATTCATAACAAAAGCACAAACATCAACCGAAAACACAGGAAGACGCTACAATAACGCTAACAGCGTCTGAAGACTGGAAATAGGACATCATTTATGATGTGTTCGAGGATACAAAAACTTAAAAAAGGATATGGATATCTATGTAATGATCTTTGATTTCAAATAAGTCTTAAAGACAGTCAAAAAGATCTTATGATGCTAGATATTATGTCTGCCTGTTGCAGCTTACCAAATTATGTTAGGTCATTTTGTGGATAATTGAATTACTGTTATTGGTATTAACTAAGTTTGTTTCAACGAAGGTAGACATATATCAAGACGTATAGACAGAGGTGGGTTTCAAGAAACTAGCAAGAAAGTATATGTCAGATGTAGTGTTATCATTTTCAAATTTGTATGTTAATTTTTGACAACTCACGAATCATCCAACACGGTTCTTGTTCCACTTTCAACCTGTCCGCTTGGTTTGTACACATATACCCACACTAAGAAGCGGAGGAAAGGTCTCTTTCGATAGTCAACGATGCTATTATTATTTAAAATCTTCAACAGCTGTAGAATGGTAAAGATCGGCTTACATACCGAAGTCGTGAAACTGTTCCCACCCTAAAAATGTCACAAAACATATAAAACGTTTTCATCATAAACGTTATTCGTCTTTAATCAAAATTGCTGTAAAGATATAAATGAGTTATATTGTGTTTGTCTTGGTCAACAAATAATAAAACAGCATGACATTCACGTTAAGGTAAAGTAATCAATTGTGAAAGAATCTATAACCAGAGTAAGAAGAATATCCGTTTAGAAAAAAACTTTTGATATTTCGATTGTTTCCAAATGACCTTAATTAACATGTTGTAGATCTGTTTTAATAGTACTGAAAATACTTGAAAATGTACAGAGGATGCAAAGGGCTCTATTTATCTTCACATATCTTCCTACAAATGTCAGCTGTAAAAAACATGCTTGAGCATTTACATTTTACCTGAGCACATATCGCAAGCAGGTCCACCAAAGAAATAAGAGAAGTCACAGAGGTTACATTATCTGACGTAAGAACGGCGTCTCTGCAATAAATGACAATAACATATTAGAATCATGAGAATGGACATAAATAGGCAAAAGATACACATTAACTTTTTTATGGCAATCGTTAAATTACATTTGTTGTTCTCTTTTCAACTTTTTGCAATAATACACATACATAGTAGATGCCATTATAGACACTGCTTGAATACTAAAAAATTAGCAAAAAAATACAAGCGCATGGTAGTTTGTTACACACCGTGCGCTGTCATCTAATTCAATGATTGAAGCAAATTCAGCTCTAAACTTTCTGAAGTATGTCATAAATGCGTCTTGGTTACGCTTCAATGGCACATCTGAAACTTCCGGCTTTACAATGACACTCAATAGGTCTAGGTTTGCTGAGGATTTGTTAGTCATGAACAGCTTTATTATTTTCTCTATATGGCGTGGTTCTATCGCCTTACAATTCCTTGCGTTTCCGATAAAAACCTGAAAAAGAATGTGTGTTTTTATGACTTTTTCTAATAAAGATATATATTAGATAAGAAAGAAAATACGCGCAAAATGTTTTTGAACTAATAGTTCATTCATGCATAAGTGTAACATAACGGTATATAAATTTAAGTACAGATAGATTTAATAATAGGGAAATATTTTAATAATATTTTTGAGTATTTAACGTTGCTGTATGTTGCGGGTATTTAGGAATTAACATAACAGATGTCAGTCCGGAAGGGACATGTCATGAAGTTTGAAAAATTGATTATGGAAGTATGGTTTCATTTCTCCAATGTAGTTCAATTATCGGGAACATTCGGCTCGTACATAACAAGCCCCAATTCAGATATATGGTATATAATGAAATTTAAATAATTGAAATATCCAGTTTCCCAATGTACATAACAAATGTAAGTTCGGATTGAGTGTGTATCTTATGGGTATCGGGGTTTACGTAATCGATTGTAGGAGTGTTAGGTTTCACACTACTAATGTGGTTTGTCCATAGAGAGCATCTGTTTGTATGATCAAGTATGCAAATGAAATGAGGTCTCCTGTTCCCAAAGTGATAATTGTATATTGCACTCTTCTGCTGTGACATGTGGTAGGTGTATAAACGATCCATCCAATGAACAAGGGTTATTCGAAGGGGTGGGTTTAGAAAATCGGGGTAAGAGAACGGTTAACCAACCAAGAATGAGATAGGAAATATCTAAATTTTATGTTCATGTACCTTGGAATAAAATGCTGTGTTTGGTTGTAAGAAAGAATTGGAGAGTCCTAGTTTGACAAGCGAGTAGAGCAGTCACGCTTTCTTGACGTGGCGGCCGATTGGCCGCCGCGCTGTAAAATTGTACTTCATGAACATTAGAAGCGTTGTGTTAAAATATATTCAACGGAAATAAATCTCGATGAAAACAGAAATAAACTTTGTTTGTTACTGTGTGTTATCCACGAACGATACGTAATTACGTGACATAAGTATTTAAATCAAAAATGAATATACACCACTTGTTAAGATACATAATTAAATAACATAAGATAATGTAACAACAGGTACACACAAAGTCAGCCGAAAGTCATGTAGAGCTTTTGGTTTGTGCGATTTTAAATACCATTTTCTGCATTTTTGAACATCAATTGAAAGCAAAACACCAAAGGAACAAAGAAAACACAACGGCAATGGCTTTGGAATGTATCAACAGTAAGTGTGGACGAATTGCATACAAATTTAAATCATACACACACTAAAATACGTGTGTATTAAAACATTCAATAGTCACAAGAGTTATAAGTCTGAATTTATATAATAATTGACGAAATCCTCAAATACGTCTTCCCTCCTTATTTATTAAAGTGTATTAATAAAATCTTGAAAACATTAGTCCAATACACTCTGAGCGTATAGATGTGCGTTCCATTGCAACATCATAATTAACGAAATAAAACATATATTTATTTGAAGACTTAGTACATGTACCGCGTGTTTCAACTAATTAAAACCCAATCAATTCCATACCAACCAGCTTTTAGATATCATTAAAACAAAGGTACAATTAAATATAATGTTTTACTATACCTCTATTAGTGTCTGCCCCATTTCTTGAGGTAGTTTTGCTATCGATAGCAGACGATCTAGCCGGTCGAATAGATACTCTTGAATACCACGGTGTCCTCTAGCAAGCTGTTGAAGTACTGTGAATGTCTTTTTAAACGCTTTTCGCAAACTTTTGTTCTGCTCCTTTAAAGAAAATCACACAATGTATCAAAAAGTCTGAAAACATAAATATTTTTGGAGAAATATTTAACTGTTGGGTTTGCATTTAACTGTTGCGTTAAATACAATTTAACAGTTGAAATCAGGTGCCATTATTGTGTGAGACTGTTACCTTAGATTAAATGGTCCAATCCATGTGTTACTAATGTATCTGCCTTTCTTTATTGTTTATCAGGGCCACACATTCTCAGCATAAACCGCAGTAAGTTGAAGTATATAAATATTTCAGCAATATTTCATATTTCCTATTTCACTTACTTGTTCAAGATTGGCTTCACATGGTTGTTCAACAATCTGCAGACACTCGTCGATAACCCCTAGTAATAAAAAGCGATAAAGTGTACTAGGTCCGGCACTAGAGTGAGGTATGTGCTGGTGCTTATTTCTTCAAAACCGCTGTGTTTTATTTTTATTTAATGAATTGAAAATGAGCGGCCTCAGTGTACATGTAATAAGGCACATTAAATAAACTACCACTAATTGTTTACAGTTTGTCAGTCAATTTAACACGTACGTAACGGTTCATTACTTGCCGACATTATCTCAATATGAATTGTGTCGATAATATGAAAAGTCTTATTTGCAATGACGCGTATTCACCCTGTTATTAACATAAACGATTAGCTAGTGGTAGATACAATTCAATAGCAGACCTTTAATTTAATATTTATTTACATTAACAGCCGATTGTGATGTATCTTGTTAAGATGATAAACTTATAAGTTATAGAATCATATTGTGAGTATAGGCAAACATGTTTATGTAAGCTTAAGTGCGTTATTACATATACGTATTGATTACAATCTTACCATTACTGAACATAATATTTTGATTAATGCCATGAGGTTCTTCCTTATCCCCTTTCAGGTGACTGTTCCTGAAATAGTTATTTCTTGCTTCAACACATGTATTAGTTTAAACCTATTTATTTCAGCTCGATTGCATAGAAAGCCCCAGGCTAATTGAAACTCTCTCGAGTCCTAGAACCAGTACTTGGTGTCTGGGTGAGATCTAAAGCACGCCCCCACAGTGGGAATCGAACGTATGACCTCCCGGTCGCTAGGCGGACACCATATCCATTACACCTCCGTCGGTGAAAACACATGTATTCAAAACAAGGAAATATATATAACTACCGAGACACACGACATTACACCAGTCTTAATACATGTTTTAAGAAAATATGAAAGAAATACGTATGCTTAGATTGTTTCGTAAACGCGTAATAAGTTGCAAAGATTAAAGCGCAAACAATGGTTTATATGCAATAGTAAGTAAATATTGATATCGTTATAAAAGACATATACAGTAAGAAGTTTAAATAAATGTAAAAAGTGGATACATTTATAAAGAAAACAAATTATGCAGTTCTTATAACGAGCGGTGTATACTGTTTAAGCTGGGACTGTAAAACAACTGCATACAATACCCTAATACAAACATGATTAAATTATATAGCAATATATATTGGGCGTGCAATATAACAATTGATATGGAACGTAAAACGACAAACTACTTCAAACCAAAGTCAATAACAATACAATCAAATTGTAAAGGTGAATGGTTAAGGATTGTTAAAAGAGCAACAGGGCCTATCTGTCAAATGTGGGCCACTTTCTCTCTAAATATATATATATATATATATATATATATATATATATATATATATATATATATATATATATATATATATATATATATATATATATATATATATATATATATATATGTATATATATATATATATACGGGGTGTTCCAGAAGTTCGTGGATTTTCGCTATAACTTATTAGTTTGCTGGTAAAAGTCAATGAAATGTACATATTATACAAACCAATTATCACGGACTTTATATATAAGCTAAAAATGCATGAATTCCATAAAGCGCGTTTGAAACGCGTTGCCATAAAAACCTCAGTAACGACATGCGGCGCACGCGTGTATTTTATAATAAGTATGAGCGTTACGCGAATTTAAATTTGGTTTAAATGTCGTTGATAAACAGAATTTACGGTAAATTTCGAGTTACAGCGCCTAAGTCCTCCTTACAGTCCGGATTTGGCCCCTATGGACTTCCGCGTCTTCCCGGAAGTTACATCACAGTTGCGCGGTATTCGCATTGCAAGTAAACAGGAACTTACAGTTGCAGCAAAGCGAATCGTGTCGTCATTTGACGCTGACTGGTATAGAGACACTTTTGACAAGTGGATTTCCCGACACATAAAGTGCATTCGCGTTGGAGGTGATTATGAGGAAAAGATTTGACAGTTGTTTACTTCATAACGTCATTGACGTTGAACAGAAACGTTACACGTTCGTCGGTGTGCGCATTGTGCACATGTTTAAATCTCTGATATATATTTATTGTTTTATGTATTTCCATGATATTTGGAGAGTAGATTTGGAAAGGACGAAATATTCTTAACATGCTATTTGTTTGTCCATTTATGTTACCAAATGAAAGTTATAGCAAAAATCCACGAACTTCTGGAACACCCCTCGTATATATATATATATAGAGAGAGAGATATCCTCATAAAATGGAAATACTATGTGATAGATTATAAGCACTTTTGATATGATCGTAACATTTGAACAACCCACTTTATCAGCTCATCAAGAATTGAAGTTAGCTGTGTGATTTCCATTTCACCAAGTTTGCTTGTAGACAGACGGTGCAGCTCTGGAAGCTTTCCTTCCAGAAAACGGTGTAATTTAACCGAGTCCTTATTGATGAGCACCTAAAAATGAATTTATACATGTATCACTTTTCAGGCTATCCATACAAATATTAATTTTGTTTAGACTATCCAAATATATGGCAGTTGGGATAGTAGGTAGGATATCAAATTTTGTTGTATGAACGTGTTTTACAAGCATATTTATCTGTGTATACTATTTATCAATAAATGCTAAAGGCTGACTTGAAAAAATAATCCAGTCGCTTCAAAATTTAAGTATTAATAAAAAAAGTCCGGGCTAAAGAGTGTTAATCCATCTTCCATCGCCTGTTTTATGCTTTCACATATTTACGATATTTAAAGTAAATAAACAGATTAACGACAATTAACATTATACATTTGCTAAACATCTTTGGTTAAAAAACAAACGCTTTCCACGAAGATTGCGCAGAACGAAAGCTTAACACAAAAGTCTTAGGCATTGCAATAAAAAAAAGAAAAGTGTTTACGAAATGTTGCATGTAGTATATAATCTGCACCATCTAACAAAGGAGTCGTCTATGGACTATTATATTGCTGTGAAGAATAATTGTGCATTCAAACGCGAGTACATATGTTTTTCTTGTAAATTTGGCATGAACAAATATTTTATTTAACCAAGGCCGAACAATAACTTTTGGTTCAGCGTACTTTGTGTGAGTTGGTCAGATTATCCTTAACAAACATTATTTACTGATAGCCTCACAAACATTTACAAGTTATTTTAAGTATATAAATCAACTAGAAAACAAATTGAAATCGGTCTAACTCACAAAGCCTTACCCGAGTATGCAAAGCGCTGCCAAAAAGACTATGGTGGGCGGAGAAATAGCGGTTGAGAAGATGCATGGACTTGCTAATCATATGGCCGTACTTGTACTCCGACAGGTCCTTCGACATGAAATGACAACATAATGCACCGACATATAAATCAAGTTAGTTTACGCATTTAATGCCTTATCACCGATCAAAAGGATGGTTACATGTCCCGAATTCTGACTACAACAACGAACTTGAAAAAAATGCAACTATTTGGTTTTAAATCCGCGATTGTATAGTAATGCTTTCTGAATTCAATTTCAATTGTCAATAATACATTTGTGAATCGACGCTCGGAATGTAAACGGTGTTCTTCAACTTGACACAATCAGGCATAAGATTCAAATTGTTTGGTATGCTTGCTTCGGTAAAAAGAATGCAAATTCGAGAAATGAATGTAATGATAAAAAAGAAATGCTTCAACTCCAATCGACGCACATCAATACTTGACTAGCATTAACATCGTAAGAGGGCACTAGCGCAAAGGTGATACGATATATAAAGAAGTTTATACTAAGTAATGTGTTTTCCCTGTATGTATATAGTAATTGTTTTTGCCAGAAGAGTTAAAAAAATGTGAATAACTAAATCATTTAATGTTTCATTTTTTAAATTAATGGTTTATTTTTTTAAATATGAAACTTCTGTAAACAATAAGTTTTCATGCTTGCAATCACGAGGACTTATCAATACATCTTTCTGTTAGGAAGAGTATGCAGCATGATACAATCAATATAGTGACATTCGTTTACAAAGTCCGATCATTTACTGATAAGTTGAAATGGTATATCCAGTTCAAATGTATATGTAAGTATATTTTGTGAATTTATAGTTATAACTTATGTTAATAAGTGATTTTCAACGCTTATCAAATCCAATCATGCGATCTTTAGACAAGTGTTTGAAAATGAGCAAATAGACAAACCATCAGAATTTCTACAATCTGAAAATCTTTCAGATTTGAGGTTTTGTCAAATATGTTCGCTAGCTGCTGTAATGCTACACGTGTTGAACTGAAAAAAGAAAATATAGCAATGTATATTTTCATATCATAATTATAATTACATTTTTATATGTCACTTTGAGACGTTCAAATGACGCACACCCTAAATACTACAATATGTTAAATAAGTATAATAATGACAAGCTCATTACAGCCAACAATCTTCATATTTTCCAGGAAGTACCCATTTGAATGTTTTTAGTACTGAAACTTTGATACATTATATGTATAACGGCCCTACGGATTAGACAAGTTTACCTTTCTTCCAATATATAATGATCTTTTATCATGGGAACTAACTCCGGCAACATTCCTGGTTTTGCTTGAAAATGAGGGCTTGGATTGACATTCGGAATTCTCATAAAAATATCCACAAATGCCTAAAACAGACCAGAAAAAGCGTGTTCAATGGTATGTATAACTATGGTGTTTTTTTCGATATGTAATTTATTATTTGATCTAAACTAGCAACTCTGGTACATAGGAATAAAACATTACCTCCCGGCGCTTGCTTAAGGTGGAATCAAAAATAAGATCCAACACGTTCATTGCTCTGAAATAAACAAAAACTCAAAACAAACGCGCATGCGAGTGTAAGGTAAATTTATTAGATTTCAATCAAAATTTACAAAATTAATTTTCTAATTATTATATTACAAAATGACGTGTAGCTATATAAACTTGAGTGTTTAATGAATACAATTAATTATTTTAGCTGTGGTCATATTTTGTTTGATGGAAAGAGTCTTCATACAATAATTAAACGAAACTATACCGTAAAACTTTCTTAAAACCTTCAGTCAAGAAAGGCGATCTTTTGTTTAAATATGTGTATATAATTTTAATTGATGATTTAATAATTATGTTTACTGGTATTTCGCCTCTATAATTGCATTGGTTTCGGTACTCGGTTCAAATCTCCCCGACTCTCGGAACGCCTTCAATATTTCTTGACCATCGTTACCTGAGAACAGAGCATACAAAATTATATTTAAAGACTAAAAATTAATGTCCGAACAACAGCAACACGATCATACGCGACGTTGTTTAACGCTGTTGGAAATCGGACACCGAGCTAACCTGATGTAAAGGCCAAAAACGTTATTCACAGCGTTTAAATCTATTGCATAAGGGCAATGCCAAACTACATTATTTAAAGGCAACAGAACAATGCTTAAAACCATGACAGCATGAATGGAATATTGAGACGTTTCGTTTGTTCAGGTCATCAACTAGTTAACATTCGCATTTTGGGAAATACATTAGGACATAAACTTGTATTCGCAAACTTAATTGTTATAGCATACATGTTATATTTAATATGCATAAACACATGATTAAAGAGATTTGCCAATATTGACTTAAAGTTAAACTGTCACATCTCAGTAACGATGAACCTGAATTAGTATTGCCGGTAACCTAATTTTAATAAATCTGTACATAATATTTAGTGTAACAAACTTATAAAGATTATAATGGTAGCAAATAGATTTATAAAAATATGTTATGTTGAACTCTTTGGTCGGGAGACAGTTCCATCAAAATATATCACTTTTCGTTATTTAACTTCATCAGCATTATTTTGTGTTAAAATAAACTTCTTCATTTATATTGCAATGTGTCTTTCACTCGAAAATGTGTTTTCACTTATTAAGATTCCCCATTATATGCCGTCATGCTCACAGGCTTTGTTTTTCTAAATGCATGTTAATAACAATTGGATAAAACAAGCCTTCGTTTGTCGGCTTTGGTTTGTCGTTTCGTCCGTCCATGAGTCGCATCACATTTGAAAGCAATCTTTGTTTCTCGTCTGGATTGTCGTAAAATCCAAAAGCCACCAAGTAATTCATGATTCGAAATATCTGGAAAATTAATGATACGTTAATATTTATTTTGACTTAAACATTTTATAACGTTAACAAGACAAAAAAAGTACATAAAACCAATTTGAATCAAATCATTACATAAGTATGTATGTTTCTAACTGATATACAAATATTCCATGTTTACATTTATAGTGTCCATTGTTAATTTCAAAATGCAATAGCGCGTCGATTTATAATTAAGTGTTACATGTATTTTATATCAAACGTTTAATTGTCAAACTGTTTAATATTTTTCAACCCGTTTATTCATTAAACAGGCAAATGAAGCAGGCTCTCAGATGAGGCATAAACAGATATAAGGTTTAACATACTCGTGATATCAGCATGTTATTGTCAACCAATGAAGCAGTCATTTCCTCCTGTTGGCTTAGAAAGCTTGTAGCCCATTTGTTGAGTGCAACTAAGTTAGACGAAGACTGGTTGAGAAACGATGGCATTTTCCCCAGTTGGTCCTAGAAAGCATAGTACCAATACAAACGCACTCATTGGTGCAAAAGAGAAGATAAATATGATGCGGAATGTTTGTAAAAGGAGTCTCTTTATATAACGTTAAGGCATACAATTTTGCATTCTGAAAGACTACTTACGTATTATTTTATACATTGACATGATAATGTCCGTTTGTACTCCAAACAATTTATCAAGTATGATCATAATTAAATATGATTGCAGTAAAGTACTAGAGCCTTTCCGTGTAACGGTTTTCGTTTTGTAAGGGAAAACACAACTATATAAAAACATATTTCCACTGACCATGTCTCCGTCGACAGCGACGAAGATATTTTTCACAATATCCCCTCCGGAACGGTTGTCAGGAATATCAACAAATATGGCTGCAAGAAAACAATGTTAGGTATAAGAAAACAAACAAGTATTTTGCGATGGAATGATGTCTGCGTGCGCTTCTAAGAGTGTTGTCAATGCAAATGCAATCTAAACGAGCCGTCTTGAAAATCATGGTTCTAGTAAATATAGCAAAAGAAAATGCATGTATTATATGTGCAATTTTTTTATAATGCACACTTTAGTCGCTGATGAAAGACACTGGTTCTTGTATGAATTTAATTTCGCATTATTATTCATTACAGAGAAAGGTATTATCAGTCCAATTACTTATAATATTTGCATATGATCAGGTATGAGCACACATGACAGGCAGTTTTATTCAAGTCACATAATAAAGGACATGTAAAGATGACGGGGTGACGATATAAATAACACATGTATTACAATGAGATAAAAAGTAACAAATTCGTATTTCCACAATACACACGTGACATATATTTACAACAGTAAAATGACAAACTACTTATGATAGTACAAGACACTCATACTTGTCATCAATGTACACGTCACACATACATATAAGCACTGTACGAAGTAACAATAAAACAGTTAACAGTAAATGTAACAAAATATGTATGATCACATATTACAAAAAAAAGCATTTTTATGATCACAGTATATTTTTTAAATTAATAATAGTTATATCCTCTTATGATAAGCGTACAAATGATACATACTTCTTAGCACAATGCATGTGACCTACAAACATAATCACATTTCAAACACACTTTCAATCCACGAACAAATGATACACTCTTATTGACAAACTACAAGTAATACATACTTATGATCAGTTCACAGTATAACACCCTCAGCTTGTCCGGTAGCTCTACATTCTGTACACAGCTGAAAGCTTGTTTCCAAGTGAAGTAATGCATCTGCTTGGTGAGAACTTGTATCGAGAAACTGTTCTGTCCCTGTACCAATAGGCACATTTCAAGAATTTTCTAGCATAACATAGAAACTGTTCTGTCCCTGTACCATTTGGGACATTTTAAGTATTGTTTATCATAATATTGAAACTGTTCTGTCCCTGTACCAATAGGAACATTAGAATTTTTGTTTAGCAAATATTGATTGTCTAGCATAATATTGAAACTGTACTGTCCCTGTACCAATTGGGACATTTTAAGTATTGTCTAGCATACTATTAAAACTGTCACACCTGCAACTGTCCCTGTACCAATAGAGACATTTTAAGTACATGTATTGTCTAGCATAATATTAAAACTGTTCTGTTCCTGTACCAATAGGGACATTTAAAGTACATGTATTGTCTTGCATAATATTGAAACTGTTCTGTCCCTGTACCAATTGGGACTTTTCAATTATTGTCTAGCATACTATTGAAACTGTCACACCTCCAACTGTCCCTGTACCAATAGGAACATTTTAAGTATTGTCTTGCATAATATTGAAACTGTTCTGTCCCTGTACCAATAGGGACATTTTAAGTACATGTACTGTCTAGCATAATATTGAAACTGTTCTGTCACTGTACCAATTGGGACATTTTAATTAGTGTCTAGCATACGATTGAAACTGTCACACCTGCAACTGTCCCTGTACCTTTAGGGACATTTTAAGTATTGTCTTGCATAATATTGAAACTGTTCTGTCCCTTTACCTATAGGGACATTTCAAGTATTGTCTAGCATAACATTGCAACTGTCGCACATGTAACCGTACCTGTACCATTAGGGACATTTTAAGTATTGTCTAGCATAATATTGAAACTGTTCTGTTCCTGTCCCAATAGGGACATTTTAAGTATTGTTTAGCACAATATTGAAACTGTTATATCTCTTTACCAATAGGGACATTTTAAGTATTGTTTAGCATAATATTGAAACTGGTCTGCCCCTGTACCATAAGGGACATTTTAAGTATTGTCTAGCATAATATTGAAACTGGTCTGTCACTGTACCAATAAGGACATTTGAAGTATTGTCTAGCGTTATGTTGAAACTGTTCTGTCCCATTACCAATAGCGACATTTAAGTATTGTCTAGCATAATATTGAAACTGTTCTGTCCCTCTACCAATAGGGACATTTTAAGTTTTGTCTAGCATAATATTGAAACTGGTTTGTCCCTGTACAAATAGGGACATTTTAAGTTTTGTCCATCATTATATTAAAACTGTCGCTCATGCAATTAACATGGACAATTTTAAATATCTTTTTTTTAAACGCGCAACTATTTTCATTCACTATGCATAAACAGTAAGAGCATGATAACACTTGTTTCATTTGTTTAAAAAAACTAAGTCTTATTAAAAATGGTAGTTTGTAATGAGTGTTGATGTCTCCTTGTCGTATTTATGTGATTCCATATATAACAAAATATGAATAACTTTTTTTTCGAAATAACTGTGTTATCGATCACTATGTTACAACATGCATATATGATTCATACTGAAGCATCGTTCGGGCGGCATCCAAGGCATAGCATCAACAAGCACACTGAACGTGTTTAATACGGTTTTAATACATACATATGAGAAACAGGGGCAAGTAATTGTAAGTACCAGATTTAATTATTTATTCATTAAATGTTAGTTTACATACATGGCATAGCTGTCCAAACAGCTTCAGCTGGTTGATAAAAAACAAGTACTCCATAGCATCTTCGTTGCGCTGAAATTACAGAAATATTCCCTTTTTAACTGTTTCAGTTTATAATAACGTGAGTAATAATATACACTATAAGCAAACTAACTTGCCTTAAACCTCAATGTTTCCATTTATTATATTTGATATGTAACATCGCAAATTTGCACTGTACAAAGGTTTACTTAAAGTATGTATCTGCAGCAAACTCTGGTCTAGGACTTGGGGCATAAAACCTACCGGGCCCAGGAGTTTAAAATGCTTTGTCCACCGAACATATATATTCAAATAAAGCCCTTGGTTAAAAAATGGTTACACACTAGGGGAGGAGGAGCACATGATTTATATAGACTTGGATATCTTTATATAGACTTGTATATCCGAATAAATTTCACACATAAGTAAGTATTTGGTATACAACAATTTGAAGTGATCACCTACCAAATGCTTTGAAACCATTGCCCTGCGCTAAAAAAAGCCATGAAACAGGGATAGCTTTTTAATCAAGATTGTAAATATTCGGAAAGAGGTGTTGTGTGTATATTGTGACAAGCATGTTTTGTTTATAGTATAAAATGGGGTCTAAGCTTTATAGTTAGCGATCGTCTAGATATGTGTGTTGTTTATTTAGGAATATCATCTCAATACTAATTATCAACGCACTTTTTCTGTTTAGAAGATATTTCTAGTTTATAGTAAATCTCATAAAACAAAGATACAATACAATGGATCCATGTATACCTTATTTCGAACGTATCAAATGACTGAACTGACTGAACCATGCATTTATATAGTCTTTAAATCGTGGATTAAAAATAATAAAGAACTCATGATCATTTACAGCATTGACTAACCACAATCTAAGGGGAGCGCTTGTCACTTTTATTTCAAGACATTATAAAAACCCTTCACACTCGTAGTATATTATAAAATACATGAACTACCTTTACGAACTCTGAAAGTAGGATGTAGTCTTTGCCATTGTTGGAAGATATGTACATCTTCCCTTCGTCTTTGTCAATATATTGACCAAGATCCGTCAAAAAGACACAGTTCTAGAAACATAAGTGTAATATTCGCTTTGGTCACATACGGCAAACGATGTTTATAGGCTTAAATTCATATTCTCAATTCATATTTCAACTTGAGGGCATTATCAGTGGTTGAATATAAGATGTCATACTCTTGAGTGTTTATTTGATCCATTTGCACTTAACAATACTTGGAATTCGGAGTTGTATATGTGAAAGGAATATGCGCATATTATACTGTTCGATAACACTAAAAACAAACTAACGTGCCCATCGGATTCAACTAAGGTAAACAGTTGTTTTAAAGAAATAAAAACGTCTCGAACGTATACCATTTCCTTCAGGAGCCATACTTCAGTGATGTAGTGTTGATTGTCCGCAATGGGTGTGTCGTTGCACACGCAAAGCACACCGAGCAGTTCAAGGTACCTGCAGTTCTTCTCTCGCTTCAAAAGGTCCACAAACCTGTCGATGTGGTCGTGTGTGATCCGGTCAACGATCTCCTTTTTGTCTCTGATAATTTCAATAACCACACGAACAGCATTTATTCCCGTCTTCTTCTAAAATATCCATTAATAACAAACCAATATAATTAATATGAATACAGGTTACATGGTGTTAACGTGCATGTGCATGTTACAGCAGTTTAGCCGCTTATGTACAGAAAGTCTTTAGAACCATGGCTGATAAAACCTTTTCCTTTGTGTGACATTTGTAGTTGAGGTGTGTTTGTTGATGTTTATTGGATTTTATGTTAGTTATTTGACATATAAATTAATTTAAGAACAAATACGGGAAATCGTTATTAGATGATGTGCTTGTATAAAAAATATTGTTTTACAATTAATCATTAATACAATAACATTTGATTAAAACAGCCCTTTATTAGTATTATTAATTGCTAAAATGCCGCGTACTTTCGAGCCATATTTAGAAGAAAGTGATAGGCGTTTATATCGTATATTAATATTCGCTCTTTATCTCGCCTTTTACACACAAATTACAGATCCCGCTATGAAAATTCGCAGCGAGTAATGTCGAGATAAAGATCGAATGTTATTAACACACATTAATAACTTTCTTGCTTATATGGATGGGAAGTTAGCGGCATTTAAGCAACTAAACAAGTAATAAAGTATATAAAACGGCGAAAACAAAACCTGTCACGACATGGACGTCGCCATCTGTTTTTAGAAACTTATAAAAGAGGTCATAACCACCAATGTACCTCTCTTATGTCGAATTGCCCCATAAAGAAGTCTATGTATCTTGCGAGGAATAGTCTGTTCTTCTGAGAGCCGCCAAGCAAGAAACAATACAAGAGCTCGTATGCAGCTTGGAAGATCTGAAGCATTTCTCTGCAAATAAGTGTTGCAGAAGTTTGAATACGAGTTAATGTGTCCTGCCATCATATGCATTGCAAACATTATCACTAGGAGTTTGCGGATCGGATCAGAAACTTAACAAGGCATAATAACATCAATATTCATGACAACAGAACTTTGCATCTCTCTTTTTCTCGATGAGCTTACATAAATACGTATTCTCGCGGAATTGATTTCATAAGCCATGTATGAAACCCTGCTCGGTCGTAAGTTATTAAAACAGATTCTGATGAAACATATCGTCCTACTTATAAATAGTGTTGGCTAACTACAAATATGAGAAAATTAAGAATGTTACCTCATGTATTCGTATTACTTCATTGTGAAATAACAACTGAGTATAAGTAGGAAAATAAAATAATCCAAACCATAAACTCTTTTTATTAAGGTTTATATTATAAGTTTTATATATTTATTTAACTTACGAGTGATCTTGGCCATTGAGTGGACACTTCAGGAGCCTGATTATCAGTTGAATAATATTAAGGTTCCTCAAAAGCTTTTGACGAGTCTTCGCCGGTTCCCCATCAACGACCATAAAAGCAGCGAGTTCGTTTAGGGCCTGAATTTAGAAGCTTGATTGTTTTTTTGTTGTGTGTAGTTATAAGTAGTAAAAACAAAGACCAACTCCCACCCAGCTCTGTTTGTCTTTCTTATGTGTACCTGAGTTAATTATTTGACTTATGCAGTAAAACATCGAACGTATTAGAAAATACTTACTGGTAAACTCCTTGATTGGCCAATACGTTATGGTTAGCTATATTTTCTAGTTCAATGATATACAAGTCAAATACATTTTGTCTTGGTGGATTAATATAACTGTGCTTACCACCAACGCCTTAATGAAATGACAACAATTATGCTTATACTTACACAAATGACATTACCCGTAGTTTCTTTATTTACAACTTGCCCATCTTTCCTCTGAAAAACAATGGATCCGCATGTTAGCAAATACCAATAGCATACTGTGCAAATTACAACAACATAAGCACATTATATCGAACACTAAAAATGAACAAGAATAGATAACATCGCATACCGTTATACATAGATTAATGGTGTTGTATGCATATATAGAATTACAGAATCGCCATTGTGGATTAATTGGCGTCAGAATGACTTTAGATAGTTCATATTGTGCACATCATATGCCAGTTTTCACTTACATCCGCCACAACTTTCTGTATGATTGGTATGATGCCTGCCACGACGTTTAAGCTATCAATGAGTGCGTGGTCGACACACTGTACCGTGAATGTGTCTTCTATACGCTCCTCTTCAATCGCCGATACCTGTTTTATTTAAATGAAATATAAGTTCACGTGTGATGTACGTAGAAATGACTCCTCTCTCTCTCTCTCTATAGATCTCTCTCTCTCTATAGCTCTAGAGAGATATCTCGACGACCTAGAGATGAAAGAGAGAGAGGATCGAGTCGAGAGATCGAGAGAGATAGAGAAGAAGTAGAGAGAGAGCTAGATAGATTCGACTCGCTAGAAGTATCATTCCAGAGAGACTCTCTCTCGCATCTCAGAGAGATAGAGAGCCTCCCGACCAGCCAACTCACCTAGTCCCCACTCGCCTCCAAAGGCAACCCCGACCTCCTCAAGAAAGAAGATAAGAAAAGAAAGCTCCCTCCCTCCCTCTCCCTCCCCTCCTCTCTCCTCTCTCTCTCTCTTCTCTCTCTCTCTCCTCTCTCTCTCCTCTCCTCTTTTCAGATATGTTCCTGACGACACCTTTGAGAGACTTGTCTTTGTTTTCCGTATTTAGAAACTTGCATTATAATTAGGGTGAGCAATTCATTGAAACAAAACCGAAACCTCTCTCTATGAACAAGTGAAATAAAAATATTTTAGAAAAAACGAGATACAGCAAATGCGGATATAAATATAAGGCATCGTTAAAACAACAAATCATCAAGTTCATTAGAGCCGATAATCGTTCATGTTATTCGCGAATATAGGTTAAAATCGTAGCCTGAACCACAATTACATTTGTTCATCAAACTGTTGTTGTTTTGTTTCATAATTGAACCTTTAGTTGTATTTTATTCCTAGATATAGTGTACTGCTAAGATGTGGACTACATTAAATCAATAAATGTACACGTTAACTTCGTTCACACCGGTATGGAAATTATTCGTGTTTAACAGTAATCGATGAACAAATCTATAATCCACCATAGATAAAACAAATTTTGTCATAATTTTATATAGCGGGCACTCGAAAAATCCGTTCCTGCCCGAGTGCGCAGCACGAGCGCAGGAACGGATTTTGAGAGCGCCCGCAGATGATCATGTCCGAGAAAATGTGTAATATTGCTATTATTGCATAAACAAATCACACATACCAAAATAGATTAAAATAATATTGAAAACAATATGTCTTGTTCATTCGACATCGACAAAATAATTCGATTATTTCAATACAGTTCAAGGTTGTGTTTTACATATGCCTCATTCGGTCATCATCCGAAATGACGAGGCTTTACCTTCGGATAGGCAGTTTTCGATTTAAAATGTGTTTAAACAGTGAATTAATGCAAAGTTGAAGTGCAGCCGCGCAAAGTAAGAAATGAGGAATAAGTTGGAATTTACAGCAGGAGCGTTGAAGGTACATAAACACTTACATTTACAGCATAGTCTTTTGAAAGTGTTGAGTAAATAACCTTAACTTCATTGACGTTGCCAATAAAATAAAGCTGTTGTCAAAAGAGTGCAGATGGTATAATTTGAAAAGTGGATTGAAATAGCCATTGCCATTATCCCTGCATCGATGAGGAAACTGGTGCTTATTCATTTCCCCATTTATGCTTGGAAAGTCGTCGAAGGCTGAAGAAGGGAAGTAACTGCGCGTGGACCAGATTATGGATATGAAAAACACATAACAGGGCTTGAACGGCACGTGAATCGCCTTGTTAATACACGATTTCTCCCGTTCAAGCCCTCCTTTTGCCAAGTTTCTGCACCCCGCCAGAGGGCATCATAGATAGAGTTTATGCAATAATAAATGATAAAACACCTATAAAATACACATGGGTCCCCTCATTTTAACCAACCGCACATGTGTTACTATTTTTAAGTGTTACTGAATAATTCTCGGCAAACTCATTACCCTCTTCAACTGAGCATTGCTCCATTTAAGAGAATCCATCGATTTGCTGTCGCCTGTTTGTTCCTGTTTTCTCTGGTACGCGTCTGGAATAAAAATATAGGAACCATGCCTAATCTAGATAAATGGAAAATTATAATATAAATATTAGCTTCTTAGTAAACGCTACGCATTTATAATACATGTATGCATCGAGCAGTTTAGTCCATGCTATCTAAACTGCCAAAGTTTTTGCCAAACTGCCTTAAATTTTACACGTCGAAGTCTGCCTCCTGGTCATGGAGATAAATCGTTACATGAATCGTTCGTTTATATAGCCGAGCGGTTTGAGAAGAATGCACAAAGAAAGTCGTTTTATAAACTGGTATGGTTTAAAACCAAGATCAAATTAATACGTTGAATTTATGAGGGCTAAATATTGTGACTCCAACCTGCAAACTTTAATTGTGGCGAATATTATACCATTTTGTATTCGCCTTCATACATGATGCAAGTATAAAATTTTGTTGTTTTGAAAACTCTGCTTCGATGTAGTAAATTCCATGGTGTATGTGTTTCACGCAATACAGAAAGTTAACAACAATTTTTTTTTAAATCAACGCTTGTCAAGCATATTATTTACTCATGAAATCCCAGAGAAATTAATCATGCTTTTATGTTTGGGTAAAAACGACTTTACCAACCGAGCGTGTCTGTGTGAAATACATTACATCAAAAAAGATTCACTGCGGACGACAATAATTTAAAACTTTGCGTTTACCGTTTCACGACGTTGATCTTCAGGTTTAATCATTGTTCATGTAAATATTGTGTTTTATCATTTTGTCACTTGTCTTAGCCGGGATGACAGTAATATTTTCCCTAATAATGGTTCTGAGGTTTCATTATTCCTATATTTTTCAAAATCCAATTAAAATACGAATACCTTGACAGGCATGCAACCATCTGCCGGTTGCTACGTGTTCCAGCCTGCATTTGCCACCTTCTGGAATATCTTCTCCCGCCTGAAACGTTCGTTTAATACATAGATACTATTATACATCTATTGTCACAAGACATACATTCGAAAATGTATTGTAGGTTTAACGTGTATAGGTATATCCTTTATTTAAGTGATAACGATTCTTTGTTAAGGTAACGGCATTTTAAATAAGTCCTAATTATCGTACTACTAGACTTGAAGCAGTTACTTTAAGTTATTTTGGTGGATTACAATTAGAAATTAGTACAAAGCCTCATTTTTCACGTAAACTAAGGGTCACAAATTTCTGAGTTGATTTAATAAGTATCGACAATATAATAATCTATTCTGTGTCGATAAATACTTTTTGTCGTTATTGCCACTCATAACCGATTTAAGGCCAACAAAGTCATATACAAAGCCACCAAAGTAAACAAGTCCTATCTACATCACGCCATTATTTACACATAACACATTTAAATATAGTGTCACACGTTCTGTGGTTTTGTGATGCAGATAGACAAATAGTATATTTAGAATGTGCAGCACGAATGAAAATTGTATCTTTATCGACTGTATTTTGTTTTCTACTCGTTTTCCGTTTATTGAGTATTCTTTACTTTGAAGGGAGTTCTTTGTGTTCTTATACTGCATCTATAGTTATTCTATGTTTGATACTTTGCCTATCTAAAAAACTACTCTTATTTCATATGATTAAATCTGCCCTTTTTAAGACCTATCATAATTACAGCGATCATCAATGTTCACAGATTATTGTGAAACCTACGTATTTTCGTAGCAAAATATAATATTTTAAATAATATAAAAAGTAATGCTTATTTTTTTAATTATCATTTTACAATTTAAAAACTGCAAAGTTTCTTTAAACCCAAATAAACATGGCGTCGATAGATAAATACCTATATGTATGTTCCACAATATTGATCAATCGATGGTTCGAACACGTGTCTCATCTAAATTAACTATATGGCTGTATGTCATGTCTTTATTTGACCACTAGTCTTGCTTACCCTGCCGACTGGGTGAAATCTGAAGAGTGTTTTACTATCAAAATGGTCCGCGGTCAATGTCACTTGTCCTTCCTGCTGTACACAAAGGTACATCCGGGTGCACATGTGGAGCAGACGACAGTGTTGTTGCCACTTGAGGACACCTCCTATTGATAAAGATCATTAATTCGCAACAGGTTACTGAATAAATAAGTCATTATGTGTATGCATATCAAATTCATTTTCAGATCGGTGTTTGTATAATAAAATAGTAAAATATGCTTTTACAGTTCTATATTGAAGGCATAGTGTATGTAAATCAATGGCACGTGTTCAGTTTCAGTTGTTTACCAAACAAACAAAACCGGGTGTTTGCGACCAAATACATTTATATTGAACCACACATTAATTAGGCATGCACCTCTTAGCAGAATGATCGATGAAATCAAATCGTTGGAAAAAAACTAGGTACCTTTTGTTCCTCCCGTCAGAAGCTCAATTTGCCAAAATGTAATCGCGGAGCTGCTTGGACTCAATGGTTTATGGTTCGAATGACTGACTGGTCGCACTCTCAAATGGACTTAACACACATTCATAATAAACGTGATGAATTCAATTGTGCATGTACATAAAGTAAATATTTTATAATGCAATGTTTATTCACATATATTTTACAATAAGTGTATGTAATATAAATGAACGTTCATTAATATGTTGTGTGCATTGGTTTTGCTATCCTCATTATATTTAAACGCATTAGAATAAGTAGATACAAATCGTCTATATATTGAGACAACATTGACGAACTGTTCATCTCTTAAAGCCTCCTCACACATAGACGAATGCATATGACGAAGCCTGGCGAAAAGGGTAAATTTATGAATTCTAGCGAATTCTTACCGAAATTGTTTGAAAATTTGTTGCATTGTGTAATATTATAACGAAAGGTGAACGTAAAGGAACTATTTGGCGCGAATGATTTACGAAGTTTGACGAACAGTTACTGCAATTCGCTAGAAAGCGTTAGGTCGCGCAATTAATATACGTTCTTTCGGTTAGCGATTAGGAGCTATTAAGAGCGTAAAGATACGAATGTAAGCGCAACCTTGCGCATAATTGCGCATACCGCCGAATATTTTCGAAACGGTGTTTCTGCATCCGGGCGTTTTGATATAGACTAACTTTTTCCGACTCGACTATGCATGTTGATTATGCATAAAGTCTTTTTCATTAAATATTTTGCGTAAAGTGCGTGTCTTACTTTTACTATTACTTCCCTTTATAAGGCCAATACAAAAACAACAATGCTCTTTATTAGTTTATTCCACTAATATGTTACACTTTATTTCAATCTCTAATGTTGCACCATCCTGTCTTGCTATGGCACACATCCCGCTGGAGAGTTGACCCAGTGCTTCACTTCTTTATATTCAGAGTGTTTCTCAAAATCTTGCCTTTTTTGATTGCTGTGTTGTGGCCCCTGATATTTACATTCCTGGTATCCTCCAAATTGCGACCTCTTCTCCATTCACCAGGAACCAGATCGCCTCTTCTATCATCATGGTCAACCAGTGCATTATGCATGGTGGGGTACCTGATCCTCATCAAGTTGAGGAGAATGCAGCATGTCTTTACAATCAGCCTTACTGCGGATGACCAGTATTGTTATGTGTTAAAAGTTAACGTGACCATTTCTTTTATAAATGAAATTGTGTTTTGAAAAAGGGTATTGCAGTAAAGTTCCGCTATTAAGACCACTTCGAAGATTAAAACAATTATGCGTTTTTTGACAATATTCAAGTCCCAAATGGTTAATTTATGAAGGAAAGTGGTCCGATTTTAAGACCACTTCGCTATTGAGACCACTATTTTGCCTGGTCTTAATAGCGGAACTTTACTGTGCCTGGAATCGGTTGGCCAGAATCCCAAATGCATTTTCTGATACTCTCCTAGTCCTGGATAACCGGCAGTTCAGGATGCTTTCGTCTCTTGTCAGGACTCTATGGAACATTCTGAATTGCGTTGCTGCTATTGATGGCACGCACATAGCTATCAGAAAGCCTGCCAGATTTGGTTCCTTATATTATAATTATAAGGGATTCTTCAGCGTCATCTTTCTGGCCATTGTCGACTCGGACTACAAGTTCGTATGGTGTGACCTGGGTTGTGAGTACTAGTCTACATAAATTTAACTGCATTATTTTGTAATTACATAAATTATATATATTTAGTGCTGTTTTCAATTTACAGTTGTATACTGACAATTTCTTATCCTTTTGTATTTCAGGATACGGTTCAAGTGGAGATGCCAAGATTTATAATGAATCAGATTTCCTTTAGATGGTGCAGGATGGTTCCATTGGATTTCCAGACACAGTCGACATGCCCTATTTCTTTGTTGGAAATGACGCTTTCAGCCTTAGCGATAACATGCAGAAACCCTATGGACATAAAGTCCTGACAAGCGACGAAAGCATCCTGAACTACCGGTTATCCAGGGCTATTAGAGTATCAGAAAATGCATTTGGGATTCTGGCCAACTGATTTCAGGCACAGTAAAGTTCCGCTATTAAGACCAGGCAAAATAGTGGTCTCAATAGCGAAGTGGTCTTAATATCGGACCATTTTCCTTCATAAATTAACCATTTGGGGCTTGAATATTGTCAAAAAACGCATAATTGTTTTAATCTTCGAAGTGGTCTTAATGGCGGAACTTTACTGCAATACCCTTTTTCAAAACATAATTTCATTTATAAAAGAAATGGTCACGTTAACTATTAACACATCACAATACTGGTCATCTGTAATTTCATATATTTCTCACAAAGATTAACCACAGCCCATCCACAGTAAGGCTGATTGTAAAGACATGCTGCATTCGCCACAACTTGATGAGGATCAGGTACCCCACCATGCAGAATGCACTGGTTGACCATGATGATAGAAGAGGCGATCTGTTTCCTGGTGAATGGAGAAGAGGTCGCAACTTGGAGGATACCAGGAATGTCAATATCAGGGGCCACAACACAGCAATCAAAAAAGGCAAGATTGTGAGAAACACTCTGAAGCACTGGGTCAGCTCTCCAGCGGGATGTGTGCCATAGCAAGACAGGATGGTCCCACATTAGAGATTGAAATAAAGTGTAACATATTAGTGGAATAAATTAAAAAGGAGCATTGTTGTTTTTGAATTGGCCTTATAAAGGGAAGTAATAGTAAAAGTAAGACACGAACTTTACGCAAAATATTTAATGAAAAAGACTTTATGCATAATCAACATGCATAGTCGAGTCGGAAAAAAGTTAGTCTATATCAAAACGCCGAGATGCAAAAACACCGTTTCGGAAATCTTCGGCGGTATGCGCAATTATGCGCAAGGTTGCGCTTACATTCGTATCTTTACGCTCTTAATAGCTCCTTATCGCTAACCGAAAGAACGTATATTAATTGCGCGACCTAACGCTTTCTAGCGAATTGCAGTAACTGTTCGTCAAACTTCGTAAATCATTCGCACCAAATAGTTCCTCTACGTTCACCATTCGTTATAATATTACACAATGCAACAAATTTTCAAACAAGTTCGGTAAGAATTCGCTAGAATTCATAAATTTACCCTTTTCGCCAGGCTTCATCATATGCATTCGTCTATGTGTGAGGAGGCTTTTAAACATAAAAATTAATATACCATATATTTCGCATTAGTAAACGGTAACAAGTAAAAATATTAAAATTAACATTGCTAGTCTCGTTGATTTTCATGGCATACGGAAAATATACATGTTAGATTTTATTAGGCGAACTATAAATTGCTTTAACTTAAATATCCTTATATTATATAACTCGCATTCGTTCATTGTAACAAGTTTATTTCTAATATACTTTTATTTCAAATAAGAAGACTGTTGGATTGTTTGCAACTTCATATCGACAAGGTAACCTTTGCTCGCGAATTCATATTTAAATGTGTGAATGTTTCACTATTTAAAACAAACACAAGACATGTTTCTGTAAATTAATGTGAGAACAACTGAACAACTTGGCTACCATCTTCCGTTAAGAAGTCATCAAAGAGACCCTCTGCCACCATGTAAGCCTCCATCTCCATGTGGCAGAACCGCACAATGTCCCCAACCTGTCGTAGAATTGTACATGATAACGAAGATATAACTGTTCAAGACAAGAGAACCGTATAATGTCCCAAACCTGTCCTGTGGTACCTAATATTGACGATATAACTGTACCAGACAAAACAGCGCATTGTCCAAAACGAATCGAACAATCGTACGTGGCATAGTAGATATATATTTTTACGATACAATAGAACGACAAATGTGCCCCACCTATCCTAGATTGATACATGATGCAGAAGATATAACTGATATTGACGAAGACGAAATAAACTAACAATGACATCAATGCAATGGCACATAATATAGAAGATATAACTGCTTCAGAAAATACAACGACACACGGAACGCGACCTGTCGTAGAATGGTAGATGACCCACGTGTTATGTGCCTTAAATTCGCCACCACTTCTTTTAATCATATATTAACAAACGCTTGAATTGTTTCCGTGATTGTAGGCGGTTATGTCCATGTGCGTTTTTAGAAGGGGAGGATATTAAGTTTGATAGAGAACTTAACAGTTTTACATAGTGATATATATGCATGGTAACGGTGTTTCAATATTACCGTCTAACAGTTTGCTTCGATAGTAGCCGATTTCTGCGATATCGATATGGTTACAATCAGCCACCATAAGTTTTAGATTCATGTTCGCAAGTTAAGACAATAGTGTCAATACATGTCTTAGGTCGCCGTGGTGTAATGGATATGGTATCCGCCAAGCGACCGGGAGGTCAAGGGTTCGATCCCCATCGTGGGAGCGTTCTTTAGATCTCCCCCTAAGACACCAAGTACTGGTTCTAGGCCCAGGAAACGGACTCGAGAGCGTTTATATAAGCCTTAGGCTTTCGATGCAATCAAGCTTAAATAAATATGTTTAAACTAATACTTGTTTCTTTGTAACTTCAATGTATTCTACAATCATGTAGTTATATTGGTTAAATTATGTTCAGGATAGCCATAGGAAACCAAAATAGGTTTATATTGAATGAAATTCAAACTTGTTTCAAAAAGTTCTGCAGTTCAAAGTATAGTATACAAAGAATTGTAAAGTACATTGATTACCTTTATATGACTGCCATCTTCCATAGACGGTTGGTATTTTCTTAATACGTGAAAACCAGAGCACTCCGAGGAAAGGTTTAATTCATGACTGAAAAATAGTACTTTCATGTATATTGATACATCTGGAGAATGTATGAGTATTCTCCTGTAAAACTATGCAGAACAAATAACACGTATTTCATACATTTGAAAGCAGATGTATATCACCAATTGTATTAGATACATGTTGTTGTTTGTTTTTAAAAACCTTACCGTTGCTTCTTTCCAAGAGACATTGTGTCCACAAACTGTGGCGATACATGTAAGAATTCTCTAGGATGTTTGACACTTTCAAAAACGATTTGATCCCCCGCCCGCACCTGTAAACAAATTGCAATTTACAATTCAAAATAAGGTTGTCAAAACAAATGTTTTCAACAATATGTGTACATGCATATTACAAAATATAACCATGTGATAAGTACATTGTGTGTGTGCTTGCTAATTCTTGATATCGCAATGCCATTTTGTATAAAATATAATTTAAATTAAGTCAATGTAAAATGTAATTTTGCGACACAAAACATAGGAGGACTGTTCCAACACTTAAACACAAATATATTATCATTTTCTATGCCTGCTGTGTATGAACACCATACATATATACAAAAACAACTAGTACTTTAGATTACCTCGTCCCCGTCGACCTTGACCTTGAATCGAGGTTTGACTTTGAATTGAGCTGTCTTGTCGTTGTAGTCGTGCAGTTCAACCTATGATCAATACAGCTATTATTTGTCTTCAAGACACGGTTCAAGCAAGCATTGTATGTATGTGTAAAACAAGTACGTTATAGGATATTTAGGATATGTACACACTGCATTCATTTTTCATAATTTCTTAGTATGAAAGCATTCTTAGAAAAAAATAGTTTAATACTAATTATTATACACTAAGTTTAAGTCCTTTTAATTTTATTTATCTTAATCTTGAAGATTTAATGTTTGTGTATTGACACCCAGATGTGGTCATATTGAGCTAAACCTTATATAACGTCATAGCGGGTTTGATAATGAGTAATTTTACTATGCTCGTCCAGAAAAAAAATACATTAAATTTATTGCGTTAGACAAATTAACGATGTGTTATACCACAAAGGTATGTAAACATTCGTTAAATGCCTTACTCGTTATTGAAGTATTTATCTCAGTGTAATTACCACCAAAAATGTCTTATCCTTACAAAAAAAACATTCTCAGCTGACGGATTTATATTTTACTGCACTGTTTGTAGTGTATCTGTGTACTTATCACAGCTGATAATTTTCTGTGGAAATGCAACAATATTGGAGCGTCTGAACACAGGCATAATTTATTTTCGATTGTTGATGGGAAAGTTAAAGTCGATGCCTCTGAGGAAGGTATTTGATTAAATATAATTCTTAAACATTTGCAATAACGACACTCACAGCTAAAGTCTTACTCTCCTGCAACGACGATAATATGCTGTTGACATGGAGCCACTTCCTTGTAAACCTGTGTTTTAGCTACAAAAGTACGAATGTGTAAATTCGTTAATAAACATGTATAAAGTAAATCAGGGTATCTGTGAACATATATGGTACTGGTTACTTTGAACTAATAGCATGTGCTTCCATATTGTTTAACACAGAATACTCAATGGCATGGGAATAAATAAAGCATACGCTCATAATAAAAATAATCTATTGGAAAAAAAGCAAATTAATTTAAATATTGACGTTAGTCGGATTTGCTATTATCACTTTCAGTCGCTTCCAGCCATAGTGAATTCCTCCGACTGTATAATATAATATTGCCGTGTTTGCCTTTACCCCCAAAACAGTCAGATACATAACAAAACTACGGTATTATAGGTTATATACCTGTATGATATTTCCATATACGATTTTCTTCCCTTGATGTCGTTGCTGGTGCCGCTTATTTTCCAAATTTTCAGGTTCAGCTGATTTCTAACGAAAAATGTGTACCAATCAGCAAAAGGCGACTATTGCATGATAGGAATAGAGATAATAGCATCGCCTTATCCAGAGGCTTCAACAACTTGCTTCACAAAATGTATTAAAATAGTGATTCGACATGAATTTATACTATTGTATTGAAATCTGAAACCCTATCATAAGTGACAGTAATATGATGCGTATCCTTCCATCGTACAAGTGACTGTTTTATCGGATTAATGAACTGTTTATGCAATACATCGCTGGAAGATACTCAAAGCCTTTCACGCAATCGTGGTTTCGTTCGTCGGAAATAATACACCCCAGGAAACCCCATACCTTGTGAGTAGTCTTATACCATTGGAGCAGTGCTCGTTATTTTAGCATGAATTAACATAGGGTAAGTAAATTGGAAAAATTATAATAGTCAAAGTCCAATTTGAAACAGCTGTGTATTAACGTTGATAACAAAGGTATTGGCTTAAAAAATGAGCGAAATGTGGCTCCCTGAAGTAGAAGGTCGGGCAAAATGGGCCATGTTCAGGCATTTAGGGGAGAATAACTGCTTTGATTTGCAAGCCACTACAATCATTAAAGGATTTATAAAAACTTACACATGTCTGCCATAACCTCTCAGCAGGGTTTTTCCAGAAAACTATTTCTTGTGGAGAAATTTGCTTTTTAAGGACCATGTTGGGAAAAGATGGATACCATCTGCAGAAGACCATGAAACCGTATGTGAGCAGTGACTTTATAATTCTTAAAAAATTGAATCAATGAAGTAAGGATTGCGTTCATCACTACCTCCTTCTTTAAAACTGTGACTTATTAAATATTATATATACAACCCCATATACATGTATTAAGACATTATTCTATGTACCTAACCAATTAATTTATGTGACAAAGAAGTCAAGTCTTTCTTTAAATTTTACAAAAAAGTGTTGGTACAAAAAAATAAAACACGAGAATGTTGAAAAGGCACTATTGATAATACATAAGGCATTTAAAAGTACATTTGTATGCATATGTGCCCACATACACTTACAAAATGCATCTGCAAAGCAAAGAAATTGCAACAAAATGGCTGTAAATTAGGATTTTTGTCAACAAAAACAATTATAAAGTCACTGCTCACATATGATTTCCTGGTCTTATCCAGATGGTATCCATGTTTTCCCAACATGGTTATTTAAAACGCAAATTTCTCCACAAGAAATAGTTTTCTGGAGAAAGCGTATCAACATCAACACTAAAAACTAGGATTATATCGTATTAAAGAACTCTTTTGGATAGTTTGACCATTTGTGATCTTCTAATTGTCAGTACTAGCTTCATTGTCAATACACTCTCTTTGTATGATTGTCAAATTAAAATCAATGAATCTTTACCTGGTAATTTTGCAACAAGCTTTGCAGAGTAGTGTTGTCCGGATCATGTTTGATTTCGGATAAGAGTTTTTGATATTTCTTATTCCATTTATATCTGTTGGGCGCAAGTATTTCAAACGCAAAACCTGAAAAGCATCAAAGGACATGTAGTTGTTTATACTTGATGTTGTTATGTTTTTCCTGTTATTGCCGTTTATGTTATTGGTGTTATTGTTTTTCTTGTTAATGCGTTTATGTAGTATCAATGATTCGAAATATGAACCAGGAATTATGTTTGTGTTGGTGACAATACAATACGTAATGAATGATTGAACAAACGACAAATGAACAATGACCTGATATAAAAATGACCCAAAACTTAACGTGTAATACATACTCATATTTTGGGTTTGTTTATAGTATTGTTTTAAATATGTATTTGTTTATCTTATAATTACGATTCCAGTCAAAATATATATGACAATAGAACATTGTCTGAATCATGATGGCAAACTTTATACCAGTGGAATGTATTTACCGCAAATTCATAACTATATCTTCTTAAGATTCATTTTAAAACGAAAAAAAAAATATTTGCATAATGTGTGACAGGCATTGCACATTTCATAAAGAGAACCAGGCTGGGTACGTTTGCATTTGGTTTTGATTTGTTTTAAATAAGCTTCTGATGGATTCAATGTCACAAGTAGTCGAATGTTTTTAGTTTTTAACTAATCAAACAATAATGAACGTCTTGAACGTTTAAGTAATAATATTGACTAATACTGAATGTTGGTCTAGATTTAAAAATATAATTTGAACAATTAAATGTTCAATATGCATGTATTGTAAACCAAAGTAGAATTCCAAAAGGGTGTATTAAAGTTATCGCAGTGTTGCTGTAATTGCATATACAAATAAAGATAAGAACACAAACATATCGCTGGAATTGAAAGAATATTTGCATGTAAACGCTTCTTTCTATACTATCTTTTAACGCTTGTTATTTGCATAACATTGATAAGCGCACTCTTTGATTAAATTAATCTGCACATGAATGTCAGAATGGATTAAACTGATTGGAATTATTAACAGTCTGCCATATCGCATGGCTTGTTTGTTTGAGAAAGAAGCGTTCCTAGCGGATGCATATTTTGCAATCCGTGTTTTTCTAAACGATAAAAGCTTATGTCAATAGTTATGGAAACCCTAAACTCAACAAATACAATTACATTTGATTAATCCTGCTAATATGTTTAACTTTTTATAAAAAAAACTGTTTATAATGTATGTGGCGCATTAAGCATTTCCTGACTTATAGTTTATTAACCTGGACTGAAATTGTTAAAGTTAAATGAAAAAGCTTAATGTTCTGTTCTGATATGGCAAAAATAAAGCTACATATGCAATATTCAACTATGTGTTGATAAAAACATATTTTTCACAATCCTTATATTAAACACTTAATCGTTTAAAAGGACTATAGTTAATTCATTGGTTTTCGTTTTCTAAATCGTTCATCAATGGAACTGATAATTTTGTTACTATTATTTATAATTTCCACTCACAACTATGTTTCATGTTAACTTAAACTGTGCTACATGATTACAATATATGCAACACCAGAAAACACAATAGTATACATGTATTACATAAAACGTGCTTAGATGAGATTTGTTTTGACTCCTAGAGAACATTTTGAATGTGTGACAATATAGTCAATAATATATTTTTAAAACTTACTGTTTTGGTCGTTGATGTCGGGTTTATCTTTGTTCTGATTAGAGCCTACACTGATAACATTGTGAGCAGAACTGAAATAAAAATGCTTATATTCTAAGTAGTCAACAAATGTTATCTGCGTCCTTTAAACGTTATAACATATTTTAAACGTTGTATAATAAAAGTTTTAAATAATGTTTTTCAAAATGTATTTATACAAATAGTGACTTTTCAACAAAACTTGAAAGTTCATATGTGAAATACAGTTTTATTATAATATTTCATGTTTTTTACATTTATGGTATTTATTGAATTTTTTTATTAAATTGGTTTATTAAGTGAACTTTAATGTTTACAAACCTGTGGTGAGCTGCCAAGACAAAGCCTTTGCTTTCTACAGAATATAGGCATACTACGTCTCCAATACATAACGTATCGTCAGCCATTACGTTGCAAAATATAATCAATTAAAAATGGCACATTTTATAATACATAAACTGTTATCTTTTGAAGCATTGACTGCTGGTATTTTTTAAGACAATCATAGCACAGGTTACATTTTCAGATTTACAACATCGCAATTAACTTGCATCCAAACATCGCTTTAATTCAATACACTATGTATCCATGCAGGTTAATGTTTTAATACCCTGTTACGCTTAATGCAAGATAGACCTATTCAGACTGTTATTTGATCTAGCGTGCTAAACAAACAAGTATTTAAACGATTTAAACCCAATCACTGCTGATTAGGTAAAACAAATACACCTGTATAGCCTTTTGGTTATTTACAGTAAAACAAAAGCATTGTATCGACTCGTATATGGTCGATATTAAGTAGCTCTGTCTAAAGCAATACAATTATTATCTTTTTAAGCATGTTACACATTTTTATTAAAGCGCAATCGATTGATCAGTAATTGTGCCCAATGCACGTTTACAGGTTAGAGTCATTTTAGCGACGAACCATAACAGAAAAGTATTAAACTCCATGTAAAAGCGATTTATTGTATTGGACAGTGTATTTTAAGCTTATTGTTATGATAAACACAAATGTGTCTTGTTGTGTGAAAGCTGGTCATAATGTATGTGCGTTAAGTGTCGTCCCAGATTAGCCTGTGCATATGACATCAATAGTGCCATCAAATCGATATCATACATTTTGATAATTACTAATTAATGTATTAAAATGCTTAATGGCATTCACCTTCCACTTTTGATATTTAGATTTTTCCTGTGTAGCTGTCTGGACTGCAATTCAATGCTGCGACAATTTCCCGCCAGTACGCCCGAATTACACAATTATAATTATTTATTTTCTTATCAGAAAAGAATCAGGGGTCATACGCAGCCTGGAGCTTACTGGGTTTAGGTGAGGTTAGTTGGAACTTACTCCCAAGATGGTGTCATTTTCGTGCTTTTGTGAAGCTAATATTTTCACCCGGTATCCCATTATATATGTACGTTTCTTTAAAATGAATTTCGGCTCTGCGGAATCTGTGGATCCCTGGTTTTTGTTTGTTTCAAGATCTAAAACGTCGCGATAAAAAATGTATTGAAGGAAAGTCGTCCACAAATCCGTTGTCTACTTACGTTACGTACGAGATATTGGATGTACAAATATCATTTTCTCTTATAATACAATGTATTACGCACGTGTACAATGAAATATAACTAAAATCGCGATAATTTAATTATCCCGACGCCGTTTCATCTCTGATAAATAATTTATTGCCAAACAAATGGTTTAATTCCCCTTTTTGGAACTAAATTCATTTAAAGCACACTTAGGAACCTTACTTCCAAATGACAAACAGCTCTTTCCTATGTATAAAAGTTTCATACCATACATCAAAATTCCCGACGCCCATCAAACCACTTATATAACGAAACAGGTCACGTATTTAAGAAACTGGAGAAAACAACGGTCACGCCTTATTAAGCAAGAAACGTATTTGATAGCGACAATAAATGTAACGTTTATCACTAGTTTTCATTTTTTGTAATTGACATAAACAGCTTTACATATAGAGTGGAACAGGCTAAAAAGCCGTGTTATATTCATAACAAATAGTACATCTTGTTTGTACTTTACCGTTAAGTTTTTTGGTAATATATATATATATATATATATATATATATATATATATATATATATATATATATATATATATATATATATATATATATATATATATATATATATATAGTTATATAGTTATATAGTTATATAAGTAAAATGTAATAATTTTTACTTTTATTATATATATATATATATATATATAGAGATGTTTACTAAATTATACTGCAACCGTTCGTGTATTCACGGGGAAACGTATTCGAACACGAAATTAAAACTTAAAGGCGGTGTTAAAATCGTCGTTATACGTTACGTCTATCAATACAGTATAGCAAATATATTAAATCAAACACAATTAAATAGTTTGTGATTAAAACGGAAAACATTTTTTTTTCTAAATCATACAATAGTATATCCAATCTCTTATGCCGAATGCGCCTATTCATCGTACGAATAGTCTATATTGATTTCGCATATTCAAATGGCAGAGCGATCGATAAGCGAATGCGTTGAATTAAAAAACTACCTGTTGCAAAGCAACATAAATTATTCAGATTACGCGATCACAATGTGATGCGGATGGGTTCAAACATGTGTATCATTCCGAAATGGAGTTAAATACAAAGCGGATGGGTACGATCGATGTGCAGCATACGACTGTTTAAGCGGGTACTCAAAGAGTAAGTCTATACATCTGGTGTTGTTGTTGTTTAGTGTCTTTCTAATTTAAACCATCACTATTAATTATCACCTAACAAGTCGATATTTGCCATTCCACGTCGTACTAGCGTTGTGTTAGTTCGTTATTCATGCTACTTTCCGTAGAGTTTAATATATGTTGACTTACATACAATCGTTTTCCCTTTTTTAAGTTTACCAACACGTTTGAATCGATACCTCTAGGCGACCCATCATCATTCTAAAATTTAAATAAATGCAAATATTGTGTGATATTGTAGTCAGAGTTTGTGTGGAATAAGTCTCAATCTGTCTTCAGTCGTGATTCGTCAACGTCTGTTCTCAACTGATCTTGATCAAACTTGTTCAGACTGTTTATCTGGATGATATCTAGGCCAAGTTCGATTCGGTATTACGTTCGTGCAAAAATATCTCAACATGTCAAATTTTAACAACATTAACGTTTTACCATTCTTAAACTTCCATGACTTCTGTTAAATGTTCGGTCCCGATGGATTTTATTAATACAAAAAAAATATGTTGGCAATTAAATACGATTTAAGTCGACATTTTCTTTCATTTAATTTGGTATCCATTCATCACTTAATTTAACAATATTTCCAGCGATGTATTAATTCACTTTGTTTAATTAATTAGTTTAATTAATCTTATATAAATACAATAATAATTATACCACTTTGTAACATAAATAATAAATTATGTTAATTTATAACTTCATTGTGCAAGAGTATTGTACACTCACAAGTTATATTGTAGAGTTGCAATTTATTTGACAGATTTTAAGATATGTTAAAATATCTGTATTTGTATTTAATATTTATTGTAAAATAAATTCTTACACAGATTAAATATTTTATACATCTTATGGTGGATAATAGAGTTTAACTTTATAACTGTGAAGTTTATATTTATAGTTTTTATAGTTTAACTTGCCTTGCTAAGTTCTGATTCTCCGCACGGTTTGTAAAAGTAACAAATCATAGTAGTGTTTTGTTGTGTGCCTTATTTAATTGTGATTCTTTGTGGTTTATTTATGTTCGCATCACATTATGTACTTAAAGGCATGACTTTTATATACGACAAAACAATATTGAGCCTCGCTCTGTGAAAAGGGGGTTTAATGTATATGCGTAAAGTGTCATCCCAGATTAGCCTGTGCAGTTCGCACAGGCTAATCACGGACGACATTTTTCGCTTGTATATTTTTCGTTGAAAGAAAGTCTCTTCTTAGCAAAATCTAGTTGAGGCGGAAAGTGTCGTCCCTGATTAGCCTGTGCGGACTGCACAGGCTAATCTGGAACGACACTTTACGCACATGCATTAAAACCCCTTTTCACAGAGCACGGCTAAATATTGTTTTGCCCAGGCGTGTTGCGGGCAGAATAGAACGCGCATAAAATTTCTTTGCCAAAAAACGTAACGATATTTGACGTTTTGCTTCTAATTGGTAAATTAGCGACTTGTCATTTCTGTATGATTGACGTTTTAATAGCTTATATTTATAAAAAAAAAACACATTACAATAATAAATACATGCAGCGTGTTGTAATGTATTGTTGCAGACTCTAATTAGAAACTTGTCTTACTAAATGGATGTTATCTTGTGTATGTGTGTTGTTTTGTTAAGAAATAGTCAGCACATACCTTTAATTGCACGTGCTTCTCAGACAGTACATCGGTTTCGGAACGAAAATAGTATCGCTTTGATGATGTAATTCGTATGTGTATAGATATATGTGGAAATCGTGTTACAGAGATCGACATTAGTTCACAAAAAATAATGTTTGCGTGTTATTAAACCGTATCCTAAATATATCATAAAGTTGATCTAACATACATTCATGAGATGAATTTCTATAGCAACGGTCGACTAACTTTTAGTTTTATACGCAATTTAGATATTTCAGTAATAAAACAACTAGCTAGCGGCTAGCACTATAAACCATTATTTAATAAGCAAAGGAATGTTTCGGTGTACGAGTTTAACCCACATATCATTCCCCGCCGGGCATCTTTTTTTACAAAATACATAACTGTGACTATCGATTAATGTACTGTAGTTCACAGCGAGTGACTTGTCTGACCTAAATGTGTGTTGATTTAAGGTTCATGTAAAGTGTAAAAAGGCGTATTCTTCACATAGGAATACTTCAATAAATATTATGGCAATAAATTCAATTTATATGTCAATAGCCTCGTAAACACTTGTAGAACATATAAGAAAATGCTAATTAAAAAAAATATGATGCAAAATGTTGCTTTTGAAGAAATATACAGCGCATGCATGAAATTCTCAAAATAACAAACGGAGTTAAATTGAACAAATTCCTTTGGTCAAAATATTGTATACACTTAATGTTAGGTAGTACAAATGAAAAGTCCACACAACACACACCAACAATCCTAAAATATGCAAAAGAAAAACATAAACAAATGTCAAAAGGTAACACAATAATTGGGAACAACTTTAAGTATGGTGGGCTTACCAATGAACCTTCATTTTCAAAATTACTTATTTACTCGCAATACAGTACTCATTATAGTCACAAAATGACACAATTACAAAAAAATAAACTTTATTACCAAAAGGCAAACACTTTGATTGTTCATTTGAAATGTATAGGACTCGAAACGACGACTAATTGGCTACCTTAAAACAAATTACAACATGTTTATGTCACATCTCGAACTCCATACACGTTAGTTAAACATGTGGGGCATGAAACATCCGGTTTCAAGGAAGTCGACATAACAATATTTCAATTAACGATCTAGGCATAATATTTGTGGGATCGGAAAAATGAATTATACAAATGTTGGGCACATGTACATATTAAACCAACTGATCACTTACATTTCTATAAAAATCTTGTCATCGATCAAAAAATGCATTTGTTATTGTCTTGTCATGTTTACTTGTTCAGGTAGCCATTATTTGCCGGAAGTATATTCGAAAAATATTTCGTTTCAAAATCGATCATTTATAAATTACTCACGATCCGTTTGTTCTAAAATTTGTATAATTTGTTTATGAGGTAATTTCAAGTTATGTTATAAAGTGAATATTTAATATAAGCAATATTTAACAAATTCGCAAATACGAATCAATACACATTTCTGACCAAGATGGACGACCGATGAAATTAAATCGGGAGGAGAGTCAATTATATCAAAATTCTTTTCAAATAGCGCGTTTCAAGTAAGTGTCATTGTTATGGAGATATTATGAAAATGATATATTTTCATTAATTTTATTTTATAAGATCATAACTCTTATTGATCGCATACTATGCGCGTGGAAAGCTAGTATTTTTCCAAAATCTATAAATAGCGATTCATGGCATTGACATGTTCATTTTGAAATACGATGTGGGTTTATTTTGGGACTTTACATGATCCTTAAATAGCAAATATAGGGAAAGTACGTGTGTTATGAAATAAATAATAAACATAAATCTGGAATGGTTCATGATTAAAAAGGTATGAATTTTATCGCAAACTGTTAATGATACGTAAATTTTATGCCGCACTAAACATAATTACTTTATATTTATATCTTGGTATTCATGTTTTGCTCGCAAATATATCCAATATATGAAGTTGCTTAATATTCGCAAAAGGCAGAAATGTGTTTTGCTATGTGTCGTATGAACATATACACATCTGCACATAAAAGTGGGAAAATACCTTACAGAGTGCATAATGATTTTACATAAATGGTTTTTCTAATTTACGAACATTATACGCGTTTGTATAAAACTATGTTTGCGTTAATGGTCAGTCACCGTTTCTTCTGAAAAAAGTAGTGTTATTCATCAACGTTTAAATTGCTCGTACGTTAATACGGTTATTCATATTTAAAAGATGACAAGCTTACAGATTGTTAGGGGATATTTAAATATAAGAGGGATAAATGCGCGCAAAAAGCCACTCATAGTTTTATCACCCGAAACAGTAGACCCTTGATTTCCGTGTGTTCTTGTTTTGTTTTTTGTTTTACACAACATATACAATCTTAAAGCAGGTTTTGGCAGCAACATATGCGTTATTATCATTTTTAAAAGTCGCAAGTAATTTTTCATCATCTGAAAAATTTTCATAACTGACACTTGGTATATTATTTATTTCATAAATAAGTTCTGTTCTACACTCATTGTGCAATGGGCAATGATATAGTGCGTGCTTTTCATCTTCTACAACATTCTGGAAATAAAATCAACATCTATTTTCTAGTGCTAAATTCTCACATCTTCCAGTCTCAACTCATAACGATGCAATACCGCATCTGAAGTTTGTAAAAGCCGATCGGTAATTAAAAGGTTTATTAGTTTTCAAATAATTCTCTGTACACTACTCAGACTTAAACATTCTGCAAGTTCATACCTTGTTACCACCACTTCCTCTAATAGAGGTATTTCTATCTAACAATGCTTTCCATTTCAACTTTTCAACATCAAACAATTTATCTTCAATGTAGTTAATTACAAGTTTAGAGTGACCACTAGCATGATTCAACAATGCAATACAATTAATATTTTGAAGACACTTTTTCAATCTTAAATAACAATTTCTAACATTAGCATGTTTTGACCACAAAAAAATACCACTTTATTCTCTTCTGTATTTGGCATATTCATTACTATAAAATACTGCCTGAAAACTGTACCCCAGAGCCTAACTTTAAGCGGTTTTCAACCCATCTCCCCAATCAAAGCTGCATTTGGAGTATATTTCCCTACCCAAAGATAGTACCGCATAGACCAGTTGTGGACTGCATTTATACACGACAAAGACCTGTCCCCCCACAAGGGAGCGCTGTAGCTAATGGTTGGCCATACCATACTATCATACAGCTTTTGTTAAAGTCGAGTAATGGAAACCACCAAATGCTCTTCTCTTTAAAGTAATCAGACCAAGAGCACTGGATGCTGACATAGCAACAGTTTTAGCTATCTCAAGTCAATCTCTATTCGAGAAATTAATTAAACACAACACCCAAGTACTTATAGCTACATGTATATGCATATTCTAATACATCTGTTCCAAGTTTAAAAACATGATCTGACATAGGTGTCCCATTAGTACGAAAATGAATAATATTTGACTTATAACAGTTTACTGTCATTCTATTTTGAGTACACCAGACTGATAGCTGATTCAACATGGATTGCAAATCCTTAAAGGGGCCTTTTCACAGATTTTGGCATGTTTTGAAGTTTGTCATTAAATGCTTTATATAGATTTATGTAAGCATTAAATTTTAAAAGCTCCAGTAAAAAATCAAAAATAAAATTTAAAAAAGGAAAAAAAAGTAGTCCGCAGCAGGGCTCGAACCAGTGACCCCCAGAATCCTGAAGTAAAAACGCATTAACCAACTGAGCTATCCTGCCAAGCATACATCAGTTGCGTATTTTATACGTTATATAAGCAATCTTTGTAGTTTCACAAATTTAAACGACAACAACAGAACTCTCCAAATTATTCAATCGTTTCGCGTTGCAACGCTTTATAATTTTTAGGTTTTTAAATCGTCAAAAGATGCATATAATGGCTATATTAGACCACGGCAAATGTTCAGTAATACTGTTTCCTCACAAATATCATAACTAAACCGAAAATTTGCGAATCTGTAACAACTTTTTTTTATTTTTTCAATTTACCGAACCGTGAAAAGATCCCTTTAAGATTTTCAGCTAATAATACGACATCGTCAGCATATAATGAAATGCTTATTCTTGTATCTCCTATTTTGATTCCTTTATCTGAACTATTTATTGTAGAAGCCAAATCATACATATATATATACAAATTAAACAGCATTGGGGAGAGGGGACTGCCCTGTTTCAAGCCGCACTTTATATCGAACCAATGTGTGTCGAGGCCATTCAGACGGACGCAACATTTAACATCTTTACACAATTGAAAATATGGCTTGAAACAGTCTGCCCCGCAATCCCAAATGCTGCAACTTTTTCCATAGCTTACTTCTATCTAACATATCATACGCTTTCTTAAAGTCGATACAGGCGGCAAAGGTGGGGAGCCTTTTTAGTTATCGATTTTCTATAATTGTTGTTAATGACTGTACTTGATCAATAGTGCTTTTCCCTTTAACAAAGCCATTTTGCTCATCACATATAATAGTTTCTTGTGTACTCCAGTTTGTTTATCTAGTATTCAAAAGACTTCAATAAATCTTATACATACAAGGAGCTAATGTAATACCCCTATAAGAGAGTGGAGCTCTAACATCAGACGTTGGCGACTTTGGAATAGGTGTTATTATGCCTTTAGATCATTCTGATGGTACAGTTCCACTAACGTAGCATCTGTTAAAGAGGCTTTGCAGCATCGCCAATGCTAGGTCATTCTTCAACAACTCATTCGGTATGTCGTCATTGCCTGGTGCCTTTCCAGATGTTGCCTGTATTATGCATTTTCGGACTTCCTCTATGGTGAATGAGTTGTTAAAGTCTAACCCATCAAAAGCACCACCACCAGCACCATCAATACATAGTACATCAGTACATAGTCTGAATCACTCATAGCGACCTGAGGGCTAAGAATGTTCAAAATCGGAACCCCATTTTTGAAGGACAAAACATACAAACCATCTCACATTTTAACTTCAAATGGAATCTTTTTCAATCTTTCATTACCAATCCCAATCTTACTAATACTTTTCCAAAAATTTCTAGAATCCCTGGAGACAGCAGCTTCTAGCTCTGCTTGTGCCTGGTAAACAAACCGCCTCTTAGCTCTATGGACGCTACGGTAAAATTATTTACGCTTTGTGACATAAACATGTTTCAACAACCGCCTATTTTCATTTTAACAGTTTAACAATTGCTTTTCAGCTAAACACATACTTTTCCTTAAAACAGTTAAATGATCAGACCACCAAGGCTTATGTACTTTATGTTTCCTACTTGTTATTTTACTAGATCTTATATCAACTAGCTTTTGAGGTAATTTGCCCAACATCTCATTATGTATAATCTGTACAAATGAATCGTAAGCCTCCTCAAGACCCACCTGTGACATAGCCGCACTTTTTAACTGATATTAAGTCTGAAATATTCTTGATTTGCAATCAATACCAGACATGAAATGATTAAAGTAAAGATGAGTGTTGTTTAACATGATTTGAAACTTTGTAACAGACATTTAACCCATGGTGCTCAAAATTAATATTCTGTCTCAATCAATTATTATCAAATATTGTTTAATGATGCTATTGTATATCTATTAGTATTTACAGCTTCCGGCGACGTTAAATTTAGATTGTTTGATCAGCATATAACATGATCCACTTCATAGCATTCACCGATGACTTTATATTGCAAATATTACCTTTATCTTTAATAATGGAGTGCTATTTTAGTCGTTCGTTTGCTTTTATAGATTTCATAGTAAAATATGTGGTGCAACTCGACTAGCCATTGAGACGAACGTAATTCGCTCTTATGGCTAACACGAGTATACCTACAGGCAGATGCTTACGGATGAGAATTAACCACATATTCTTTCAAATTAACATGATTCAATCATAAAGAATGCCTTAACCAACAAACACAAGAAAATCACTTAAGTGTTTATGATTGAATTGTTATGGTTTTCTATGTCGCCCAAGTACTTCAAATGGTCCTATTGTTGTTCAGTTCGAATAGACAACTAAAGTGACCATGCCATTGGCCCTCTACAGGCACCGCTCTGAACCCCAGGAGCATCGTTTTTTTCTGAAGTTTCTGTTATGTATGTTTGCGAGATACGTAAAGTTTGATTTCAAAGGTTGAAATCCATGTTTTTGTGTGCAAAAAAGGTAATATCGGTTTTCCACCATCTTTCAACAAAAGTAATCTATAACGCATCTTATCTTGTGCATAACTGATCAATTTAAAGGGATTCTGATCGCAAATCAAATTACTAGTCTGTATTATAAAAGAACAACTTACCAAACATGCATAAACACAAACCAATACGACATTGGGTATGTTTCCACGCTGTGAGGTCAGGAACGGATTAAGTTTGGCAAACATTGTAATACAGCTGCCTCTGGTATATGTCATACATTAGGTATGATGCTTTCATTAAATATCGATAGCTAAGGAACGCAAACAAATAAAACAACTTTCATATGTTTCACTAATCATTGTAAAGTCTTTCATTTTTTCAGGTAAAAGTTGTTTGTTTACAGGTTAAACCATGGCGCCTTTGTTTAACGCTGTCGATCAATTGGTTCGTCACCTGAATTCAAATACAAACAAAAATGTGTAAGTATGATCGCAAAATACATACTTTCTTACAAACAATATTTTCGGGCTGTTTTTCGCAATTTATGACTATGAATTGCAATTCGAACAAACAATTTGTATTTGTTAAATAACTTGTATCGTTCTTGGTGCATGTTAGAAGTGTTGCTAATGAACAAAAGCAGACTTCGCCAGTTAAGCAATCGTAAAAAGTAAATGATTGCACACATTCATTAAGTCGCAAACAGTTAATTTAACTTCTCACGTACGCCACCATTCGATGTTACATTATTGTTAGTATCAATTGAGAATAAAGAATTTGTTGACGTACATACATTTCAGGACAAAATGCATCACAAACATCCCTGAAAACTCGTTCCACTATTGGCTACTTCCTCCTTCGGTAAAATATGTAATGTATTAATTCACACTTCTGCTACACTTTAATTGCAATAAATAGATTAATCACATTTTCTTAAGTCATCTTCATTATATATTGTATGCTAATCGATGTAATTTGGCATTGAAAGATTTTTAACAATGGCTACAAACAAATCAATGTTGTCTTAACGAAACAACTTCGTCAATGAATTAAGTGCTTCTTTTGTGATTAGCTGAACATTTTCAATAAAATGCATTCGCACTTTTGTCGGTGATCATGTTGTTTTTGTTAACTTTTCAATGTGTTTTATGTTTATTGAGACGTCAGATGAGACAGCTGTGTATGTTACGCATTCATACTTATTTTGACACGTGTTAAACGCCTGAAGATATATTTTTACAAACATAGATACTTTGCATAAGGAGCAATTATGTAAGAAATATAAACCTGCTGTTTAAATGTCCATTGATTTCAGGGTCTCATGATAATCCTTCTGGCTTTCTCGTTTCACCAAAAGAGCCTGTTCCTTTCTTGCTTGGATGGGAGACCAGCGGCTGTATTGTAAGTAGCTTTTACTTTTCGGCCAGCAGCAGTATTGAAGGTAGCAGTTGACATGCAACACATTTCTGACTAACTTCTCTGCCGCAGTAATGAACGTTTTAAAAACGGAACAGAATGCCACGTCGCCGCTCGCGCCTTTACGAATTAACGCATTGTTCTTCAGCAATGAATGGTGCATATGCTGAACTTAAGTTATCGGCTTTTGCACGTCATAAGTCGTGCGTGATGCAAATATAACCTTTGTCCATGTAAACACTTTGAGAACTTTTGTTTTAGAAAACGTGGACTTTAAAAGTAGGTAATAAACGAAAAAGCTGGTTGACACAATTAGAGGCCCACATAATTGTCCAATCTTCGTGTTACCCGGTATGGAAATTAGTCACAATTATAACTTTTTCGCGTTTAAATCTGGGGAACTTGGGATCGACAACTTAGGTCACCAGATGACATTTGAGGAAAGGCTTGTTAAAACTCTAAATGCAAATTAAGGCTGAATGCTAAATGCAAAATAAAAGACAATTTGGATAGAACATTAGTTTCAATAATTTCTCAGCCAAGTTCGAAACTGAATCACTTCGGGCCAGAAACTATGTTTCTTGTTCAAACTAAATAGTGAACCAGTTACCTGTCTAGGGGCCATCTTTACTGCCATATTCGAATGAACCTTGATATTTTAGCTCGAACATGATATACTGAGGGAATTCTAAACTGGGTCCTTTGATGTCAGAAACTACGTCACAAGATAAAATAACAGAAAAAAACTTAATAACAATCTTAAAACACGTTTTTGTGCGTAAGCTAAATAATAGGTGCTCTGGAATTTGTTGTTATGATTTCTAAGACATGGGAGCTATAATGCATGCACATTGAGTGTGCGACCAAGGGGCGGAACAGTTTGTTATTATTAGTGTGTTGTTATTGTAACGTCCTCCAGTTACTAGAAGCTTGATACAATGAACAGTATAATTCTTCAATATACGAATTAGAAGTTACTAGTAGAAGTTGCATCTCTTGATAAAACGAATCGAGAAATAGCTTGCGTCACTTGGAAGCAATGGTTCCTCAGATGGAGCAGACACCTATATATAGACATTATTATGTTCCGTGAAAACAATGTTAAATGAAATAACATAATGTGTTTTTATATATTTTATCGTAAGGCTGTCACAGTTAAAGTTATATAATTTTGTTTAATATTATATGTTTCGAATTCTTTGTTGTAAGTACAACATATATTAAGCGATCCCATCATTACTTCTGTTGATAACGTCACTGTGATTGACGTCATCATTTTGTTCATACAAAACATTTTAGATCATAATTGTTTCGTTTTCAAAGAATTGATCGAGTTTTGTGTCAATTTGGTTCATATTGTACACAATGTATTCGTTTAGAGACCTGTATCAGTGCGATTTTAAGTGGTATTCGCTGCTAGATCGACATATCATCGGACTTTGTCTATTTTTATTTAATCTCATGTAACTAGTAGCAGTTTATTCCTAATTATTTCGCGCCTGCTTGCTCTGCTGTTTTTCGTCTCCAATGATATTCATTTTGTCATGTGAAAACTATAACATTTATGGCAGTTACACATTAACAGCTTTTCCCTTCCTTAACGGACGCTAAAATGATTCGACAACTTCCAAATTGAGGAATGTATGGCCTTTAACATTCTACATTAAGAACTTCCCCAAAACTGCAAACTCATAGTATTACATACCGGTTGTTGGTGTCAGTGTTAATATCGAGTGTAAGTGTTTTCTTTGTTCAACAAAATGTGGCATACATTTACTGCTTTTAACCTATTGTAACTGATTTCGAAAGTCCCTAGCCTCTTGTGTTTATTCAAGTCATATGTTGAAATTTATTATAATATTTTGAAGCGGTTGTCACTTTATTAATTACACAAATGTATTGACACTCTGTGAAAGCAGCAAACACTTGGTGATATAAACACTCACCTATAAAATATGTTTTATCAAAAGCCATATTCAATATTTGAAATTGATGTGCATTTCAATGTGAGGTCTTTCCCAGAATGCATTTTGTGTGGACCCGGAGTTGCTGCAAGCATTCCTACCTAATTTACTTTGTAGACTCACGACATTTGTGATAAATTTTGAATTATAGCCATTTGATTATTTGTATATGTTTTAATACAATTAATAATATAAATGTCAGCTAATTATACGTGTTAGCCTTTGATTGGCGTATTCTATGTTTTAATGTTTCGTATCTTATTGTAGGAACCAATGGCCGTGATGCCAAAATTATGTAGGAGCGACTTTCCGGGTTGTCAAACGAATGTAGGGGCGACTGTCCGGACTGTCAAAAGAATGTAGGAGCGACCGTCCGGGTTGTCAAAATAATGTTTGAGCGAACGTCCGCCTTGTCAAAATTAGCGTTGGACCGATGGTCCGTGGGAGCGATTGTCCGGATACCAGCTGTCGATTGTGGTCGGTAAAAAAAATGTCCTGAGAGACCAAGTGAATATTTCTTCTTTCTCCTGTCGTTTGTATGCCTGAAATAAATTGGAAGCCACTAGCATTGCGCTAGTCCGTTTGTCAGCTTAGTATATGAAAAAATGTCACAAACGTTGTGCTTTTAACTGCTTTAACTATTGGGTTGATCTTGCTCAAACTTTCACGGTTGAATGACTTTATTGTGTAAATGATCGCAAAGGAAATAATTTTGGATGCAACGATTTTTTCTGTTTTCCAAAGAATATGTATATAATGTACAGTCGCACGAAGCTTGTATTGTCAAGTCCTCTTTAACTTGTGTATGGATCTCGCCACAGTCCATTCGTTTGGTTTTAATCAGCTCTAACAATACTGGATCGATCTTGCACACACTTTTTTAGTTGAATGACCTTAATGTTTAGATGATTGTAAAAACAATCAATTTTTCCAGAGACGAGTTTCTTGGCCATAAGTCTCTTTTTCCTCAATAGCATGTATAGTTGTTATTGTTTTACTGCCTTTTTAACTAATGTTTGAATCTTACTTAAACCTCCACAGCGAAATAACATAAATTTGTGGATGGTCGGAATTGAATGTGTTTCTTTCTGCGATCAGTTTATGCTGAAGTATGGCCCTTTGTCTGTACGTCTTTTGTAGAATATAGAGACGATTTGTCGATGTCAAACCATGTGTTGTAGGGACATCTATGTCTAGGGCACATTTCTAGTTTCCTTCTTAAGTTGTTTAAACAAATTCAGAAAACAACGCATTGGCCATGATTCATTTCCTCGTTGTCATACCATGTGTATCGGTGTCTATGACAAAATTGTAGTTAGCTTCGCAAGCTGTTTAAAAAAATAATCGTCCATATTTCTTTCCCATTGTGTAAGGATTGGTTTAATTATCAATTAAGATTGGTATTTGGCCTCACTGTGAATGCTAGATTACTGTTCATGTCAGCACAATTATTACTTTTGTTGATTGAATTTGACTGCCGTAGAGTTTCCATTGCTTCGTTGTTTCCTCCGCCTAGATCAGGCGCCCGATGCCGCAGTGTAAGACGGCAGCAAGTGATTTTGCCTGACAGTGGCACTGACATAACTGGCCAATTCTCAACTTGTTGATAAGGTGATAAGCTCCTGTTGACCGTGTGGCAACAGTGATGATTCTTGTCGCCCGGTTATGTACATTGCTGACACCGTCAAAGTTGGACTTTGCTGCTGTTCTCCTTGCATCACTCCGTACTCAAGGACTGCGTTTTTTCCTTTGTGCCCAGACTTGTGAAGCAGCTCCTTGGTAATTTTGTTTAGCCCTGATTTTTTTAATGTAGGGCTTTCATGGCATCTGCTAAGTAATTGTGTTATAATGGCTTGTTCCCCTGGTTCATCAATTTTCTTGGCATGCAGTCGTTCAGTGAAATGAAGCTTTTGGTTAATTATGCCCTCAATATTATTGAGGAATGGAAGAGGGGTCTCTTGAGTGGTTTGTACCCGTTCTTGCATTCGTCAGTCGTATTTACCCTCCGCCTCCGTAGCCTGGCTCCTCGTGGCGGGACGGGTTAACCTCCGATAGCTTCGGTTATACCATTTCGAGGCATGGGATCTGACAACACTCTAACAACCCGAAGATACTACAGGAAGAGCAACATCCCACAAAGATTCATTGGTGTCCATCATTGGAGTTGAAAAAGTTGCAACATCTTCTTGCACACTTTTACCCGGTGAATCCGTCTATAGCAGCGGTTTATTTTGTTACTTTTCCTTTTCGTTGAAGACTTGCCGGTCAAAGCTTTGGAGCATATTCCGCCGTTGGGTTTTCTGTTTTAGATCTTTCTCATACATCTAAGCCTCGGTGAGATGTGGCTGATATATGTCTGCCCTCTATCCTTCAATCTGTCCAGCTTGAGAAGCCATGTCAGGAGTTTACATTCCCGCCGGCATAGCGCTCAAAGAAGCACTCAAACCACTACAGCACGTTAAGGAATAAGCCGTGTGGTACTAAAGTGTAATTCAAACACATCTACTTTTCTTAACATTTTTTAGAAAGGAGGCAGCATATTAACCTCGTTTACGCTTTTTTTAAATAAATATCATTTAATTTATTTTTGTACAAAATAACTAATTCAAATTTCATTTCAAGCGCTCGACATACGACAGAGTAAAACTACCGCTTGCTTGCAACAACACGCAACGTCGATGATGGGAATCAATGACGTAACAGCCCTTATTAAAGTTCGCCCATCATTCGACATTGTCCGTTATGAAATCGAGGAAACCCGAGGCGATACAATAAAACAAATGCATACATTTTACCCGTCACTGTGATGGTGAAGTGGTACAATGAAAGGCTTTTTTAACGAATGGCGAGCGTAGTATTTGATACTAGTTTGTACAGCATAACACTTTTTGACTGGTTTATTATAAATATTCCATGGTAAATGTCAAATTAAGTTAACAATTATTTTGTGATATTGTTTACTTCTATTTTTCACTTAATTGTATGTATAATAGCAGACAGTAACACAATAAAAACTAAAGTTCACTTCCAGTAGTATGGATAAACAAACAATTATCTTAATGCTGCAACATAATTATCATTTCGAATTCGTACACATTATTTTACAAAAAAATCTTTTATGTTCAAATTAATGTCGAATATAAACAAATCAAACAACAAAAAGGACCGACGCTTAATGTCGATTATCATTAGGTTTTAATTTTACCAATAGACAGTGTCTTTAAATATTCGATCGATGAATTTTGTTTACATATAAAATTGATGAAAAAATCACGCGTCGACGAATTTATTCCTGGACGTTTGTACGTATGGATAATGGCTTCTATGCTAATTTTGATACAAGCGGATATTGGTTTCTACGTTATTTTGACAGACCGGACAATGATTTCTACAGTATGTTGACAGCCCGAGCAACACGGAAATTATGCTCTACATTGTTGCTGCCCCGGGTCCTCATGTTGAATTGGCGTAAAGTTAACAAGTTAGATTAATTGAATTGTTATCTAAATATTGGGTGATAAACTGGTAATGTTTCTAAAATGTGGCCAATAAACAGCTTGAAAATGCCTGACTTAACTTTAAATTTGCCATATATTGATGGATTTTCAAATAAATACATTTATTTATACGTGTACGTCTAAGCAATTTTCGTTGAACTAAACTATTAGATCCATGATGATGATATATTGAGACCAATACCTCAAGTCAACGAAACAAACGTAAAAGCAAAGCATAAGTATTGTGAAACCAAAGAGTGCTGTGACACTTATATCTTATCCTCACACAAACTGTCTGATAGGGTGACGTGCATTTGCTTGCTTAAGTACCTACTGATACATATGTTACAGCTGCTACTTCATTCCTGTTATAATGTAATATTTGTTTTGCCGAGATTGTATATTAAATGTGTTTTATTTCACACTGTTGGAAATGTGTTGCGTCATAAATAAAGAACCACGTGCTATTATAAGATTTCTCCTCTGCGCATGCAGCTGGACTTTCAATTGAAATATACTATTTAAAATACCACTCGGTTTGTGTTCTGTAGTAAACAAAAGCAATTTAGTTTGGGTTATTACGAATCAATTATTGTTTCAGCTTTGCATTTGAAAGACGTTCGAAAGAATCCACGTATATTGTACAGCAAAATGCAAGATCGTGAACGCGTTTAAGAATATGAGATCTATCATTTATTTACAAACAAAAAATAACAAGCAAACAACATAATCAAGTAGACAGTTTCAATTCATATACCAATTTTAAACTTTTTGCAATGCATATTTCCGTTTGTTTTGTAATGCTAGAAGCCATCGGAATTTATTAAAATATTTTTAAAAACATGTAAGTGAACGTTTCCTTGGATTGACAGCAGTCTGCTTTGTTGTAATTGAAACATTATTTACCATCTGGCTATGCTCTTTTTATAAAATAAGACTTTTCTCAAAATTGATTCCGTGAACTTAACTCAAGCGCCTATGGTTTTAAACGGAATGGAACCAAATGTCAAAAGCTAACAGATGGTAGGGCAAAAGAAGCGGTTCAGTAAACTAATTTGTTACTAAATCTTTCAGTGTTGTTAATATAGGCATGTAAGTAGACAGGTCGTGTGTGCTTCTTTTTCAAATGAGCGGATCGAACGTCAGTACATATCTCGTTAAAGACTATTTCTCTGAAATCATGTGAACGTCTACTTAGTTGTAAAGATGACGTTTGCAATTTATCTTAAAACTATTGGGCTAGTGGCCATATTGTGTGAAGCATACTTGATCCTTTTAGCAGGTTCGCAAATGTGTAAAATTTCAACGCAATATGTCTTCCAGGTTTTCAATAAAAAGTGTACGTCACAGAGAGATTGATCATCGCAAGAAACGAAAAACAAACCACATATGCTTATTGTAAGCTTGCTGATCTACCGTATGTTGATATAAATTTCATACATACAGAGGAATAAGAATTTCGATTTAAAAAATAGTGTAAGTTCTAAAGAAACAATTACCGGGACGTTTGGTCAATTAATTTTCGAATCTAGTCGATGTATAATGCCAATAAACAACGCTTTGTAAAATCTTTATGGAAACTGTGAAGTATTTATCACAAATAGAGGTGATCGACACACCTAAATGCATATTGCCCCATAAATGCAATCAAAATAAACCAAGCCAATTTCGATGAAGGAAAATTTAAAAAACTGCATCAGTTGAACAATTTTTGTAAACATCCATTATTCTGTATGTAAGTCAAGCGACTAATTGCCAATACAAAAACATAATAATACTTGCAACTCGAACATTGAATTAAACTCGGATCACCTGCTTGGAACTGGCAGAAAAGTTGTGCCAAGTTTAAGATTGAAGACCTACATAAGTCACGCACAAGTAAAGCTATGCAAGTTGACATACGATTTAAAACAACAACTTAAACTGTGCCTGTCTCCAACGCCAAATAATGACAACAGTTCTCCGCGTAATCTATTAAAACATATCCAGAAAGTAGTACACTGATTAAAAATAACTGCAGTCCTTAAAGGATTCAATGTTATAAGTTACCTCAAATTTTGTTGTATAAATGACACTGGAAATGACGTATGTTGAAAATAGTATATTTCCATGTAACCAAATAAAACACAATTTTAACATTTATTTTTAACCTATTAAGATTAGTTTTTGAAACCTTTGTATTTTCCTATGTATTTTATTAATGAGGTGAATGCATGGTGCAGAGTTGAAATGACGATGCATTGTCTGACTATAAGCTGAGCCTTTGTCTTGTATGTGTTAAAATAGTTATACATGTAACACGATAAAATATGACAACTACTTGTTACACTTCTACAGGTTCATGAGCGTTATTGCAACGGATAAAATGAACAGCTTAATTTATGAAGATTACTTTTAATCAAAGTCCAAGGTCTGCGTTATTAGTACTCGACCTGACTGATTAATTTAATCTTATATATTCACTATCTTAGTGAGATGAAATATTTCACGTCAACAATCAGACACTGACATTTGTTAGATAAATTTTAGCGATATCCGTCATCCTGACAATCTAAATGATAAAAGGTGAATGTACAAGATCTTTCATGGGATGAATTGATAGCGTACGTGATAACTAAATATATGTTCTAAAATTATGACAGAAATATCATATGGCACGTGTTTTCTTTAAGGTTATAATCTATTACGAGATGGCCATTGTGACATGTCGCTTTCCATTAAGCACGATGATAAATTTAGAAAATTAAATCGAGCGTAAGAGGGAGTAGGACAGTGCTTCGATAATTTCACTTTTTTAAAGTGTCAAAATTTGAAGAAATTATTAAACGTGCAAACAGTGGTTTTAAAATCGAAAGTAGAAACCGGTTTAAGCAAAACTTCACAATGGCTTCTAGAATATTTCAGGATTCAAACAAAAACAATGCAGGAGACTTTATTGGCGAAAGTACAGTGACACAATCATGTGAGCCTTGTATGAAAACCAACATATCAAAAGCTGCAACGGTTTTCTGCAAGGATTGTGATGAATTTTTATGTGATACGTGCAAAAATCCGCACATCGTGTATAAGCCAGGTCAGCATAACATTGTCAATATAAAGGACAATAAATCTGCGCCCGATATAATCGACATGAAAGGAATTGACAAGTGTCACGAGCATGAGCGAGAAATAGAGTTTTTCTGTCAGGATCATTCTAAGCTGTGTTGCAGTTCATGCGTTCTCATTCACAGGAAATGTGACCAAGTGGATGAAATAGCCAAAGTATCCAGACAAGCACGACCTGAGCTTCAAGCATTAAAACAAACGTTGATAAAATTGCAATCCGAGGCTGACGCTATTATAGCGGATTGTGAGCAGTCGGAAACTGACGTAAATGAGTCCTTTGCAAAGATATCTTCAGAAGTGGATGAAATGAGAGATCGTATCATACAACTATTTGAAGACGCAAAGCAGAAATTTATTACTGAAGCAAGCGAATTAAAAACTGCTGAAACTAAAACAATTGGGAATAAACGTGACGCCTCGTCCAAAGTTAAGGACGAAATAAGTAAAGTTTTGTCGATGTGTTCTGTCGTTTTAGAGAACGGAACGCCCAGTCAACAATATATTTATTCGGACAGTATCAAGGAGAAACGTAAAACAATTGAATCAATCATATATGACCAAAGAAAGATTAAAGATGCATCAACAGTTACAGTGTCTTTTCAAAAGAGCTGACTTCTTTCCTTGAGATGGGAAGCAATTTCATACAACTGAATTATGATGGCAACAAGACAGGTAATTATAAGAACAATTAATTTAAATCGCTGTATTGGTCGATGTATACCACAGATCTGGTCAATCTAAATTAATAAATGCAAATTAAATGCAAATTAAATACGGCCAATTGAAATAACTTAAGAAACTAACGTTGAAATATTACCGGTGATTGAACGTGTGTCAGTGATAAGTAAGTGATAAGTAAGCTGTTTGTTTTGCGCAATATATCAATGGTTTGTGTCGCCAGATATCAATAGTGTACGCATTAACATTATACATTTCGAAATAAAAGACGTAATTAAAAAATATCTGAGTCGATGCGCTGAACTGTTCTTTCAAAATAACACAAATTTGCAAAAGGTGTGTCGTCTAGAACGTCAGTAACTTTCTATTATACTGCCACCAGAACTCCCCATATCCGGTTGCCTATGCCACAGTAGTTGGGTATTTATAAGTACTAGAGTATAATCGTGAGCTTCTCCATGGTCTAATGGTAACGCTCTAGCGTCAGCACTCATGGGTAGCAGTTTCGATCTCACGTTCAGCACTAAGTTACTTATTCGTCTGTCGCTTGACATTAAGATATTCAACCGAGGTTTAGTTTACTAGAAGCTTCTCAACAACGTGTCGGCTTAATATCTGGCACTACCCCTTAACCCAAAATAAAAAGTCTTCTGGAGCTATAAAAATATTCTACACACACGTCAGTATGGTGGCACAAGACACATGTGCATGTTTATATTTATGTCGTTCCCTTGCCTTAGAACCCCGTTCCCACGAATAATTTTACGAACGAGTTACTGAGACGTGGGCATGCATAAGTAAGTCGTGGGAACGACATCGAAGGTCCTGGTAAGGACATAACTTACTGATTAGAACTACTAAGAAACGAGATAACTAAGTCGTTGAAACGACATCATCAGCAAATCAGAATGCAGAAAGTTTGAAAAGCTTTGAAAAGCGCGAATCTGTCCGAGTTATTTCGTCCAAAATTATGCTGGCCTTTCTTGTAGCAGCCTTTGGAAACATACGTTAAACAACGTGTATTTTGATTGGGTGTTTCCGTCGTCACCACGAGTTACTAAGACTCGATTGGTTATTGTCGGCTCGGGTACTACTTACATGTACCCCGGGTACTATTAAGTATAT